>NC_139679.1:5508257-6108257 GCF_964106915.1 Podarcis gaigeae
TTTGTATGGATGCTTTAGTTGAATTCCTGTATTGCAGGGAGTGGACTTGATGACCCTTGGGATCCTTTCCAACTCTACAATTCTATGATTCTGGCAAAGGGTAACAAATGTTCAAGTGGGGGGGGGGGTTAGCACTTTCTGACTGTTTTCTGTAAGCAGAACCAATTCCTAAACAGCTTAGAAGTAAATCTACCTTGCTATCTGCAAGAAAAATCTTTCCCTTCCACTTCTGACTCTAAACATTTTAAAGTTATGTTTTATTATGACTTTTTGTACTGGATTAGATTATTATCAGGGGTGTGTTCTTTGTTGTATATATTGTGGCTGTAAACTGCCTTGTGTACAGTAATAGAGGAAGGCAGTATACAAATAGAAATTGAAATGAAAAATGAAATGCGTCAATTGGAATCAACAGTACTGCTTTGGATGGATTAATGATCTGACCAGGTAGAAACCATATAAAGATACACATGATCACACAAACTAATGTAGTATTAGCCACACTACTATTACAGTTAGGATCAGTAGCACTGCCATTGAATTATCATCAGCATTACTCAAGGCTTGTTTAGGTGACGGAATATTTTGCCTCTTCCTCTTGATCTCTCCTGGTCTTTCTTCTTCAATGAAGGAAAAGCTTCCAGCTTTCCCCTTGACGTTCCGGTTGCCTTCTCCTTGCCCTAAACAATATCCATTCCACGGCTGGATGTCCTGTTCCCCCAACCCATGCAGTGTCACAAATTCCGGGCAAGGGTGAGTTCTGAGTCACATTAGTAAATATAGCCTGTGATGCTGCTCACACTTTCTTTCTTCTTCTTTTAAAAGGAGGGTCTGCCCTTGAGCAACAAAAGCCTGGCCATTGGATGATGCACCTTCACACACACACAGACACCCAACCCAGGCCAGAGGAATGACAAAGTCTGAGCACCCTGCCCTGAAATTACAGTCATTATAGTCTGGACTCACCAGCTGGCTATTTCAGGACCACAGATCAGACTCTCCTTGTTACTTCTTAAAGAGACCACATCCAATTAACCAAACACATGGATCCTTCAACTTAAAAAAGAAAAATCAAGAAGCTGTTGCAATTCTTCTGCCCCCTGCCCTAGTCCTGAATCTTTGATGGTCACATACTCCAAGATCTCTTCTAGCTTATGCTGACATATTTTTTTTTCCTGGCACCGTTCTGTTCTTTTAATAGCTTGAGTCACGAGCGAGCGATCATCGTTTACCTTCATGCAATTACCTGCTGATTTCTGCAGGCTGAGCTGCTCTTAAAAGATACACAGGCGCAAGCCAGAGTGATTTCACTGTCAGTTGCCCACTCGGCTTTGCACACAAAGTTGCTGCCAAAAGGCTGAGAGGGACTGCTTCATGGCAAAATGAAAAGGTACCATAGCGAGAGGCAGAATGTGCAATGCCTAATGGACTTTTCATATGATTGGCATCAATTTTGCAGGACACGTGTATCCACATGTGTCCATGTGAGTGGTAGCAAGAGAAAGTACAAGTACAAACCAGTTTTATCATAGCTTTCCAATAGGCATTTGATTTGTGACAGTGATGTATCTGTCACTTGACTGTACCGCTTCACACTGCAAATGAGGGATTGGTTCTCCAAACACTTCCCCATGTGCAGAGGCACTGTCTTGTGCCCAAGACTGAAGGGACCTGGTGCTCGGTGCTCACAGGTCACATGGCGTGCGTCACATGTGTGCAATGTCATGTGCACGATGTCACATCACTGGGAAGAGACCGGCGTGGCTTCAGTGGTTGGCGGCTCCTCCTTTCTCGTGCTCAGGAGGAGTCCATGCCGTGCTCAGCTCCATGCTCAGCCTCCTCTGCCCCCTCCACATTGAGAGGGCCTGGCCCCCTGACAACAGATATTGAGCAGCCTGAAGACACCTCAGCCTTACAGACACAACTATTCCATGCTAATTTGCAGAAGCCAAAATCATTGCAATCACAAAATCCATGGATGTTTTGAGGTTTCTCTCAAAAGTCTTCTTTTGTTAGTAACTTCTTCACTGGGGCTCTGGCTAATGTGTTGGCCATGGCTAGTGATTTCCCATGTTGAAGGAAAATGACATCAGCCATAGACTTTGGATCTTGGGACGGGGGAACATTGTCAAGGATCTTTGTTCCCAAGAGTGCCAATAAAGACTTGCAATCCATTTCAATAGTACAATTTAGACAGTTAGGTCTAAGCTGTTCACATGACCTGGCTATAACTGCACAAGCTCTCCTGATCGAATGGAGCTTTTTGCTGCTCTGTTTCTGTTAGACTAATTGATATAAATGCAGCTGATCCATGGATATATCCTGACTGCTTTTTGCATGGGTATTTCCCCAGCCCCTAGGCTGATGCATCAGCTGCCACTGTGGTTGGGAAATCTAGTGTGCTTAGAATAAGCTACCACAAATCTTCTCCATCATATTAAGGGGATTTTGGTACGGGCTCTTCCATAGAAGCATATTAAGCAGATCACATCACATATTAAGCAGATCACATCAGATGAGCGAAATTTGGTATGGATTTATCAACGTTAAGTTGTGGGACTGAAGAACTTACTTGAAGTAGGACTATCCCTGGGTTCTGCAAGTCAGCAATGCTATCAGTTTGTCTGGAATAGAGCAGACTGAATTCCTTGTTTGCAGATTATGTGTCCTATAAATGTTACATGTTCTTTTGCAAATTTACATTTTTTAAAATCATTTTTATTTTTAGGTAACAAATACTACATGAAAATGAACATCAAAAACATAGAACAAGAGGTACAAAGGCCCAGAGATTTTCACAGCATTGCCTAGCAATTATGTTTGTTTTTCTTCTAGATCTCAAGTTTGCCCAGAATCACTTATGTTCAGTTCACAACTGCGGAGCACTGAGAATTCACACTTCTCCATCAAGTTTAGGCCAGGCTGCTGGATACATTTCAAAACTGCATGCAGCCAATCATGGTGTTCGTCATTACTGGCAGCTCCCCAGACACAATCTCAGAGATAATCTTGTGAAAATGTTTAGATGCTGATGAAATACCAAATGGAAGTCAAGTGGACTGGGACCTTCCAAATGGAGAGACGAGTCCCCAGATTCTTTGGCAAGAGGGCCTTGCCAGAATCCTGCTGTAGCATCTAACTTTGAAAATATTTTGGCTTGTGGTAGCTGTGTGCTAATATCTGTTCAGCTGCAGGACGAATCTCCCTCCCGCCCCCAACACTTTTATTTGAGTTTTGCATGATCCACACCAATCCAAAACTTGCCATTGGGCCATGGCACACCATCAGTACCTGCACAACCAGCCCATAGCTTCCTTCACTGGAGATATTGTGTTGCAATCACTTGCGGCTCTTCACTCAGAGGAAGTTCTTGGACCTAGTAGAGTGTCAGAGATGAGTTGTGAGTGCTAGCGGAGATAAGAATCCGGGAATCCAGTCATATTTACAAAGATTTATTGCTATTTACAGTCAGCGTTGAAAGTCCGTTCCAATCATGGCAGGTCAGTTGCCTCAACTAAATTTGCTTTCGGTTTTCCCCAGCATAGCCACTTCCAAAGCCCAACTCCCCTCTTTCCTTTCTTATGAGATTGGCTTGGCCCCAGAAGTGCCTCCTGACAGGTTTTCGTCACCCTCTCTCCCCCTTCTCTGCCACCCATTCCCTGACATAGAGTGAGAAGAAAGTGGGTGAGGAGAAAGGCGGGTGTTTTGTTTTGTTTTGGTTGCTTCCTACCCCCCCCCACTGTAGCCCCTTAGTCTAACCCCCATTCCCATGGTATGGCCCAGAGGGCTAGAAAACCCTTTGGAACAGTGTGGGAGGTGGCACAGGAAGCTGCTGGAGCAAGGAAGAGCATGCAGAAATCTCCCTCCCACCTCCTCCTTCCATGTCTGGAAGCCTCCGCTGGAGCAAAAAGCCTTCTGTGAATGAAGGCAGCAGCTGGATACATATCAATATCCTCATATATTTTCTATCTCTTAGCTGCTCCTTTTGTTAGGTCTTCTGTGCAACAGAGTAGGAACCGTGAAGGACCAGAACTGTATGATCCTAGCAAGGGATGGCTGTTGCCAACTGGGACTGGTGGAAGGGAAGGCAGGGAGTCCAACAGTAGGTGGAGCCAGAGAGCCAGTGACAGGCAGAACCTACTACAGCAAGCCCACAACTTACCCGAAGCGCATTTAACTTGTGCGTATTCAGCTTCATGCGTGTGGCAAAAAATAAAATAACAACAAAAAGGTGGTGAACCCAATGGGTTTTGACTATACACGATTGGCTGTGGCACAATCCCCAGTGTGAGTTGCATGCCTTCCGTAGTTACAGTTTTGTCTCCATTCCTGATGAGTTCAACAAGTGAGACTAAGGAGGAGGAAGCTGACAGGCCGTTCAACCCCCTTGGATTGGTTATAAGTGAGACAGGCGGGGGGGGCGAACTTGACGGTGGGCAAGGTCATTTGCCCTAAGGGACTTGACTCCACTGTCCCTATCCTCCAAGCACAGCTTCAACCTGAAAAACCAAAGGAACTGATGGTGCACATCTCCCTTGGGAACAAGGCTGGGAGGAGACCAGCAGATGTGGAATTGGGGAGGGGGCTGCCAAGGAGGCAGCAGATTGAGCCTCCAAGGAGTGCCCTGCATCCATTGCTGCCACTGCGGCAGCAACAGTGGGCGACGCCTTCCTTGGAGACTGGATCTGCTGCTTCTGTGGATCCTGCCGCCTGAGGCAGTCACCTCACCTTGCCTTCATGGGTGGGCCGGTCCTGCAATGCTGGCACACAGACATTTCCCTCATGGCTGCAATTCTGCTTTGCATTTCAGGCATCCCAATATATGGGCGAAGAAGAATACGGTGCTTTGGTGAGGTAGCCCAATCCACTCATGCTATAATGGCCATATTTGTGAAATATGGTTGCATAAAGTATTACAGGCTCCCAGTTTTCCAAACCTTTCTTTTCACATCATGCTTTCCTTCTTTGACAGAACTTTAGACTGGAACTGTTTATCTGCATTTCTGGCACTATTACCCCAATCTATTTTTTCAGGCAATCTCCCTCACCATGACAACTGCATACTTTTTGTCGTGTTCTGTTTTGTAGTATTGTTATTCTTACTACTAGTTTTTTGTTTGGCTTTGTGTTCCTCGGCTCCTGTGCTAGAGTGTGCACCTAGCTTTCAAACAAACAAACAAACAAACAAACAAACAAACAAACAAACAAACAAACAAACAAGGCAATATTCAAATATTTGTTCGGCCAACATCAAGGCTGTGCACCTTCCTGCCCCCCTTTTTACATGCTGACAGGATTGATTGATTGATTGATTGATTGATTGATTGAATCGTTATTTGCACCAGCCATTGGCCATAGAAATAAAACAACAATACAATATACAAAGAATAGAAATAAAAAGCCATTTATGGTGGTACCTCGGGTTACAGACACTTCAGGTTACATACGATTCAGGTTACAGATTCCGCTAACCCAGAAATAGTACCTCGGGTTAAGAACTTTGCTTCAGGATGAGAACAGAAATTGTGCTCCAGCGGTGTGGCGTCAGCGGGAGGCCCCATTAGCTAAAGTGGTGCTTCAGGTTAAGAACAGTTTCAGGTTAAGAACGGACCTCTGGAATGAATTAAGATCTTAACCCGAGGTACCACTGTATATAAAAAACATTTTAGGGTTTTGAATCAATAGTCAAATAGTGGAGGCTGACAGGATTGAAGAGGGGCTTACAAGGGCTGCAGCATGGCTGATCCTGCATCAAGTGCTCCCACAAAAAGTGGCTGTGTATTTATAGTTGTGCACCGACAGTAGGAAAGGCTGTTGCTAGGCTTCCGACCGCTCTAGATTAATTTAAATGTAGCCACCCTGCCCTTTGTGTTGTATTGCATGCTGAGCGGCATCAGAGAAGGGCGACCAAAGTGATCAAGGAGCCTGAAGTAACTCCTGCACAAGGAAGGGTTGCAACATTTGGAGTTGTTTATCTTGGAAAAAAGGCAAATCGGGGGTAGTGATAAAGTAAGGTGCCCATTTATGCATTGCCCCCCCAAAGAGGATTTTCATCACACCCAAAATCGAAATATAATACATTTCACCATAGCAGGGAAGGCAACAACCAGGAGATTTCTGTAGGGTTACCATATGACCAGGAATTCCCAGACATGTCCTCTTTTGGGGGTCCTACATGCCCATCTGGGGGGGATTTTACATTTAAGCAAATGTCCTGGATTTGCGGTTTTTAATTTTGTGCTCTGGGCTCGGGGCTTGGGGTTGGCAGCTGCGGAGGCGCTATCAGGAGGCGATTGCTCTAAAAAAGCTAAACAACTTTTTGTGTCCAGATTTTTACCTCTACAGCAACCATAGCCTTGTGTGCCTGCTAAGTCTGTTGACCGGGTGCTGCTAAGCATAACAACAACAACAACAACAACAACAACAACAACAACAACAACAACAACAACTTATGACCCTGTCCATCTGACTGGGTTGCCCCAGCCACTCTCAGTAGCTTATTATATATATATACACACACACGCACACACACACACACACACACACACACACATGCATACATACACACTGTTGGATGGGCAACTTTGGCCCGTTTGTCCAACGCTATTGGGATCCTGGAAGTTGTGAGTCGAGGCCCCGCTCCCCATTTGGTGATGAAATAAGACACATGGACACAAGTATTTAGGTTAATGGGCTAAAAAAGGCCACAACTTTATTGGTTACAGAATGTGAGTGGTATTGGTTTAGGCATTGGATTTGAACACACTATACTTGACCCCCCACCACTCTGCAGGAAGTCACACAAGGGTTAACAACCTGTAAGGGGAGCTTGTTGATGCAAATCAACTGGAATCTTTCCCCCAGAGCAGCGGTTCTCAACCTGTGGGTCCCCAGATGTTGTTGGACTACAACTCCTATCATCCCTGAGCTCTGGCCTTGCTAGCTGGGGGTGATGGGAGTTGTAGTTCAACAACATCTGGGGACCCACAGGTTGAGAAAGGCTGCCCTAGAGTTACCGGAGGGTCGTGCCATGGCCCTAGCCCTAGCCATCACCTAGGCATTGGACAGGAACCACGATCCGATCCATGGAATCCGGAAAAGCAAGGGAGAGCTCGTGGGCCCATGGCCGTTTAAATCCAGCTAAACCATGCCCCCCAGCCAGCCGGATTGGCTGGCTGAGGGGCATGACCCGGGCCCAGGGCTCCCGTGGCGCAGGGGGCCTAGCCACGCCCCCCTGTGAGTGCAGGAAGCGATTCCTGCTTACAACCCCTCTCCTCTGGGAAGAGCAGAGGTTATATAGGACAGATAAAAGGAAGTCCTTCTTCATACAAGCACATTGTTAGAACTGTGGCGTTCCCAATGGAAAGATGCAGTGCGGGCTATTAGCCTGGATAGTTTTTAAAAGAAGAGCAGACCAGTTCACAGAGGAGAGGGCTGTGAGTGGCTATTTGTCATGATGGCTCATGCCTCTGAATTGGGGATCCAGATTGGGGAAATACAGTCATAACTCATGTTACGTCCGCTTCATGTTACATTCTTTCAGGTTACGTCCCGCGGCAACCTGGAAGTAACGGAAAGGGTTAATTCCGGGTTTCGCCGCTCGTGCATGCGCACACGCACAAAATGACATCACACGCATGCGCAGAAGCGGCGAATCGCAGCATGCGCAGATGCGCCACTGTGGGTTGCGTTCCTTTCATGTTGTGAACGGGCCTCCAGAACGGATCCTGTTTGCAACCAGAGGTACCACTGGACTCCTGTTTTCAAGGCGTGTTTGTGGCTCGTCTTTCATAATTTCCAGATTATAATGCATTTTGGTATGTTTTTCTTTTCACTAACATACACAATTTTATGTACAGTCTGCCGCAGCATGTGCATCTCTGTACACATTTCTTGGCTGTAGAACTGCATTGCAAAATTCTGAAATATGAAAATTTTGAGGGATGACTGTTTCAGTTCCTGTGTTTTTTCCAAAAAGCATAAATTTGGGAGATTCACATTTAAATGACGGCTAATTTTCTCCCCTATCCATCCGCCCTAGTCAGTGTGATAAGATTGTGCTTTACATTATTAAATTTGACGGGGGTACGATTTTCATTAATTGAAAACACATAATTTTCTGATGCACATTAATCAAGTCTGGATTTCTAGATATCATCACTAGATGTAAATCACCATTTCACATACTGATAAGTATTCCTTGGGGGTGGAAAGACATTGAAAATAGGGGTTGTAATCAGGAACATTTCAGCCTAAAATGATTTTACAACAACTGTGTGCTTTATTTAATACTTGAACCTGCCCCTGCTCCATTTAAGAAACTTTACTGAAGTTCTTTTGTTGGATTTACTGTAAAATCCAATTAAAATAAAATAAATAAAAAGAAAATAGCAGCTGGCCCCATAATTAAATAAACAGGAATACAATGGAGGGGTATGTGTATGTATACATAAATACCTGGAATGCAGGTGATCAATATACTAAAGGCACCCCCAGAGTGTCAGTATATTATGGGATGTTGAGAAAGCTAGGCTTGTGCACTTAAAAGTGGATTGAAGTGCCCTGTCATCTTAGCAGAAAAAAATCCACTTCATAAAAGAACTGGGCTTCTAGGGCTCCAGACAATTTATTTATTGAGTATTCATCCTGATTTGTTTGCACAAAGCTTACATGGAGGTTAGATTATATCTGGTCTTTATAGTGCATTCGTTCCAATTTGTGGGGGTGGAGGAGGTTATACAGCAACAAGTATTCATCCTGATTTGTTTGGGGGTGTTTATATGTCTTCCCATTAATCATTGATTCCATCCTTTTCAGTTTATTTCCGGTGCCTCGTTGCACCTTTGAGGGTTGCCTTTATACTTTGCTCCCAAGTTTCCCAGTGTGTGGCATTCACTGGACTAGACAGACTTCTGATCTGCTCCAGCAAGACTCTTGTTATGCTGCTTGTTAGCATATTGCTGACTTTCCAGGGTACACAGCACTTTTAGCCCCAGGCACCAGAAATAGCTGGGAGAGCTCAAGACATTTTGCCGCCTGAGGCAGAGCAGCAAATTGTATCCTCAACCCGTTGTCAAGATGCATAGCACCCAAGTCAAGTTATTTTGGCACTCACAGTAGAAAACATCACAATCCCCTCCTCTGCTGTAAAATGAATAAAATAATCAACAATTTGCTGCATTTCTGTGACACGCAAAAATTAGCCGCCTGAGGTGGATGCCTCATTCTGCCTAATGGAAGTGTTGGCTTTGCTTCTAGGTAAGTAGTAAGGCAGGAAGCGGGGGAAAGACTATAGTTGTGAATGTAACAGCATGAACAATACTGCGTCCCCTTGCAGAGAATTGTGCCTTTAGTGAGGATGCAGAGAGGCTGAGAAGATTTCAGATCATAGAAAGTTGGGCTCCAGAGAGTTGAGAGGCAGCTAACATGGTGCCCAACTCCCAACACCCAAGCTGGCTGGGGCTGATGGGAGCTGGAGTTCAATGGCACATGGTCTTGTGGCTCCCTGTATTCATGGTGTTGCCTCTCCCTGAGTGTCAAAAGGTGTTCCAAATAGGGACCAGTTGGGTGCTTTTCCATGAGTTTCAGCCCAAACCTCCCCGTCTCGTTCCCTGCTGAGAAAATGACCTTCTACTAAATTCATCTCTGGCTGGGCGCCAGGACATATTCCACTCTATTCCCATTCCAGGAACAAACTGAGAGCCGGAAGGCACTAAGGAACAAGAGGCATGAGGAAGACGAATAAAAGTCTCAAGGCAGGCTGCAGCAGGTGCCACATTTGCTTTCTGCAACAGGAGAGCAATGAGCGACATGGCTCTGGAGACCCAGCCAGCCTTCATGTCTTCTCTGCAGGGTGAAGATGGCCTGCGTAGCCAACCAGATGTGGCTGAATGTCAGCCCTGGTCAGTATTAATAATAGTCAGGAATGATGGGAGCTGTCATTCAGTGACATAAAGAGGGCTGCAGGTTCTTCATCCCTGTTCTAGGAGTTCAGATAGACCTAGGGTGGGTGCAGTCTGAGCAAGTCAATAGAAAACCTTTTGCCCAGGCTCATAAATAGTCACTTACCAGGTTGCCTGTGGCCGCTGCAGGCAGAGACGGGATGGTTGCTTAAACAGGTAAAGGAAATGGGAGGGTGAATGTAGCTGTTTTGATAGAGGGCCCAGCAGGGGAAGAGGTTGGATCTGAAATGAGAGCTCCACTTCTCTTGCCCGTCTACAATCAGGATGCTCAAATATGTAGGGCTGGCCCCATTTTCAAGGCCTGTATTTTAACTGAAGAACTTTGCATCCCACAAAACATCTTTGTTCACAACCTCCCTGCTTGTTGGAGTCCATTAAGCAGAGATAGGAAAGCTGAGGTTCTCCAGGGGTTGCTGGACTCCACAGGCCAGGCTGGCTGGAGCTGGGAGTCCAACAATGTTTGAAGTGCCACACATTCCTCCTTCTTGCCATTTAAGCTGATTCATTATATTTCACCTTTGAGTCTGAATTTTACACCCCCAAAATGGCTGCAGTTTGTGTTTATTCATGCTTGGTGTGCAACACCTCTGTCTGAAGTACCACCACACATTTATGGAACTTGCTTGTTTGTATGCTAGTACAGTGGTACCTTGGTTGTCGAACTTAATCCATTGCGGAAGTCCGTTCGACTCCCAGAACTGTTCAAAAACCAAGGCACGGCTTCCGATTGGCTGCAGGAGCTTCCTGCACTCAATCAGAAGCCCCGTTGGATGTTCGGCTTCCAAAAAATGTTTGCAAACCAGAACACTTCTGTCAGGGGTTCAGGAGCAGAGGCACAGGGGAGAGAGGAGATGGAGAGCGAGAGGGAGGAATCCGAGGGGAGCGCAGGAGAGGAAAGTGGTCCGAGGGATTCCATGAGCCTCTCCAGCGAATCGGAAGATTCACAGAAGAGGGCGCCAGCGGCCAAGGGCAGGGGGTTCCCAAGGGGAACGCTCCAGGAGCAAGGGGGCAGCAGGGACTCCCAGAGCAGTAGTTGGAAATCAGGACCAGCTTCCCCACCAGAGAGGAGTGGGGGGGAAGAGTCCCAGGCATCGGGACCAGTGCATTCCCCACCAGGGAGAGAAGACGAGACAGGGCTGACCACGCCTCCATCGGAGAGTCTGACAATGGGGGGAAGGTCAGATCCGGCCAGTGTCCCGGAAGGGGGAAGCAGTGACACAAGCAGTGTGACGGTTAGGAGAAAGGTCACTGGGTTGGCGCGAGAGGCAAGTTCAAATGTACAGGAGCGCGGGACAGCAGAGAATGAGGATTGGGAACCTGGTCCTAAAGCCCGCCGGAGGGAGGGGGAGGAGCTGAGCGACTCAGCGCCGGAAGAGTCCAGAAAGGGCAATGCCCCAGCGGGCAGGAGGACCCAGAGGAGGAGAGAACAGCGCAGAAGGTGGAGCAGGGCTAGGATCTTAAACTGGTGCGGAAGGGGAGATGATTCAGACGGGACTTCGCCGATCTAAGGTCTAAGACGTAGGGCTGCACGCTCTGGCGTTGAAATGGAAACTAAACTTCAATAAAGACTTTTGTACATTACATCAACCTGCCGTTGGTCCTCTGTGAGCTGGGATCTAGAGGCAGCTCTGACAACTTCCTTCCAGGTTTGCGGCGTTCGGGAGTCAATTTGTTTGGGGCCAAGCTGATTGACAACCAAGGTGCCACTGTATGTGTGTGGGTACAGAAGTGTATTTCATTTCCTACATGATTGACATAATGTTTAAAATGTGCTTCTCTCAAGGCTTCACAATCACATAGTTAATTGCCTTTGATGACTGGTGACGACTGTTTATTGAACAACGATCATCTACGGGAGTACAAATCATAGCCAGTGAAAGAGAGAGAAATCTGAGATTTATAGCTGGGTGGCAAAGATGGGGGCTTTGAGGGCATTCTTCTGCTTTTAGGGGTTTGGTGCCTAATATATAGACTAGCACTGTCGTCTCAGGGTATACGTGCTCCTCAGCACTGAATTTGTAGACAAGCATGCTTCTTTAAAACAGCAACACTTCATGGACCCCAGAACTTTCTCCCCACAAGGACTCTGACCCTGCAAAAGATTACTATTCAGAATAGTGGGGGCATGATTGATATGACTCTTCATTCATTCCACAATGGACAGAGAGAGGTACTTCCTCACACCCATGGAGCTTTCTCAAATTGTCATAGTCATGTTGGGTGGTGTGAAGAGCCTTTAATGACCATGTGTAAAGAATTATACATTAGTTGTCTGGGCATAATTCAAGGGCTTATCTGATGTATGGTGCAAAGTAGACCCTGGCTGCATTTTTTTCTTTTGATTTTCCCTCAGGCTCCTGTGCAGATGCCTGGGATTGATCGTGGCATGTTCTGCATGCAGCACATGTGCTCTGCCACTGAGCTATGGTCTCTCACACACAGGAGAACAGGACCGCAGAATGGCGGGGCATTCTTGGGGGTGAGGAAAGAGAGATTGGATGCTTTGCCTAGTTTTGTAAATATGAGGCATACTGGAAAGGTGATGTGTAGTTCTGTCACACCTGCGGTCTAATGCCTGGAGTTTAGAGGAGGACGTGGATGACAATGACTGTAATATAGTTTTTATAGCACTTCCAATACATTTTTTTTTACAATTCTTATCTTATTTAGTTTACTATGGATTCAAATTATGATTCATTTATGCATGCGGTAGGGGGAGTCAGATTTTTAAACCCAATTCTACATCTGTAAATATTGACCTGAAATGGATTATTTCCCCTTATCTTGAGCCATGGAGGGGTGTGTGTGTGTGAGAGAGAGAGAGAGAGCGAGAGCGAGAGCGAGCGAGAGAGAGAGAGAGAGAGAGAGAGAGAGAGAGAGAGAGATGTGCACTTATTATTATCTATTTCGTTTATGAATCACTTCCCATTAGGCATCCTGAAGCGATTTATACTTCTCACTGCAGTCCCTTTGCAAAGGGTGACCTTCCCCTTTGTGCGTGTTCAGCTCTGCCCCCACTTTATGCCTCTTTCCTTCCCCTCCAGCTAGTGCAGTAATGCTGCTCAGTGATATTTTCTGGGGGTGGGAAGCATGACCACAGGTAGGCCTGGCCCACTGCCCAGGCCTCGGACGCTTGGTGACACCAGAGCCTCCTGGTAGCTGTTCCAACCCTGCAATTAGGACAGATCCTAGCTCAACCACAGCCCAAAATTACCACGGGGGCCTCTCGTCTGGGGAGCCCACAGCAGATACGTCACCCAGGGGCCTCAGCAGCTTCCTACAGCTGTGGGGAACAGCAATATTGCTGCAGAAGCCCTGTACCCCACTCCTCCTCGCAGCCAGAACCCCCACACCACCTTTGCTTCCTAGAAGAGGCCCTATTAAATTGAAATAACAACCATCTCCAAGAGCGTCCCTCCTGCTGTGCCCCAAACTGTGCCCCTTTGGGCAACTAGAGTAGGTTCAGGGTAGTGTCTGTGTTCCAGATTGTCCCTGGCTTCCACAGACTGTCATGTTTTAAGCTTGGTTGCTGCTACAGAAAACAAACAGCACAGATCTGGGCCCCACTGGGGGAACGTTAGGATGAGGTGTCACTTCTGTGGCGAGACAGTTGGGGGCATCCAGATGTGAAACCGCTGTTGGTCTGCATTTTGGGGACAAGTGTCCATGCGAGCAGCTGAGTCAGGGCAAAGGACTCGCCAACCCTCCCTCTCGCCCCCCCCCCGACACGAAACTTGCAAAAATCTGCTTCCCATTTGTGATGGTGGCTTCTGAGTTCCCATGCATCATCCTCTTTCTCCCTGAATGGCTGAGGGTTCAAGTCATATGGTGGAGGGAGCCCAAGGCTGGGGGTGGGATGGGAGAAGAAAACAAAACAGGCAGGGGGCAATGTCCCTTATAACCAGCAAAATACTACCTCAGCTTTTTACCTCGCGTGTGCCAAGGACTCAGATAGGAAAGAATGAATCATACCTATGGCCAACGTAACTGGGGGAACAGGATGTGGAAGCAGCCTTGCCCAGCTGTGCTGTTGCTCTCCCAGCAACTGTGACAGGCCCTGCCTGCTACCCTCTGCTCTTAGCTGCAACAAACTGCATCATCAATATCATTATTAATTAAATTTCGATCCTGCCTCTCATCTTAAGATCACAGAACAGTTTACAATATAAAAACAGAAAACCACATGCCATAACAACAAATAATATCCACCCACCCACCACAGTTTAAAAGACCTGGTTCCTAAAGATATGCAATGAAGGCGCCAGGCAATTAGTCCAGAAGTGGGCAGCCACTACAGAAAAGTCCCGTTCTCGTGTTACCGCCTCTGAATCTCTCATAGAGAAAGCACACAAAGAAGGGCCCCAGAGGATGATCACAGCGTCTGGGTTGGTTCATATGGGGAAAGGTGGTCCTTGAGGTATTGTAGTTATTATAGGTTTTATAGGTCAAAACCAGCACTTTGCATTGGGCCCAGAATCCAATTGGCAGCCAGTGCAGTCTGGCCATGATTGGTGTAATATGCTCAAACTGTCTTATCTAGATGACCATCCTGGACACTGACCTTCTGCATCAGCTGAAGTTACTGAACTGCCTTCAGAGGCAGCAATAATTCAACCTAGCGGTTACCAGAGCATAGATGACAGAAGTTAAGCTATCCCTGTCCAGATAGGTGTGCAGCCACCAAGGGCACCTGAGCCTCAAGCGACAGCAAAGGATCCAGGTGTTCCCCAAAGCTACATGCTTGCTACTTCAGAGGAAGTGTAAGCCCCTCAAGAGCAGGCAACCTCCCATCCATCCAGTCTAGGAAACCATCCTATAACAGTGCCTCAGACTTATCTGGACTGAGCTTCAGTTTGTTGGCTCTCATCCCGTCCATTACCAAGACAAGAAGCAGGTCCAGCGCATCCATTGCCTCACCTGCAGATGTAAAAGAGAAGTAGAGTTGTGTGTCGTCAGCATATTACTGGCAGTGTACTCCAAAACTCCAGATAACACCACTCAGTGGTTTCATGTAGATGTTAAACAGCACAGGGGATAAAATTGAGCCCTGAGGAACTCCACATGGAAGACTCTACGGGGCCAAAGATTATTCCTCAAGCCTTACACTCTGGAACCAACCATCCAAGTGGGACCAAAGCCCGCACCTCACTCTCATTCTGAAAATAGTGCTTTTTGTGCATATTCTATTATGCACAAAAGCAATCTTGAAATTCCCTCCAAATTACAGTGCTTTGTCTTCTGTTTATTATCATGAGTCAGCAGAACATTCAGTTCAATCTGCATTAAGGACTTTGCTCCACCCCACAAGCAGGTACAACCTCTCTTGGTTTCCTGCTGTCACACTACAAAAAGGGTTCTGCTGGACCCAGCAGGGAGTGACCCTGAAGAGTCACCACCACTCAGGTCTCAGCATAGATGCAGGATCTTGGAAATTGCTTCCAGCTCTTTTTCCTGGTACGTAGAAGTACTACAAGCAAGGCATGGAAAAGAGCAGCCATGTCCTGAAAGAAGACTGCGTTGCTAAAAGAAGTGTATGGATGTTCTATGCATGACCTCTGCATCTTTATATGGTTGTGGCAGCAGTGTGAGTATACACACATGCCTGCACACCTGTGAATATACAGGCAAAGCTTGAAGGCAAATTCAGGAGTGGTCATGAAATGATGGGGATGGCCAACCGATTAAAGAATTTTTGCAGCCCAGTCCTATTGATTGCTTACTCTCGCCAAGTTAAATACGACTGTCTCAAGTAATTGCGCATAATGCTGAACCTGAGCATGATCCCTGCACCTGTTTTTGAATGGGGATAAGGCAGATGTAAATCACAAATGCAATGGGACATCTGCTTTGAGGACTGAGATACTGTACTGTAGTCAAAGGTGGCATATGTGCTCAGAAAACAATGACATGTTTTACAGTTGAACCCAAGTTCTAAGTTTCTAGCAGGACTAGGAGCTTCTCTTCTTAATCCACTACTTAAACCGATTAAAGGAGACTATATAGGGTTGTGTACATGTGCATATACGGTATGTGGGTCAGCAGGAGGTGGGAAATGAGAAAAACGGCTCCGTGTGTGATGTCAGGCTCTGCATGGTGAAGATGCATGCTTGTGGATGTGTGTTCCAAGCATGCATGCTGCTAACACATAACTTCATGTCATTCCCCTTAGACTGAACATTGTGGCCTTCCCTCACACTCCTTGCCCACAGGCCGCAATCGCCACAGGTCCTGGCACAGCACAGACCACCCAGTAATTGGAAGAGAGGTGGGTGGGCAGGTTGCCCGAAGCCTCCCCCACCTCGGAAGCTTTGCCGTCATCCTCGTGGCTTTGGCACCGGGCTGAGCAGCCTCGACCTCCCTGCTCACTTGCAGGGCTGCTTGGGGAGGGAATCTAATGGGAAGGGGTGTGTGTAGTCAGTTGGGATGGCTGAGTCTAGCCAAGGCCTCCACCTCAGTACTTCTTGGGTTGGCAGCCCTGCTGTCTGTGGCTGGGTCACGGGGGGAACAGGAAGTCTCTCCACCCGGCCTTCTAGGTCACCATAGCAACTCAAGACATGTGCTACCTGACAATGCTGGTTCCCTCCTCTGCGCTGCGGCCGGTGAAGTCTGGCTGAAAGGGTCTCGGGGGGAATAGTTGCACTTTCAGCCAAGCAGCAGGCCCCTTACACCCATTCAAGAATCTGTCTCCGATAGCTTTCCTGACCTCCTTCTTTCCTAGCGGGGAAGGGGGCACCATTTTGGGGTTCATCTCTGGTGATGAAATGTCTGGGACTGGCAATGGTTTTAAATGATTTTTATTTGGGGGGCCCTCCAGACGTGCTTTTCATTGTGCATTTGTGATGCCTTGTGCTTAGGATGCTATCAGGCCAGTCACACACAATCCCGCTTTCAATACTGTTTGTGCCTGCAAATGTTTTGGCCAATGTGCTTCATTTCCATTCAGTGCACATCCTCCCATTTCCTGTGGGAATCATGTCACTTTTTATGCTACCATGTTCTAGTGTGGTTTTGTCCTGTTTCTGTTGTTCTGTAACCCCTCCGGGCAGGCAACAATGCGAAAGCAAGTATCGCAGAACCAGCAGAACCAGAAAAATGCCACCACTAATGCACATTATTGTGTCAAGATCATATGCCCTCAATAAAATATTAGTCAGGTGGGGCCCTTTATTGCATTGCATTCCTTGCACACTGCTTAGGAACAATTGGTATAGAAATTGTCAAAACAAACAAATAAGCATCACCACACTTAAAAGAGCCAAGCAGACCACAGATGGACTTGGAAACGAAAGCTGAAATTACAGCTCAAATAGGATTCCATTGTTGGGTTAGCACCTCCTTGGTCATTGGCATAAGGCTGGATTAGCCATCATGGTGCATATTCTACAGAACAGGGCCCTGCTGTGCAGAATTTATTTTATATATTTTATTAGTGATAATTGTATACTCCGCTTCATTCAGAAGCACATTCAGTGTAGTTTACAGAGGTCTTGAACATTAGCCTCTAAATTAAAACAGCATCAGCTACAATTAAGTCAAAGTAGAAAGCGGTGGCAGCATGAAATCAGCATAGAACCACTAAGTTGTTTCCCAGCAATTAAGTAGCCAACTGTCTAACAATGCCAAATAAACTGTGGACTACTTTCCTGAATGAATGCATATATAGGAACCAGTTTGTTCTTTTCGTAGACGATTCTCCTAAACAGCGTGTGCTTGTGATTATGCACATGGCCCAAGGGAAACTGTTTTCTCAGCTGCATTTGGTCCAGACAATTTTAGGGCTTTATAAGTTATAACCACCTTTACTCATGGCTGGTAACACACCGTCAACCAATGCAGACGGGCAAAAGGGTGTCGTGCATTCACCACATCCAACCCCTGAAAATAGACAAGCAAGTCCATTCTGCCCCACCTGAAGCTTCCCTACAGTCTTCCAAAAGAGCCTAATGCACGTTCTTGTGTTGGGTGAAATACTTCCTTAATCATGTGATGAGGGAGCAGAAGTCTTACCTGTGAGGGAATGTAAAATACAGGTAGGCTGCCCATTGGCGAATGAAGGATTACTGTTTCCCTGTCTGCATCTGTAAACTGAAATTTTGCGTTGGCTGATGTTTGACGAAGCAGCTTAATCTGTGGAGCTTCTTGATTTGATGGGGGTGGTGGGGATCCCCTACCATTCCTGTTGCATCACCCCTCCCCTCCCCTCCTCTCCCCTCCCCTTCCTCCCAAACCCAGTCTCAATTATTTGTTTTTTAAATGAATAAATTTTGTCACAATTTGTTCTGATAACATAATTTCCACTTCTTCTAGGATTTGGAACTCTTTTCTTCTTATTTACTGTAGGGAACATAACACCCCACAACAAATGATTGCTTATTGGGGGGGGGGCAGTGCAACCTAATTATGAGTAGTAGCCTGGCATCGGCCCTCCATAGCATGTGTGAAACTTTGAAGGGCCAGGGTGCCATTTGAGCTGATATGGAGCACAGGTTACATACTGAAAAGGTTCCAGTTTGGATGTTCCTTCCATGGAAGCTCCCACATCACTTAACTGTTATGGTGCCTTCTAGTCAAACTCAAGAATTTGTGAACAGAACACACCCGATAGCAGCAGGCAAATACCAGCATACTTTGAAGGAATGGTTATCTTTATGCCAGCACTTACTCAGACATCAGTCCATTCCACCATCACAGTTGAAAATGTCTACATCTAGGGCAGTTAAAAAAGATAATTGGCATCCTATCTATCAATCTATCTATCCATGCATTCACCCAGTTATGAATACCATTGCACATTGGTTTCCTTTTTGGACGGACACACAGGTTTGTGGGAAGCTGACCGCTCTCCCATGATGCCATGGGATCTGTCTCCTCTTGCGGGGTTGAGGAAGCTGAGCTCTCCCGGCATGGCAGCTTTGGTGGAGTGAATGCCGCATTGTCACGCCGGGCTGGAGTCACAGATAATTACCTCAATTAGTTACAATGGAAGAGTAATAAATACAGGCTTAGTGTCTTCTACCCCACTGGGTCTTCTCAGATTAATCCAGCCCGGCCGAGCAGCACTGAAAGACATGATGGACAATTCATTAAACTCCCCAAATGCCACACAACCTACCCATGAAGGTTTGTGTTAGACCCCTGGGGCTCAGTGCTTTGTCCCTAATTGTCTCTCCCAGGCATGGGCCACCTAACAGCCAGTAGGTGACGGGCTGGAGCGCCCGGGGATTAGGGGGGATGCCTGCCACGTTGCCTTGGTGAGCTGGCCAGTGGGGAGAGGAATGCCCCCGAGGAGGGTGGGGGGAAGCAGAGGGGCGTTCCGACAAGGTGGGGTACTTGCCAAACACAAAACCAGAGGCGCAAGGAGTTAATTAGAAGCCAGGCAAGGGGCCGCAGGCGGCGGCGGCGAAATCACTTCCGAGGATTAATACGGGACAGGCTCAGCTAAAGCTGACGGTGAATAATCTAGGAAGAGGAGCCCAACTCTTTCCCACACATGCCCCCCTCACCAGCTTGTCCTCGGGAGCATGATCCTAAACACTTTTCTCCCACTAGTCCAAAAAAGATAAACGATCACTTAAGCAATTGGTGCCAGTAAGGATGGCCCTGCTCCTTTGGCCTCCATACCAAATTGACACTTATTAAAGTGTGCATTCCACCTGAGGAACAGTTCTGTGAGGCTTGAAAGCTCGCATGCTCCTCAAGCAAACACGTTGGCCCAGTTATACATATTACTTCATCTGCTTTGCATCTCATGCACTCTGGGATGGCAGCCACCACCTTCCAAATTGCTGTGGAGCTGGGCATATGTAGCACAGACCCACCACATCCTTCCCAGGCCCAGGCATTGGGTTCATTCGCTCCCCGATCTCCACCACAGGTGAAGCCCAACTCAGTTTCATGGCACCAAAGTGTCTTCCGCCGCAGAGTGCCTGGAAACACCTATAATTTGGCCAAAACACAGCAGAGGCACCTCGAAAGCTGGATTCCGATTACAGTACTATCATCTCCATATTTGATATGATTCCTTCATTTAAATCAGTAACGGTTTCTTTTCGCAGGCGTTTGTGGTAGGTTCATCTTGAAAACGGCTTGAATACAGAAATCATATTGAATACAGAAATCTTGTCTGTATTCAAAAATACACGGTGGTGCACGATTTGTGCCTGCAAAGCAGCTGTTTCTGAGGAGGCTCTGTTGCTTATCAGGCTCACGGCATGACAAAAAGTGAAATCCTCCTGAGGCAATAGATGGCCTAAGGTCTATTGGCTATTAAAAGCAGATCAAGTGCCAATGATACATTTCATTGGGAAGAATGGGCACCAGGCTTTGGTTGTGTGAACACCACAACCACAAGACTGGGATTAATCCTTTGGCACTCTTCCACTCAATTGTACCTTCCCTCCCAGTGGAGTACAATGACTTTACCAGAATTCGTTCAGACTCCCTGAGCTCAGGAGATAAGTAACTATTCAACCTTTAGAAGACATCTGAAGGCAGCCCTGTAGAGGGAAACTTTTAATGTTGAATGTTTTATTAAGTTTTTATATGTGTTGGAAGTTGCCTGAAGTGGCTGGGACAACCCAGTCACATGGGTAGGGTATAAACAATAGAATTATGAAGATGGTGACGGAAGAGGACATCCCTATTTTCACTGGGGAAATGTGGGAGGATATGCTTTATGTAATAAATATTTACTGTATTTACATGGGAGAGCAGACTAGCATCCGTGCTATGTAAGTCTTTAGGGCAACACCTAAACAAACAGCATTGCATTAAGAGTCTCCCATACTTGCCAGCTCTGCCCCACTTGAGGCTGCTTTTGCAAAACTCAAGACTTCAGTGTGAGTTTTTCTAAATCTATTCAAACTGATGGTCTCTCTTTCTCCTGGCTTCATCCTTAGCATGAGGTGCTCTTATTAGTAGCTGGCAGCTATCAAAACCAATGAGGCTCATCTATGCAAAGGTCTCATGGAGGAGATGGGAGTGCAGTTGTGAGTATAGATCATTTGGAGCTGCCTTGAGAGGTGCCATCCTCAAATCAGCCTAAATAAGAGAAAATAAGCATTCACCTAATAGCTAAACAAGCCTTGAGAAAAGAACACACCAGACACAAAACAACAGCATTCTCGTTATACTATACCATGTAACAAAGACTCCAAAGTGCAAAGCACAAGCTCATCATATGTGCCAGAACCCGAAAATAAACTTCTCCATATAAAAATACTTCATATAAGTCACACATTACATTTCATCATGTAAGATACATCAGTCCATAAAGGAAGGAGAATATATGGGTGAAATCATAATCATCACCATCATCACCATCTATCTGTGTTGTGTCATCAAATTCATTATATTATATCCAGTCATTCACAATGAATTCTTTCAGACAGGGCCTTAATTTGCAGATAGGTTATATGGCCAGTGGGAATTCTCCCTGGGTGGGGAAAACCAGGTTAAATGGGGGAGAAGCACAGGCTGGCATTTTGAAGCCAATGACATTAGGAACATAGGAACCTACCTTATACTGACCCTTGGTCCACCTAGCCCGTAATGTCTGTCCTCACTGGCAGTGGCATCCAGGGTTTCAGGAATCCAGGGTCTCTCCCAGCTCAGAGGCTGCAAAAAGCTGGCATGCTAGAGGAGTGCCCGTTCCACAATATGCCCTCGTCTGGAAGATCTCCTATTCCAGTGGTGCTCATGCTGGGTTCAGGCTTGGACAACCCCATGTGTGCTATCATTCTCCATTCCCACATTCAGAAAATCCTGCCAGCTTCTCTGACACTAAGTCCTTGGTTTAAGTCCTTGGTTTTTATTGGTTTTTATTACACTTTCTCAAGGCAGCAGCATACATAATAAAAGCTAATACTACAGCTTCATCTCTCTCTCTCAATGCAATTTCTACAAAACATGTGCATTATTTTACATGACTTTCCCTTCTAAGGTTTAAGGGCAGATTAGGTTTCTTCAAAGTTGGCTTGTTTTACTTCTAAAGGAAATTATGAAATTCTAGTCTAATTATTATAAAGATAGAAAATTTGTGAGATCTACTGAAGAGCACTAAGACTTGAGCAGGACTATTAGTAGGTCAGAGTTTCTCTGCTGTGACCTAATCTATATCTATGTCAGGAACCTGGGAAATATTACAGGATTATGAAAATAAGTTAAAGTGTGTGCATGCTGTTTAATGTTTTCAAAGGATATTATCTGGGTTCCAAAATGTTACGTGGTGTGAAGTACACTAAGCCTGGTCTTTAGCTTCCAGTTGCTGCTTCACTGAAATAGCTATGAAGAGTTAAATTCATGAACACAGACTGAATAAACTGAAAATGGGGAACTTTCTTCTTCTTCTTCTTCTTCTTCTTCTTCTTCTTCTTCTTCTTCTTCTTCTTCTTCTTCTTCCGGAATCATCTTTCTTTCTCCACCTCCCCCCCCGCCCCTCCTCCCCTTAACCAATCTCCTCAACCAGAAAAGTGCAGTTTGTGGCTAAAGAATCCAGATGTTGCTCAGCTTCCCAGATGTGATGGGTCTTTCCATTCCAGGCGGGGCCAACTGTGCCTCTTATAATGAAGCAAAGGGGGTGGGGAACCAGCAGGACTATTTTTAAAAGCCCTCTCGGCTTATTTATAATTTGCACCCACCGTGTCTGAGTCTCCCAGCGGGGCGACTGTGAAGAAGGAGGAAGAGGGGCCCATTTGCCAAAGATCTGAGATGATTTCAACCACCCCGCTGGAAAAGCTGCGTAGCAGAGTGACTGAGGAGAAAGTCATTATCTATATTCTTAACTCCCCACCACCACAGGGGAAAAAAGCTATTTATTTTCCTGTCCGGGATTTCGTGATAGCTCCTGGCAGACAAAGGTGATACACTGGTTATTTTCGAGCGTTTGTGATGCTTCTCTATTTCCAGGTTCTATTTTTCTTTGGCTTCTCTGGTTCTTATTTTACCTCACGGTGACTCGTTTGCACCTTGGCCTTGAGGGGCCAGGGAGGCTCAGTTTTTCCACGGTGATATTTCTGGAAGCACGTAGCAAGTGTTTGATACTCAAATACCACAAGCACCCTAGATAAGGTCCATTGGCTTTTTCAACCTCTGAGTCACCAGAAGAGCAGAAACCTTTTGCATTTCCCACTTTCCATATCCCAGGATCACTATTATTATCCAGATTCCAGTTACCTGGTGGTTCTCTCCCAGCTCACCATCTTTACTATATTTATCCCCCACAACGGAGTGTCTGGACAGGTTTATTGAGCCTCCTGGACACAGACAGATACACTTCATAGGTGAGAAGTTAGCTTCCCAGTTGACCAGAAAGGAAAGTGAGATGGCGAAAGAACTGCATGAGCTGTGCCTGTGGCTTTAACTGATGTTCAGAAATCAGCAGGTGAAGTTTTTCCTGGTGTGGAGAGAAGCATCACTATCACCTGCTGATGGAAGGATAGGGAACCTGTGGCCCTCCAGAGGTTGTAGGACTCCAATCCCCAGCCAGCATGGTCCAAGAATCAGGGATGATAGGAGCCATAGTCCATCAACATCTGGAAGGAGTGTTAGTTATAGTTCCATCTCATTTCTCTCCTTTCTGCTTGTTATTGCAAAATAGTGCTATTTCACTTTTTTTTTTAATGCAGAAAAGAAAAAGCTGAGTGGATGCCAGCAAGTAGGCTCTCTCCATCTATTATTATTATTATTATTATTATTATTATTATTATTATTATTCCCCACCCATATGGCTGGGTTTCCCCAGCCACTCATGGGGAACAAGAGCTGACTAATTAAGGAACAATTTGGTTCTAATGCAACACTACAGTGGTACCTCTAGTTACGAACTTAATTCGTTCCAGAGGTCCGTTTTTAATCTGAAACTGTTCTTAACTAGAGGTGCGCTTTCGCTAATGGGGCCTCTTGCTGCCGCTGCGCCGCCAGCACACGATTTCCATTCTCATCCTGGGGCAAAGTTCTCAACCCGAGGTAATTCTTCCAGGTTAGTGGAGTTTGTAACCTGAAACGTTTGTAACCTGAGGCGTTTGTAACTCGAAATACCACTGTATATGGCATAGGAAGCAATTAGATGCTAGAAAGAGGAACCTTCTAGTGAAAGAGACAGTAGCCCTGAAAAGCATCAGCTAGTGCTTTGCCTAAGTATTGCCAATACTTTGGCCACCTCATGAGAAGAGAAGACTCCCTGGAAAAGGCCCTGATGTTGGGAAAGACGGAGGGCAAAAGGAGAAGGGGACGACAGAGGACAAGATGGTTGGACAGTGTTCTTGAAGCTACCAACATGAGTTTGACCAGACTGCGGGAGGCAGTGGAAGACAGGAGTGCTTGGCGTGCTCTGGTCCAGGGGGTCATGAAGAGTCGGACACGACTAAACGACTAAACAACAACAACAGTGCTTTGCCTGCCCACCCTGGACAATTGCACTGCATTATAAGTGAAGACAATGGTCACAGTTTTTGGGGGGGAAATATGTGCAAACACCACAGAAAACACTGAATGCAACAGGGTGGCAATGACATTGTCTGGGCTCTCTGCTAAAAATGACCCCCTCCCCCCAGATTGCTATTTCAGACTAAATAACCAATATAGATGAAACTGAGTTGAGATGCTATTTTTTCCACATATTCAGTTTTTAGGAAAGGGAGATTTTCCATTGCACCATGATATCATGGTTGAAGGAAGTTCCCCCTTAGCCCTGAAGACTTAATGAAAAGCACTATTTGTGAATTTAGATACTATTATTGAGGACACAGAATCAGGGCTCAAAAGTTGGCAACTCTGACTGGAAAATATAGCATAAGCTGGAGGCACAGCTAATTTGCATGTCTTGATGCTTATCATGAACATCATCTGGTAACTCCCACTTTCAAATCTTTCCCTCTCTTAACATGGCAGTGAGACATCACACTGTTGGTGCTGAATGAGGGCTAGCTTAATACTAGCAGCAAAGCTTGTGGTAGGTCTCCCCTAGGGATAGGGGATCATGTAGATTCAGTTCACACTCAAAGGTGAACCTACCTAATTTGCACTTTCTGAAATAATGTACAAATAAAATTTTGCAATTCACTTCTCCAGCCAAGTCATGTAAACAAAAGTGCATCAAGTGGGATTAAGTGTCCAGAGAAATGCATATATTAGTAAAAATAACAAAAAATGAACTACAGTGGTACCTCTGGTTACATACTTAATTCATCCTGGAGGTCCGTTCTTAACCTGAAACTGTTCTTAACCTGAAGCACCACTTTAGCTAATGGGGCCTCCTGCTGCTGCCGCCGTGCGATTTCTGTTCTCATCCTGAAGCAAAGTTCTTAACCTGATGTACTATTTCTGGGTTAGTGGAGTCTGTAACCTGAAGCATATGTAGCCCGAGGTACCACTGTATATAACTGAAGTTGTTTTGCAAAAATGTGTATATTAAGCAAATCAGATAAAATTATGTGTATATTTTGAAAAATTCACATTAAAATGCTGATGAATTTTCATGAGGGATTTTTAAAGGGGGGAAAACAAACGGATATAGAAATCTGTAGAACTGAACTTGAACATGGAAGAATGAGAAGCTGGGAGAAAACAAAAGTGACAGACTTGCCCGTCCCTGGTCTCTCCCCCAACTCCACGTTGTCTAGAAAGGTCCCCAGATTGAATAGGACTCCTCATGTTTGAATTTTTGATCTGGCAACTTTATCTCTCATTGAGCTTGAATGTGGACAAAAGCTGGAAATCTGTGACCAGTTCTCTTGTCTATTTCAATTTGTTTTAAAGCTGGGATTGCTAATCGAAGGCCCACAGGTCATATTCAGCTGAGTTGGTGACCAGGGGGAGAGGGTAATGTTCCTCTCCATCATAGTGCTGAGTTGCGCAGAGAGATTTCAGCCTCTCCATCTGATGACACCTGCTTCCACTATCCAGACTGATCACCTGAAGGGAGAATCTTCATCCTCTGCACATGTATGTATATTGGGGAGGGGTGTCTGTGTCCCCTCAGGTGTTGCTGGACTACAACTCCCATCATTCCTGATCATTGACCATGCTGGCTAGGGTTGAGGGTAGTCCAACAACATCTGGAGGGCCATAGGTTCCTCACCCCAATGTATATCACTTGCTTTTGCAGCACATGATGATGTGGGATAACTGACTGAATGAACCGATTCCATGGAAAAGGCATCTTTTGTTCAAGGTCATGTGAAGTGACATGAAAGTTCTGCCTGTGGTGTTAGGTCTTTGAAGGCCCATTCACATATGTGAGCCTCTGCTTAATGTTGCAGTTGCTGAATGAAGATGAGGCATGTGTGAACCAGTCAGTATGAAATGCCAGATGTGACTGGGGAATCTCTCCAGTCCTCCTCTGAGTAACCCTGCTTTGACACTTCCAAAAAATACTAGCTTTGTGAGGAAAGCAGAGAGGTCAAGTTGCCTGGGTTGAAGGCCAGCTCAAAACAGGAGTGAACCACCTGCATGAGTCCACCCGCTTGAATTCAAAGCCGCCTCTCCCATCCCATAATGAAACACTTGGAGATTTTTTAGCTCCCCACTATTTTGGGGTTTGAGCTCTTGATGCACCTCAAAAACCACACTCATTTGGCTCAAGAGGGAACCAGCCCTGCAGGCATCCCTCCGTGCTTTGCTTAGGCTGTGTGGGGATTAGCAAGGTAAATAGCCTGATTGAAAGCAGGCAGGAAACAGCCGAACCAGAGAGCTTTGATTTTTGGGCGCAGCACCCTGGCTTTTGAGTGCCTGCTGCTGAGGTTTATATAACAAGGCTGTGGCGCATGCAAAGCTCTTGAGCTCCTGCCCACGAAGGCAGTGGCAGTTGACAGCTGTGATGACCCATCTGCAGCAGAGACCACAAGGCCATGGGGCACGGTGGAAAGGTACAAGGGAGCAACTTCCCCAAGGAAAGGCTGGAGGTGGACTGAGGCCTGGTGAGTCCTCCCATCCAGTCTACCCATGTTACACTCCACCACGTACCAACTCTACCATTAGGTAGCATGAGCAGCTGATTTTTGAGTGTCATAGAAGGGCAGCAAACTGCCTCATGCCAGTCCTGGGTCCATGCTTCAGCCTGCCTGAAGAATGTGAATCTTTAAAGAGCCAGCCCCCTGCCCTAAAGGGAGGCCGCTTCTCTTTCTGTAGTCTTCTAGCTCCCTGCAACGGTGGTGCAGGTATGGTGGGGCAGGCAGGTGAACTGAGCTCAGGGGGAAGCTGCCTGCAAGTGTTCAGGCTTGGGTTTTGCAGGCTCCTGACCCAACCACCATTCCCAATCCCAGCATCAGGAACCTGGTCTAGCCCCTCAGCTGGAGGTACAGCAGAGCCAGACTCAGGTTGACTACAGGTGACTTTTTAACATTCATCCTGATTCATCTGCACAAAGTTAGCATGAAACTTATATGAAACCCGCTCTTTATGGAGCATTCATTCCAATTTGTTTGCAGGGAGGTTATGCAACACTGCATCAAGCAACAGTCACCCCACACTTTCCAGGACTTTCCTTTCTACAAAAAGTTCATTTGTGTGTGCGGAAATGGGTCTGCTGTACAACAGTGCCAAATCCACTTAAATTATGCAATTTGGATTTGCCAGCTTGTGATGGAATCCCGCCCACAGAATAGCAAGTCTGGAAGCGGCTTGAGCTCCATGCCTGGACCATGGCAACAGTCTCCTTCAATTACAGGGGGTGCTTTGAAGTTGGAGAGCAATCCAGGTTCCATCTGAAAACAATGAACACCTACCTCCTTGTTTTTACAAGCGATTTGGCTACTCCAGAAGCTATAGGAGTAGATGAAAGTGTCCCAGTAAGCCCCCTTAGCTATCCTGTGCCCAAAGCATTTTGCTTTCAGCACCTTTGACAAGTGGACAGGTCCCTGCCTCAAGACTCCACCTGCTAAGGTGCATAAGTCCACCAGCCTTAAAGGTGTATTTCTGCCCCATATGTTTTTCTCTGAGATATATTCCAGAATACATCTGAATCAGCAGTTGCAGGCTAAACCTGGCCCCAGATGTTGCTTCTGTTTTGGGTTTCGTCCCAAGGAAGCCAGTAACTTTATCAAAAGGCTACTAACGTCCTTGGACTGTTCTTGGAACATGTGTATATCAAAGACACAAAGATCAGCTCATGAAGCCAGAAAAACAAGCGGGCAAGGGAGAAAGAAACAGCAGCAACAACAAAAACCCCATCAAATAATAAAATGAAACAGAAAGTGACAAGAGGGCAAGGGAAATATCTTTCCTCTAGGTGGGAAACTATCACAAAAATAATGAACAGACCTCAAGAAGAACTGTAAAAGGGGAGAGCATATGAGGTCCTTGTTAGCTTGGGGGGGGGAATACTATTGAAACGTTTAATCAATGATTTGTATGGACATGGAAGTGTTGACATTTTGCAGCTCATTACTCAATGACAGCTGATGTGGTGCCAGTCACATGTGGCTGAACTCCAGCTCCCATCAGCCCAGCCAAAATGGGCAATGGTCAGTTGCAGTCCAGTAGGGAGGGCACTACAACTCCTGCACCATGAGGTCAAGTGGGCAACTTCATATTGGATAGATTTGCATGCCTAATTTTGGATCAGAGAAGCTCACTATGTAGCCAACAGTGTAGTAGTGTAAACTGATGCAAATGTGGTCTATTATAAACAGCACAACACATTATTCAGTGCTGACGATTCTCTACATATATCTGCTGGATACTTTGATCAACACAGATTAAAATCTTGCTCCTGCTGCTTAGCTTAATGGGAATAAGGCCATAGGGTATTGGCTCAGCACATGCTTTCGATGCAAAGGGTCCCAAGTGGCATATTCGGTGGAAAGGATCTCAGAAAGCAGGGATGGGAATCTGTGGCCCTCTAGATGTTACTGGACTCCCACTCCCGCCATTACTGACCATTAGTCATGCTTGTTAGGACTGGGGAACTTGTGGCTCTCAGGATGTTGCTGGACTCCAATTCCCTTCAGATCCAGCCAGTCCTACTTCCAGAGGGTGATACTTAGGCTCTGTGGAGCCTTCCATGTGAGGTTCCTCAAGGTTCAATCTTATCCCCTATGCTGGTTAACATCTACATGAAACTGCTGCGTGGGGTTATCTGGAGTTTTGGAGTACACTGTCAGCAATATGCCTTATGACACACAGCTCTGCTTCACCTTTACATCTGCAGGTGAGGCAGTGGATGTGCCAGACCATAGTCTTGCTTCAGTAATGGACCGGATGAGAGCCAACAAACTGAAACTCAATCCAGATAAGACTGGGGCACTGTTATGGGGTGGTTCCCTAGACCGGATGGATGGGACCCACAGCTTGGGGCTTCTTCTGGACCCAGTGCTGTCGCTTGAGGCTCGGGTGCCCTTGGTGGCACAGAGTGCCTTCCATCAGTTTCTGCTGGTGGCCCAGCTGCACCTGTGTCTGAACAGGGATAGCCAAACTTCTGTCTTCTGTGCTCTGGTAACCTCTAGGTTAGATTAATGCAACATGTTATATGTAGGGCTACTTCTGAAGATGATTTGGAAACTTCAGCTTGTGCAGAATTCAGTGGCCAGGTCACCAGGCAAAATGGTGTGATCATATAACGCCAATCCTGGCTTGACTGCACTGGCTGCCAATTAGTTTCTGAGCCAAATTCAAAGTGCTGGTTTTGACCTATAAAGCTTTAAATGGCTGAGGACTGCAATACCTCAAAGACTGCTTCTCTCCAAATGAACCAACCCAGACACTACAGTCAACAGCCAAGGACCTTCTTCGTGTGCCTTCCCTGTGAGAGGTCTGGAGGTCTTTTCTGCTGTGGCCCCCCACTTGAGCAATGCTCTCCCCAAGGAGGTTCGCCTGGCACCTCCCCAAGGAGGTTCGCCTTCGTTGCATATCTTTTGGCACCAGGCAAAAATATTCCTCTTCTCCCAGGCCTTTGTCTAATTAAACAATTTATGTCTTTTAAAACTATTGGTTTTGTTTGCTACTGTGGTATGTATTTTGTGTTTTTATATTGTAAACTGCCCTGTTATCTTTGGATGAAGGGCGGCTTATTTAATAAATAAATTTAATGAATAATCAAAAATAATTATATGCAGTCAATAAATAAAAAGGCAAACACTTTGAACTCTGGATAAATGAATGGCATACAGGAAGATCCATTAGCCTAGTCATCTTATCCATCTCTCCATCCATAAATTGCAGTTTTTCTTACCCCTTTAATTCAATATAAAATGTGTGGAAGCTTTATCATAGATTATGCTCCCTCTAGTAACATGTCTTCGTTTTCTGCTTTCATATAACCCTGCAATGAGATGGCTTTTTAACCTAGCAGACCAAAGCCTAACAAATTCCAGCGTCTGGAAGCTTGCAGTTAGATGAATTCAAGCTGGAAGTGAGATGCGGCTTCTTAATAGGGCGGGTAACATTGGAACAGATTAGCAAAGGATGTGGTAAATTATCCAACACTTGGAGACATTAAGTGACGATTGGCTGAGTTCCCAAAAGATACGTTGTCACTCAGCTGCAAATAATTCGGTTTAGTGTGAGGATTGCCAGGCAAGACGCCATGACCTGTGTGGAGAGGAGGTCAAGTTAGGAGTGAAGGTGTTCTGCATCCATCTCAACAAGGATGCTAAGTAAGCTTGTGCTGCACAACTGGGTAGCTCAGGGTAGCTCAGATTCAGGCACTTCCATTCTTGGCCTTTCAGCAGAATGTAGCAAACCCATTAAACTCAGTTGAATTGATAAAAATATATACTTTATTCTTTTCTAGAGTGCCAGAAACAGGATTCAGGACACATAAATCTAGGAGCAGGAACCTTGGTCCAGGCCTACAAGAATATGAAACAGGCAACAATAAATATTTTATTTACACACATATGTAAAATTCTCGGCAATCCCAACCACTTCTTCAGTGCATATTACTTACAGGTTTATCCGGTGAGTGGGTGAGAGCAGAGTGAAACGAAGAGGAGAAAAAAACACAACTTTTTTTAATAAAAAAAGCCAGTACTTTCTCCAAACACATTTTCTTGGCAAAGTGATCAAAGGCCAGAAGGCACATAAGTGTGTGTGCATGCATTTGTGTGTGTGCGTGTGTGCACATACACGCACGCACGCACGCACGCGCACACACACACACACACAGCATTTGGGAATAGTTGTAAACACATGTAACAACATGTAATTTGGGGAAACTGCCTGCCTGCCTGCCCGCCTTTGAACTTGACAAGCACTTGGCAAGTCAACACCAGGGGCCTTTGACAGATCTAGCCACTGTATCGCCACTTTGTTGTGCACAAATGTGACACTCGGAGATAGAACCAAGGGACTGGCGTACTAAGCCTGTGATGTTCTCTTTTGCATGTCCCATCTAAAGAAATGAAAACCGCCCAGAGTAGGGCTCTTCCCATTCATTTTGATGGGGCTTATATAGGCACACCAAATCTATATGACCCATAGGTTATAAAATTGTGGCTCCACAGATTGCTTAGAACAGACTTCCCCCAGCGGTAGAGAATATACCCGAGCTGCCCAAGGGGCGTGGAGGGTGCCCTCCCAGAGGGCTGCTCTCTGCCACTGGGTTAGAAGAGCTGCTGCCACTGGGCGTGAGGTGTGCTGCCCACTTGCCTGCCATTTTGTCACCCCTCTCAGTCATGACACTGGGGTGGCCCACACCTACTGCACCTCCCTTCCTACGCCTTTGACTTCCCCAGCCTGGTGCCCTCCAGATGATGGGGGGACTACAACTCCCAGCATGCCTTCCCACTGACCATGCTGGGAGAAGCTGTAATCCAAAACATCTGGAAAGCACCCAATTGGGGAAGGCTGGCCTGGGATTGGTGCTCCAGCGATGCTTCATGGAACTGGCACATTGGGTTGCATCCCTCATGGGACGGGGGATACGAAAATGCAAAGTATTAAATAAAAGACATTCACTCCAACACCTAGTAATCTTATACAGTGTCTCATCAATGAGAAGGAAAGTCCACTGAGGCAATGCTTAATCTGTGAAATGAAAGATGCCAGCTTGCGTGTTGGTCAAACATGCCTGGAAGATGCTCCCTGTAGTCTGGACACTCCTAAACCTTCTTCACAAGCTCAGAGGTATTTTTTTCCTATTCTGACCACTCTGCAAGAATAGGAACAACAGTAACAACAAACAACAACAACAACAACAACAACAACAACAACAACAGTTAATGGGAATATAGCTAATACACTGGGAGATACAAGGCCGAGTGTGGAAGTCTTCCGGGATTCTGCCCTGATGAAGAGATCTGGTTCAAATTAAGGCCTGTGATGAGAATCTTGACAAGCAGGCAGGACCTGAGGGGCTGCCTAACAAGCAGAGAGACACAATCTGAACTCGTGGGGACCTGGGTCTGGCAAGCATATATACACACAAATGTCCCCTTTCCTCCCAGGCTCCTTTCAGCCATCCAGCTTGTGCTGAGTCTCTCTCTCCATGTAGTCTGTGGACAGCAGAACCTTGTTTGGGGCAGGTGTGGCTGGGTGCAGGTAACTCAGCAGCCTGCTTGCTAGACCAGTAAAGGGTGCGCAGGCAGATGGGGAGGTGAGGTGGCGGCGGCGTGTGCATTTTTTTGATCCCCTCTATTAAGAAGTGTTTTGTTTCCTGGATGCAGAATGTTCTTCGCTTTCCTTTCTTTGCTCACAAGCACTCATGCAACACTTGCATGTTGGTGCAGTTCAAGCAGCTGACATGGCAGCACCAGTGGAACGTGCAGTTGCAGCGCTCCGTCACCCGCTGCGTCCGGGTCCGGTACCCCCTCCCACAGCACAGCAGCTCGCAGCCATCCAGGGCAGGGGAGGAGCTGTTGCAGGAGCGGCCTGCTGTCCCCGCTGTCCCTGTCTTGCCACTGTAGGTGCAGAAGTTGGGCGACTTCTCAAAATAGACCAGGTCGTGGGGGGAAGGGGGCTTGTGGGCAGGGTTCTCGGGCTCCAGGTGGTGCAGCTCCACCCGGGAGGCCCGGTTGCTGCCTTTGTTGCCGTAGATGACCCGTGAGGCACCATCAAAGCGGTCCTTGAGAAAGTCCCCAACGGTCCGGAAAGTGGGCAGCCGCATCCAGCAGGTCTTGACTGTGCAGGAGCCAGACATCCCATGGCACTTGCACTCCTGGCGCATCTCGCTGAAGACCGTCTGAATGGTAACAAAGGAAGGAAATGCCTGTTAGAAGACATCAGAGCAGCAGGGGTCTGAGCCAGCCACAGTATGGACCACACCATAGGACAGGCATAGGCAAACTCTGGCCCTCCAGATGTTTTGAGACTACAATTCCCATCGTCCCTGACCACTGGTCCTGTTAGCTAGGGATGATGGGAATTATAGTTCCAAAACATCTGGAAGGCCAGAGTTGGCCTATGCCTGCCATAGAATCATAGAATTGTGTGGTTGGAAGGAACCCCAAGGGCCATCAAGTCCAATGCTGTGCAAAGCAGTAATCTCAACTAAAACATCCCTGACAGATGCCCCCCCCAACCTCTGCTTGACAACCTCCCGTGAAGGAGAGTCCACCTCCTTCCAAGGGAGTCCATTCCACTGTTGAGCAGCTCTTACTTGCCAGAGTTCTTTTCTGTTTAGTCAGAATCTCCTTTCTTGGAACTTGAAGCCACTGGCTCAAGTCCTAGCCTGCAGAACAGGAGAAAACAAGCTTCTTCTCTCTTCCATGTGACAGCCCTTGAGATATTTGAAGATGGCTCTCATATCTCCTCTTCATCTCCTCTTTTCCAGGCTAAACATACCCAGCTCCCTCAACCAAGGCTTGGTTTGCAAGACCCTTGGTCATCTTGGTGGCCCTCCTCTGCACACCTTCCAGCTTGTCCGGATCTAAATTCATGCCTAAATGCTTGGCTCCTAGGGCTGCATACTTTTCATAGCATAGTGGAACAGCTAAGTCATAGTGAAACAGTAGTCAGGAAGTTTATGGTTCAAATATTGCCCTGGCCACAAACTCACTTTGTGACATTAGGCAAGCCAATATCTCTTACCCTCAGTCTTCCCCCACCTCATCTGCAATAGGGGGATAACAGTTTTGAGTAGCAATGGCCACCACCTTAAGTGACTCTAAAAGAGGATTAGACAAATTCATGGAGGATAACCTATCAACAGCTTCTAGCTATGAGGGCTATGTCCACATCCAACATCAGAGTATGCCTCTGGATGCCTCTGAAAGCCAGCGGCTGGGAATCACAAGGGACGGGGAGCACTGATGTTCTCAGGACCTGCTTTTGAGCTTCCCATAAGGACCTGGTGAGATGCTGGACTAACTGGGCCTTTGGCCTCATCAAGCAGGACTTGTCTTTTAACCTACTTTACAGGCAATTGTGGGGATTATGTGGACCATGTACTGTACATAAAGTGCTCTAAAGTGCCTTATTATTATTATTATTATTATTATTATTATTATTATCATTATCATTATCATCATCATCATCGTTGTTGTTATTAATTCCAACAGAGGAGCTTGCCCAAGTTTTCTCAGTGCCCGCAAGGTGAGGGCTGCTTGGCTATGTGCTTCTCACTCGCTCTGCTCTGCTGGGAACTCCTCCTCCCACCAGACCCATCTCTCCCACCCCTTTGCCTGCAAGAGGGAGCTGTTCCCTTGGCGCACTGTGGGCCCCCCTCCCACCCACGGAATGTGGATGCGTCTTTCCAAGCCCAGAGCTTTCCCTTCCAAATGGGTTTTACTGCAATTAGAAGAATTGGAACCATTTCCTTCCAGATGTGTAGGAGCCCACATGGCAGCCGGGCTTGTGGTTCTGGGCTTGGCTAGCATGCAGGAGGTTTGCCTGCTTAAGGGCTGCCTCCTCCCCCTGCTCCCCCCTCTCTTTTTTTTTGGCCATCACACCACCACAGCCCACCCTTCCCATGCTGCCTACTGCCACCCTCGTCGCCCATCCTATAACCTAATTCTGAGAAGTCAGCAGGGACACACACGTCCCAATGCACATGTTCACACACATACATGGATGCAGAGAGCACAGAGATACACATATAGCTCTTGCACAATTCTGTTCATGAGTGTAGAGGCCCCGCCATGAGGTCAGGGAACAGATTTTATGATACCATAAGTGGCAGACAGGCAGATTTGATGCACTGGGCACATAATCCACCAGGAAGTTCTCCTGTGCAAGCCCTACTGTGCAGAGTAGCTGCTGCAGAAGAGCAATTTGGTGGCTGTGCACACAACATACATTAAGAGCACATTGCTTCCCTAAATAATACCAGGAACAGTCCTTTATGGCTTACAAAACTGCAGTTCTCAGCATCCTTAACAAGCCACAGTTCCCAAGGTCCTTTCAGGGAAGCAATGTGCTTTAAACATATGGTGTGCACATACAGCCTAAGACCTTGCACAGCTCGTGTTCAGTCAGGGTCATGCAGGGGGAATTGTGCCCTGTGATAAATTGTGGAAGGCAAAGTGAGGTCCATTTCGGTCTCCTGCCAAGCAGAACTTTAAAAAGTTAACAGAGCAGCTTTTACTCTGATTTATGGGACTTTTTAGGATGATCAATTTCTTAGAGATGATGGTGTAAATATTTCAGGTCCTCCAAGTAGGGATTGGGTAGAACTTGACAATGAGCACCCAGACGGCCGTTCGAAAGAGAAAAAAATTATTATGGGAATAAAAACTGCAAACAAAACAGAGGCCCTTTGGAGAAGGAGCAATCCCTAGATGTGTACAGGCTGGTAACTGAAGCCTCAAAGCCAAGATGGGAGAGCTGGAATGCCATATATAGTGGCCATATCAGAAACCTGGTGGAACAGTGAAAGCCAGTATAATATGGTTATTTTTGGATATAAAACCTCTAGAAAGGGCAGGGAAGGCTGTGTTGGAGAACCAGAATAGTGGACCAGGGCTTGCACTGTCCAAGGCCCACTGCCCAGCTCAGCCAGTGTACTGAGGGGCTTGGCCCTTCGGAGAAAGGAGTGGGCAGGAAACAGAGGAGCATGGGAAGCTGCCATACACTGAGTCACACTCATTGGCCCATCTTTTCTACACTGACTCCTGGGATCCCTCCCAGCCCTACCTGGAGATGCTGGGAAAAGCATGAAAAGCAGGGGCTCTGCCCCTGAGCTGTGGCCCTGCCAATTATCTTAGAGGTGAAAGGTGGAGGAGGGTTCATTTTCTTTAATAAATAAACAAAATTAAGAAGGGGCTCACGTCCCTTGCAGCACTCCGTCCCCCTAGACTTCCTAGAAGGGCTTCAGAGTGTTGCAACGCAATGGGATGCCATGTTGCTCTGGACCCTCTCCAGGTGCTGAATGGCAAGAGGGAGGCAGCCGACCCACGCTTCCTGGAGTGGCGCCAAAGTGGTGAGGCATCATATAGGCAGAGGGATCTGGCAAAGAGGGGACTGTGCTACTGGGAGTAGCAGGAGCCCCAACTTTTAAGAGTTTTAAAACCTCCTGCATCTAAAGCAAGAGTGGAGAGGCCAGAGCTGGCGGTGGCAGAAGGCATCTGGTCTCCCCCACCCCTCACAAACCTAGCAGGGCCTCTGGCAGCAGGGGGTGTTCCTCTATGTCCAAAAGGGTAGAGGGCAGAGCGGGGAAACCTCTGGCCTTGCAGATGTTGTTGGACTCCAAGTCCCATCAGCTCCAGACAGACTGGCCCAATGGCCAGGGATTATGGGAGCTGGGGCTCCAGCAATAGAGAGTCACAGAGCGTGAAGGCTATTAAACCAGGCAGCTAAAGAGAAAGAAACTTCTTCATAGAATTGCTGGGGGTGGAAATAATGATTGCACAGCTAAAGATCTTTCCTTCATTTTTCTGGAACCGTTTGTCACACATCAAGCGGGGTGGGATTCTCTGCTTCCAGGGATGTAGGAGGAATGAATTTCTATGAAATGTTCGAGGTGGGAGTTAACCTCAGTTAACTATGAGGAGGCTAAACCCCACCCCCTTTTTCTGTTTGTTTGTTGTTGTTTTTAAAGAAAAAGGAAGAAAGAATACTTGAGACCAATAATGATAGCAGGCAGCCTCTCCTGGTGATATTTCAGAATGCCCATGGGATTGACACTAGATGGTGACATACCGTCACTCCCAGGGGCGTGGGAACCATGGCTGGCAGGCTGCCGAAGGCTGTGCTGCTGCTCAGAGTGGCTGGGAGGCCTTTTCTTCTTCCAATTGCAGAAAGAGAGAAATGCAGCTGCCAGTATCATATTGCCTTTATTAAAGTCCATGGGGAGGATGGGTTAGGAATACTAGATATGGTTCTGGGTGGGATCTGGTTCCTTGGCAGGGACACAGGAAAGGGCTTTCTTGGTAGCTGCTCCCGGACTCTGGAACTCCCTCTTTGGAGAATCCAGACTGGCTCCTTCCTCGTTGTCCTTTGGCTGGCAGGTAAAGACTTTCAACAGGCTTTGGGGAACTGACTGCTTTTAATGAAAGGGCAGGCGCCCTGCTCTTTTCAGTACAATTATTTGTATGTTTTAAACAGATCTTATGTGTGTACAGTGGACGCTCAGGTTGCAAACATGATCCGTGCGGGATGCATGTTTGCAACCCACAGCATTCGCAACCTGCAGTGGTGCATCTGCGCACGTGCGGGTTGTGACCCGGCACTTCTGCATATGCACAAAGCGCAATTTAGCACTTCTGTGCATGCGTGACCCCCGAAACCCGGAAGTAGCCTGTTCCGGTACTTCCAGGTTTCGGCAAATCCGTAACCCGAAAAAACGCACCCTGAAGCATCTGTAACACGAGGTATGACTGTAAATAGTTTTAATTCTACTATTATTTTTTATTATTGTTTTTTATATATTTTTAGCAATTTAGCTGCCTTGAGTTCCATTGAGGAAAACAGGAAGAAGAAGAATGCAAGGAGGACCCTGCTGGGTGAGAACAAAGGCGCATCTAGTTCAGCATCCAGCCAACCAGATTCTGCCTCTGGGAAGCCCACAAGCAAGTCATGAGTGCAACAGTGCTCTGCCAACTTGTGATTCCCCCTTCAGAGCACATACCCCACCCCAAAGAATCCTGGGAATTGTAGTTTTAAGTGTGCTGGGAAGTGCAGCTATGTGGTGGATAAACTACAGTTCCCAGGATTCTTTGGGGCAAAAATCTGCTTTAAATGTATGATGTGTACGCAGCCAGAGTTAACTGTTTTGGTGGAGTTTAGTATAGTGAGCCAATCTTGTGAGTACTTGGACATTATTCAAATCATTACACATCCACTCTTGATTGAAAGCCATTTTTCCACGTTTTTTTGGTGGGGTCAGGACAGAGTGAATTATGGTCTAGAGTCTAGACACATGTTGAAACACTCACAAGAACAGTTTGATAGCTCAGATAACAGCAAAAGTCAGCTGTTTCTGACTTCACCATGTGGAAAATGGTTGTGTGAATGGCACCCCCTAGTCTACACACAACAGGTTGTCATTCTCTCTAACTGCGGTCTTACTCGTATTTTTGTTTGCTTTTCAACATGCTTTTAAAAATCTTGCCAATGCCACTGTGATCCATTATCCCCATCGTGGAAAGAAAATGGCTTACAACAGCCCAGCCCAGTGTTAATATTGCAGCTGAGATGTGGGTTTCTGCACGTGCTGTAGTGCAGATGAGGCTCATCAACCTGGGAAGGCAGCCCATCTAGAAGGACAACTCTGATCCTAAACCTCTGCTGCCTTGCAGGATATCTTTGGGGAAGAAAAGGCTAAGACGGTTGGATGGCACCTTGTACACCTCCTTCTGGCAACCCAGGACCACCCAGGCTTGCACCCTGGGGAAGTTGGTTTGGTGCTGCAAACACAGCAATCTACACACACACACACACACACACACACACACACACACACCTGCAAGCACATATACAGCTTTGTCTACACTTCCTCGCCCACACGCTCTCTCACTTCCTACCAGACGTCCTGCTTCATTGTTGTGCAAATTCATCAGGAAACGCAGGTCCCGCCCCTTCTCATTGGAGTCCACAAACTCTCGTCCAAAGACCCTGCCGAAGTCCACATTGTCGCTACAGCCCCCCCAGTGCCAGTCAGGACCCCCTGGGCCACGCCGGCGGTAGTCGCAGGTGCAGGATTCGATGGAGCCCTCAGAGCAGGAGCGGGCCACAGAGTGGGTGACGCCAGCGCTGGTGATGGCGAAGATGAAAGCTGTTTCGCGGCAGCCTGGAGATGGGAGGGGGAGATATGGCATGTCAGCACGCGGCATCAGAGTCCACAGTTCATTTCTCCCCATTCAGAATAACGGCCACCCCAGCACACGCCTGGAGATCAACATCACTGCTGGCACAAATAACAGCTGCTGCCTCATTCATCAAGTATCCCCTGGGATAGCTCAGTTGGTAGAGAATGAGGCTGTTCATTTCAGGGTTGTGGGTTCAAGACACAGGTTGGGCAAAAGATTCCTGCATTGTGGGGGTTGGACTAGATGACCCTTCTGGTCCCTTCCAACTCTACAATTCTTTGAGTCTAAGTATCTTCTCTCCCTCTTCACATTTAGGAAAGTGAACTTTTATTGAGGCAGCCAGAAGAATACCCATAAAAATCAGAAAACCAAAAAGAAACGGTTCGTAGAATCATAGAATCGCAACATCCTGCCGTCCATCCCTGTCCCCCAAACCGGAAGGATCCCAATACCTTGTTTTTGCCCTGCCCTGTTCACTAGACAATTACCGGCATGGACCAAACAGCCATGAGAGTCTCCTTGCCACCACCATACTTGGGAGGTAGTAATATCCAACTGCCAAACTCCATCCACAGTTCACCTTGCATAATCCAACCAAAACTGTTATAATAAACTGATAGTAGGTAGTCTGCACAACTACGTTGAGATAGGTTATTCATACAAGCAAACTAAGCCAGATGTTGCAAGGAACATGGGAAAAGCTTGGGGTTACAATCCAGTGTGCCTACAGCAGGGGTGGGGAATGTGTGGTATTCCAGATGTTGTTGGACTCCAGCACCTGTTAGTCCAGCCAGCATGGCCCAGTGGTCAGGGATGATGGGAGTTATAGTTTAGCAACATCTGGAGTGCATCAGGTTCCCCAATTCTTGCTGTACAATCTCGATTTTGTGCTTACAAGATGTGTGTGATGGTACTATCTTAGAAAAGTCTCCCCTCTTTCTTTTACAAAAGGAGGACAGTTACAGATAGGTAGCCGTGTTGGTCTGCCATATCCATAACAAAAAAATTCCTTCCAGTAGCACCTTAAAGACCAACTAAGTTAGTTCTTGGTATGAGCTTTCGTGTGCATGCACACTTCTTCAGATACACAGTGTGCATCTGAAAAAGGAGGACAGTCACTTTTAAAAACCTGCTTCCTGATGAATTGGGAGCATCTTTTCGAATAAAAGAATTGAAAAGATTGATTGGCTAAATACTGCAATCCATTAAAAAAATTCTTTAGCTGGGAAAGTTGAGCAAGAAGAGGCATGCTAAAGAGTCTGAGAGTTTGTGGGAAAGGAATGTCTTTCCTCTTCATATGGAGAGGAAAATAATAACAATTACTGACTATTAAAAACCAAAATAATACATGATGCCTGGTGTACAAATCCCAGCTGTGTGCTGTGCTTATGCGCCGATAATAGAAGGAAACTTTTTGCACACAGGAGCTGTGCACTTAAACTGCCTCCTCTGGGCAACACAAGCACATTTTGCCTTTTCCAAGGGTCTCTCTCTCTCTCTCTGTCTGTCCCTCTCACCAGCATAGAGCACCACTGTGGCACCACAAGCCATCCTAACCAGGATGAGGCAGAGATGATAGCCAAGGTGAAATAATGGTTAGTGTGTCAGATTAGGATGGGGAAAGGTAAAGGTAAAGGTACCCCTGCCCGTACGGGCCAGTCTTGACAGACTCTGGGGTTGTGCGCCCATCTCACTCAAGAGGCCAGGGGCCAGCGCTGTCCGGAGACACTTCCGGGTCACGTGGCCAGCGTGACATCGCTGCTCTGGTGAGCCAAAGCCGCACACGGAAACGCCGTTTACCTTCCCGCTGGTAAGCGGTCCCTATTTATCTACTTGCACCCGGAGGTGCTTTCGAACTGCTAGGTTGGCAGGCACTGGGACCGAGCAGCGGGAGCGCACCCCGCCGCAGGGATTCGAACCGCCGACCTATCGATCGGCAAGTCCTAGGCGCTGAGGCTTTAACCCACAGCGCCACCTGCGTCCGACAGGATGGGGAAAACTCAGGTTCAAATCCCCAGCTGGGAAGGAAGTTCACAAGGGCCAGCTGCCCTCTCTTAGAGCAACCTACCTCAAGGGTTGTTGCAAAGACAAAATAAGGGGTCTTGCATGCTACCCTATGCTCCTTGAAGAAATGGTGGGGCAACTGCTATATATTTTGGAAAGTACTGTAGTTTCTCTGTTCACTATGCATTTGGACTCCTCTTAAGAAAGTGAACCTTTCAAAAGTGTACTGATTTTAATTCCAAAACTGATTTTTGGTTTCTTAGAATTCCCAAGCAACTGTGAGTACAAGGCTGTTGGTTAATAATAATGACAGGTATCAGAAGACATTTTCAATACATGAATTGGGAACCCATGGTAGGTTTCCAGTGCTTCATGGCACTTCCCCGCACACTGAATAAATTCAAGGCGACTGTGGTGCCTTCAAACAGGTTGTAGTGCTTCATTTGTGTGCAAATTCTCCCAGTTTCCCAAGGACCTGGGGCAGCTGTTCAAGTTCCTCCTTATGAGGGGAGAGAACTAGAGACTACTGGAATATTTTTCAGTTTAAAATATCTATTTAAATCATGGTAGCTAATCTGACTCTGGCCCTCCAGATGTTGCTGTACTACAGCTGCCATCATCCTTGGCCTTTGAGATCTGGAGCCCAGCTCCAGATGTTCTCAATCTGGAGAGCCATCAGTTAGTCATGAGGCAGCTGCCTTGGGTGGCAGAATCCCAAGGGGCGGCGTCACCATGGGTGCCCCATCTTCCCCTGCCGCCACAGCTGGAGAAGCAAGGAAAGCAGTGGCAGCAGCTTCTGGCGAGATCTTGTGGTCGTGGTGGATGCCCTGCCCACTCCCTGCTGCTAGAGATGCAAGGAGAAGCAACTGCAGCTTCCAGGTGCCTTAAAAATCTTGTGAACCCCTTCCTGAAACCTGCAAGCCCTGCATGCCTGGGAAGTGAGGCCTCAGAGGGGGTGGGTGGGGTGGGGGTGGCCTGAGGCAAGGTGGGACAGGCCTTCCCCGTGTTAATCGCCCCCTGATATACATGGAGCATGGGGGAGCAGGCAAGCTCCAAGACAGACAACGTTAAGTTTATAAAATGGCACCAATTCAACCTAAAGCAAACAGCACTTATCTGGACCCCCTTCAAACAAACACCTATCCTGCCACAGGCTGCTTCTTCCATGCTTGAACTGGTGTCTCTGGGTGGTCACACTGCAATGCTTATGGAAGAGACATATTCTAGCCACCAAACCCCACGGAGCAAGCCAGCTTACAGAACGTCAGCCGAGCTGACCATCAAGGCCTATAAGCAAACAGGTGTTCAACAAAAGATGCTAAGCCTTCCACTGGATATTTTGACAAGATACGTAATGTTTGTAATGAATCATAGAATCACAGAGCTCTAGAGCTGGAAGGGACTCCAGGGGTCATCTAGTCCAACCCAGGAATTTCAACACATGGTTCCCCATCCAGTCTGAAACCAAAGCAGACTCTACTTAGCTTTGCAAATGTGCTAGCAGTTTTGTTGCAGCACCACCATGAAGATAATATCCTCATGACACATATTTTAACACTTTCAATAACAATGCTTCTATTCTCATGCCTATTTTGCATTCCGAATAAGGATGCACCTGGGGCAGGTGAGGCTATCTTGCTCTTCTAGTTAACCCTAGACAGCAATAGCCCAGGCTTGACTTGGGTAACTTATGACTTGTCCCACCTAATTCCTGCTTTTGATTACACATTTCCCACTCTCATTTCAGGAAGTTAGGGTAAAGTAAAGGTAAAGGTTAGAGTGGCCTGTATTGGTCTCAGGCAGTCTGTGAAACTGGTGTGCATGCTAAGACTTGCATCGTGCGCCCTTGGAGTATTTCTTGTGAGCATCACTAACTGGGCCAGGGGTCTATGGCAAATGCAAATATCTGTGCTGCCATGTGGATTTATAATGTTTTTAAGGGAAAATGAAAAGAAGCTCTGATTGTGAAAGAGGAGGGAAGAACAGTCAATAGGGCAGCAGTGGTGCAAAAGCTTATCCTTTGTTAATGAGTCACACAAGCTTGCATCACACATACAAAACACTGGGAAGCAGAACACAAATATCATGAAAGGCAAAGTAGTCTGTACACTTCCTTGCATTACTTCCTGTAGCAGATTGCATAAGAAATCCGCTCATTTGGTTGTAACAGGTCTCCTTAATCCCAGCCACTATGGCCAACGGTCAGAGATTATGGGACAGCCCTGGTCTAGACTGGGGGAGACAGATGTGAAAGAGCACATGGTTATTGATTCAACCAAGCAGAAGAAGAGAAATAGAGCTTTTCAGATTGTGGTGAACCAATCATCTGGGATTCTTTATTCTCTTGTTCCAATGGGTGGGCAAGAATACAATCTCGGCTGCACCAGGCTCACTCTACATAAGCGAATGGATCCCCACCCTATTAAAACTTCCTATTGCCCAGTCTCCGTCTCCTGTCACCTCCTTACCTCTGTTGACAATCTTGCCAAAAATGTTTGGCCCTGGGGTGGTGGGGCAATTCCAGCGGCGGTTGCGGAACTGCCACTTGCACTCCTTGATGGCGCTCTGCAGGCCGCTGCTGATGCTGTGCAGGATGCCTGGGTTCTGGCGGATGAGCTTGCGCTGCTTGCGGCTCAGCAGCTGCAGAGAAGGGTCCAGCACCAGCTGCACATTCTTGGAGTCCGTCAGCAGGTTGGTAGATGAGGCCACATTGATGATTCCCCTGCAGTCACAGAATGGCAAGGGTTTAAGCAGAAAGTTCAAATTCTGACACACAAATTTTGGGGTGTGAAATGGCACATTCAAATTTCTTGCAGCATTGAACACGGATATTTACATCAGCTGAGGGACCTATTGGCATCTTCTGACTGTTTTCATAGGCATCAAATGTAAAATCTCATACACTGCCACCTGTCAAATACTAAATATCATTGCTTGTGAACTGTTGAATGCTGTGAAATGCTACAAACCGCTGCATGCTTCTTTAAAACCATTGGGGGGAACCACACTCCATAAAGGATGATTGAGGTATCTGAGAATGATTAAAACCAAGAATAAGGATAATAACAAACAGCAACATGAAAGGAGCACCGGTAATATTCACTATCAAGCAGCATAAAAGTGGTGTTACAAAATAATTTTTTAAGTTTGGAATTAAATCTTCCTACAGATTAACCTCACTGCCGAAAGCATCAGGACAATCAACCATAACATACCAGAGGGAGATCGTAACCAGCTTACTATCCGTCAGATGCCTTTCTTAAAAGAACCAACTTTGCAAATTTGGCGGAAGGTCATCAGAGAGGAAGTAAGATGGAGTTGCCTGCACAGGGAGTTCCAGAGCCTGGGCACATCTACAAAGAAGCCTCTTACCGTAGTCCCAACTAAATATGCTTCAGATGCTGGCAAGTCCCACAAGGCGGCCTCTGTTGATGACCTTAATGAGCAATCGCCTTGAGTCCCATCAGGACAGAGGTGGATTTAGGGGAGTGCAACCCGTTCAGTGGCACTGGGCGCAGAGTCTCAGGGGATGCAGCAACTATGATTTAGAACAGAGCATGAGAGGCAGGGGTGCCAAATTCTGGTGTTGCACAGGAGGCCACTGAAATTTGAGGCCCCACTTGGCAGGGGAAAAGATGGGGTATGAATGAATGAATGAAATATTAAAAATGGAAACAGGTCCTGAAGTCTACAGATGATTTATTTATTTTTAAAAGAAAGAATTGGATGTGGTACAGAGCCCTTGATACTGAGTCATGTGGTTGGGAACTTAGTCTAGTCCTCCATCAGCCTCAGACAACGTGTTCAGTAATGTCAGGGATTCTGTAAGTCGGGGTCTCAAGACCACAGGGACACAGGTTCCCCAGTCCTGGTCTAGTCATCAAACATGAGGGAGGCAGAGTGTTCCCGTTTCTAGCCAGGGACACCCTATACATCCAAGGAGCAACCAAAAGGAAATGCCATACATGTTTGCCATTAGGGGCACTTTCATGCTGGAAATGTGATAAATATTGAGCGAGAATTTCCTTCCTTTCCTTTCTATTTCATCCAAGGAGAAAGAAGACTACAGAATTACCTAGCAAATCCCACAAAAAACACATTAGCAACATATAACTCACTAGCCCAAGTGGCAGTCAAGGGTCTACATAGCAGGATCAGTGCAGAGTTGTCCATAGTTTCTGCACCTTTCTTGCAAGTACTCTACCTCCTCCTTCAGCCCCAAACAGCGGATTAGTTCTACAACTAGTAGTGATTCCATTTTGCTGCCATGGCTAATACACAACCCTCCATTAACTTGCTCTCACACTTTAAAATAAAATTTAAAGCCAAATAATCTAGTTGCTATAGGGACGCAGGTGGCGCTGTGGTCTAAACCACAGAGCCTAGGACTTGCCGTTCAGAAGGTCGGCAGATTGAATTCCCCGCGACGGGATGAGCTCCCGTTGCTCGGTCCCTGGTCCTGCCAACCTAGCAGTTTGAAAGCACAACAAAGTGCAAGTACATAAATAGGTTCCACTCCAGAGGGAAGGTAAACTGCATTTCCGTGCACTGCTCTGGTTCGCCAGAAGCGGCTTAGTCATGCTGGCCACATGACCCGGAAGCTGTACGCCGGCTCCCTCGGCCAATAAAGCGAGATGAGTGCCACAACCCCAGAGTCGTCCACAACTGGACCTAACGGTCAGGGCATAGCTGTCAACTTTTCCCTTTTCTTGTGAAGAATCCTATTCGGAATAAGGGAATTTCCCTTTAAAAAGGGAAAAGTTGACAGCTATGGGTCAGGGGTCCCTTTACCTTTAATCTAGTTGCTATCACTACATCTGGTGGTGGTGAGTTCCCCCACTTAGTGATACACTGTGTGAAGCAATTCCTTTTCAAAGAGTCAGAAGGGGACCCTAAGGATCATCTAGTCCAACCCGCAGCAATGCAGGAATATGCAGCTTGTTGGCTGTGAACCTCCCACTGCCAATTAACTTTCCTGGGTAATGCCAAGAATCAATCAATTTCTCTCTTTCTCTCTCTCTCCTCCCTCCATACCATACCATTCATGATTTCATAATTCTCTACCATGTAACACTAATATGTGAAGCTGAATAGAATATATGTTTGTTTGTTTGTTTGTTTGTTTGTTGTTAATGAGAAATAATAATAGCAACATAATTACAGATCTATGCTGCATATTCTAAGGGTCAAGCTGTACCTCATGCCCCATCCAGTGGAGGAGACTGCAAACAGCACCTGTGTGGTGACTTCTCCCCACAGTGGCCGCAGTTTGTAGTGCTACTGGCCACCTGGATCTTGTGCCTCATGCGCAGAGCACAATATACCACACATTCCTGGCAGCAGCTTGGACTGGCGCTGCTACTGACCACAGGATGAAGAGCATCTACATGGTAAGAAGCACCACACACATTGTACACATGCCATGTGCAGCAGCCTCCCTCTCAGTGTGTTGAGTCTGAAAAGAAGGGAAGCTGTAACAGGTCACAGCACCTGCTCTGTGGATTAAGCTTCCACAAGAGGCAATGTTCCGTGAGACCTTATGCAGGTTTCTTCAAGGACCGTCCAATTGCAGAAAGCATTTGGCTGAATGGCTGATCTGGTGTGAATTGTTGGTGTGTATTGCTGCTACTGATTGTACTTTTTCTTGTTTAAGCTATTTTATATTATTTTAAAATGCTGAGGGGGTTGCTTTTGTATCTGAAATGCAGGATAAAAACAAAACAAAATTAATGGAGCTGGCTGTGAACATTCCTAAGTATTGCGTAAAAGTAAACAGCAAGCTGTCCTATGTGCCTCCTGCTTTCAGTCTATAGATTATTCCTGATATCCATAAACATTAAATCAGATTTGTTACTCTGTTGATTCTGCTTTGCGGTTTATAACTAACGAGTGTCTCACATAGATAGATAGATAGATAGATAGATAGATAGATAGATAGATAGATAGATAGATATAGATAGATAGATAGATAGATAGATAGATAGATAGATAGATGATAGATAGATAGATAGATGATAGATAGATAGATAGATAGATGATAGATAGATAGAGATAGATGATATAGATAGATAGATAGATAGATAGATAGATAGATAGATAGATAGATAGATAGATGATAGATAGATAGATAGATAGATAGATGATAGATAGATAGATAGATAGATAGATAGATAGATAGATAGATATAGATATAGATAGATAGACGGATTCAGTGAATGACTCACAGATGTATTAAAACTGTTAGGATACTTCCTGATGAGTTACAGTCCAAAAAATTTGATACACATGGTGAAAGAGACCTTGATTGCCAGAAAAATTCCCAAAGTAGAACATTTATACAACTCTATCACAAAACGGTGTCTCAAATAGACCCATACAATAATGAAGATTCTTCCAGGAAACCTAAATTTGGCATTCACACAGCCCAAGACATTGGAATTACTAGAAAAGCATCCGAGGAACATATATTTTAAAAATATTTTCCAAGATATGTGAGGTGGGGTGGGGTGGGAGAGAAGGGAGACTTTTTTTGCACCTTCTGGTCAAAGCTTGGAGCACAGAGTTTCCTTTTCAGAAAAGACCAGAATTCTAACTTAGATCAAGCCAAGCCACATGCTCTATAAGACAGCCTATTGGTCTGTAGGACTTCCATGGCATCCTCAGATTTGGATGTGGGGCTTACAGAGGACTTATTAACAAGGGACATATAGCTATGCTTGAAGAATGCAGGCTTCATTTACTAGTAGTATTAAAGACATTTGGGCCTCACTGACTCACACACTGCGAGTTGGAGCAGCAGATTCTTAAGGTACTTTCCGATGAGTTAGAACTCTGAAATTGGGTACACATGTCATCCAAGACACTCCAGTTCCAGAAATAATTTGAAACATGGGACATTGTACTTCTCTCCTTCAAAACAGGGAGCTGATGGTGCATCCCCAAATAATTACGGTGCTTCAAATTGACCGAGAAAATGAATCTGTCAACACACACAACCCATCATATGCTGATTACTGTGAAAGTTGTAAGGGCATTTATACGTCTTTCCCTAATGATGGGAGGCATGATAATAATAATAATAATAATAATAATAATAATAATAATAATAATAATATAATAATAATTTATTATTTATACCCCGCCCATCTGGCTGGGCCTCCCCAGCCACTCTGGGCGGCTTCCATAAAAACCAAAAATACAGTAAAATATCACACGTTAAAAACTTCCCTGAACAGGGCTGCCTTAAGATGTCTTGTGAATGTCAGGTAGTTGTTTATCGCTTTGACATCTGCTGGAAGGGCGTTCCACAAGGTGGGCGCCACTACCGAGAAGGCCCTCTGCCTGGTTCCCTGTAGCTTTGCTTCTCGCAATGAGGGAACCGCCAGAAGGCCCTCGGTGCTGGACCTCAGCGTCCGGGCAGAATGATGGGGGTGGAGACGCTCCTTCAGGTATACTGGACCAAGGCCGTTTAGGGCTTTAAAGGTCAGCACCAACACTTTGAATTGTGCTCGTAAACATACTGGGAGCCAATGTAGGTCTTTCAAAACCGGTGTTATATGGTCTCGGCGGCCGCTCCCAGTCACCAGTCTAGCTGCCGCATTCTGGATTAGTTGTAGTTTCCGAGTCACCTTCAAAGGTAGCCCCACGTAGAGCGCATTGCAGTAGTCCAAGCGGGAGATAACCAGAGCATGAAATCTGTGCCCACAGTTTTAGGTACCAGTAAGCAACCCAGAAATTTGAAAGTTGGTACTTGTGCAGCCCCAGGCCACACAGATTACTAGGGAAATCTGAAAACTGGGCATTTCCCAACTGCATCGTCAACTTCTGATGCTTACCTCCTAGTAGGGGTCAGTATTTCAGCACACAGCAAGCTATGTGGGCGGAGTATTGGGAGCTGGGCATTCTGTTAACTGTTCGGGTTTGCATTTAGAAGAGGCGGCAGGCAGAGACCTAGAGCTTTCCCAGCAGAATACACACTTTATTTTCATATCCATAGCTATAGATACGCGCCAAGCAGCTGCCCTTGTAACCTAATCTAATTCTGTGTACGTGTTACAAACTTAAAATCAGGATAGATATGGATTGTGACTAAAGCTGCGTGTCTACTGCTTCGCAAACCAGTGGTGGGAGTGCACTGGATGCCAAGTAAATGGGCATGTGTGCGCAGCCTCAGATTCCATGCACCTGATACCTGCAACATGCCAAAGATCCTAGAGCGCTCCATGGTCTGAGACCATGCAATGCTTTTTAATGCCTCTGAAAATGCTGGTGCTCCAAGCAACTAGCTTGGCAAGCTGTACAACAGAGTGAGCCAGTGATAATTCATACACTGAACAAATTATACAGATTAGAGCTAGACTGCGGGATTCACACATAAGTTTTAACACAACAGAGTTTTTAAGATGAGTTTAAAGCCTACACAGGCCAGAATGCCCATTCACATTGCAAATGCCTCTACTCACATGTAAAATGGTCAGAAGCACATGTGGACCATGCTAAAGAAGTGCAGGCTTGTTATTTAATTCTGATTTAATTGGGAATTGATTTAATTCTTGCAGATTTGAGATTTAATTCTCAAGGACACACTTAAGCAGCCCCCCTGAGAATGGTAGAGGTAATGGGAATGATCTTTCTCCCAGGGCTATGATTAATGATTAATGGATTGCAGTACCTGCCCCTAAATATGGTTATGGGGAGACTAAGCATCTAAAAGTAAAAATGAAAGTAGTAGTATAGGAAGAAATATTAATATAACTCATAGTAATTATGCAACAATAAATGAAGCAACATATAGCTGTGCCACAGCACCAGTGCAAACTGTACAGTAGATTATTATAATTATTATGTACTGTATTATATATGTATTTGATACCCCACCTTTTGCCCCTCACAGGGACTTAAGGCAGCTTACAAATGATAAGACACACTTTCTTGCCCTTAATTAACCATCACTGTAGCTGTAACAGCAACAGCAATAGCATCATCATCACCACCACCGTCGTCACTTTTCTAAAAGAAACTACTACAGCACACCTGTACGCTATCAAACTTCCAAATTAGACCCACCCGCTGACCTCAGTTGCCAAAGGCGCCTTGGAGTGTCAGTGAAGGCTAGTTTAAGCCCTATGTCTTTTTCTGCCCTATATGTCTTGTACCACGAGGATGCCTCTCTCAGGCGTATGCAGATGCCCTGGTCTTTAGCTAGATCAGGATTCCACAGCAAAGGGCCAGGCGATACAACGTGCCTGCGGTCGGGAATCTTACAGGGCAAACCAGGTCCGGGCGGCTCGCCGAGCGTGCGCCCCCTTTGAGCGCGCCTTGGGTTCTTGCTTTGCTCATCCACCTGGGCACTTGGCGCAGCTTCCCGAAGCTCTGCCAGCAACACTAGGAGTGGGGAGGCGCAGGTCACCTCCGTGGGAGCCGGGCCGAGGCGGATTTGATTCCCCTCCCCAGGCTCTTCGAATTTGGAAAGGCTCCCCAAAGGCGCACAGCGCGTAAAGCGCACTTACCACCATCGGCCGCTGTTATTCACCGCCAGCGTGTTGGAAAGAGAGGAAAAAGCCAAAACCCACAAGGTCTTCAAGCCTAGCATTAATGCCACGGGGCTCATCGCTTCGCCTGCCCTGCTTGCCTGCTCGGCTGAACCGCCAAAAAAAAAAAAAAAAAAAAAGGGCAGCGGAGAAGAGATGGGTGGGTGGAGAGGTGGGGTAGAGAATCCGTCTCCAAAGACCTTGCTGGAGAGGCGTGCACTGTGCGCCCGGGGAAAGGTCCTCACTTGTGGAGAGTAGTTTGAGCCCAAATCGAAGTTTTTTTTGTTTTTTTAAAATAATAATAATAATAATAATAATAATAATAATAATAATAATAATAATAATAATAGAAAGAGAGGAGCAGCCGGCGAAAAGTCCCGCGAGGAGCTGCTGTCCGCTACCGGCCGTCCCGGATGGCGACGCTTCTCTCTGGAGAGCAACTAAGGCGCAAGAGGGGGAGACGTCGCGCGTCCTGCTAGCTGGGGGCCCCTCGAAGCACGTCTGACATCCCCTCGCCAAGGCCGGCTTCTTATAGAGGCTGTGATGAGGGTCGCCCTGGAGTGAGCCATCGAGCCAGAAGGACCCGGCGCGGTGCGCTACCGCGAACAATGCGCCTTTGCGCAAAGGAGACGCATCACAGCCCGACGGGGAGGGAAGGGGGGGGGAAGCCAAGCGCCTTTGGACGGGCCGCTCCCCTTCCCGTCACATTAAATTCCAGGAGACCCGAGATACAGAAAACCCTCTTTCTGCAGGAGGGGAGGCTGCTTCTTGCTTGTCACTCAACTCCCCCAGCCCTTCACCCCACCCCAGCCCAGGACGGGGCCGCGGCCAGTCATTCCCTCCGAGGGACCTCTAGCCAGGCGCTGGTCTCCGACGTTCATGATCCAAGTGAAGAAGGAGCAGGAGCCAGAGGGGACGCGAAGGCACTTAAAGAAGGCCCGCTCGGTCACAGGAGTGGGAAGGCTTGCAATGAGGACGCGGCCGAAGATCGCCTGGTCCTGCTCAGTAGCAGGAGCAGGAGCCCCATCCCGCAGGATCGCCTCTCTCCGCGGGACTCCAGTCGCCACATTTGGCCGCCGAGGCTTTGCGGTGGCCTCGTTCCTCCTCTCCGGAGTCTTTTGGCTGCCGCTGGCCAGACGTCATCCCCCCGCTTGGGCTTGGCCTGGAGAGTCCTCAGCGCCTCCTTTCATCCCGCGGTGGCGGAGAGAGAGAGACAGCAGCAGATGGAGCGAATTAAGCTGCTGCCACTCGCGCGCTCGGCTCCGCTGGTTCCAGCTTGGGACGCAGCCGCTGGGAAGCTGCAAAGAAGGGGAAGCATGGAGAGGGCAAGGCTGGCGCATGGGGGGCAGAAGTCCCCACGCAACTGAATGTGGTCCTCAGTAGCTACACATACAAGACGCTCCCGGTCCTGTGCAGAATTGATACTTTCAATCATCCCAAACGGCTGGTTATGGCGCGGGCGCGCGCGCACAATTTTCGTATAGGATAGCGCAGCAAACTTTTCTACATTGACCAAAACTCTGCGCTGCCTGCCTGGGATTATACGTTAACAATCGGGGTCCAAAATTACATTAGTTTATTCCTGCCTGAAAAGTTCTTTGTCCCTGGAACGGTTGCAGCCATTGGCAAGCCCCACCAAGAGCATTCCTCCCTTAAGATCTGCCTTTATACAATCCATCTTTTCTTTATGCAATATATTCATAAAAAGAAGTTTTACATCACACAGCCATCTTGGCCATCCTCTGCACCCATCCAGGCACTGTGCATATACACTGTTGCTCATCTTTCCGTGTATGTGAACTGTTCACACATGCAGGCTATCACTTCATTGCTGCTGTGATGTATGAACGACACATCACAGATCAAAGGCCACAAATCAAGCACATATTATTGCTTTACATTTCCCAGACATGATGTTTCAAAGGAGTCAGTGAATACAGTCAGCTATCCCTCATCAGGCCTCCATAATTCAAGTGTGGAAAAAGGAAATGATGTCCTGAGTGGCAGTTGAATGCTATAAACTCCAGTGTTCTAGATTGTATTTGAAAACCTGTAGTGTTACCTTGTTGATAGCCCTTTCACACATACAAATCATCCATTGATTTTACAACCATCAAATGACTGCATGTGTGAACAAGACCCGTACCATGCATGTACACAGCTCACGACTCATTCCTGCCTGTCTGTTCCACCCTTCCCCCTTCCCCACATGCACACCTCTTCTAAGCTTTAATCTATAAATCTAGTCAGGCAGTCTTATAAATGTACTACTGCAGTATTCTCCAGATCAAACAGATTAAAAACAAACAAGTAAACAACAAACCATTTTTCAAATAAGAAAAAAAAATCACAATAATTTGGCTGTTCAAAAAAAACAGCACATAGAAATCCTAAGCCTAATCACCTGGGGGTTAAACCACAGAGCCTACGGCTTGCCGATCAGAAGGTCTGAATCCCCGCAAAAGGGTGAGCTCCTGTTGCTCAGTCCCAGCTCCTGCCAACCTAGCTGTTCGAAAGCATGAAGTGCAAGTACATAAATAGGTACCACTCCGGCGGTAAGGCGTTTCTGCGCTGCTCTAGTTCGCCAGAAGCGGCTTAGTCATGCTGGCCACATGACCCGGAAACTGTACGCTGGCTCCCTCAGCCAATAAAGCGAGATGAGCACCGAAACCCCAGAGTCGTCCGCGACTGGACCTAATGATCAGGGGTCCCTTTACCTTTAAGCCTAATCACAGGAAAAACTCAAATATCAACTTACCTATATAAACATTTAACATAGTCCCAATAACATTTAAATGCAGCTGATGTGTCCTCCCTCCGGGCCACGTGTGCCAGTTTAGCATGTGCTAAGCTTAGCTGCATGCATATAGATTAGCAGTCATGATGAACACATTGATACGTGACAAGGACTGCTTACACAAGCCTTTTTCCTATGATCTGCATCATATTTGAATCCAGCCATGGACCATCATGCATCCTAAGTACTGTTAGCATTTACAATTTGGACCAGAAATAGGGCAGGTGCTGTACAGTTCAGCTGTTTAAAACCTTTGAAGTCAATTAAAGTTAAACAGTGTAACTTATCATCTACAAAAAAATAATATTAAATCCTTCCAGTAGCACCTTAGAGTGCAGTGGAAGAGCCTGTCCTTTCACCCTTATTGGAGTAAGATCTACCTGACAATTCAACTGTATGGGCCTGTCAGTCCCAGAGAATGGACTGAAAGCCCATGGGACAGTTCCACTGTGAAATGCTTGGACGAGAGATCAGCTGTGAATTACAGTGGTACCTCTAGTTATGAACTTAATTCGTTCCGGCAGTCCGTTCTTAACCTGAAACCATTCTTAACCTGAGGTACCACTTTAGCTAATGGGGCCTCCCACAGCTGCCGTGCCACCAGTGCACAATTTCTGTTCTCATCCTGAGGTAAAATTCTTAACCTGAGGTACTACTTCCGGGTTAGTGGAGTCTGTAACCTGAAGTGTTTGTAACCTGAGGTGTTTGTAACCCGAGCTACCACTGTATATGTAGGGTTGCCACATTTTGAAGAGCAAAAAAGACACATTTGCCGACTTCTAACTATGGATCTCTATGACTATTCTCATCATGAAAAAGAGGACATATCCTGGAAAAAGAGGACATATGGCAATGCTGCTCTAAGCTCCTCACAGGCAGTCAAAGTAATAATAAGTAGGAAACTTTATGAAGATCAAGAACAGGGGTCAGCAAACCTTTTCAGCAGGGGGCTGGTCCACTGTCCCTCAGACCTTGTGGGGGCTGTACTATATCTTTTGGGGGGAAATGAATGAATTCCTATGCCCCACAAATAACCAAGAGATGCATTTTAAATAAAAGCACGCATTCTACTCATGTGGAATGTAAAAACACAGAGATTCCTGGACCGTCCACGGGCCGGATTTAGAAGGCGACTGGGCTGGATCTGGCCCCTGGGCCTAAGTTTGCCTACCCATGATCAAGAATAATGGCACTGAGGTGTCCTCCATTTGGGCCATCGTCTAAGGCAGCATGGCCAACTACGTCTGAGTTACCCATTCCTGCTTTAAATGCCAACTGGTTCAAGCATGATTCCATCGTGTCTCTCTTGCCAGCACCATCTATGTGTGAATCTCCCTTTCTGTAAATCGAGGGTGGCAAATAAGACCCTTCAGTCCCCTCTATATGATCCTTGGAGCTCTCTGCAAGTGATGTTCTCGTTGAGTGCTTTTACTTGGAAGGAATGTGTCTGTAGCCAAACTTAAGGATGTATAATTCGACTCCCACCTGTCCTTTGCTACCCTTGTCTCTCCTCAACCCCCCCCCCCCCATTGCTTATTAAGCTTCTTGGGAGCAAGTGCCAATATTTTTCTTGGGAGAAAGTGCCAATATTTTTATTGTGTAAATGCAAAACACAATTGATGCTAATGGTACTGTATAAACAAAAGTAAATGAAATTATTACTGCTACCACCATGCAAATTAAAAGATCACTTGGAATGCACAACTTTTAATTTTTCTATTACATCTCTAAGACTAAAATGAATCTCTTAGTCCTGAGGTTGTAATAAATCACCAGACTTTTCCTTCTTTCTTTTTTGGAGAGGAGGGATGGAAAGGGCTAAAGTACTGGGTGGGGGAGCCCTGGGCCTTTCTGTCCCTGGGGAACTCTCCTAAGCCACACCTGCTCCTCAGGCTCACCTGACCTACTTCAAGTTCCCCTGAGTGCTTTTTGCCAGGCTGGAATGTGCCCTTGGACCTTGGTGATGCATCTTGGCATGTAAGAAGTTCTTCACCTCTGAACTGAAGTTCCCCAGACACTGAAATTGGTTTCGTAGTTCAGTGCCAGGCCTGGCCAGCAGGGGCTGTTGCAGGATCGACTATTATGACATACATCTATGATATAGAGGTGTTTGCATGTGTACACACACACCCCTCTGGCCTGAGAAATGCGCACAGTGCTCCTTACGCGTAAATGCATGCCATGTTGGTCTGTTTGCCCCTTGAAACAAAGTGCTGCCCGTCCGCAAAGCTCTACCTGGCATCCAGAGCAGAAGCCAGTTGGGGGCTCCCCTTTTCTCTTCACGACTGGGCAGACAGCCCTGTGGGGCAGGCGCCATGTTTTTCACACAGTCCAGCATCCCTTCCCCTTCTATTGATTCCCTCAAATGTGCTTATAGCCTGCCTCCTCTGCCAAGGGCGCAGCAGGACAGATCACTGCTAACAAACAAACAAAGCAAGGTGCCAGGAGAACTGCCCCTTGCAGGGAGGTGACCTGAGGAGAAAATGCAGGTGGGGCAGGAAGGCCGATGGGGCAAATGGTTCAGAAGGGTGGCCATAATGTGCTTAAGCTTAAACTGTGAGCCAGAAAGGGGCATTTACATGATGGCCTTCAGCTTGGCTTTGCCAGACCTGCAGGTCAGCCTGGTTGCCAGTGCTTTGCCTTTGCACCCCCACCTGCAGTTCAATTTCAAATTGAGTGGCAAAAACAGGTCACCTGGTGTCTGCCTACCTGTCAAACTGTGGATGGCAGGGGAAGAGAATGATCTGTACGGTTCCACTCATAGGTTTAAAAAGAGACAGATGACAAGGAAAGCCTCAACACTGAATGGAAGGGCTACAATACATCCCCTCAGAAACAAGTGTGAGGCGATCATGTAACTGAAGTAAACAGCAAATAGATATAATATTATTTTGATGATGCATTAAGCTTTAATATTAATACTATTATTACATCACTTTCTACCAAAATAGAGTTTTAAATTTTTACGAAGTATAAAAACCAGTTGCATAAATAAACATTAAAATATAAACACGGTCACCCAAAATTAAAATATACTATAAAACACAATGAAAATACAATAGGGTGCAAGGCTTTAAATGGCAATACAAAAGACTGAGCGACATACAAAAGATTTTTGAAAACTTACGACTGCTGTCTTATACCCACTTACCTGGCTATACGGTAAGTGCCATTCAAATGAGCAGGGCTTGCTTCTGAGTAGACATGTCTAAGACTGCTTTGTAAGAGTCCATATGGAAGATACTGTGGCAATTGCAACCATTGTTTCACAGGTGTTTTCTTTAACCGCTGGCCCAAACTCCCTAGAATTAGTCTAGTCAATTCATGTGCACAGCAGTACTACTGCTTGTTTCAAAGTTGTCATAGAATATGAAATAGATCTCGAGATGCAATATAACCAGGACATCGTATCACCTAGTCACCAGGTAGGTAGGTCCATAGCAGCATCTATGTGCATGGTACTTTACAAATAACAGGCTTGATGGGGACCTCCATGTGGGGCGAGTGGGTGGCTGCAAATTTGTTGCCTTTGTAGTTATGAATGTGTTTTTACTGAAATCAAATGTGAGCCAGTATACTATGGAAAAATCAGGTGCTTCCTCTGATGCCACCTTCTTATGCTCAGAAAAAAGGGATTACTTTGCCGGACCATGATGCTAAATGCAGCAAACACCACCTCAGTATGCAATTTGAAGCCACGTAAAACAGGAGCAAGAAACAGCAGTGGCAGAGGAGCGAGGACATCAGCTCAGCCAAAGGTAGAAAGGTGCATTGTATATTTTTTGACGGTTGGTCAAGAAGGCATACCTTTTTGAACTGAACTTTGGATGAGTTGTTGATGCCTTCCTTCCTCCTGCATCGCTCTTCTGTTCCATTAATTTTGTCATTGGTCTTGTGCTTTTATTCTATGATTTAAGTATAATTGATGCTTGTTCTATTTGTAACCTGCCGTGGGATATTCAAGGGAAAGGCAGCCTGGTAGTACAAATAATATATAAATCTAAGCAGAAGTAAAACACATGGCTCCACTTTTCAGAACAGCAAAAGTGAGATGTTTCTAACTTTTGGTGGGATTTTCTTTTTTATAATGTGCACACAGGTACTTCAAAGTAGTGGCTGTGAACACACCATGCATCCAATGTGCATTTAAAGAACACATCCCCCCCCCAAAAAAAAATATCCTGGGACTTGTAGCTTACCCCACAGAGAGCTACAATTCCCAGCACCCTTAACAAACTAGAGTTCCCAGGACTCTTATGTGTGTGTGCATGAAATGTATGGTTTGCATGCAGCCAGTGAGCACTTCCAGATATTGAAGAATTTGCAATCAAAGCACTGGCAACCAGTTTATTTATTGGATTTCCCTTGGAAAGGATAAATCAGGATTAAATGGGGGTGGGAATACAGGCTGGCATTTTGACACCAACAATATAATGTGGATGCGGAGGGGGGGGGGGCGGAACTTGCTTGCATGCAAAGTGCATATCCCATAAAAAACACCATTCTGAACCTTTGAGAATATTTGACACCGTGACCCTGAGATACTCGCTGGAGGTGGGCTTTTGACTGTCTGCTTCCCTGCTGTCCCCCATTTAGTCTTTATTTATTCAAACATATCTTTGCAAACTTGAGGGGACAAGGTTTTTCAGAATTCTAATAAGCCCCAGGGTGAACTGTATTTTATCCCCCCGACATGTTTTATTGCATGAATAACTTAATGTGACGAGGAGAATGTGTCTGTTAATGTGCACTGGAGGACAACCGACAGGTGGCTTAGGCAAACCACACCTGCCTGGAGCAGCAATGTCCAGGTTGATTTTCTTACATGTATATCCTACTGTTTTTCCACTCTGGAATCCAATGTGGCATATATGTGTTTTCCAAGAGGTCTCCCACTCACCCACTGACCAGACCCAGGCCTGAAAGGTGCTGGTCTCATATACTTTCAGGCCACAACCCTGGACCACCAGAGAACATCTGGTGTATTCACAGCAAAAACCTCTGCCATGAGTGATTAGAGGGTCCCAAAGTTCAGTTTCCTGAACCTCCTTGCCTCAGATACTGCGAAAGAATGTAAAACACAACACATTTAAAAATACAAAAGCAGCAGCTATAAAAGTGTAATAGCAGCTCGGCACAAGAGAATGCCACCTCAGCACAAACTATATTATTATTATTATTATTATTATTATTATTATTATTATTATTATTATTACTGTAGCTGGCTGTAGCGTGTCTCCTTATAGAATCATTATTGCACAGCAAGGATAGACTTGCCTGGGTAAAAACTGCCTTTTGATTTTGGGATGCACAAGGGCAAAGTGAGCCAAAAAGTGTGTTTTGATTCTAGCCAATGCCCATAAACGGGTACTTTTACCTGGGAGGGACGTCAGGGGGGTTAGGCAGTCATTACCACAAAGTTCCCTTCAAAGGCAACGCGATCACGGCTTGACTCATAGGCGTTCCATGGCTCTAATGGTTTTAATGAAATCAAGAGGCTTGCATGAAACATCCAGGAACCCTAACGCCCTCTCAGGTTGCAGAGCACCTCCTACAGCCTGGGGTGGCAAATATTCTGATTCAGTACCAGAGGCAATTGTCTTTCGCCTCCTGAAACGGGAAGATCCCCCATCTTCTCTCTGCCCCCCTCCAACTCCAGCAGCTGCTCTCAGAAGAGGCTGCCTCCTTCCAAGGTGAGTAAATATTAACTCCTCCCGAGGGGAGTTCTGCACCTTTGCAGCATGTCTTGGCACATCTGTTCTAGCTGCGGAGCCACATGGAATTTCGAAGAGGGGGGGCAGGGTGCCTTACTCAACCCATCACCTGGGAGGGTGTCTGAATGTTTCCAACCTGCCATCTGGGTGTTTAAGGAGCATGTTGTTGGACAAGTGTTATTAAGGGCATTTCGGTAGCAACAGCCCTTTCCAGAAGTAGCTCTTTTACAACGTAAGGAGAGGCGCCTGCCTCAAGTGGTGGCTTTTGGTTTGGATGTGATTAGGGCAATGGAGTGGGCGACAGACAGATCAGATCCATGGGGCAAAATGCATCATGCAGGTCCTGCATCAAGTCCTGCAGAGAGCTGCACAGGAGGTTTCAAATGCATTGTGCAATTGCCTTGTGCAATTAAAATCCGTACAAAGACTGCACACAAGCTATAACTTTAAAGTACATTGGAAGCATCTATTGCCTCAAAGAATTCTGGGCACAGCAGTTTACCTCTCTGAGTTGCAGTCCTCAGCAGCCCTTAACAAACTACAGTGCCCAGAATTCTTTGAGAGGGGAAATGTGCTTTCAAGTGTGCTTCAAACACAGAGTGTGCACAGAGCCAGAGCTAATGTACTCAGCTCAGAGCAAACATAAATGCCTCTGCAATTGAGCCTCAGGTGTCATAAATAGGTATAGCCCATCTTAAAACTTGCTTCATTGCATTATAACAGGAATTGTCATCAGCTAATGGTCCATTTTGCTTGGGCTAACCCTTCTTTACAATGTCTGGGTAGGGGTTAGGCTTCAAAGAAAAGTGGTTTCTGCAACGCCAGAGCTCCACAGAGATCCTGAACAGCCTGTGAGAAAAGCCAAAATAGTTTGTTTGTGCTGAGATGGCGTTCTCTTGTGCCGAGCTGCTATTATACTTTTATAGCTGCTGCTATTGTATTTTTAGATGTGTTGTGTTTTACATTATGATTTTCAGCTTGTAGTGTTTTGAGTTTTTTAATCTGTTGTGAGCTGGCATGAAAGGCAGCCAATAAACAAATAAATAAATAGGTGATGGGATTTCAGCAGAAGAGTTCTATTTTTGGCATAGAAGCGCACAACATTTGCCCTTCGAGGCATCTGCTGTGTGTGACTCTGCACACGCACATTCTTTTCTGAAGAACAATTAACGTCCCAGGTTCCAGGTGACCAGCATAGTGGGGGTCCCTGCATAGCCTATTTGCCATTAAGCCTCATTCCCCACTTCTCCCCACCTATCCTTTGCTCTGGGAACCGCAAGTCAGCTCAAGTCACCCCTTCTCTAAGAACCTAAGAAGAGCCTTCCTGGATCAGGCCAACGTCTCATCTAGTCCAGTGGCCAACCAGATACTTATGAGATACAGGCAGGCAGGACGTAAACGCAATTGCCCTCTCCCTGTGGGAATGTTCCGGGAGGCAGGAGAGGATATAGTTTAATTATATCCTTCCCAATTTGTGTTAACAAGTTCCACAATTTAGCAGAGTAACATCCCCCTTTTAAACTTACACAGCGGATAGGTTTGCCAGGCTTGTTTTAAACCTCTAAAATAAGTTTTCTGGTAATTCCCCTTTTATTCCCTCCTAAAAAGAAATAGACACAACACAGTCTTGTATAAAATAGTTTACTTACTCATTCTGTTCACAGATGGATCCCAGAAGGCAGACTTAAGTTACAGAATATATACTGTTCACCTGGATTCTATCCCATAGGGAGATAGTTCCTTTCCAAGAGATCATCTCAGGCTCGACAAAAGCAAAATGGAAACAAGAGAGATGTGGTGGCCAGTCCTGTGCTTTTGTTACCTGCACAAGTGAGGTCATGCCCACCTCTGGTCACATGTAGAGAAAGTTTGTCCCAGCACAGGAGGAAACAGGAAGTTTATCTACTGGCTGGACAAACATCCCTCTTCATGTCTAAACATGTCCACTCTAGGAATGTTGTATTTGACTGCTCTGCGTTTCACACCCCACACTCCCCACCTGTGATTCCCAGCAAGTGGCACTCATCATGCCGCCTTCCAACCGTGGAGGTAGAACACCACCATTGTGGCCGGTTGCTAAGTCTGTCCAATGGGAGGAAGGGAGAGCAGCTCCTGGATGCCTGAGCCTCTTATCTATCCACCAACAGTAACAACAGAGCTCTAACGCAGGCTGAACACTGCACAGATCTATTCAAACCACAACATGCGGACAAATTCCAGAGGGGTAACCATGTTAATTTGAAGCAGCAGAGGAGTCGGATGGCGCCTTAAAGAGCAACAAATGTTTCTCAGCCTAAGCTTGCATGACGAAGTGGACTCTGCCCCATGAAAGCACCCAATAAAAAACAAAACACTTTTGCTGTTTTTGCTGCAGCCTGGTAGTCATTTCAGATTCATTGGCACAGAATGCAAGCAAGATGTGCCTATGAAGCAGAAATCTTCTGCTCTCTCTCTCTCCAGAACCCAGTACATCTGTCTCAAGGTTGGTAGTTGATGTTCCAGCACCCTCAACAGTGTTTTAAACTGCAAAAACGAGATGGCCAGGCTACATTTCTCTGGAAAGTACACACCCTTATCCCAAACATCAGATAAGTGATGGCTGTTAAGATTGCCACACTTGTTTTTTGCCTTGTTTCTGGCAGGAGAAAGAGACACTTTTCCAGAACAGGAGAAACTGAATGAAATTTGGATGAATTTATCTGTGAGGGTACATTGCATTAAAATGTCATGTGTATTGATGGTGCTACAGAAATAATCAAACATTATATATACACTGTGGGATCAGATCAACCTCTGGCGCATCCACACTGTTTTTTGCAGGAAGAATTCTAGGACCTATTGCATGGGTAGGCAAACTAAGGCCCGGGGGCCGGATCTGGCCCAATCGCCTTCTAAATCCGGCCCGCGGATGATCCGGGAATCCGTGCGTTTTTACATGAGTGGAATGTGCACTTTTATTTAAAATGCATCTCTGGGTTATTTGTGGGGCATAGGAATTCGTTCATCCCCCCCCCCTCCAAAATATAGTCCGGCCTCCCACAAGGTCTGAGGGACAGTGGACCGGCCCCCTGCTGAAAAAGTTTGCTGACCCCTGACCTACTGGGAAAGTTAGCTTTGTGCCATTAAAATAGATTAAAAGGCTCTGTCGCCTTTTGTTTTTCTAAAATAAAAAATAAAAAATATTGAGAGGTTAGGAAAGTGAATGGGAAATGCACCGAATAATGTGGAATGAATGAATGATATATAAACAGTGCACATGGAAATCAGGATGAAAGCAGGACAAATGCTCCTTGCCATGTAACCGTCCCACAAACAAACCAGAACAAACGTTCAGTAAAGACAGGATCTAATCAAACCTCCATAATAAGTATTGTGCAAGCAACTCAGGGTGAAAGCTTAATAATAGGTCATATGGACAAGCCCTAGTCCACCATCCTTTCCCACAATGGCCAGCTGGGTGTCTCTGAGAAGCCCCACGGGTAGCACATCAAGGTAGCAGCTGTCCGCAGCATCAGTTATTCAGTGGTATACTCCCTCTGAACATGGATGCTCCATATAATGTCATTATTGGGAGCCCCTGATAGACCTATCTGGCTCCAATGTCCACCCATCAAACCATTTAATGGCCATTACAACATCGTGTGACAACCTGCCAAGTTCGGGGGTGGGGGCAGTGGACTCGCAAATGGCTTTTTGTTGTGGCAAATCCTTGGTGGTGAGAGAATGCACTCTGCACATTCTCAACAGCACTCTTCTCATGTCCCAGGCCCTTATCGTGTCCTTCCACCCCCCAGCTTCCAAAACAGGAGTCCTGGCCAGGATTCAGAGCCAGCCCTCCTTTCTGAACCCCAGTGCATCTCTCCCAGAGCAAAGGCAAGAGCCGAGAACGTGTTGGCTCGTTCCCAGCCTCATGTTCAACTTCTAACCCTCCAGACCTCAGTCCTCTTCCTCCCAGAGACGGAAATAGAACCCGAGACTAGGCCTGGCGCCCAAAGCCTGGTGGTCACCCACCCCCGGGGAGAGGGATAGCCCGTCCGCCGCTCAATCCCACCCTCAGCGCCTCACCTTCCCCTCCGACTGACTCATACATAATCGTCCCCTGCAGCCAAGATAAACGGGCGGGGAGAAAGCAGGGCGGACGCGAGGAAGGAACCGCTGCGAGCTGTGCAATTGCATCCGAGCGCCTCGCGCGCCGCGCCTGCTGCAGTCGGGGAAGGTCCCGGCTCCCGGGGAACGGGCACAGGCACAGGCAAAGCCCACCGAGCCTGCGCGACCCCACCCTGGAAAGTCCCTCTCTTGCACGCGAGTTGGACTCGCCGGGCGGCTTCCCTGGCAGTATCGCGGAGCCGCGCGCAAGGGCGGGAAGGAAGCGGCGGGCATCCAGCGGACTGGAAACTTGGGAGTGTCCTGTGATGGATGGCAGCAAGCAGCAACCCCGCCAGGCTGCAGGGCTCGGAGAACAGGAGTCCAGCTGGTGGTGGGGCTCTGTAGCCTCAGACACACGCCCCAAACCCCGCTGTGCAAAATGCTCCTCTTACTTAGGGCGCCTGCTGGCTTGCGCAGCCAGCCCGGCTTGCTCGCTCTGTAGGCCCCAGAACCTAACACTGCAAGGCGGGGGCTGGATTGTGTGCGAAGTCCTCTAGGTGGGGGTTGCTCTGTGCAGGGCTGATTTATGCCTGGAGGGAAGGGTGGGAGAGGAGATCGCCGCCTTTTCCTCCCCATTAGCGATTGCCCGCGCCCCTTCCAGCTTTGCGAGCGGCAATAATTCGAAGGGTAAGGAAGGGAGCCTAAGCGAGCCAAGGAAAGTCGTGCAACCCAGGCATCCTGTCCCAAGTGCGCCGTGCAATTGAAGCGCAAGCCGTGCATGCTTGCTCTCTGCAAGGCAGCGCACCCGACGTGCAGCTCGATCATATTTAGAGTTAGGTTCGCAATTTCTGCATCGCATCGGGCTGCTATTATCCGACGTGGCCTCGGAACCAACCCGCCTTTGGGGCGCTTGCTTGCTGCGTGGCGGACCGTCTAACTGACGCTACCGACTGGCTCAGCAGCGCTTCCGTCTGCTCAGAGTCCACGCGCCACCCGGCACAACGCGCTAAAGAGGGGCTCCCCCCCCCCCGCCCCGAACACGTCTCAGTTCTTCGTGCAGCAACGCAATTGAATCTGAGAAGGAGCTCCCGGGTTGATGAACGACCTTGCAACAACTCTGTACCAGGAACTCAGTACAGTATTGAGGGAGCGAAGAGAGGTTTAAACGCTTCGCCAACAATCAAATTTCTCCAGGCCAATCGATGCTGCCTCTCCTCCCATGGGGCTAATTGGGAGAGCCATAGGTAACATTCTCTCAAGAATATAACGGGGTTGCAGTTAAGTGTGGTGCATGCAGCATTTATGAAAGGGACGCCCATTCAGTTGTGGGGCGCTGGGCTCTCGAGACGGAACCCCCCCCCCCTTCACAGCGTTGGGACTCCAATTCCCATCAGCCCCAGCCAACATTGGCAATGGTGAGGGATGGTGGGAGTTGCAGTCCGGCAATTTCTGAAGGGCCTCCCTATGTTTAGGAAAGGGGAATTGCAGAATCCTAAACCACAAAATTACGGAATTGTGGCGTTGGAAGGGATCCCTAGGGTCATCTAGTCCAACCAACTACCTATCTCAACACACGGTGTCCCATCCAATTTGAAACCATACCGGACCCTGCTTAGCTTTGCACAGAGGCTAGCAGTTTTATTGCTGCAATGCTGCAACCTTTCCGGGGCTTATCTTTGAAGACTGGCTAGAGTCCCGAACGCGCCCGGCTCCTGTTTTTGGGGAGGTGACCTGCTCTCTCCGTAACACGCGGGGGCTAGTTTGGAGGGGCGGGTGCGTCGTTCTGCCTTGGGGCTGTGCGCGCTCCCCGTGTGTGTGCTGGACTAGATGGCCTTTGGATCTCTCTTTCCTCCCGCGCGATTTCCCACCCGCCCCCAGGAAAAGGGGGGGGGGAGGAAGCGAGGCCGACCCACGCGAGCGTGTGGGGCTGGGACGCCCGAGGCAGGAGGGACGGCAGCGGAGCCTGCTAGGAAAAGGGGAGTGGAGACATGAAACCTGGCAGCAGCTGCAGAAGCGCCCGAGCGGATCGTCCGGACGGAGGGAGAAAAAAGGCCAGCGAGCGAGGTTAGAGGAGGAACGCGACCGAAGGAGAGGGAATCAAAAGAACCGAACAGAAACTTTCCTCTGCTCTAATCCTCTCTATCAATCTGCGGGAAGGCAACCTGTAGAGGCTTGAAAGCAGGGAGAGGCTGGGATCCAGTGGTTGGGATCCAATCGCTCAGGGGAGACGGGATCGGGGTTTGGGGCGCCAGGACGCCTGGGTTCTCTCCGGTGGAAGGCGGGGGGGGCGGGCGGGTCGTCTCCCGGTCAGCGGAGGAGCTGCGGGAGAAGGTGGGGTCGGCGCTTTGCGCCTGGGGAGAAGAGAGGCGCCGCGCGCGGCCCGTGGGACCCACGGCGGGCTGGCGTTCACGCCCGTGGGTGTGGGCACTGGAACCGCACCCGAACTGAACAGCTGCTTCCCAGCTCCAGCTGCCCCCGGATGGGGAGGGGAAAACCTCGCCCAGGCGAGGCTCTCTAGCGGCCGCGGAGAGGGAGAGGGAGAAGGGGCAGGTAGATGAGCGAGAGAAGAGGGACGAGAGGGGAGGGGATTCCTGGCTGCCACGGTAAGCTTGGGGCAGGCGGAGAAGGAAGGGCGCGCGCTCTCCTCGGTTGCGTGAAGGCAGGTCTGCTGCGGGGGGGACGGGACTGTGAGCTGTTCGCGCATAAGCTGGGGATCTGGGGACACTCTGTTTGAAGCCATGCCGCTAGGTTCAACGTAGCCTTACCATCCTTGCCCTCACCTGTATCTTTAATCGCGGTCAGACAGGCAGAAATTCAACTGATAGTGCTCTATCTCCATAATGGAGTATTGGATTTCTGCCGCTCTTTCACACTGGAGGGGGCAAGGGGGCTTTTGGCAACCCTAGGTCAGTGCCCCGTTGTAAATGTGTGTGTGTTGAGAACTGGGTTGCATTTCCAGCTGCAGGAAGGAATTTGTGGGAGGAAAATAATTGCTGAAGCTTGAGCTTCTTTCTGACCTGTGCTGCTATTGTTATTACTATTACTAATTGAATTTATATACCGCCCTATACCTGCAGGTCGCTCTTCCTCCTCACAAGTTCATACCCAGCATTGCCCTTGAAACTTGATTGCAGTAGGTGGGATGGAGATGGCAGAACTTGAGTAGAATGAATTGAGGGAGCTTCTGTCAGGAGCTGTGCTCACATGGCAGCCTCTTCACTTTTTGTATTGATCCCTTTAGCTGCTGCCATTTAAAAAATGCTTTAAACTACGGGGAGGCCATGATTCAGCTCATATTTTGGGGTAGGCAAAGGAGCCAGGGGCTGGGGAAATGACCCTTATTCCTCCAAGGGAATCAGGAGGATGTTGGGAAAGGGTTATCGGCTCGCTTCCCCCCTGTCCACTTCCCACCCCACTTACTTACTGTCTCTTATTCCAGAAGCTTCCTCCTTCTGCCCCACTTGGGAGGGCCATGAGGGAGAGGGTGACCTGCAGCCAAACTAGAGAGCAGCCCGGTCAGAGCTTGGCATGGCTCCAATGAGCCCCTGTGTGGCCACTTGTCTCTTTGCCGCCTGCCTCTGCCTTTGGAGAGGGTAAGTGATTCACTGAGGTGCGGTGCTGTGGTGGTGGGAATGGAGCTGTCCCAGGAATTGCTGCCCCTGTCCTGCTGGGGATACTGAACAGCCAGGAGAATGGCACTGGTGTGATTATGTGGGGCTAATGAGGGTCCCTGGTGTGGAAGGGCATTTATCTGCCCAGTTGGCACCGTGCTTGCTTCTTCCTTACTACATCAGTGCGCAGCAAGCAATATGCCAAGGACAAACTGTACAGCTGTAGCCTCTCCCCAGTCAGCTTCCTCTGCCCCTGCTTTCCCACTGGATTTTTAAAATGTGATGCCTGGATTTTCCACGAAAGCAGTGAGTTTAGAGGGTTAAAGCTGAGGGAAGATGTAGGCGGAATTCCTGGAACACATTTCTGATGATCGCTGAGGACATGTCTCTTCACTCTTTTTGGATCCAGGGCCGACTTTTAACCCAAACATGCATTTGGGGACCCATTTTTATATGGCATCTACCTGCGTGAGGATAGTGCTCCTGTTGTGCCCCAGCTTGGATCATGGCACAGCCCACCAGCTGAAGACCAGTAGCTCAGGATGAGTTAATGATGGTCTGCGTGGATTGTTTGTGATTATGAGCTGGTTCCGCACGTAACACTAAGCCAAACTACAAACAGAGCTTGCACGCCTGCCTATTCACACTAAGACATAGTTTGGCTCAGTATTACATGCAAACTAGCTCTGTGTATGGGACCAAGAGTGGTAGTTACTCCAGATTAATCCACAGCAAGAATTTTGTGTCATGTGTTTTTATATGCTAGCTTTCACTAGATTTAAGACCAACTTAGGTATTAAGTTGGTTAAAATAGATGCCATAACAGCATTGCCCAAGCTAGACCAGAGGTGAGGAACGTGTGGCCCCATTGATGTTTTTGGACTTCCAGCTCCAGCCAGCATGGCCTTTGATCAGGGATGATAGGAGTTGTAGTCCAGCAACATGGGGAGGGCCACACGTTGCTCATCCCTGAGGTTGAGCTAAGGGAGGTGACATACTTCAGTTATGAGACACATGACATTGCAGATGCGGGGTCCCTTCCAGGCTCAGACTCTAGCATCTCCAGGAGTTTGAAACAGCAGAATTCACAAAGATCCCTTTCACGAAACCTTTGGACAGGGATGGGGGAACTGTGGATCTCCAGATGCTTTTGGATGCCAACTCACCTCAGCTCCAGCCAGCACAGCTGGTGGTCAGGGAATGAGGGGAGGTGTAATTCAATAGCATATGGAGGGTCACCTCTTCCTCATCCCTGCCCTAGAGAGCTGCTGCCCATCAGAGTAAACAGAACTGGGTTATGTGGGCCAATGATATGGTTAGATGTGAGGCAGCTTCATCTGTTCAAAGCGCAGGCTCGGTTCATTTTCTCTTGCAGATTGAGGGCTTACAACTCAGGAGCTAGAAGAGAGACAGGGAGTGTTAGGCAGTGTGGCCTGTGCGTCAGAGGTGGCACGGGTCTCTTCCAAACCTCCAAGACTCAAACATTCTCTATGACTAGGTGGGGTGTGAGAGAGTCATTACCTGCAGGCATTTCTCTACTCCTCGTAGATGACCTAGCAAGGGGCTAAGCACAAGCTTATGCTAATATGTGCTGGAGGGTCTCAGCTGGACAGTAGCTGAACGCGTGGACACCTGTGCGTGGAATGAGAGTTTCTTCCTCTGTGAGGGTAGTGCTAATGGGCTATCCCCATCTTGACCACATGAGGTAGTGATGACCACCAATTTGGATGGAAATAATAATAATAACAATATTTCTATATTGTTTATATTTTTAAGAGGGGGGAATCTCAAAGTGGTTTGCAACTTTGAAAGAGGGTTAGAGAGATTCAGGGAGGATAAGGCTCTTAATGCCTCTGAGTCCTGATGGCTCTATTACCTGTGGGCTCAGAGGCGTGCTGGGGAAACGAAGCGGGAGAGGCCCATTGCAGCCATGTTCTGCTTGTAGCCTTCTCAGAGGTGTCTGGGTGAACTGCGTGGGAACAGAGTGCTGGACTAGAGAGGCCTTTGGCCTGGATCCAGCGGGGCTGCTCTTATGTTCTTATGCTCAGATGCTTTGAGGACGCTTCACGTTCAAGAAAGGAGATGGTATCGCAGCCCTTTGGAAACTGATTCATCGGTGGTTTGCATTTTTGTAGCCTTGCTTTATCAGATGTGTATGCGGACTGAGGGCTGTGCTCGCCCTGACACAGCAGCATATAGACATAATGTGTACGTTGACATAACATGCCAGCAACGCCTGCCTCTTTGGGTGGTGTGTCATTGGCATGTTGTGTAACATGGGTGGAAGCTTTATGCATTCCCAGAGCGGCTTGGGAACAGCCACAGCAGACGCAGCTACCATGCCACTACAGGCAATATGTAAAACCAGGGCGGGGAAGCTGTGTCCTTTCAGCTGTTGCTGGACTCCAGCTCCCATCACCCCCAACCATTGGCCATGCTGGCTGAGGCTGATGGGAGCTGGAGTCCACCAGCATCTGGAAGGCCACAGCTTCCTCATTCCTGATGCAAAGTGACCCTGAGAGATGTTTTGGAGATGTAGGCTCTTATCTGTGAATCAGTGAGGATTGCCCCAGGCCGCAATCAGCCAGGCACAGTACAATTCTAAGCATGTTTACTCGGATGTAAATCCCACCAAATTTAACAAGGCTTATTCCCAAGTACCTATGCACATTATTGCAGCAGCTCAGCAGAATCCTATGCACATTTACTCTTAAGTAAATTCTGCTGTTGTTTAATGGGCCTTTCCTCCAGGTTGCAGTCCCTTGCCCACTTCGCTTAGGATGCTGTCAAGTGGGACTTACCTCTGAGTAAACATGCACAGGATTGCCAAGTTGGTACCTAAGCTGCAGTAGTGGTTCTTGTTGGTATAAAGGAAGGAAGGAAGGAAGGAAGGAAGGATTCACAGGTTAAAAAGAATGTCCCTCTGAGCATCATAAACTGGATGCATGTGACAGCCACAAGGGCTTAGTGTGGCAACAACCCTACACACATGGATGACGAAATCAGTCGGCCCCAATTCTGTATAGGGAGAACGTTCTACTGTATAATGTTTGACTCCCATATTTCTGTTCAGAGTATGATAGATAGATAGATAGATAGATAGATAGATAGATAGAGATGATAGCATGCCTAAAAGATCTATCATGTGCCCTTAGGGGCTGATTTGGTCCTCTTGTGATGAGAGGCCCTAAGACAAGTGCCCCACTTATGGAAAACTCCTTCCCCATGGGGCTTGTTGTGAAAAATGCTTGGATGTTTGTCTGGGGTAATTTTCCGGGAGAGGGTGTGTGATAGGAGGGACTGCCACTGATCTCTCTGTGTCAGCAGGGAGCAGGAGCTGGAGCTGCAGGTGAAAATGACCTGAGGGTGTCCCTCTCCACTGGGTGGTTGCTACGGTGGCCCCTTCTGATCAGGAAACTTGGCTCCATTTCCCTTTCCCACATTGACATGTCTGTGTCTGCCACTGCCGGGGTTATTCCTGCTCCTCCTTCTGTTGCCACGGAGACACCCTGTGTTAGATCTGGGAGGGGCTCCTCTGCTTCTCCCTCCCTCCCCTCCACCCCCACCCCCTCTTTGGGTGCTGAGCCGCAGGGTGATGCTTTTGATCTTCAACCTGGCTTTCATCTGGTGCCAGTGAGGGGGGTGGGGGGGCAGGCAGGGAATTTCCCCCTGGATACTCGCCCACCCAGGTGCACTGATCTCTCCCTCAGGCAACAGAGCTGGGCTGGACTGCCACAAGGGTTTTGCACGACCCTCCACACATGTATGATGAAATGCACTGGCCCCGATTCTGCTCCAGAAATGTAGGAGTTGTGCTTCCTAGTCATTCCCTCTCTCCCTCCCACCTTACCTGAGAATGGAATGAAATGGAGAGGTTGTAGCGCAAAGATTGAAGTCCTAGGGGCTAAGGTGGGTTCTTCTGCATCTGGCTGAGAAGAAAGAGGTGTTTAGTGGGTCAGAGAGCGGACAGGGAGGGGGAATAGCATACATAATTCAATGAAGGGGGAAAAGAACAATTTAGCTTCATTCCCAGCTCTAAATTGGAAGCTATATGTATCTGAATGTGGTGGAAAGGGAATGGATCTGTATGATTCAGGGGATAGATACAGATATGGTGGCACCCCCAAATTTCTGGCGGTGCCCACAGAATTTTGCACAGAAGCCCCTCCTCTTTCAGAGGTCTCCCCTACCCTGCATTCCTGCAGAGACGCATGGAACTGAGATCCTGGCTGATCCAGACCCTGGAGAGACCTCCTTGGATGAAAAGGCATGATGGGGCTCCCACACGGCACCCCGTTCCCACTGAAGACATAGAGAAACCAATCCAAAGACAGCCTGTAGAGCCCCATCTCTGAGATGCCTCACCTGGACACACCCTGCCCCCCCACATCCCCACTCCATGACCTCATCCTGAGCCCTGCCTTTCTCTGCAGTTCTCTCCTACCATCCTTTAAGCCTTGGGTACAAAGGGAGGCTGCAAAGCTGAGGGGAAAGCCAAAGCCACAGGAGCCTGTTTGACTTCCAGACAACTCTGACCCAAAGGGTCTACAGTCATACCTTGGGTTAAAGACACTCCAGGTCGGGCGTTTTCAGGTTGCGTTCTGCGGCGACCCAGAAGTAACGGAACGGATTACTTCCGGGTTTCGCCACTCGTGCATGTGCAGACGCTCAAAATGACGTCATGCGCAGAAGTGGCGAATCACGACATGCGCAGACGCGGGTTGCGTTCTGCTCAGGATGCGAACGGGGCTCCGGAACGGATCCTGTTCTCATCCAGAGGTACCACTGTATACTCAGAAGGAAGGATCTGCCCAGGAGGAGGGAGAATGACCCTGCAGAGGACCTGGCAGAGACAATGGCTATATAAGTCCTTCAGTCTCATCTGGACTTTGCTGGTTCAGAGCTCCTTAATGCTCCGGTCTCTTTGCTCCAGATCCATTGTTGACTCCAGCTAAAGCTTCCACATCTGGTGCTAGTGATGGACACAGGCCCAGAGAATTTGTAGATACCTTGTGCTATTGCCCAGTTTTTTTAGGCCATTGTAGCTGATTTTGTCTAGCCAAGGACTTGTGTAGCTTACTCCATGCCCAGATGGATGGGTGTACTTTTATCTAAGGGGCACCCAATTTCAATTATGGAGCTTCCATCATTTAGCATTCTGTTTTGCCCACTGTGTTCGCTCCTGTCTGTTATGATCTGTGGGTGAGGCAGTAAGTAGCCTCTGCCTTTCTCTCTCTCTCTCTCTCTCTCTCTCTCTCTCTCTCTCTCTCCCTCCTCCTCTATTGTCCCCAAAGCCAAGTTCCTGCTTAATTCCTCTGTTCTCCTACAGGATCCTGGGCCATGACTTCCTAGGCCCAAGGGTGCTGGCTGAACCTGTTCTTACTCCCAACACCATCTGCATGACCCTCCCCTGGCTGAGCCGGCGCCAACTTGGGCTCTGCACCCGCAGCCCAGAAGCCATGGCTTCAGCTCTGCAAGGCGTCCACCTCGCCATCCACGAATGCCGCCATCAGCTGCAGGAGAGGCGGTGGGATTGCTCGGACTTGAGCAGCAGTGGCACCATGCTTCTCAACAGCGCTGTTCTGAAGAGAGGTGAGGAGCTTGAGAGGATACTTGCCGTGTGATGTGATTTGCCACTTTCCTCTTCTTCTGTTGGAGTCTGTGAGCAATAAAACCAGAACTTGATTCTTGCCTTTCTGTCACTGCTGCACCCTCCTTCACCTCCCCACTGGCCCTCCCTCTAGGAGCTGATTCAGTGCCCCCTTTCCTCTCTTGTGACAACAGAAATGGAGCCAAACAGGGTCACTACAAATGGAAGGAAAGCCAAAGAAGGCCCAGCGAGTTACAGTGGCAATTCCAAAACAGTGTGCCATGAAATCCTTGCTAGCATGCCACAAGAAATAAATGAACTGGATGCAAATGGCTGGTTGAGCCAGAAGAGCCCAGTCACAGAAGAGGCTGCCTGCTGCATCCCTGTATGATTCATCAACCAGCCTCTGCTGTGAATGGTGATTCTGCTCTGTGCTCTTTTTCTGGGGTTACTCAGGGGTATGCGGTACCAGCACCCTTTTTTTCTAGAAGAAAAACACTGGCTGAAAGGGTAGCTCTTAGTGTAGCAACTTCATGGGGAGTGGCCTTCTCGGTAGTGGCTCCCGCCCTGTGGAACGCCCTCCCATCAGATGTCAAGGAAAGAAACAACTATCTGACTTTTAGGACACATCTGAAGGCAGCCCTGCTTAGGGAAGTTTTAATGTTTGATGTTCTGTTGTGCTTTTGATTCTGTTGGGAGCCGCCCAGAGTGGCTGGGGAAACCCAGCCAGATGGGTGGGGTATAAATAATAAATTATTATTATGAAGAAAATTATTATACCAGCACCATTTTTTTCTAGAATCAAAGCACTGATCCTGCTAATTCTCTGCACTGAGTGCAGCTGGATCGTTTAATTACGCGCGATGCAGGATTCACAGCAGAATTTATCGCTCATCAAGGTGGCTGCACCCAGCAGCTCTGCATGTCACCTCTGGGCTTTCCTCCTTCAAATCGGGAGGCATTGCGCCAGATCACTGACACATGAAAGGTACGGCATCTGGCTCCTCTGGCGATGCACCAGCAGTTCTGTCCTGGTGCGCAAGTGTGCCCTGGCTATAAAAGCGACATGTACTTCCAGTTTTAATTTGTGGGGTGAAGGGAGTACTCCAGCTGTGTCAAGTTTGGGAAACACTGAGCTACACCCATCATGTCAGGAGAACAGGATATCATCATCCTCCATTGTTCACCAGTAGTCAAGGATTCCTGGTGCTTAGACCTGATTTGCTTGACATTGTTATTCCTAGTACAGTGGTACTTCGGTTTCCGAACGTCTTGGAAGTCGAACGTTTCGGTTTCCGAACGTCTTGGAAGTCGAACGTTTCGGTTTCCGAACGCCAAAAACCTGGAAGTGACTGCTTTGGTTTCTGAATGCACCTCGGAAGTCAAACAGGAAACACGACTTCCACTGAGTGCAAGGCCCTGAAGCCTAGCTGTCGGCTGTTGAGTTTTGGTTTTCAAACGTTTTGAAGTCAAACAGTCTTCTGGAACAGATTATGTTCGAAAACCAAGGTACCACTGTACCAAATTAAGGCAGGGAGTGCCTGGCGTGCTATGGTCCATAGGGTCACGAAGAGTCGGACATGACTAAATGACTAAACAACAACAAATCAATAGTGGAGGGAGGTCCCATTCCCTAAACTGTCTGTGGTTGAAGTCTTTCTCCCTCAAGAGAATTCTTGGGCCAGGAGTAACAATAAATGTACCTTAAGGATAAGAACGAGGGACGCGGGTGGTGCTGTGGGTTAAACCACATAGCCTAGGGCTTGCCGATCAGAAGGTTGGTGGTTCGATGCCTGCTCCTGCCAACCTAGTAGTTCGAAAGCACGTCAAAGTGCAAGTAGATAAATAGGTACCACTCCGGCAGGAAGGTAAAAGGCATTTCTGTGTAGCTGCTCTGGTTCGCCAGAAGCAGCTTAGTCATGCTGGCCACATGACCCAGAAGCTGTACGCCGGCTCCCTCGGCCAATAAAGCAAGATGAGCACCACAACCTCAGAGTCGTTTTATTCAATATTCAATATTCACAGAGAACATAGAAATGCCATCTATCTCAGATGACGTTGCTCTGAGTAAAGTCCCACTCCCTCCGTCTCTCCTATTATACGTCATCCCTGCATTGCCTGATCTGTGCTTTCTGCCTCTGAGCTTTCTGTTCTCAATGCACGCTGGGTCCTGGGAGAGGGGGGTCAGGAATGCTTTCCAAAGACACTGAGTCTGTCAGCTGTCTCTCCTCTGGTGCTGCTGCCTCTTCCTGCTGCTCTCCCAATATTTCCCAGCCTCTCCCCTCTGCAGCCTCTGAACTATGACCTTCTGCAAACCGCTGCTGTAAATCTATACTGTCCTCCTTGGGAAGGTGCAGGAAGGGTGGGGGGCAGTCTCCACCATTCCTCCTCAGTCCAGCCCGACAGTGACTGGGCGGTGTCCCGTCCCACACCTGAGGACAACAGGCTGGTTCAAGGGGAGGGGGCTGGAGCACAGCAGGCTGTGCTGCCACTGCAGTTCTGTCCTCCCTTACCTTGCTGTCCATCTCCACACCTGCCGCCTGAGATGAGCCAGTTCCCAGAGCCTGCCTCAGGGCTGGTGTGAGGAGCTAGCATCTTTGGACAGCTGCTAAGGTTTCTCCTGAAGCCTGCCGCCACTATGGAGGAGGAGGAGGACGAGCAACCATCTTTTTAGTCAAGTTTTAAAAATAGAATTGGGCTTGTACACCACTTGTATGTTCAGAGAAGTTGTTAGTGGGTGTTGTTGTTTACTGTTTTTTGTTGGGAGCCGCCTAGAGTGGCTGGCGCAAGCCATTCATATGGGTGGCATCATCACTGAATAACTTTTCCTGAACAAGAGGTTTATAAATTTTCCAAGTAAATGAACACCTGCGTGCTCTCTTATCTTGATGGGGACTGGGCACCCCTCGGGCAGTTGGGCCTGCTTCACTCGGCCGATTCTCCTGAGCACTGCCCTGCCACTGTGCCCATTCCTGCTCCTTTCCGCCACTGGCTGCTCACTTTTCTTCCTGCCTTTTAACTCTAAGGCACATTTATTGTTACGACTTAATAGCTGGTTGCCAATCCTGTGTGAAGGGGTGATTTGTAGCAGATGGCTTAGCCCAAACTAAGGAAAGGGAACTCCTCCTGGTTTTCTGACTGATGCTCCTAGCCACCCTTGCCACTTGCCCACTGGGGCGGGCAGACAATTGGCAACAGGAAACAGCAGATGATACTGATGCCTGCCCTCTCTGCCTGTGCAGCTGATACGGAGGAGGAGGCAGTGACCTGGTTGGTGGGGCAGGGTGGTGGGAAGCATCTGAGTGCATCTTCCCAAGCACATACACCCCCCCCCCCGCCAATACACTTAGATCCTGTCTGCTCTGCCCTGCCTGCCTGCCTGTCTTCATGAGCGCCACCCCTGGCTCTTTCCCCTTGAACCTGCTGCAGGCACCTTTTCTTGGGTGCACCTTTCCCTGGTTGCAGATGTAGTGGCCAACACCTGACCCTAGAGGCAAGTTGGCCGGGAGCTCCTTACTTTGGTCCTCTGGATCTCTTTGATTAATTCACCTTTGAAGGAGCCATTTCCAAATTTAAATCCAAGATCAAAGTCAGCCCCTGGGCAGGCAAGAGCTTCATCCAGCTGCAACCCATGCACCTGGGCTCTGAGCCTTTGCCTGATGTGTCATGGAGGGTGGCGGCGGAAGTTTGGGCCAGCTCATCAGGATCTCAGGCAGCGTCAGATGGGAAGACGGTAGGAAAGTGAGGATCAATAACAGAAAGGCTTTGGCTGATCAAGAAACAAACCGGAAAGGTACCGTATTTTTTGCTCTATAAGACTCACTTTTTCCCTCCTAAAAAGTAAGGGGAAATGTGTGTGCGTCTTATGGAGCAAATGCAGGCTGCGCAGCTATCCCAGAAGCCAGAACAGCAAGAGGGAATCCTGCTTTCACTGCGCAGCGATCCCTCTTGCTGTTCTGGCTTCTGAGATTCAGAATATTTTTTTCCTTGTTTTCCTCCTCCAAAAACTAGATGCGTCTTTTGGTCTGGTGCATCTTATAGAGCGAAAAATACGGTAAATCAGGATTAGTGGAGACAAAGGGCTGGATGATGGGATGATGAGGAAGAGCCTTAATTTACTTGAGGAAAGAGGGCTAATCTTCACTACAAAAGAAACCTGTATTGATTTTAAGAAAATACCAATATTGCTAAGCCTGAACAGATCAGGATCTAAGATTGCTTCCAGACAACCAGTTTAATGAGCCCTCAGCCTGATTTGTTTGTGGGGAGATTGTGTCACACGAGTGTTATTTGCACCCTTTCCAGTGCATCCTCTCTGCCCCCACAGTCATTTTTCTTGTTGGAAAAAGTCTGATATTTTGGGGAAGCGGATATGTTTTACACAAGCACCAAATCAGCTTTCATTGTGCTGCCTTAGTTTGCTGGGGTATGACTGAATCCAGCCTGAGAATCATGACTGCCTATAAGCACCCTAAGACTGCAACCCACATTTACCATTGAACTCCACTGGTGCTTGCTTCTGCATTGCACTGTAGAAGATCAAACCTATACTATGGATTGGCTTATTTATAATAACCCCAGGGAACCTTGGGACTTGTAGTTCTGTGAGGGGACAGCTAGGCATCTTTCAGCTCCAGGGCAAACTGCCGTCCTTGCAGGGTTCTTTGGGAAAGCCCTGACAGTGACATAAACATGCCACTTCTAGGATCATGCACAACCCTATTTAATTTAAAATTACTAGATATTTTAAGGTGCGCCTGCCCAGCCTGAAAAATTGTGAATGGTCACAGTAGTTAGTTGCTAAAATCACGGTCACACACAACCCCAACCAGTTTAATCCCAGCCCAGCCCCGTAAAAAAACCCTTTGTGGTGGTCTGAAAATACTGGAAGATTTTGGCATCCTGCCCAGGGAAGGGCACTCTCTCGATTTGGGTAGCTGCTGACATTCTAACTTGGCATACGAATGGCATTACTAAGATGATGTTCTCAGCTGATCTAAGCATGGCTCTATATACACTGTGACCTCACCGCACAAGCACAGAATTTAATCCTGAAAAGCTCTGCTTTCTGTTTTTGGACTCCTCCAGATGATCTGTTTATTGAGCATTAGTTTGCTGACAACAATGGCTGTTTAATGAGCATTTATTCTGATTTGTTTGCAGGGAGGTTAGATGATGTTGCATCAAAGCAGCCGTTATCCCACATTTTCCGGTGCTTTCCCCCATCACTTTCCATGTCCCAAAAAGTCCAGGCTTCTAGAGCAGATGTTCTGCCGCTCAAGACCTCCCAATCAACTATAACAGCACAACTTGAATTTGCTGGTGTGACTAAATCTCACCCGAAAAGAATGACAGTCCAGAAGCACCCTTTGCTTTTTTTAAAAAAAGTAAAGTTCCTAGCCCTCAGGACTGTGAAAGGATTAAAACTGGGTGGATAATACCTGAGGAAATCACAGAAGCCAGACCATGAGGGATTGAGCAGGAATTCTAGTGGCTAAAGAAGGAGTGTCCTGCATAGCTGTTTCTGTTATTTTCCTGCCCATGAATAGAATAAAGAAAAGAAATGATGAGAAATTAGCAATTATGTGCAGAATACTTGACTAGATTTGTACCAGATGCAGAATTTGTCTATCTTGGTCCAAGTTCTGGATTAGCTTAGTCCTGGATCTGTGTGTGTGTCAGGGATGGCAGTAATGGTAGTGCAGCGTACAGGCAGCCCGGATTTCAGAGGTCACACAATGAGACGAGAGATGAGTCAGTCCCTTTGCTGGAAAAGCTTTCCAGTGCTGCAGCCTGGGGTGTGGAATGCTCTCTCCAAAGAGGCTCACCTGACAACTATGTCAGGATCTTTTTTTCGGTGCCAGATAAAGACCTTCTCTTTCTCCCAGGCCTCCCATAGCAAACACTAGGTATTTAAAAACTATTTCCCCTTGTTGGGTTGTAGTGCTTAAAAAAAACAAAAACGCTTCCATGTGGGTTTATGCCGGTTTTACGTTAATTTTGTGCTGGGTGCAGCTTTTGCATCAATTGTGTTTTCCATCTGCATGCAACTGATTTTAAATTTGTGAACCTCTCAGAGGACACGGTTGGTCAGCGGTATATAAATGCCAAAAACAAATCAGGCAACGTGACTGTTGGACACACACAAGCCCAAAATGTGCAGGTCTAGATATATAGCCAGGCATCCTTTCTCTCCACCAGTCTTCTTGCAAATGCTTCCTCGCTTGGTTATTTGAGCTGTCCTCCAGCTGCATCTCCAACTCACCCTCTTCCTTCCTCTGTATCCCCACAGGCTTCCGGGAAAGCGCTTTTGCCTTCTCGCTGCTGGCAGCTGGGGTGACCCATGCAGTAGCCACAGCCTGTAGCCTTGGGGAGCTGCAGAGCTGTGGTTGCGCCGGGCAAGGCACCGAGAACCAGAAGCTGAAACTCAGCCAGCTGCAGACCCTGAGCCGCGGCAAGGCCTCCTTGTGGGGGGAGCCTGGCCCCCAGGACACCTGGGAGTGGGGGGGCTGCAGTGCAGACTTTGACTATGCCCAGAAATTTGCCCGGCATTTCTTGGACCCTCGAGGGAAACCGCGCGATGCTCACGCACGGATGCAGCTCCACAGTCACCGCGTAGGCAGAAAGGTAGGAGGAATCCTTGGGGCAGGGTTTTGCTAGCCAGAGCATTTGGTGTGACTAAAGGGCCGGGCTGGAGTTAGGAGGCAGAAAGGGTCCCCCACGGGGCTGGATTCCTGAAGGTCTACGCACGCTTTTGTGTTGGCAGCAGTAAACAGGCAAGTATATAATCCGGTATGCAGTGCGCTATGTGGCATCCTCAGGATTCATGTTGCAAGTCTGCAGCGCTCATGATTATGGATCAATCAGCTGATGGTCCGTGCAGGCAAAAATGGGTCACTCAATGTCATTGTGGCAGGTGGGATCTCCTAGGAATGCCACTCTTTTCCTGTGTGTTTTCCTGTATTTAAATAACCAAATTTGAGTTGGAAGGATTAGCATGCAGTACTGTTCCCAGATTTGTTCCTGTTCTCTTCTCGAAGACTCTTTGTGGGCACTAGGGGGCTGTCGTGTGCAGGATCCTGGCATAGGCATGAAGTAAAGGTCCGGGTGACTCACTGCCTGAACTTCCAATATAGAACTTGAAGGGCAGGGCACCACTGGAACCCAGACTTCTTGGGGATGCAGATGAGGGGCATTCCTCTATTCCTATGTTTCTATGGCAAATGCAACAGATGTTTGGTCCACTACTTCCCGAGGGAGTCTGTAACACACACACACACAATTGTATAATGTTTTACATAATGTTTCAGCGCTGAGGTTGTACATAAAGACTGAAAAGTTTTATTTTTAACAAAACTAAATTGGTAAGATTAACAGCAGAATAAAGTTTACCCTATCCTGAAGGTAGGGATTCCCGCCCCGTAGGAAAAGATGCATTTTCTGAGATGGAAAACATTGTGAGCTTTGTGTACCCCGAAGATGCAGTCTTCCCACAACATTCAGAAGGACATCCTGAAAGGGTGTTGTGTGATTGTGTAGTCATCAATAACCCTCTCCTCCATGAATTGGTCTAATCCTGTTTTATAGCCATTCAAGTTGCACACACAGAGCGGCCCTCTATGCACTGGCTGCCAAAAAAAAAAAAAAAAGAATAGCAAAGGAAAAATGAGTTAGATGAAATAGTTCTAGAGTGTTGTGGTGATTCAGAGATTTAATCGGAAATCAAACTGGATTTGGGTTGGTTGGTGTCTCTGGTAACGTCTCTTTCCCTGCAGCAGGAAACTCCTCCATTTTTCTGTTGTGATATGATTAGATGCTGGAGAATGTTTTTTAATAGATATCAACCTTCCTCCCTCATGTTTGTGAGTTCAGCAGAGTGCTATCCCTTTGCAGCTTAAAGGGAAGCTTTAAGCTTTTAAGGCAGACTGTATTTTCCTGGTATTGACCCCTTTTCTCCCCCCCCCCCCCAACCATCATATAAACCCTTGTAAAATGTAAAAATAACATTTATTCACTCAGTATGCTTCTTGAAGAATAACAGATACAGTACAGCAACTTTGTTCAAGTAAACTTAAAATGGTAATTCGTAAGTTGTATTTAAGTCTCACTTAAAAGTGGAGTCTGAGCTTAGACGTAGGAGCCAACTACTAGGGGCCAAGGGGTTTTCATCCCCCCCATAAAATATTTGAGGGGTCTGCCCCCCCCCAAGTTGATGGGCAGGAGGTTGTATAACTACACACACTTCCTGTCAGGGCCCAAGGGAAATGATCTCAGAGAGTTCTCTCTAGGAAATTTACAGGAAAGCTCTGTGAGCCTCAGCCCCTCGGTGCACCTGTCTGGCAAAACATGAATTGTTGGTGGGACTGCCGTTAAATACCCCACGTTTTCCTGCAGCTAATGCTTCCTTCTTGTCTCTTTCCCACCATGTCCTTGGCAGGTTGTGTCAGAGCTGAGCCAACGGAGATGTAAATGCCACGGCCCCTCAGGGAGCTGCCAGTTCCGGACCTGCTGGTTGGCAGCACCTGATTTCCGCCGTGTGGGCTCTCACCTGAGGGAGCGAATGGACCACGCCATACTCTTGCGGCCACACAACAGCAACTCGGGGGCCTTCCGGCCCCGCCTCCAGCGCTCGCGCCTGGCCAAGCACCTCATCTTCTACGAACCCTCGCCTGACTTTTGCGAGCCTGACCCCAGCCTGGGCTCGCCGGGCACCCATGGCCGCCCTTGCACCAAGGGCAGCGTCCGGCCCGACGGCTGCAGCAGCCTGTGCTGCGGCCGGGGCCACAACGTGCTGCAGGAGGTGCATGCCCAGCGTTGCCACTGCCGCTTCCACTGGTGCTGCCACGTGGAGTGCGAGGAGTGCCCTGCAACAGAGTGGGTAAACGTCTGCAAGTGACGTGAAGCGAGGCCCTGTCCTCCCAGAGACCTTGCTACATGGGGCATGGCTGCATGGCGCAGGCCTGGCGCCATGTGCCAATGAGCTGCTTTTGAATGGCACCGCGTTTCAGGGGGCCCAGAACCCCCCAAGACTAGGCCTTCCTCGGAACATGCTTACTGTGGTTCTTCTGCCACATGCCATGCTTGGGCCTCTCCTAACACCATGACAGGAAAAATTTGCTGCAGTGTGGAAACACACGTACAAATGGATGGATCGCAGATGGATTTCTAAGCCCAGCCTGGAAGCTGTAGCCTTCCGTCGGCCTGTTTTCCCATGGTGGTGCCAGACTCTCTGTGCATAGTGCCTTGTTTTATGATGAACTGCCACCCAAGGATTATTTGGGGGTTGGTGGCGGCGAGGAAGCAGGCATGACATGTTGAAGGCTTTGTGTCCCAGTGTGTTGCTCTTGAAATACCTGTTGTGGGGGAGACACCTAACATTATTGGCATAAATCCTGCATCAGGGCTGATGCAGGTGAGTGCAAAGGATGAGCTGTGGGACCCCAGCTGGGCTGCTAGTTGTTTCAGAGCCCCAGTGCAGCCAATGGAAGGGGCTGGGACACTGAAAGGCTGTGTGTGCATTGCCAGATTAACACACAGCTAGGTCTCTCAGTTCGGATTGAAGATAGTTTGTGGATCAAAACACAGTAGTATCCCATGAGAAACAGTGGGATGCATAGGATTGTGGGTCATGTTGTGTCCACTGCTTCCCAAACCAGAGATGGAAGTGCACTGGATGCAGAGTAAACAGGAGTGTGTGCACAGCCTAAACATTTGTTTAGGGTAGCGTGTGCATGTGCATGCATGTGGCAGGTGTAAGAAGCTCAGACTGTCCTTTTAGGAGGCAAAATGTAGAGACAGGTTGCAGTCGTTTGGAATAGCAGTGGCAACCAACCCAGCAAAAGCAAGACGAGCAAAATGACAGTGGGGTGTCCTACTGCAGGGTTAATTTATTCTTTTGCTTTGTTACTGAAGTGTGTGTGTGAAGCCATTTCATATGGCTAATGAAGGTATAACATTGTCCTGGGGAGCTGCATCTTTCCACTGGCCCAACGTCTGTTTGTTTTGTAGACCTCTGTGGGTTTTTGTGTGTGGTACATGTCAGCAGTAGCTGGCTCAATCTATTGTGCTGCCCTGGGTGAAAGTTATGTTTGCCCCTCCACACTTGCCCCTCTTGTAGTATGAAGGGGAGGCTTCGGTGTAAAACAACAACACCTTTTGACCACCTTCCAACCTTGTCCCCACAGCTGGTTCTCTGGTAGAATGAGGGCCAGTAGGGGCTGTATACAAAACCTAAACATCTGTTTACCCATAACACACCAATGCCTTTAAGAACACAGGTAGGCACAGAAATTCAAATCCACAGACACATTAATGCAATTTTTTAAAAAACCACAAATAATAATTTTACGAAAGCAGTTCGATTGGCATTGGCATTCAAAACCTAAAAGGTAGTATTTTATTTATTTATTTATTTATTTTAATGAGAGATTCTTACCCTACAGGGAATCAAGAAGTCCATTTTCCAAAGTCAGGCTCTGAAGTCTGAGAGCAACCTGCATGAGGCCAGTACACACCTTTTCCTGAGAACAAGGAAGCAGGAACATACGGCCCATTGCAACAGACAGACTCCAAAAAGAAAGCTCTGAATTTTAGACTGGATCTGAATTTTGAATAGTAGTTACCCCCATGGTATACATTCATTTATACATGTGTGTGTGTGTGTGGCATGGAAGACGTTCATATTTGTATGTGACCTTGGCTATACAGCTTTTGTGTATTGAACGAGATAAACACCTGTTGCTGTGTATCCTATAGGTGTGATGTGCAATGTGGCAGAGTATGTACCTGTCTGTGTTAGAAACAAGGTGAGGTGCCAGCTTTAATCCTATCCTGCAACATGAGACCCACTTTTTCAAAAAAAGAGAGACCATTATATATTAATCTTTGTCTTGTTCTTTAAAAACATGTTTTACGAAATGGCGGTTCTTCTGCTGGCGTGACCTTAGGCTGCGGCATGACTCAGTTTTGTTTGTCAACCCCCAGACCATATTCTATGTCACATAATTATGTTGGTAGATTAATGTACACAATGGATTTCTGCCATGTTTAAAATCTAAATACCGTACCTAAAATCCTATCCATAATAAGTGTCTGGAGATAAGTAATACACAGGACTAAAGTTAGTTCCCAAAATGGAAGGTGCTGAAACCCAGACTTTCGTGCAAGTTGCTTCCTCTAACTCAGATCTCATTCCCTAATCCCACATGTAGTCACCCAGTGGCAAGAGAAAAGACACTCTGTTTAGGCTCAAAGTCTCCCCTCCCTGTTGTTGTTTCTTCTGACTGAGGGCTCAACCATACAGTTGCTTAATGTGGATTATAATTCTTCATTGTCCATATGACCTTCTCCTCCAAATCACTGCCTTCTCACATTTTCTCCTCCCTGGATTTTCTTACTCCACGGATACACTGAAAAGGAGATGGTATAAGAAAATGCAGATTAAGGGAGGTGAAAGGGTGGAAAGGCACCGACTGGAGGAGAAAGTCGTGTGGACAGCCGAGAATTAGTGAACGAACAGGAAGCTTACCGTCCAGGTTAAACGATAGTATGAATGAGCTCTGAGCATTAGTCTTGAAGGTGAAGGTGCCTCTCCCCATCCCAAGTACAGAGGCCAACTGGACTGGCAGACAACAGGCTTGTGTCCCCCATTGCACCCAAGGCAGCAAGGAACCACTAGGGGGTTGCTGCCCCCAGCATCAGCTGTTTGCGATGGCCTTGCTGTGCCTAAATGTCAGGGCTGGCCCTAGAGCCATGACTTCAATCATTGCTTTTCAGACTGTTCCTGGACACCTTGGAAGCTCAACAAGTTCCTGGGTGGGATCAGCAAGCTTCATTGGAAGACAGCTTGCCCACCATCACCAGTCTTCCACTGCAGCCCTGGGAGAGGATTAGCCATGCTCCCAGTTTGTGTGAGTTCCAACGGGCCTGTGGCTTGAAGCGGGAGCACCTAGGATTGCTCACAACTCAGCAACTGCTTCATTGTGGTTCCTCGAGCTTGCAAAAAGACTGACTTAAATCCTGAAAAGGAGCAAGGAAATATGGGGTGCTGGCAGGGAGAGAGACGGCAGTCTGTCCCTGGTGTAACATGAAGACAGACAGCAACTTGCTATTACAGGTAAATGTCACAAAATGTAAATGTCCAGCCCAGTGCATATAGGAAGCCTGACTGTCAACACAAGTGTGTGTCATAAGCAGACCATGTATTATTTCAATAGTGCAACCAGATGTGGAGCCTCAGGAATTACTGGCACATTCCAGTGAGTGTCCAGTAAGCGTGGGAAGCGCATGTGATAATAGTGTATGTGATCAGCATGGAGTGTGTGCGTGTGTGTGTTTGCAATTAGCTTGATGTGTATATGTCAGTGTTTCGGTGCCAGAACATCTCCTCCTTCCAACCCAAACCACAACCTCTCAAAATTCCTCTCGACTTCTGTCAGGCCCTGGCTCTGGTCTCGGGGAAAGGCGCTTGCTTCAGCCAGCTCCATGGGGTGATTTACTACGCGGCCACTGCAGGGTTGCAGCTCACATCAGCCCCAGGATGATGCTTCTTTCCAGATGGAACTGATGCTCAGAGATTCTTCCAATAAACCTAAATTAAAACAAAGCATTGCTTTCTTGCACAAGGATTTGTTTGGAATTAGAAGATTATGGGGTGGGGGCTTCGCTACATTTAGCTGTCACCCACTAAGGCAATGAGGGAAGAAAAGGCTACTTGCAAATGGGGGCGGAAGGGTTAACAGCAACAATGCATACCCTCCCTTGTATCCTTTACGTGCGCAAGGCTGGGAAAGAAGAGGATGGACAAAGGGGCTCTAAGGCGGCGTACACATCATACATTTAAAGCACAATGCTTTCTGGGAACTGTAGTTCCCCTCACACCACAATTCCCAGCACCCCTAACAAACTACAGTTCCCAGGATTCTTGGCTGGGGGGATGCCTTAAACTTTTGATGTGTGTGCAGCCTAAGACATTTTGAGGTGGAAAAGCCAAATGGCATTTTACCCCCTGCCCCCAAAATAGCAACGTTTATATATCACTCAAGTGTATTGAAATCTCAACGCAGTTTGCAAGGAAAGCTCCTTGGTGTCTGGCACACCTTCTGGGGACAAATGCAAGAGAGCTTCTCTGCCGTCTTTGAAAATGAAGTGTAGTTTGGGATAGGTTCCATTCATTTAATGGGGATTTGTGTCCTGTGGGTCAGAAGAACTTTCTGGCTTTCCCCATCGCTGCTCTTTACGACACTTTTTTCGCCTTGCCTGATGATACGGACACCACGGAGATTTTCCAGCAGATCCTTCCAAGTCGGGCTTCCTTAACACAGTGGGCTTCTACAAAGTTGTAGCTGCCTCCGAGCTCAGAGTGCTTTTCTTCTTGTTTCCTTTCCAGTAGTTAATTACTAAGGAGAGGTTCCAGACCTCAAGGCCTTTCCGGAAGCTTTGCCCCTTGTTTGCAGTCGTGTATGTCACTGCTGAGATTGTGGCTACGGGAAAGGCACTTTTCACATGCTCAAAGGAACTCAAGATTCGTTTTTTACTGGTGTGTCAGGGTTAAAAGCATCTGTAAATGTTCTGTGACTCGGATTATAAGAACCTTTTTACTCTATTTTTCCTTCGACGTGTTCTGACACTCTTTAGAGAAGCATGCAACCCTTAGATTACCAGAAAAGATCCACTGTGAAACACAGCTTTTAAATATGTAAGTGAATGATTGGTTGCAGTGGAGCAAATCACTCTTTAAAACAATTAGATAATGAGGAAGGAAAAGTGGGGAAATGTCTATGAAACGGAACAGTGTGGTTCTCTTCCAGCCAATCAGGTCTCATGTCTCTTCCACTCCCTCATGCTTTTTGCGTGGGGGGGCGGACCAGGAAGGGGAAAGCAAAGTGGCAGATCATGGACTGTGGTATGGAGTGGACCACCTTCTGCAATTTGCTACAGCAAATGGCACAAACACAACACACACTGGTCCAAACGCATCTTCAGATCCAGTTGGGACATTTTCACAGCCACATCCTTCCTGCACTCCAGTTCGGCTGCACCATAGTGCACAATTGGGAGTTCAGAAAATGTTACTGGGTAAGGCAGGTGCTTTTTGCCACCCTCTCACTATCCTGAAAGTGTTGTTTTGTGTTTTTTAAAGTGGTGCAACTGGTGTCAGTGGCAACAGATTTTGCTGGGAATTATAGGGTGGGAATTGAAGCACTTCTCCACTTTTCCCCATTTGCTTCTCATATTAGCAGACCAGGAAATCTAGTTGCTGACTAGTGCTTTCAATTACGGGATATCCTGCCCCACATATTGTCTTCTCCAGTGCACCTGAAAGATCACAGAGGCTGAGTTTAAGCTTTTTGTGATCTGAAGGCAGAGATCCCCAGCCATTTGCCAGTGTCCTCATCCTGGTCCCAGCCCAAGAGGGACCCACAAGCTGTGAGTCAGGCTGGACCAGGTCTGCTTGCTGAACTCAGCTTGGTCTCCACCCGCAGCCATGACTTCACTTGTGCTGAGTTTCTCTGTGCACTTCAACAGGGAGTGGTTGCATCTGAACACATGGAAAGCTCTGCCAACTGCATATGTGAGACAGTGGGTGGAAGGAGAGGGGAAGCAGTAGGGGAGAGAGGTGTGTTATTGTGGGTGCCACTGAGGGGTGGCTCAGCATTTGACCACTGGGCAGGGAGGGGGCACAGGGTGAACTTCTGTCCATGTCACCTCACAGTATAAACAAAAAAAATTCCTTCCAGTAGCACCTTAAAGACCAACTAAGTCAGTTCTTGGTATGAGCTTTCGTGTGCATGCACACTTCTTCAGATACTGCGGCTCAATGTGGTGCCTTCCATAGTTCCAGTTACAGATAGGTAGCCATGTTGGTCTGCCATAGTCAAAACAAAAAAAATTCCTTCCAGTAGCACCTTAAAGACCAACTAAGTCAGTTCTTGGTATGAGCTTTCGTGTGCATGCACACTTCTTCAGATACTGCGGCTCAATGTGGTGCCTTCCATAGTTCCAGTTACAGATAGGTAGCCGTGTTGGTCTGCCATAGTCAAAACAAAAAAAATTCCTTCCAGTAGCACCTTAAAGACCAACTAAGTCAGTTCTTGGTATGAGCTTTCGTGTGCATGCATGAGCTTGGTATGAGCTTTCGTGTGCATGCACGAGCTTGGTATGAGCTTTCGTGTGCATGCACGAGCTTGGTATGAGCTTTCGTGTGCATGCATGAGCTTGGTATGAGGTTTCGTGTGCATGCACGAGCTTGGTATGAGCTTTCGTGTGCATGCACGAGCTTTTCGTGTGCATGCATTCGTATCTGAAGAAGTGTGCATGCACACGAAAGCTCATACCAAGAACTAACTTAGTTGGTCTTTAAGGTGCTACTGGAAGGAATTTTTTTTGTTTTGACTATGGCAGACCAACACGGCTACCTATCTGTAACCTCACAGTATGTTCATAGCAAAAGTAGGCTTTGGCAGGCTACCTCAAACTGCTTGAAATGTGTTTTAGCAGTAGGCACCAGAGATAAATGTGTTTCGGTTCACTTTTAAAGGCAAATACAGTCATACCTCGGGTTACAGATGCTTCAGGTTCTGTTTTTTCAGGATACAGACGCACCAAAACCCAGAAGTACCAGAACGGATTACTTCCGGGTTTTGGTGGTCGCGCATCCACAGCAGCGCTAAATCACGCTTTGTGCATGCGCAGAAGAACCGAATCACAACCCGCGCCTGCACAGACGCACCGCTGCAGGTTGCGAATGCTGCAGGTTGTGAACGTGCATCCTGCACGGATCACATTCGCAACCCGGGCGTCCATTGTATGCTTCTTAATTCACACTTTCTGAAACAATCCACAAACTGAAGCACAATCATTCTTTGAAATTCACATTTCTCCAAATTCTACAATGCAGTTCTCCAGCCAAGTAATGTGTACAAAAATGCCTATACTGGGATAAAGTGTGCATAGAAATGCAAACATAAAAACATGAATGTTATGGAAATATAAATATTAGGCAAAATAAGCTTTGCAAAAATGAGTATACAATTACTAACATTTGGTATACCAGGAGAAATTCATTCTAAAACGCTGATCAGTTTTCATTAGGACTTTTAAAATCATCTTCATCTTCATCTTCATCTTCATCTTCATCACTACAGGAGAACTTTCCATAGAGTGACAGCAATGACAATTGGCTTTGAATACTAGCATGTGCCATGCTTGTTGCAGTTTTGCACCACACAAGTAATGGGAAGTTAAAGGTAGCCTTCACAGATTTACAGTGCACATTTACTCAGAAGTAAACACTGCATTCAGTGGGACATGCATGCTTATCAGCACTTCTGACTGGGATAGCTCAGGCGGTAGAGTTTGATACTTTTAATCTCAGGATCATGGGTTTGAGCCTCATGGGCAAGAGATTCCTCCACTGCAGGGGGTTGAACCAGATTGGGGTTACCAGACATCCCCGGTTCCCGGGGACAGTCCCTGGATTTGCAAATCTGTCCCTGGACAAATTCCATCCCTGGAATGTCCCAAATTTACAAATCTGTCCCCGGGAAATATGGCAGTGGCAGCCTCAGCAGCCCTGAGCCAGCCTGGTAGCGCAGTTGGCTTTGGCTAGTTTCATGAGCTGCTCGCTGCTGTGGCGCCTGCCATTTTCCCTCACTGGAAGTCTCCATATGATTTGTTGCACACAAGACACATTATATGGGGACTTCCGGTGAGGAAAAATGGTGGGCGCCACGGCAACGAGCAGCTCCTGAAGCCAGCCAGAGCCAACTGCGCTACCAGGCTGGCTCAGGCCTGCTGACTTGCCGCTGCTGCCGCCACTGCCAAAGGGGAACCAGGGACATCCGTCGGTACAGATCTCCTGCCCCCTTCCCCCTTTGTTTTGACTGATCGGGAGTTGCGGGCGGCTGGCCGTTGCCCAGTTTTTAAAAAACTGCGCATTTATGTTTCACAGGGTGCGAAAGAAGGGCTTTGCACCTTGCCTGGCAGAGAAACTGTGTGCCTTGCGCCCCTCCTGGGCAACGGCCGCCCTCTCGTGACTCCCGAGCCTCCCCCAATCTGTCAAAACAAAGGGGGAAGTGGGCAGGAGATTGGGGGGGGGGGCTTTGGGAGTCACGGGTGGGTGGCCGTTGCCCAGGAGTTAAAAAACCTCTGCGCATTTATGTTTCACAGGGTGTGAAAGAAGGGCTTTGCACCTGTATACAATATGCATGTGTGCTTGGGCCCAGGGTCTTTTGCCTCACCATCCCCACTACTGACTCCCTGTTGCTACTAGGCTAAAAAAAAAAAAAAAAAGTGTCCCCGGATTCACTGAAAAAATCTGGTAACCATAGACTAGATGACCCTCAGAAGCTCTTCCAATATGAAATAATACCACTGGGCTTGCACTGTTAGGCTTCTTTGGAAAGAGGACAGCTCAGGCAGGAGACAGATTTTTCTGAGCTGACGTTGGTTTGACAGAGGCATCATTTCCCTTGGCTAACATACATCTCTAGTCAAACATGTTTTGCAGGTTTCTGCATTGTCTCAACAATATGTTTTTACCACAGGTAAAAGCAGGATAACACACAACATGCAACCCTCTTTTAATCTGCCATTAGTTCTCTGAAAATATACAGCTCCCCAATATGGAAGCATAACTTTATTTAAATCTCTCACCACTTTATCTACCAAACTTTCCAGGCCTCAGCACGGAGAAAGCCAACAGCAGCCTATGAAAGCTTACACCACAGTACATTCATGTGGAAGTGTGGAGCTGGATCTAGCTGGTGAATCAGAACATTATTTTCTCCCATCCTTCCCAGGCCAAGTCTGACATTATCTCACTTTTTTTGCCCACAGGGTATTGTGGAGTGATTTGCAAAGGGCTTCACAAGACCCAAAAGTTATCTGATTATTGGGTCTTGTGAAGCTCCTTCCAATGCACTCTGCATGATGGCACTTTCCAAGGGTCTCAGCAGCACCATCTTGCAAAGCCCCTTGATGCCAACTTGAAAAAAATATTGGGGGAGCCAGGTAAGTCTAGCCCTTAATAATCAATCATGACGCTGGGCACACACACCATTTAAATGGTAATGCCCATTAACTTGGGGGAGAGGGCTGGCCCCTTCAAATATTTTATTGGGTGGGCCAAAGGAACCCTGGCTCCTAGGAATTGGCTCCTATGCCCCCTGCATAGTGCTATCTAGCAAGGGAGCTGGCAGATTGCCAGGCCTTGCTGAGCCCCTTGCAAAGCAAAGGACCCTCGCTGTTGGTTCTTTCAGAGCTCTTTGCACAGGGCTTTGCTGATGAGCAGTGCCAGCAACCCCCTGTCTTCAGCAAAGCCAGGTATGGGGTAGGTTGTTGCTGTTGTTTAGTTGTATCCGACTCCTTGTGACCCCCTGGACCAGAGCACGCCAGGCACTCCTGTCTTCCACTGCCTCCCACAGTTTGGTCAAACTCATGTTAATAATAATAATAATAATAATAATAATAATAATAATAATAATAATAATTTATTTATACCCCGCCCATCTGGCTGAGTTTCCCCAGCCACCCTGGGTGGCTCCCAATCAAGTGTTAAAAACAGTACAACGTTAAATATTAAAAACTTCCCTGAACAGGGCTGCCTTAAGATGTCTTCTGAATGTCAGGTAGTTCTTTGACATCTGATGGGAGGGCATCTGATGTTAGTAGCTTTGGGAACACTGCCAAACCATCTCATCCTCTGTCGTCCCCTTCTCCTTGTGCCCTCCATCTTTCCCAACATCAGGGTCTTTTCCAGGGAGTCTTCTCTTCTCATGAGGTGGCCAAAGTATTGGAGCCTCAGCTTCAGGATCTGTCCTTCCAGTGAGCACTCAGGGCTGATTTCCTTCAGAATGGAGAGGTTTGATCTTCTTGCAGTCCATGGGACTCTCAAGAGTCTCCTCCAGCACCAGAATTCAAAAGTATCAATTCTTCAGTGATCACCTTCTTACTCCTTCATGGATCACTGCTTTGTCATGGTGAAGGGGCTTGAATAACTCAGAGAAGCTAGGAACTATGCTGTGCAGGGCCACCCAAGACAGACAGGTCATAATGGAGAGTTTTGATTAAACATGATCCACCTGGAGCAAGAATCGGCAAGCCACTCCAGTATCCCTGCCAGGAAAACTCCATGGACAAAAACAACAGGCATGGGGGAGGTAGGCATGTCCAAAATTGCCTGCTGCACAGTGTATATAGGGCTGGACTAGTATTTTCAGTTGCTACCGAATTCAACTTTCATATTCATAATGCCCATAATTAAATATATTAACTAATTGTTGGATTTGATCCACTGAATCCATTTGCTAGCCTGGTTTGTCCTTAAGGTTTCCACTGCACTGGCAAAAAGCTGGAGCTCAGTTTGTTTGGGGGCACTCACTGTGCCATGACTCAGTGGTTCATTAGCTCTGTGCCACAAGAGCTGGATATCATTATTCTGCTGGTCTCTGCACAGGCTCTGCAAGGCTGGGGGATCTTTGCCATTCTGCTCCTTCTCTAAGATGGGAGTCCAGCAAGATGGAAATTCCCAGATGAATACAGTAAGAAGAGAGTCCGTATAATCATATTGATATAAGCTTATTCACATAAGAAGAGCCTGCTGGATAGACCAGTGGCTCATCTAGTTGAGCATCTTGTTCTCACAGTGGCCAACCTGCAAAGGGAAACCTGCAAACAGGACCACTGCCCACCTGCAGTTCCCAGCAACCTGGTATTCTGACAGTGGAGGTAGAACATAGGTATTGTGCCTGAGAGCCATGGATAGACCTCACCTACATGAATTTGTCTAATCGTCTTTTAAAAGCATCCACGTTGGTGGTCATCACTGCCTCCCATGGGAGTGAGTTAACTATGTGCTGTTAAGAAGTACTTTCCTTTATCTGTCTTGAATCTTGCAACATTCAGCTTCGTTGGATGTCCATGAGTTCCAGAGTTATGAGTGGGAAAAAACAACTCTCCTCTGTTTTCTTCATGTCATACGTAATTTTATAAACCTCTACCATGTTACCTCTTTCTCAACTTTTCTCTAAAAAAGAAAAGTCCCAAATGCTCCAGCCTTTCGTCATAGGGTTCTTCCATCCCCTTGATCATCTTGGTTGCCCTTTGGTGAACCTCTTCCAACTTACAATATCCTTCTTGAGGTGAGGCAACCAGAACTGTACATTACAGTGGTACCTCGAGTTAAAACGCAGACCTCTGGAACAAATTAAGTTTCTAACTAGAGGTACCATTGTATATTCCAAATGTGGCTGCCCCATTGATTTGTATAATCATTGGGTCAACATCTTCATTGACTCAAAGGTTGTGTTCCCAGTCAGACACAGCCAGTTCAAACTCCATGAGCATATTAAGGTTTTTTGCCCCAACATGCCCCCAAAATACTTTATACTTGCTTACATTGAATTACTTTTGCCATTTTGCCACCCATCCACTCAGTTTGGAGAGGTCCTTCTGGAACTCTTCACATTTTTTGTTTGGCCCTGAACAATTTAATATATCACCAAACCTGGCCATGTCACTGTTCATCCCAATTCTAGCTCGTTTATGAACAAGTTAAAAGCCCAGGTCCCAGTATCAGTCCTCGAGGGACTCTGCTTTCTACAGCTCTCCATTTGGTGACTGTCCATTTATTTCCTACTCTCTGCTTCCCACCACTTAACCAATTCCTGATCCACAAAAGGAACCTCTCTCTCCTCTTATTTAACGAGTACTAAACCCAGTATATTTCAAACCAGAGTTGGTCCTTCATTGCCAAACCGAATGTATTAAAAAGTTATAATATCAGATCAATACACTAAAAACTGTGGATCATGTGTATTTATATTTAAATTCTACCTGCACACTTGTATAGACTGTGCTTCTCTAAGCCCCATTCCTGCTGCAGGCTGGCCCTGACTGTGCTTCATAATCTGGGACGTAACATGAAAGCGTGTGCATTCCAAAATGCAGCCATGGTCCTCCGGCAAATCAATCGTCTTGCACCCCAGTTGAAAAGAACGAGATACCTACAAAAGGTGCTGGCTCTCTCAGGAAGGGGGGGGGTGCTGATAGCTCAGTCAGTACAGCACGAGACTCTGAATCTCAGGGTTCTGGGTTCGAGCCCCATGTTGGACGAAAGATTCCTGCATTGCAGGGGGCTGGGCTAGATGACCCTCGGGGTCCCTTCCAACTCCGCCGCCCGAGGCAGCCACGGAGCCGCTTCCCCCGCCCTGCCCACCTGCACCGCCGCAGCTGCTACCATGGAGACGGTGGCGCGGGGCATCTCGCGAGACTCGCCGCCCCCAGGTTTGAGTGTGTGAGTGTGTGGGGGGGCGCGTTCTCGCGAGAGCGTCGTGTCCACGGGCCTGCCTGCTCGCTGCTTCCGGCTGGCAAGCGGGGCTGGGAGTGCAGAGTCAGCTGGGCAGCAGGAGGCGGAGGCGCGCGCAGGAGCAGGAGCAGGTGGGCGCCCGGGCCCCGTTCGCCGGGAGGAGGGGAGCCGAGGGCCGGCGGGAAGCGGGCGGCGGAGCCCTCCCTGCAGGCGCGGGCGACAGAAGCAGGCCGGCCGGGCTCCCGCGGAGGCCGGCTGGGGGCGCGAGGGGCCATTGCGGCAGCGGGAAGAGGCTCTTGCGGGGGGGGGGGGCGTGCGTTGGCCAGGAAAGAGGGGGGGTCTCCGGGAAACGCTTCTCCCCCCTCCTCAACCCCCCTCCCGCCCTTGCCCGGTTGGAGGGAAGGCCAGGGACGGCAAAGTTAGATGGCGCGGGTGGTGGTGGTGTTTTTCTGAGGGGGTGTCGCAATATTTAAACGGGGTGGGGGGGTTTGAGGGGGGGAGTGCCGGGTAGCATGCGGCCCGAGAGGCGCCGCGGGAGCGCGCGCGTTGCGATGTGGGGGTGTCTGGCTGGCTCCTTGCGCTGCGGCGGGCGGGGGTGGGGGCAGCAAGCAGGCGGCGCCCGGCTGGCCCGGCCCGGTGGCAGTTCAGGGCCGGGGTTGCCGGGGAGAGCCGCGGGCTGCGGGCGTGCGCTTGCCAGGCAGCGCGCGCGCGCGTGGGTGGGTGGCTGGCACTCGAGTGGGTGGCGGCGGCGGCGAGGACAGGCGTCGTGCCTTCTCTCCTGAGCGCTGGAGAGGAAGGCTTCGGCACGGGGGCTTGCCACGGAGTGGGAAGGCATGAGGCGCAGGAGCGAGGCCCCCCAAGTGACACCTGGCCTGGGGCATCCTGCCAGTCGGGCCTGCGAGGCCACCTGGGCCTTGAGAAGCTGCTGTGGGAGATGCAGTTACTGTTTCTCGGCTGAAGGGGGCGTCAGTAGCACCCGGCAGAGGCAGGATTCTGGGATGTGTCAGCGCCTTCCCACGCACAAAGCTTCCTGGTTAAATCAAGGGACAAGACACCTGGATATTTTTTATTTATTTATTTTGGAAAAGAAGCAGATGACAGTCGGTTGGGCCAAGGCTGTGTTTGGTCAAAGCCTGAAACAGATCATCCAGGTCTCATGGCAAGGGCAATAGCAAGGCAAATTGCAGGAAGACTTTGTGGGGGTCAGTTTGTTGACTCTGTGGATGTGGCTTCCGACTGAGCTGTCTGGCAATGATGAATGCTGCCATATGTGGCTTGCTTTATGTGACGGGCAGTGCCTGGCACGTGTGCTCTCTTTCCCCCCTCCCTCTGTTTTGCCTTTCATTATTGTGACGCAGGAGAAAGGATCCCTTATAGGTCTCTGCTGACACTGGTATGCTGATCCCACCCTGCCCCCAACGCTAGCTCTCAATCAGGATACTGTTCCCCATCCTGCTTGGGATCCTTCACTCACCAAATGTAGCTTTCCTTATAGGGATGCTGGAATTTAGGTGATTTCTGGGCAGCGGCAATAAGCCATTTACCCAGGTCAGAAGGCATTGCACTCTTCCCCAAACATAGCCACATCATCTGATGTTGAAGCACTTCCCATCTTGCTGAACTGCATACCTCCACCTACTAAGGCATGCTGGGAGTTGTAGTCCCTAGTCTTAAACTAGCAGCATGCACACGAAAGCTCATACCAAGAACTAACTTAGTTGGTCTTTAAGGTGCTACTGGAAGGATTGAAGAAGTGGGCATGCACACGAAAGCTCATACCAAGAACTAACTTAGTTGGTCTTTAAGGTGCTACTGGAAGGATTGAAGAAGTGTGCATGCACACGAAAGCTCATACCAAGAACTAACTTAGTTGGTCTTTAAGGTGCTACTGGAAGGAATTTTTTTTGTTTTGACTATGGCAGACCAACACGGCTACCTATCTGTAACTAGCAGCATTCTGGCATAGATATGCTTGCTTCTACTCATCCGTTTTGTTACACGATAGCAACTTAACCTCACGTACTTGGTGAAGAAAAGAGGTGTGAGTGCCTTGATCCCATCCCATGTTATTCAACTTCAGGAATTTTGGGGACACTTGATAGTTTTTATCCCCCTCCTCAGCCTTTGGCTGATGATATAGAGCCTGCCTTACTTCCACACTTTGTCCTCTTCCACAACTTGTAAGAATCATGGTAGGGCTTCGGAAACAAATTTCATACTCAAATGCTGTTGTCTCAAGTAGCCTGCATTCCTTAAAGGTTCATAAAACAAAAGCCTTTTCATGCAGAGTCATAAAGCCTTATTTGTCTTGTTACCTATGGCCACAGTTGTCTTTAGTTTCTAGTTTGGCAACTGGGGGCTGGGGCTGGACCAGTTGCATTGAGTCACCTTGTTCAAGCCGTCTCCTTTCTAAACTGTAGGGGCCTGAACTTCATTGGGGGAAAAGCTGAGAAATTTCTGGAGGAAAGTAACACAACTGTAGGGGCACTAGATATGATCAGGAATAATCTGATCAGAATCTTGGGGTGCTCATGCTTACCTGAATTTTCTAGAAGTTCAGGTGGTGTTCGGGTAATGTGATTCTTCTGCGTAGAGGAAATAATTGTTCATAACATGCTTGTTCAACAATATAGGGGGTTGAGGATGTGTAGCATTTCTGCTTTCTTGATGTTTTTCAACTGGAAAACTTCACGAGGCTCAAAATTAATTGGTTTTGAATTTTGTATGGCCTTGTGTTTAAGCTTCTGGTTTTAAACACCACCCCCTGTTTACAAATAAAATGGAGCCCTTGGTTTGTTGGGCTTGCTTAGGGATAGATGACAATTGCAACTTCGAAACTGCCTGGTTTGCCTGTTATAGTATCCATTTATTGTGTGACAAATTTTATGAAATGATACTTTTCTTTTAAGACATGGGGGAACCCCATCATACATTGCTGTTTGTATGTTTGTGGGATTCGTCAAGTTGGTTATAAGTTGTGAGCTTCTTCAGGGGTAGAAATGGATGGTGCTCATTGAAAAGGTAAGAAAAGATTATGTTCACATCCACACTATACATTTAAAGCACACTCAACGCACAATTAAAGCACATGACTCTCCCCCTGGCAAAAAAGAATCATGGGAACTGTTGTTTGTTAAGGGTGCTGGGAATTGTAGCTTTGTGAGGGGCTTTGGTAAACTTTGGTTCCCAGGATTCTTTTTGGGAAACTGTGCTTTGAATGTATGGTCTGGTTGTGACCAGAGTGGGTCTTTGTTTAGCCTGCATGAAGGATCTTCAGGCGGGAATAATTTTGCATTACCATCAAAGGGAGGGCTTTTGAAGAGCCATTTGCCTCCTGGTAAGCAAGCATTGCCTCCAGAAGACCAGCCGGGTCTTGATGAAGAGAAAAAGAATTGGCATAATATCCTTTCAGGCGGTTGCAGTGTCACAAATGAAAAACAAAATTTTGTGGGTGGGCTGTGTTGTAATCAGTTATTAACTTTTGTGATATTCATTTGTAGGGCTGGCTTAAGTTGCAGAAGGTGTGGCTTTCAGTTCAGCAAAGCCTTCCTCCTGCTTGAAAGAAGATTCCTTTCGAAAGAGGTTTCCAATGGAGTCTTAGATCCACGCATCAGATTACCCTGCGTTTGTGAATAACCTACAGGCAGATTCAATACCGCAGGAAGAACTTCACTATCTTCTGCATACTTCCTGTGGAGTCTGTGTTTCTTGCAGGGGGTAAGGAAATTGTAGCTCTCCAAATGTTGCTGGACTACAACTCCCGTAATCCCTGGCTATTGACCATGTCTGCTAGGGCTGATGGGAGTTGGAGTCCGACAGCATCTGGAGAGCCACAATAACAATTGGCTGCTGAATGTGTGGCCAGGTGTTCTATGCTTGCGTGTGTGAGCCCAGCCTTAAAGGAAGATGCAAAACTCATCATATTGCTTCAGGCTTATCTCTTCTTGTAGGACCTGCTAGTCCAGTCTTCTCCAGCTTGGTGCCCTCCAGCTCCCATCAACCCTGATCATTGGCCATTCTGGCTAGTGATGATGGTAGGAGTTGGGAGTCGTAACAACATCTGACAGGCTCCAGTTTGGGGGAGACTGGAAATCCATGATGGGCAAGTCTCAGGAGCATTGTTCTGGATGTTGTTACTGCCATGCCTCCGACTAATAGCCTTTCTCCATTGTCACAGGACTTGTCCTTTGACACCGACTGGACAGAAGAAGCCAAGTCCTGCACTGTTGAACCTGCCGCCATGGGGAACATATTTGGAAACCTGCTCAAGAGCCTGATTGGCAAGAAGGAAATGCGCATCCTCATGGTGGGTCTGGATGCTGCTGGGAAGACCACCATCCTCTACAAGCTCAAGCTGGGAGAGATCGTCACCACCATCCCTACTATCGGTACAGCCTCTTGCCTACTACCAGTACAGTATGGGGAACTGCTTCCCGCCCCCTTCCTTTTCCCAGGGTTGAATTGAAGCCAGGCCATAGGATGTAACTTCAGCACAGCAGTATCAGCAAGCACCTTACTCCCCCATGGGACCCATTGCATCCCGTCTTCCCTACTGCCCCTGGGATTCAGTCCCAGTCCTATGAAAGCGGTGTGCTGAGGGGGGTCTGCTAAGTTAAAGCAATTTCTCTGTCATTTGTACTAGTCTGTTCCCTCCCTGACGGAGCACACAGCAGGCTTAATTAGGGTGACTCACAGAACCAGGAGCCGCTAGATCCAGAGGAGAACTTGTAAACATGCACATGGCACACAGAACCCTGCCTGCCCTGCCAGCGATTTGCCCAAATTTGATTGATTATTGCCATTCCAAGCTTCCATCTCCAGCTTTGGAAAAGGCACCTTGCTGGGGCAGGGTCTCCCTAGCAGTTGAGGGTCTTGTTCCTGGTCAGGAAGAAGAATCTTGCCAGCTCACTCAATTCCTGGGGTGGTATTGAGTGGGCTGGCAGGCTTTAAGCAGAGATGGTTGTTGCTTCTGCACTTCTCAAAAGCACATTTATCTCAAAGCCCATTGGAGCCGTGGGAACTTAAGAAGAGCCCAGATAGACCAAGGGTCTCTCTGGCCCACCAGTGGCTGGCCAGCGTAATGTCTGGTCAGGGCATGATGAGGAGAACAACCTTCCCTCAGCAGCTGGTTTCCAGAGGTACCTTCCTCCTCAAATGTAGAAATTCCATTTCAGCTATGAATTATGCCTCTGATATGTTACTGTAATCTCGGGATCACAACAGGACTGGCTGGTTTGGTCTTTCCTCAACCTTTTAACTGAAACAAAAAACCATGGCTGGTTTTATGGATTTGAAAGGGAAGTTTGGAAACATTTATAGCATTGTTGTTAATGGCTCAGAAACAAGGAAAATTGGGGTGGGGGCCCCTCTGTGAGGCCATTACGAGTGCAATTGGTTATGCGCTGTTGCTGCGCAACCTCCATTCATCAGCGGTGCCTGTGCTGTGGAAGGAAACAGATTGTGGAGCACTAGCGCTCCCTGGATTGCACCATCTGATTTTTATCCAGCTATGTTGGAAAGGGTGACTCATTATTCAGAATATTTTAAAGAGTTAGTCACATTGGAGCCCATGGGTTAAATTCAACAAGGTAATTACATGAGCAGAATGGCTCTTGTTTGCACTAAAGAACTTCCCATTCCTCTTGTTCCCTGTGTGTGACCCCCCCCCCCCCACAGATACCTGCCCCCACTCTGCTCCAGAAGAGCTTTTTAGAAGGACATATGGACCCCAGGACAGATTTTGGGATTATGTGGGGGGCACACGGAGAGAGGAGTGGGAGGACATGTTCCGTGGCACAAGCAGAAGTTCTGTGTGTGCAGTGACTTCACTGGATACAACCCTGTGGTTTCTTGAACCTACTGTTGGACTGTAGCTAAAGTTCTACATGGAAACAAGTCAATTTGGTCAACAAGTGCTTAATCTTCTTCATGGTAACATGCTCACTGGTGAACGCATCTTACTGGTGAAGCTTGAAGAGCAAACTAAGATCCCTTTTTTATTTAATTTTGCCAAATTATTTGTTGAGAACAAATCTTGCCTCATAAAGTGTTTTTATTATTACTAAATTCGTATACCGCCCTCCATCCGTAGATCTCAGGGCAGTTCCCAAAGTACAATTTAAAACATTTAGAATATCCCTCTCTGGCATTACCAATGCATAAAATGAGAACCAAAAAATAGTTGAACCATGCCGTTGAACCATAGCCTCAGTTTATGGCAACCTCTAATGGCCACACTTGTTGCCTTTCTGTTGTCAACCAAAGAACCTGCCAACTGAAGTCTGAACTAGAACTGAAAGCAAGACAGGCCTGCCTGCCAATTCTGGGGCCTATGCAAAATCATGCTAATACTTGGTGTGTTGTCTTTAAATGTGGAATGCTTGGTTGTCTCTAGCTCAGAGGGAGGGCTGAGTCCCTTGTCGTGCTAAACTTGGTTCTTAACCTGCTGCTCTTCTTCAGGGTTCAATGTGGAGACGGTGGAGTACAAGAACATCAGCTTCACCGTGTGGGATGTTGGTGGCCAGGACAAGATACGGCCCTTGTGGCGGCACTACTTCCAAAACACCCAAGGTATGGGATTTACCAAGCTCCTCTCCCCCCATCACCTTCCAGCTTGGCATGGCTCTGGGCTTGTTTTCACCCTTGGGATGCCTTGGGCACAGCAACCCCCGGACTCAGTTAAACCCCTGATTTGTTGACTTGAGGCAACTTGGCCAGAGTGCTTTGCTGCTCCTATCCCAGGATGTTTAAACAGGAGCAGGTGCCTCTCTCACTGAGGTGTGGATCTCACAATTCCAAAGAGAAACAAAGTGACTTGCAAGCAAAGGGTCATCAGGACTGCGTGGCTGAAAACTTCCCTTGGGAGGGAGTGGTATGTCCTTGCTTGGAGGTTTTTCAGCAGAGGTTGGATGGCCATCTGTCCTGCATGCTTTAGTTGAGACTGGGGTCCCTTGCCACTTGCAATTGTTCATTTTGAGCTCTATTGAATTCTGGGAGCTGTAGTTTGTTGAGGGTGCCTGAGAGTTGTTAGGAGATCCCTATCCCCGTCCTAAAGCTACAGTTTCCAGAGATCATAGAATTGTAGAGTTGGAAGGGACCCCGAGGGTCATCTAGTTCAACCCCCTGTCCCAAGCAGTCTCTGAGTGGACCCAAACCACCAACCTTCGGGTTAACAGCTAGACACAATTCACATGGGGCTCTAGTACTTTTGAGGGTCTCCTAAGAACTCTCAGCATCCTTAACAAATCGCAGCTCCCAGAATTCCTTGGGGGATGTCATGGCTTTTCAAAGTGCTAACATAGTGCTTTGAATGTACATTGTGAATGTGGCCTGGGGTAGGATGCAGGTGGAGCCGGACAGCATAACACCGAATAAATTTCAGCCCTGCGGCGCTGGCATTGTAGGTTGACTCTGGGACCATACAATCAAGATTCTGTAGCTATCAGGCAGCCTCTGTTTTCCTGAGCTTCAGCATCTTGCATGGGAGGCCTTCCTGAAGGGGTGGTGGGGTTAATTGGCCTTGGTTTAACACATGCTTCTTGTTTTTAGTCAGACAATGCCCCTGGACAATTGAGAGATCTGTTTAAAACTTGGAGTGCTCATTCAGGACATGAATTCTATCTTTCAAGTTTGAAAACAAGCCCATCCCTCCATTTCTTTGTGTGTATGTGTTGGTAGGGCAGGGCAGGGAGTAAAAAACAACAAAAAACCAAAGAGAAAAACGTTCACAGAGTTGCTGAAAGGCTGTGTGGTTGCGAAGGCCACTCAAAGCCTGAGATTTTTCTAAGAGACTTCACTTTTCCTTGAGAGGAAGGGCTGTGAGTTTCCATTGGGTAACTTTTTTCCTTCCATCTCTTGAAAAAAATGGGGTTGAGGACTGGCTTGCATCCTCACTTCTGCCTTTCCAGATGGTTAGATCTTTTGAGCAGCTGGCCTGCCCTTTGCAGTCTCCAGAGTTCCTCACATGTTAATTCTTTATTGTTTATTAAATTTGTATACCTCCCTGTATCCACTGGTCTCACGTTCTTTAATCCCATTTCCACTCCACATCCTCATACTTTGCTTGCAAGATATCTCTCTCTCTCTCTCTCTCTCTCTCTCTCTCTCTCTCTCTCTCTCTCTCATATACCTTGTGTCCCTTCATCCTCAGCCTTTCTTGCTTTCAGGTCTGATCTTTGTGGTGGACAGCAATGATCGGGAGCGGGTGAACGAGGCTCGCGAGGAGCTGATGCGGATGCTGGCAGAGGATGAACTGCGAGATGCTGTTCTCCTTGTCTTTGCTAACAAACAGGTTGGTCCAGAGTGAAAGGTGGGGTGCTCCAGAACATCGGAGATTGGTGGGGAGTCAGTTGAGCCTATTTGATGGGCTGATCTGATCTAGGTCTCTGTGCCTGCCTGCCTGCCTCTGGTAAGCAAACATGCCTCTAGCACTGCGATTTGGCGAGGAATGCATGGTAACATATTGGCCTCCTGGCAGACTGCGTTTGACTGTCTTGGGAGTGCAGTAACAAAGTGCTACTGACCCATTCTGTAGGGCAGAGACAGGCAGAAGAAAGATTTACAAGTAAATACCTTTGCATGAGATTGGCAAGAGTTTCTAACTCTCAGTGTTTTTAACAACATCACTAATAAAATTGTCCATCCCGTTGTCCCCGTCCCGTCCCCACTCCAGTCACCTGCTGAAATGAAACTAACAAGGCATTTGTATGAAAGAACGGTGGACTCGTTTCATCTCTTGTATTGAAAGCAAATTCCTAGGCTCTGAATGTGCTCAGAGGCACTCTGTTCTTTAATTATAACTGTTCGTCTCGTGTACCTGACTCATGGTAGTAGATCTTCAAGTTCTAGTTTAAAAAATGAAGGAGATTTGACATGTCTGAAGTCTGCCCACTCCACCTCTGGGACGGAGGTGCAAAACCTGTGACTGCAGATGTTTGTTGGACTACTAACTCCTATTATTCCTGGGTGTTATTCTCTCAGGCTGGCTGGAACTAATGGGAGTTCAGAGTCTCAAAAACAGTTGGAGGGACACCGGTTCCCCATCCCTTCTCTAGTGGAATTTGGAGCCTTTGGCTGAAAACCCAGGCATGAACCTGTATAATCTCAAGAAGGACTCTGTGGAACATGCTGGCTTCTCTTTAGGTGGCTAAGATTTTCCCGTGGGCCATTGGGACAAACGGACACCTGCATCATACATGGTGTGGGGCAGCACTGAAACCTACAAACTGTGGGGTGTGGAAATGTGTATACTGCCATGCTGTTGAGCCTTTTCCGGAGTAAGAAACTTTGGTTGTAGGATTCCATGCAGCTCCTCGCAATAGCTGTTCAGAAGGAAAGCGCAGTTGCTGCTTTTGCCCATGTGCATTCTGTGCAGATGAGGGGCTATTGTTGGGTGCAGGACTGAGCAAAACAAATCATGTTCTTTTGTGGCTGCAAAAATAAGTGCATGGATAATTCAATGCTGTGTGTGCACTGTGATTCTGTGGGAGTGCACGTAAGATAGTGGTATGGGTTTTGAATCCTGTTTCCTTAGCTCCCGGATTTATGTGTGTCCAAAGCAAATTTCTAGCCCTTTGGATTGCAATAATGGACTAGGAAGTGTGTGGGCCCGGCCTGGTTACATCAAAGGAGTTGTTCAGTAAGAGTTCCTTTTGACTGATGCATCAGTTCCTCTGTGAAGCAACTCCACTTGTTCCTCCCTGTGAATAGCAGAATGAACTGTGCAAAATAGTACTTAAAAACAATTATATGCCACCCTTCAATCTTAGTTTTCAGGTGGGTTTTCCGAGTAAACAAGAGAATAATATTGATACGATTTAAAGCAACATTAAAAAACATCAAACTTGCTTGTAAATGTCCTTATAACACTTTTCAAAAGTCTGGGAGAGTAAAAAATGGGATGTAAAAGATAACTAGGCAAGCCTCTGGGGGGTAAGAGTTCCAGAGGTGGGGAACCACAACTAATAAGATATTCCCTCTGGTCACCAACCTGCCTCATGTGGAGGAGGCCATTGGCAGATGGCATTAGAGGTTTTCTACAGGAGCAGGCAGGGGTGGAATCTGTTTCAATTTTGACTACCTTGGTAGCCAGTTTACTAACTTACATACATACTTGTTAGTGCAGAGCAGGCAGAACCCATGGGCAACGCTTGGTGAAATCTGAAAGGTGGGTGGGTGGGGAGGGCTTCATCGCCAGGCAGGCATTTTAAGCTCTTCCTGTATGGAGTTTGGCTACTGAGCTACCAGCAAATCTTAGGAGGCTTGAAGAAGGAAGGAAGGGGCAGCTAGATGGTGCCTCTAGCAAAAATGGACACTTCTTACCAGGGCTGTAATTATCTGGAAATGCTCCCGCCACTGGGTCAGTTGCCACTGACTCAAACCCACATTGGGTCCTAAATTGATTTTTGAGGGCGCCTCTTTGAGGCTGGCTTCCTCTTTCTCCTCTCCCCGCCTTTCTTCTTGGGTAGTTGAACTCTCTGGTCTTTTTCTGCCTCCTCTTCTCCACCCAGGACCTCCCCAACGCCATGAACGCGGCAGAAATCACGGACAAGCTGGGCCTGCATTCGCTGCGCCATCGCAACTGGTACATCCAGGCCACTTGTGCCACCAGCGGAGACGGTCTCTACGAGGGCTTGGATTGGCTGGCCAACCAGCTGAAGAACAAGAAATGAGCGCAGGGGTGGTGGTGGGGCTAAGCCCCCTCACTTGTTGGTTCCATTATGGGTTGATTCCCCCCCTTCCCCAACCCCCCTCTCCCCTTCCCCAACTTCCTTTTCCCTATTGGGTTTGCTTTTCCTTGCCGGCACCGGTTGCTGTGGGGGTTGGGGTGGGTAGGGGGGGGCTGGGGTTAACTTTTGGTTTCTCTCTCTCTCTTTTTCTCATATTCTGGCTCTGCCGGGATTTTTTGCACGGTCTCTGTGTGTGTGTGTGATAAATATATATATAGAGATAATAAAATATATGGGTGTGGTGGGAGGGTTGGGGCAAGTGGGGGGTTTGGGTGCCGATTCTGTGGCCTTTCTTTTTCTCTCTCTTTTGTTTCCTTTTCTATTTTGTTGGTCAGTTTTGTATTTTCTTGGTGGTCTGTGAAGCTTGGTTCTCTCTCTCTCTCTCTCTCTCTTTTTTTTTTTTTGACCGGAGGTGACCAATACTCAGTGGCAGCTGCTGCTTTCTTGCATTTGTGTGCTGCGCTTTGGGTTGCAGCGAAGGGACCTAGGTGGTGAAGCCGGGGACTTAAAAAGGGTGTGTGTGTGTGTGTGTGTGTGTGTATGTGTATATATATATATCTGCAATATGTGCGGGGGGGGGGAGGGAACAGAGACCGATTAGTGCAAGGAGGGGGCATTCTAGGAAATGGATCTGCAGGTGATCAAAGGCCCCTTTCTCCTTCTCTTCCCAGATTGGGGCAATGTTCTGGAGGGAGAGCAATGCTACTACTTCATTCTGTCCCCAACCCCCCAATTGTATTCTTTCTGTCCCTGTATATATATATTTTTGTTGGGCAGTGACCCCTGCTGGCAACAATTGAGATTGCAGCAATGCTGAACGCCCTCCTTGCTCTTCCTTCCCCGAATCCGTCGCCTTGTTAACAGCATCCTCATGAGTGGCCCAGGACGGTTAGTTGCTTTTTTAATGCTGCTGATGGACTTGAAACATTTGCACTCCAACTTCTTAGACCAAATGGCACCGGAGCCCTTGATAATGCACCTCTCCTGAGCCCCATCAATTCCTTACTGTTTTGCTCCCTTCCTGGAAAACAGAACAGGGCTTGGTGGTGATTGGTGCAGGCTGCCGCAGTAAATTTGGGACCAATGCTATCGTAAAGCTGCCCATGCAGATGCTAACTGCACATTTTTTTCCTGGTTTGGCCTGCTCTTTCCAGCCAAGGGGAGCATGTGCAAGGGTGCCCCCTGCCCCGGCCCTTGGCAGCTTCAAAAGGTTGGCTCTTTGGTAATGTTGCTGCTTACTCCATGGATATCTCCCAGTTGGACAGAACATTCCATCCTTCCTCCGAAACACTCCTTCTGTTGCAAGATTCCTTTTCCATGATGGGGGAAGTTGGAAGAGTTGTATTTTCCCCCCTTTTTAATTTTAGGGGATAATGATTGTATTAGGGTTAAACCCAGGTCACTGCATGCAACTTTCTGGTCACCCCCTTCCTCTGGACAGTGTTGGTACTGTGTGTTCCCTTCCCCCACCCTGGCAAATAGTATTTATTCCTCTTTTTCTCTTCTCCCTACCCAGCTTCAGCCCCCTTTGCTTGGTGTAAAGTGGTTTCCTCCTCTCCCCACCCCCTTCTGATTTGTTCATTCTCTGGGCCATGGCTCCCTATATGTGATTTTCTCGCCCCCTCTCCGAACAGTTGGATGCACCACGACCTCTGTGCACTCCCATTGGATATTAAACTTGTTTTATGTAGCAGCTGGCTCTAGTCTGGTGTTTGTGGGTTTGGGGCAAGTGATTTATATGTTCTGCAGCTTTCTCAATATGAACTTGCCTTTCTTGATGACTGTTTTCACACGAGCAAAGTGCAAAGAGGATTAGGTACATTTAGAAGCTTTTGGCGTGCGACAGTGGCCTATCCCTGGGAATGACTTTGACTGTCCAGCTAAACCAGGTGAGAGGTAGCTGTTGGGTCTCAAACCCTCTGTGATTTAGGAACATGGAGCAGATGAGACCAACAGTGGGTCCAGTGGTCAAGAAGGCAGTTTCTGCACGTGCTGTAAAGGGACGCTAGGGGCAGATGGGGCTCCTCAGCCTGGAAAGATAACCCATCTAGGAGAAGGAAAACTCTTATCCTAAAACTCCTCTGCCTTGTGTGATATTTTCAGGTGAAGAAAAGACAAAAGAGTAAACCCTACACAAATCCAGAGTGGAGTCCCTAAAACAGTGGGATGGTTCCTTTTACGCCTCCATCCAGCAGCTCCTGCAGCCAGGCTGGTGCCAAACATCTTGCTCTGCTTTCTTTTGGACCACATCAGTGAGTCCGAGAGAGGGGTCTTGTCGTCTGGGCAGCCCAGGACCTCCATACACACTGGCCGGATTTGCTCCCCAGAGAGGTCACTATGGTGCTGCTAATTCAGTGGTTTGGCTTCACTCCCAGACACCACCACACTGTCGAGTTCTGGGCACCACAATTTAAGAAGGATATTGACAAGCTGGAAGGTGTGCAGAGGAGGGCAACCAAGATGATCAAGGGTCTGGAAACCAAGCCTTGTGAGGCACAGTGGAGAGAGCTGGGTATGTTTAGCCTGGTAAAGAGGGAACTGAGAGGAGATATATAGCCATCTTCAAGTACCTTAAGGGCTGTTAATGTGGTGGATGGAGCAAGCTTGTTTTCTCCTGCTCTGGAAGATAGGAAACAAACAGAGGCTTCAAGTTACAAGAAAGGAGATCCTGACTAAACACCAGGAAGAACTTTCTTTTAGAAAGAGCTGTTTTACAGGGGAGCAGGCTCCCACCAGAGGTGACAAACTCCATCAGAGGTTTTTAAGCAGAGGTTGGATGGCCAAATGCTCTGTGTGACCTAGTTGCAGGGGGTTGGATGGTTTTATGATTCTATCATGTAGGAGATACAGTGGACATCTTTTTCTGTGATTGAAGAATACTAAAAAAAAATTTTTTTATTTAATTAAGGAGAAGCGGAAAGCGCATAAGTAAAAGGTGTTTGCCCTTTGGAATGGCGTCTATACACCTGCTCCCTCTTCTCAGGACAGATCGGGGGGTTGATGGTGTGAGGAACAGCCTTGGCTCAATGATTTGAGCATCTGCTTTGCATGCAAAGCCCCGGATTCCATCCCCCTCATCTCCAGTTGGGTTGGGAGACGTCTCTGAAGTCCTGGAGATGCCCTGCTAGTCATTGTAGACAAAACTGGATAGATGGACCCAAGGCTCTAACTTGGTCTAAATTGTCTTCTTCGTTTTGCAAATGGTGGTTAGTTCATTTTTAACTGCCTGTGAGCATAGAGCAGGAGGGGTGGGGGTGTGTTTCTACCTGTTGCCTGAAAAAGAAGTGTGTCTTCCATCTCTGACCCCCTGAACAGTCTCTCCACGCTGGCTGATGAAACGTATGAAATTTACAAGCTCCTCCTTTTTGGCTGGGGTCGCCGTGGCTTGCTCAGGGAGGGGTGATGGACATGGAGGGGCTGGCTTTAATTAGAAACAGCTTAACTGAGCTGCACTTTTCTATGGAGGAAGGGGTGTATTTTTTAATCCGGAGTGGCATTTAGCCCCCTCCGCTCCTGTATTGAAGGGAGATATTGGATGAGCAGCTAAATCCCATTAGTTGCTAATCCAAGAAACGGTGGGGGAAGATTGCCCACCCTGACGACATCAGATTGGGCTCCGTTCCGCTTCCTCCTCTGAAAGGGATAAAGCGCATAGCAGGGTCTAAAAATCCTACTCAGACCCTCTTGTTCTACATAAGTGCCTTACCACAAATCTTTAATAGATGTGATGAGAATAATACAGAGTGGCTGTAAAGAGAGATGGGCCTGATAAGTTAAAAAAAAAAAAAAGCAGTCTGTAGACCCCTGAGTCTCTAGGCCAAACTTTCCAACAGAAATTGCACTGTGTTAAATGTTCGGAAAAAGTCAAAAGCCCAAGGCAGTATAAGTTCCTCAACTACGGTAAGTTCATTCAACAATTGTCAGTGACAACAGCTCACTCATAGGAGCACAAGAACCAAACTGACTGGACAACACGATAATAATGCCAACCATGAACTGACCGTTGACAGTTGAAAGAGCATGCGCTTACTTGCCATTATAATGTTCGTCTACCAACGCTTCTGCGATTGGTTAGAACGCGCATTGTAACATAAAGTGTGTTAAACCCAATACATAACACTCCTCCCCCCAACTTCCTAACAAAAAGAACAAACATAGTCATCAAGCTGGCATCGTCGGCAGTTCCTGTGCCCAAGTGGGTGACCCAGGAGGTTCCTCTGGTACCCACTGTCGTGAGTGGAGCAGTCAGCGAGGCCAGCTCCGAAGGGGTCACTGCCGATGGAGCCACTGAGAATTCTGGCCTGAGGTCACCCTGCTGGGGTAACTCAGTCACCAGCAACCCATCTGGTTCCACCCTAGCCTGAGCACAGAATCTCTGAAGTACCCATTTCTCTGTCCTCTGGTTCCGCTTGAAGTTCCATGTTTGAACATGCCCTGGCTCTGATCTGGTTGAGGTGTCTCTTCCAAACCAGTCCCCCCTCCAACCCTACCTCATAGGAAACCAGACTTGTACAGCGGGCAATGATCCAGGGACCCAACCCTGTCCGGGCCCATAGTTTTGGACGTACACAGTTTCCCTGGGAGAGAACCCTCTTGGAGCCCCCTGCACCACAATGGATGGCAGTTGATCAAGAGCCCAGTCAGGGTCCTTATGATCAAGGAGGGTAATGAGCCTCCTCCCCATAAGCAGCTCCGCCATGCTCCGGCCAGTCACTGCACTTGGCGTAATGTGTTGGGCCAATAAGAACTCCGCTAACGGAGAGTCCAGTCTCCATGCACTATGCGCCTAAGCGCATCTTTGGTGGTATGGACCATGCATTCAGCTTGGCCGTTAGTGGCTGGGTGAAAAAGAGTGGAACGAATGTGGCAGATTCCATTCTTTGTTACAAATTCTTTGAATTCCACCAGTGTAAAAGCAGTCCCATTATCACTCACCAGTGTGTCTGGCAAGCTGTGTATCGCAAATAGCTTCCTGAGCGTGTTTATAGTAGTGGACACGGTTGAGGTCGGCACCACCTCGAGCCACTTGGACTGAGAATCGACCACTATTAGGAAGTGTTGGCCCTGAAAAGGCCCCATGAAATCCACGTGCACCCAAGACCCATAGGGACTGTGTGGACTTCCAGGACTGTACTGGTGCTTTGGATGGATCCGGCCAGGAGACCTGGTAGGGCTCGCAATGTTTCACCCAGCCCTCTATCTCTGCATCTATGCCCTCGGGTGAGACATGTGCAGCCCTTCTAAAACTTTTTTCCTTAATGGGGGGGGGGGTGCGTGGACTATGACACGGCTACCCCATAACACGCATCCTTGGTGTGTAGACAGCTCATGCTGTGTAGCATGAAAATTCTGGACCCGGCTTCCCGGGCCACCCCCTCCCCATCCAGTCCAAGACGCGGGACAACAGCCTATCCTTCGTGGTTGCGGCGGCAATGTCCTTCAGATGCAAGGGCTGGTCCGGCCACAGGATCTGGTGGACTGGAGCAAGGTCAGGGCCGCTCTCCAACAACAGCAAGCGGCTGAGTGAATCTGTGTGACCCATGGCTTTCCCGGGTTGGTGCTGTAGCGAGTATTGGTAACCGGCCAGGAAAATGGACCAGCGCAATACTTGTGGTGAAAGCATCTGGGGTGTCTTGCGGTCGGATGCAAATAGTCCCAGGAGTGGCTTGTGGTCGGTAACAATAGTGAAAGGCTGACCATAAAGAAAGTCATGAAACTTTTTGACTCTCTTAATTATTGCCAAACCCTCCTTGTTGATCTGGGAGTAGTTGTGCTCCACCGACGTGAGAGTTTGGGAGAAGTAAGCCACTGGGACTTCCCTCCTGTCTGGAAGCTGGTGGCGCAGTACTGCGCCCACTCCATAAGGGGAAGCATCACAAACCAGCACCACCGGAAGCTTTTCATCGAAGTGTGCCAACGCTGAGTTGGACACAAGCAAGTCTTTGACCCCTCGGAAGGCCTTGGCCTGTTGAGGGCCCCAGACCCACCTTTTTGTCCAAGAGCCTGTGCAAAGGCTCAGCTACAGCTGCCTTGTGTGGCAGGAACGCGTGGTAACAATTAAGAAGTCCCAAAAAGGCTTGTAACTCTGCCTTGCTCTTTTGGTCTGGGGCATTGCAAATGGCACACACTTTGTCCTCTGCTGGATGGAGGCCGTCCGTGTCAACCTGGAACCCCAAGAAATCCACACTGCTCACTCCCAACAGGCACTTTTTCTGTTTTACCTTAAGTCCTGCCACCTGGAAGCATTGGAGCACTATCCGTAATCTGGCGGCAAAGTCCTCTCTCAATGATGCAGCGATCAGCACATCGTTGAAAAATTGTGTGACTCCAGGGATGCCTTTAAGGAGGCGGTCCATTATGCTCTGAAATAACCCTGGTAAAGTAAAGGTAAAGGGACCCCTGACCATTAGGTCCAGTGGTGACTGACTCTGGGGTTGTGGCCATGCTAACTCCAAACTGTCGGTGTTTGACCCTGAAAGCACCCCTATGAGCCACGATTGTCTGGGCATCTGCAGTGGCCTTGTCAACGGTTAGCTGTTGATAAGCTTGCATTAAATCCAGCTTCCCAAAGATCTTGGCTCCAGCCAGGGTTGCCTAACACATGGCTCACCACCGGAACCGGCTACGCATGGTCCTGTAAGGCCCGGTTCAGAGTGCATTTGTAATTGCCACAGATACGGTCTGAGCTGTCCAGCTTAACCGGTGTGACGATTGGGGTTTCCCAGGTTCCCGAAGCTCTAGGACCCCTTGAGCAACTAAGCAATCAAGCTCCTCATCAATCTTGGGTTTAAGAGCAAACGGGACTCTACGGCCCTTGACCCGAATGGGTTGTACCATGGGGTTGAGCCATAGGGAAATCGGGGGTCTGTTGTACAGGCCCAGGGTTCCATCGAAAACTGATGGAAGCTCCTGGTAGATCGATTTGAAATCTGCCCCTGGGGAAATCTGATTAAGCCCTGAAATACCTAAGCCTAACGGCCCAAACCATGCTGGGCCTAGAAGGCTAGTGAATGGGCCTTCAGTTATGATGAGGTTCAAATTCTTTGTGTATTTCTTAAAATATTCCTTGAATGTGTCCATCCCCTTCAGCTAGATTCTTTTTCTCTGGAAGTCCCACAGTACTATGGGGGCTGGGCGGAGGGGAGGACCGCTCTTAGAGCAAAGCTCTTTCAGAGTCTTAGCAGATATTATGGAGTAGGATGAGTTCTATCCCTCTATCTTGAGTTGTACCCTAAGCATATTGGACCCTGGGGACAGAAGTTGAAGTATCCTGGCTGGAGAGGTGGACTGTAACTCCTCCTCTATGTAGGCCTTGTGGCACGTTGCTTGGGTCGTGCTCCAGAGGTCTTGGAGCGGCAGACTCAACCAATGTGCCCAGTTTTCCCACAGCAGCAACATGTGGTGTCACGTGGGCTGTGGGCCGCCTCGTGGGCGTTATCCTTCTGAAAGGCCGTGGTCATATTCATTGCTTCCATCATCGTGATTGCCAGCAGCTTGCGGTGGAGACGGCTGTCTCGCGTGCACCAGTGAACCTTTCGAGAAGTCGTTCCTTGATGTTAGCGAAATGACAACACATCACAATCCCCGGAGCGCTGCGATGTATTCACTCGCTGACTCTTGCATTTGTTTCTCTCTGTGCGCAAAGTCGTAGCAGCAGTGGTTCTTAGTTGGCTGAGGCGCAAGGTGTCTTGTCATAGCCTGTGTCAACTCATCGAAAGTGCATGCCTCTATGTCCCTGAGTGTCATCAGATCTTCCAATAGAGTGATGGCGGAACTTCCCAGCACTGTCAGTAGCACATCCACCTTGTCTGCCTCCCTAGTGAAGCCTTGTAGTCGGACCTAGCTCCTTATTCGGCAGAGCCACTGCGGCCATTCCTCAGGATGGCTCATATTGAAGTCTAGTGGCGGCCGACTATGCCTGGTAGTCATCCTCGGATCTGGAGCAGTCGCTTGTGCAATTGTGGGTGGTTTCGAAGACGCAGCACGTGCGGGGTCTCGTTTCCAGGACTATTTGCTGAGTCCAGCGTGGCAGTGAGGTCGCGCTTTCTGCGAGGCGGCAGATGACGGTGCTGTGGTGTGGTCTTAGGCCTCTGGCAGCTGGCAGGAAGTCATCAACATCCCATCCTCATCGCCAGTTGGCAGTTGAAAGAGCATGCGCTTACTTGCCATTAGAACGTTCGTCTACCAACGCTTATACGATTGGTTAGAACGCGGCTTGTAACATAAAATGTGTTAAACCCAATACATAACACACTGAAAGCAAGGGAAACAATGCAAAATCTCTTGAGTTCCATAAGAAGGTAAGAAGAGCCGGCTGGATCAGGCCAGTGGCCCATCTAGTCCAACAGATGCCTGTGGAAAACCTGCAAACAGGATCCAATCTCAAGAGCCTCTCTGGCAGCTGACCTTCAGAAACATCTGCCTCTAAGTGTGGACTCTGAGCACAGTTGTCGTGACTAGTAGCCCTCAATAGCCCTCTCCTCCATGAATTTGTCTCGCTCTCTCTTAAAGCCATCTAGTTTGGTGGCCATCACTGCCTCCTGGGGGACCAAGTACCATAGCTGAACTGAGTACTGCTTGAAGAAGCGCCTTCCTTCTTTTTATCTGTCCTGAACCTTCAACGTTCAGTTGCATTAGATGTCCACGACTTCCAGTGCTTTTTATCTCTAGCACTTTCGTGAAAGCCTGGCCTGGTATATGGCAGCTCTCTTGCCATCTATCCCATTAGTGTCTATTCCAAGGGTGCCTAAGCTGAAACCCTCCCAAATATGTTGGCTTCAAACTCCCATCAGTCCCACCCAGCATAGTTAGAGTTGTGGTTCAGCAAATTCTGGAGAGATTCTGGCAAATTCTGGAGATGAGGAGAGTTGTGGTTCAGCAAATTCTGGAGAGCCACAGGTTCCCCATCCCTGGTTTATTCTGAGTGGCAGTGGCTTTTCAGGGTCTCGGGCCCAGAGAGGTCTTCTCACATTGCCTGATCCCCCCACAAAGATCCTCTTAAATTGAGATCCCAGGGACCTGTGGTCTTCTGAACGTTGCAAGCATGTGCTCTACCACTGTGCTCACTGTGGATGAGGCTGTGCTCTCTGGTTATGTACCATCCCAGCTAGGTGTGAATGACACCAGAAGTGACATACCGTATATCTCTGTTCTTTTCCTTTATGGTGGAAGCTCTGTAGTGCGGCAAACTGATTTCAGGGGAAATGTTTTGCTGTTACTTCCATCTTCTCACTGAGGGAGACCAGGCAGGGAACTATGGCTGAGAGACAGCCTGGCTTGTGAGCAGTATATATGGAATGAAGCCCACAGAGGAGGGAGCAAGGGGAACACTAAGGAACCAAGAAGTCTCTCATGCTGGCCAGTCAACTCCTCCCAAACCTTTGTCTCTCATCCTTTAGCACACAGTACAGTCATCCTATTAAGTTTCAATCACCCTCAGGGCCTTGAACTTTTGCCCTTGTGCACAAAGGCTAGGTTTCTGAGGACTAGGTTGGGTATAGCTCTGGAAGCAATTGCATGGCATTAAGCAGTGTGATCTGAAGTCATCCATCTGCCTTTCCCTCATGCCTGTCACTTGTGCAGCAAAGAGGCATTTGCAAAACACAAGTGAGTATGATGCCCAATGTTGGCAATATATTGTGTGACTGAAGAATCTTTAAGTTCAAATGTGTGAAAATGCATACAAAGCAGGAGGGTTATATATACGGGTGTTTTTCAGTCAACTGGGCGCAGGCTGAAGGCATGTGGTGCAGGCAGCAAACTGCTGAGGTTAAGTTGTTCTGAGTCTAGTCAGTGCCTGGATTGCAGACTTAACTGGGAATCCTGTGTGAATGCCATTTTGAGTTCCACGGAAGAGAGGAGGATATAGCAACTGGGACCTGGGGGAAAGTTGCAGTGTGGTGTTCAGGTTGCCTGCCAGCTAGTCACACCCTTTCCCTTGAAACTCCAATATCCCCCCAAATTATATTAGTTTATTTTTGGATTTTCAGGTTTACAAACAACAACAAAGAGAACAATTAAGATACAGTGGTACCTCGGGTTAAGTACTTAATTCGTTCCGGAGGTCCTGAAACTGTTCTTTAGCTAATGGGGCCTCCTGCTGCCGCCGCGCCGCCAGAGCACGATTTCTGTTCGCATCCTGAAGCAAAGTTCTTAACCTGAAGCACTATTTCTGGGTTAGCAGAGTTTGTAACCTGAAGCGTATGTAACCTGAGGTACCACTGTATAATCAATGAATCCCCTTTGACTTCCCTCCTCCCCTTTTGTGGATCCTTATGCCAACATTTTCTCCTGCATCACGTCTGTTACTCGGGTGGTGCTCCAGTTTGCCCAGGGGAGAAGCAACTTGGATGAGGAGAAAGCCATGAAGGAAGTGCGATGGCCACGATCCAGAGCAGGTGTAAACTTTTCTGTCATGGAGAATCAAGCCTACAGTTGCACCACCACACATGTGCGCTGTGGGGTGGGGTAGGGAGACTGAACACAGAGAATACATATGTTACGAAGAGAAGTGGGAATAGAGTCACACTTGCTTGGCATCTAAATGGAGTCCCGCTATTTCGATTTTGCGTCCCCAGCCAGTGATAAAATATTTCTATGTGTGCTGCCTCCTGCTGGGAAAGTTTAGGGATCAGTCCCTGGGTGGTTTTGAAAGTCTAAGCAAATGAAATAAGAATGTGCATTTCCCCCCCAGATAAGAGTACAAAGTTGTGCATTTGGGACGGGCTGCACAACTCGGTGGCCGAACACTTATTTTTCATGCAGAATACCTCAGCCTCTGGCATCTCTAGGTGGGGCTGAAACCTTGGAGAGCCTCTGATAGCCATTATGTAGGATCTGCAGCCCTTGGGTGAGGGGCCACTGACATCATGAATCTTGAGTGCTCTGGGCGCAAGCCACAAAATGGCTGCCATTAGGATGGCTGGCCGGGCATAACACAAAATGGCTGCCACACCTAAAAGAGCAGAAAAAGAGACGGGCCGGCATTGTGCGACTGCCCCATCAATGGAGAGAAAGCACCTGCATCAGACACTGCCATGCCCCCCTCCCATAGAGATGCCCTTTGCTCTTCTCCGTTCAGAGGGTGGGTGGGTGTCCAATTCTGGCCTCCAGTGTAATGTAAGCATGCTTAAGGGTCTGTTGTTTGATGTAGGAGAGGCCGAGCCAGCAAAAGAGGTACTACTGAGCAGGAAGAACAAGTAGCCTCTTGTGTGTGGTGGATTTTTGAGGGGGTATATTGTTTTGCACGAGGTACTGGCAGGCACACTGGCACCTCCAGGTTACATGCTGGCATGTTGGCATGAAGCGAATTCATGTAATTAGTATGCCCCCCCCCAAGTCATACTGCTGCCCTGCCTCTCCCTACATGGAGCATGGGCATCCAGAGCCAGAGAATCTACACATGCCACTGGCTGCCTATACCTGCAGAGCACCGGCTAAATGCATAGGCGCCCTGTTCTCAGATGCCCCCCTCCAGCTGTGAATGTCAGAGGGCAGAACCAGGAGACATGGTGGGGTGTAGCCTCATTGCCCATTCAGCACATCTGAAGAGAGGCTTCTCTCTCCGGCGTATCACGTGGAGTGTGAATCCTGGGAAAGCCGTGTTCTTTCTTTATGTTCCACAGTTTGCTATCTGACAGGCCGTGAGCCAGATTTGCTAAGGAAACAATTTCACCTGATCTGTTGTAACTCTACTACCCCCTTTTAATCCAGTCACGAAAAGGTAATTGCTTCCATTTTTCATGTGAAAGAAAACTGCCACCAAAAGCTGACATTTAAATCATGCTTCTCTTTCTGGATTCTCTTACGTCCTGCTCCCTGCTGGTTGCTACTCGGTATGTATTTTATTATAGTCTAACTGCTGCAGAAGAAGAAAACAATCCAGGGTTGGAATCGGAGGTTAGCATCACTGGCAGGACCGGCCCTACCGTTAGGGCAGAGCAAAGCGACCTCAGGCAACACATGCTGGGTAGTAGGTAGTGGTAGTTTGGTGTGGGAGGGCAGAGTTATGTGTGCCATGTGGCCTGCCCTGTGCCCCCTCACCTAGTCCTGCAGGTGCAGTGGTGGCAGCCAGTGCTGAAGTGAGATTCAGCTGCCAGTCTTGACAGCTTCTGGGCAAGGAATGACAGGGCAGGGTGTCGTGCCCTGCTTTGTCTCGGGCGGCAAAATGTATTGGACTGGCCCGGATTACTGGGCACTGGCATGAGGCCCACACCCCACCCAGTGGGCCTGCTGCCAACCCCTGGAATCTCCCAGCCCTTCGCCTTGCTATCACCTGCCCCCTCTGAACACGGGAGCGAGAAGGAGCAACCAGAACAGCAGCATCCTTCTCCATTTGCCCTGCGCTCCCCCTCTGGGTGGAGGTGCAAAGTGGGCTTGGAGGAAGAAGGGAAACGGGTGGATGGAGGGCTCATCTTGCACAAGCGCCATCCAATACCTGGAGACAACACTGGCACAGCCTTGGTCATTCCCATTCTGTGTACAGCTCCGAACAGGCTGGCGCTATGCTGAAGTCTCAGGAGTAGGACTGAATGGTGAGAATGGACGAGAGCAGAGGAGTCCGTGATGCACTTGGGGCTGCCTGTCACTGTGGCTACAGAGCTTGCCAGTCTCAGCACCCAATCCTGCTGCACCGGTGGAGAAGCCATTGCTCTTTGGCATCATGGAGGAGAAGGGGAGCAAGCTGACAACATTGACGGGGAGAGACAGAGTGCCTTTCCTCCCCCCCCCCCTACCCCCAGCCTGAGCTGGAGCCTGCCTCTGGTTTCTCACCAGTTCTGGGCTCATCCATCTTGCATTGTCTCTGGGCAGAGGAGGGGGAAGCGCCCATAATCCCATTAAATGCCGCCAGCCCGTCTTCGGCTCATCACAGCAACCAGGGCTGGTATGTCAATATGGAGGGGGGCAGCCAGAGCCCTGGAATGACAATGGGGGCAGCAACACAGCAGGGGAAATAGCTGGCATGCCTATCCCGTCACCGGGGGCACCCAGCCTGCCTTCTGGAGGCACCGTTCCAGAGCGCTCTTAAGCACCATTCCCAGTCTGGGCCTGCTTAGCCAAGTGGTCTACAGCGCCATCCAGATGCCGCAAAGTCGTGGTCTCTGAGGGCGGGGCAAGTTAGCTGGCAGGGGTGTGGGGCTACAGTATTCGGATGACGCAGGCTGCCAACTTTTTAGCTGGCCACCGAAGCTGTGCTGCTCAGAGCAGCTTGATATGCACAGATCACTGTCTCCACATGCTCTGGGAAACTTCCCTGCTGGGCTTCTGCATATCAAGTTGAAAGAGACCAAGAGCAGGCCGAGCTGTTCTCTCTTTACTCTTTCTTTCTTCCTTCCTTCCTTCCTTCCTTCCTTCCTTCCTTCCTTCCTTCCTTCCATCCATCCCCAGGCATGACAGGAAGAGCAGTAGGTTTTAAGTAAGGATCCTGGGATCCCTGGTGGATTTGTGGGAATGCCTGAACGCCAGGTATCCTCACCCATCTGGCGTGGGGAGTATGGCTTTGACAATGCCGGGAAGCCAACAGGCCTGGGTGTTTTGTAAAAGGATGGGTTACAACACAGGTAAGCCCACCTGACACAACTACTTGAATTTGGGTGTATATGCATTGCACACCTGGTAGACTGCTACCTTTCATAGTTCATAAGGAGTTTTTCCCAAGGGGGTAAAAATGCTCTAGGGCTGCAGAGTGCCCTTCAAATGCAGCCAGATGAAGTCAATAAAGCACAGTGAGCTAGTTCCTTGTGATTCATGCTGGATGCATTCCAGTGGGAAGACAGACCTGTCTTGTCAGGGACCGGGATGGCAAGAGGGAAGGGACGTCACTTAAGCCTTTAGATTGAATAACCTCAGGGTGCTTATTTTCTGGGGGGGGGTGGGGGTGGAAAGAGGATTTGTGATGTTTTGCTGCCACACAGTGGCGACAGCCATGTACTGCACCTTTGCAAAATCTGCATTTTGTAATTTATAATAATTTTGTAATTTATAAGAATGCCTCTGAACTGCCACTATTTTGCTTTGTTGCTTAGTCGTGTCCGACTCTTCGTGGCCCCATGGACCAGAGCACGCCAGGCACCCCTTCAACTTTAAAGGCACATCCAAACTGGTGTGGGGGGTGTGTGTGTGTTTTCCTGCAACATGTAATTGACACAATAATAATGCATTAATGGTGACAGATAGGTAGCCGTGTTGGTCTGCCATAGTCAAAACAAAAAAAAATTCCTTCCAGTAGCACCTTAAAGACCAACTAAGTTAGTTCTTGGTATGAGCTTTCGTGTGTATGCACACGCATGCACACGAAAGCTCATACCAAGAACTAACTTAGTTGGTCTTTAAGGTGCTACTGGAAGGATTATTATTTTTTTGCATTAATGGTGGATATATACTAGAATGTCCACACATTGTTCTGTGTTCTTAGTTGCTCTGCAAAGCTTCCCCAATGCCACTGCATTAATGTGATACAGAGGGGCACTCTTGCACAACAAAAGCAGGTCCCAAAAAATAAAAATGATCTCTGGACATTTGTGCTATAAAAAGGGTTACATGATTTCAGCAGGAAGCTACAGGATGTGCACCAATGAGAGGCAAAGGAGTATGTCTGCCCCAAAACTTCCCCAGGCACAGACTGTATTGAAAGTGGGATCATGTATAACCAGCATAATATTATTATCATGAATGCACACAGATAGTTATTTCATCTAGCTCCATACTGCTAATACTGAGTGACAGCAGCAGTCCAGGATTTCGGACAGGATCTCTTCCATTCCTACCTCGAGATGTCAAGGACTGAACTTGGGATCTTCTAAATGCAAAATGTACTCTACCACTGAGGTATGTGCCTAGGTCACATGTGCTTGCAAACACAGATTTATTGTCCTCCTCCCATGCCCCTCTCTGTACATTTTCAAATGTACACTTAAACATTTTAAGCCGCCCAAATAGATTCAAAGTCATGGGATGTCCCTCCAGTTGAATCAATATAGTTCTGAGCAAGCTTGTGCAAACAAGAGTCACTACGTTCAGTTTAGAACAAGTTAATACAATACATAAACTGATGGCAATTTATAGCTAGCAAGTTAGTTGCAAATGCGCCCTTTAAAATGAAAGCTCTCTCGTTAGCTACATGCCAATGGCTTATAAGAGTGCCTTGTGCCTCGGGTTACAAACACTTCAGGTTACAGACTCCGCTAACCCGGAAGTAGTACCTCGGGTTAAGAACTTTACCTCAGGATGAGAACAGAAATTGCGCGGTGGCCGTGCAGCAGCGGGAGATCCCATTAGCTAAAGTGCTACCTCAGGTTAAGAACGGTTTCAGGTTAAGAACGAACCTCCGTTGTAACCAGAGGTACCACTGTACTTTGTTCTGTGATTGGGGGCAGTGACCATGTTCATGTTAAGATGAATCCTGGGATGCCGGTGACTCCAGAGTTTTCAAACTTTGGTGCTGGCCCCTAGAAATTAGGAAAACATACAGGGCTGCTGCTGAAGAATGCAACGTATTTCCCCCCTAGTCATTAACAGTTTGTTACAACAGCTGTTCCTCTACTGTCTGGGTTCACTTTGAAATCCAGACTTGTCTTTGCCTTCTTCTAGAAATGTGAAATTACACACATTGCTGGATTACATGTTTTGTTTAGACCAAACACCACCAATACTAGATCTTTCCTCATCTTCGAGAAGTCCCCTTATCTTTTTTGGCAACTGCTCTTGCAGCACGCTCAAGGTGACAGTCCCTGCTGATAGGAAATGGCAGGCATGTTTGCTTTCCACGTCAGCTTTAATAATAGGCAAAGCTACCTGTGAAAGCAAATGCCTGAGAATTGTCCAGTCCCTTCCATTCCATATGGTCAAAGAACCCTGTAGCTGAATGTGTGTAATGGTCTAAAGATTTTCTGTAGTCAGACACATCTTAACTGCAAGTTGAGGTGTCTCTGTGTATTCCAAGTTGTGTGCTAGTGCCCACGTTGCTTGTACCACCATCAGTTTGTGTACACATCTGCACATGCAAGTGTGCAAATAAACATCATATCCATTTTGGTAGGCTTCTCCATATCTGGGCTAGAGGTTGAATCATTAGGTGCAACGGACAGGCTTCTGCGCTTTTCATTACGGTGCACAAACAGCCTTTGGGCAGGCAGAGCTTGTTCTGCAGGATATGCAAAGCTGCAGGTGTACACATTTCTTTTTGGAAACAATTAGTAAAAGTTCAGAAGTCCCATGTTTTCCTTCCCACCTGGCCACTCCAGTGCACATCTGTGCATATTCACAACCATTATAATTATTCACTGCCAGTGTGTAAAGCACCATAGAGCTAGACAAGCAACATAGACAGGTCTCTGCGCCCACAGAGCTTACAGTTTAAAACAGTGAAGAAACAATAGGGCAAAGGGAGGAAAGGCAGAGGAAATGTAGGCAGATGCTGTCACCTTTCTTAAAGTATGCTGGTAATTGGGAATGAATGGGGATTAAAAGGAAAAGCCAGACGAAATGTGGAAAAGTTGGGTTTTGAAGAAAGGGAGAGAGCAGGGATCATGTTTATGTATTGTGAATGCAACAGTAGATGCAAGGGTCAGCAGCCCTGGAAGAACAGGGAGAGATAATTTAAGAGAGTAGGAGAGCTACTCTATAGTTCATGGGTAGGCAAACTAAGGCCTGGGGGCCGGATCCGGCCCAATCGCCTTCTAAATCCGGCTTGCGGACAGTTGGGGAATCAGTGTGTTTTTACATGAGTAGAATGTGTGCTTTTATTTAAAATGCATCTCTAGGTTATTTGTGGGACTTAGGAATTCATTATTATTTTTTCAAAATATAGTCCGGCCCCCCACAAAGTCTGAGGGACAGTAGACTGGCCCCCTACTGAAAAAGTTTGCTGACCCTTGGCCTAGTCCAATAGTGTGAGGCAGGGATGATAGCGCATGCGGACAGAACTTCCACACGGTCATGCAGCCCTAGCTCTCATTCCCAAATGTGGGATGGGTTTTTATAGGTAAGAGAGGATATATTAATTGCAATTAATCCTTTCAGGTGCCCAAGTATGTGGTTTGAACAGTGTTTTAAAATACCATCCTTGGCATAAAAATTATAATGCATAGGGAATAGGCCAGGGGTCAGCAAACTTTTTCAGCAGGGAGCCAGTCTACCGTCCCTCAGACCTTGTGGGGGGCCAGACTATATTTTTTGGGGGGGGAATGAATTCCTACACCCCACAAATAACCCAGAGGTGCATTTTAAATAAAAGGACACATTCTACTCATGTAAAAACACGCTGATTCCCGGACCGTCCGTGGGCCACATTGAGAAGGCGATTGGGCCAGATCCAGCCCCCAAGACCCAGTTTGCCCACCCATGTCCTAGGCTGTAAAACCTTGATTTGAGCAAGTCCAGCTTTGAAGTAAGCTGGCTCTCCTATTCTTACCAGCTTAACAATCAATCAGGCAACAAATTGGGAAGTAAATTGGAAAATATAATTTATATAATTTGGGACACGGGTGGCGCTGTGGGGACGCGGGTGGTACTGTGGGTTAAACCACAGAGCCTAGGACTTGCTGATCAGAAGGTCGGCGGTTCGAATCCCCGTGACAGGGTGAGCTCCCGTTGCTCGGTCCCAGCTCCTGCCAACCTAGCAGTTCGAAAGCACGTCAAAGTGCAAGTAGATAAATAGGTACCACTCCAGCGGGAAGGTAAATGGCATTTCCATGCGCTGCTCTGGTTCGCCAGAAGCGGCTTAGTCATGCTGGCCACATGACCCGAAAGCTGTACGCCAGCTCCCTCGGTCAGTAAAGCAAGATGAGCGCCGCAACCCCAGAATCGACCGCGACTGGACCTAATGGTCAGGGGTCCCTTTACCTTTACCTAATTTATTTACCATACTTTATGATGTTGCACTGGTTCACAGCAATGGCAGCAGTTAAAGCCATGCAGGCAAAATACTTATATTTAAAGTGTAACCCACTTGAGGCATCTGCCTGAACTGGAGCAAGCACAGCATAGCTCTGCCCTCATGGTTGGTTGAAGAGAGAGGGGAACAGGGAGTAGTAGAAGCTCCTTCCTCTCCAGGAAAGGAGGGGAAATGACATCACACAGCGTTCTTTCTAGCATTTGTGTTTCTATGCTCTGAGCATCTGCCTATCAGTAATACAGCTCTGTGGTGTTAGCACTTTCTCATGCTGGCAAGAATATGCCTTTATTAGCTTTTGGCCGAGTCTTCCAATTTGTGAAGAAGTGCCCTGTGAGAATATGCAGAGTGTGCTTCTCCTCCCAGGGCTATCCAGAGCCAGATTGGGGGGGGGGTATAAATAAATTATTATTATTCTATTTTCAGAGGGGGTGGGCACCTTTCTGGGCGCCATTGTGTGGGTGCTGTGGGGAACAGTGTGCTGACCTGCGGAACTCCCTGCTGCAGGATTTCACCAGAGCCCTGGATGGGGGTGGGGAGAAGAGGCCTGCTTAGCCCACCTTCCTCTTCCCACAGCAGCCGGATGCCAGTGAGAATCCTGCGAACAGAAGGGCACAAACAAGGAGGCACCTGTTCTGCAGCAATAAAACTGCTAGCACGTTTGCAAAGTTAAGCAGGGTCATGTATGGTCTCAAATTGGAGGGGCGTCCTGCATGGCAAAGGGGTGGATTAGATGACCCTCGGGACCCCTTGCAACTCCACGATTCTTCTCCAGCAACATTCCCACATTACTTGCACCCCGTTCGGTGTTGCTGCGCACGTGTCTTTCGAAGGCCTGAGAGCAGCCCCTCAGCTGCGCTCCCGGTGCCAGGAGCGCCCCTTGCTCGCTCTCTCCGTCCCTCCTTCCTTCCTCCGGGGCGGGGAAGCGGGCAGCAGGGGGCGGCGCCAGGAGGAGGCACCCTGCCCTGCCCTGCGGTGCAAGCCCGGCCGCCGCTGCTCCGACTCCGCGGGCCACCTCTCTCTCGCCATGCTGCTACCTCTCCGCTTCGGCCTCGTCCTCGTCCTCGTCCTCCTGTGCGCGGCCGGCAGCCGCGCGCAGCGGGCGGAGGACGAGCCCGAGAGCCCGAGCGAAAGTGCGCCCCGGGAGCTGCAGCTGGAAACCCTGGTGAGGGCGCGCGGGCGCAGCTGCGGGTCCTGCCCGGCACGCCTCCGAGGGCGCTGCCGCCCGAGGTGCCGCCGGCGGAGCTAGGAGGGAAAGACGCAGCCCCGCGGCAGCCCGGGAGCGCGCCTGGTCCTCGCCCGGGCCTCTTGCGCGGCGGCTGGGGCGGGAGGAGCGCAGCAGCAGCGCCGGTGCCGCTGACTCTGGGCGCGCGCTTTGGGGCGCAGCGGAGTCTTTGGAGAGGCCCCTCCGACGCCCCCCGTTTGCGCGCTGCTGGACGGATGGAGAGCCACGTGCGGCTCGGATCCGCCCCCCCCCCCCCGCTGACGCCCTCCCCTCTCTCTCTCGGCTCTCCGCAGGTGGAGCCCCCCGATGAGTGCGCGGAGCGCTCGGCGCTGGGAGACACGCTCCACATCCACTACACGGTAAGCCGGGCCGGGCGGAGGGCGCGGGGAAAGCCGCGCACGAACACGTCAGCACCGGCGTTTCCCGGCCGCCTGGGGAGGGGCTTCCCGCGGCTCCGCCCTCCGGCTCGGCGCGGGTGCTGGGCAGGAGAGATCGGGAGCGGGGGGCGCGTTAGTGCGTTTGGTTTTGGAAAGCCGAGCTGTGCGCCCCGGTGCCAGTCCTCCCTTTGCCGCCGTGGAAGAGGCTGCGCGTGTTTTCGGAGCAGCCTTCCGCGTCACGAGGCCCAATAGGCTTTTGCTCGGCTGCCACATGGACACCGGGACAAGCCCGGGCTGAGGCTTCTGCGGGGCGCAAGGGCAGAGGAAGAAGGCTTCAGTTGCAGGCAGGCTGGTGCAGACCCGGCGTGGGGCAGCCGGGTGCCCTCCAAATGTCGGTGGATTCTGGCTCCCGTCAGTCTCGACCGCTGGTCCTGCAAGCAAGCGGCTGGCGAGCTGGGAGTCCCAACATATGGAGGGGATTCAGGGCAGTGCAGTTACCCCTCACAAGGCACCCAGTTCAGGGGACACAAAATAATAATAATATTAACAACAACAAAACCCAGATTTATACAGGTACTTAAGGAGCAGATGGAGCTCATCCGCCTGGGAAGGTTGCCCATCTCAGAGAAGGAAACTGATCCTCAACCTCGGCTGCCATGCAGGACATCTTCTGGAGAAGAAAAGCCTGAGGAGGCAACCCTACACAAATTCAGAGTGGAGTTCCTAAGATAGTTGCCTCCTTTCGGCAACTCCTGCAGCCAAGCTGGTTCCAAATGTGTTGTTCTACTTTCCTTTGGGCCACATCAGCAAGGCCTGTCTTGTGATCTGGGCAGCTGAGGACCTCCATACACACCGCCCAGGCTTGTGCCCCAGGGGCCTCACCTTTGTGCTGCTATTGCAGCTGTTTGACTTCACCCCTGGAGGTGCACTCCATTGTCTCTCAAGATAGATGCCAACAGCCTACTGAGAAAATCCATTAAAAAGCAACTGCACCAAAAGGAATTATTGTGAAAATAAGAATAGGTGCCCAATTTTGCCCTCATTCATGGTGCTGTATTACCAAAGTCTGCCCCTGACCTATTGGCTGCCCCTGGTGTAGAAAGTGTCCCTTGAAAGTCGAACAGGTATTCTGAAGGGAGGGAAGCATATTTTCTTAGTTACTGGGATAGATGATGCACACACCACAACACCGTAGAAGAGGTGTTCCTGTCAGTGTGAGAAAAGCGAATGTGCCTCCTTTTTAAAAATCTGGCTTTTTAAAAATAATAATGGAAAATGACGTCGTGGTAGAAATCGCCACCAGCATTTTTCCTGACACTGTGTTGCTCCATTTGTCTCAGAACCACAAGTTTCCACACTTCCTGCAAGTTTTGTTTTTCCGTGCAGTTTAGCAATTGCTTGTGGGCTTCCCTTAGGAAATTGCTCAGCTGCCATAAGACTAGACTAGCTGCTGGACTGGCTGGGGCTTTGGTGGGATCTAGCAGCTGTCAGCACTGATGGCAGCAGCTGAATTGCTGGATCATAGCATTCTTTCTTTGCAGGGTACCCTTGAAGATGGCCGCGTCATTGACAGCTCTCTGTCCCGCGACCCACTGCAAGTGGAGCTGGGCAAAAGACAAGTCATTCCAGGTACATCTTTGGAACGCACGCTCTGAGGCCAATTTGGCTAACGAACTTCCCACGCAATTTGGACAAGAACTGGAGCAGGAATGTTATCCACTATTGGACCTTTTCCAATACAGTGATACCTTGGTTTACAACCATAATCCGTTCCGGAGGTCCTGTTGTAAACCAAAACAGGTTGTAACCCAAGGCGCGCTTTCGCCAATGGGGCCTCCAAAAAAAAAAATGGGTTGTAATCCAAAAAAAGGGACACACTCTTCCCCCTCATTATATATCTTTAGTGCCAGGTAAAAACTTAAAAAGTTAAACTGGAAGCCTGTGTTTCCCGTTGCTCCTTTACTTTGCTTGCATGTGGCATCATTTAAGTTCTGCACTGAGTGCTTGCTACTCTATGGATGCACTCAGCAGCTCACAAGTGACTCTGACCCTGGCTGAAAGCTGTGCGGCTTGCATTCTCTGTCAAGTATAAACAGTGCTGAATGTAAACCACACTTAACTCTTACCTGTGTTTATTCTTTTGCTCAGGTTTAGAACAGGGTCTGCTGGATATGTGTGTTGGGTAAGTAACTTTCAGTGTGCTTGCCTTGTAGTCTGTGTTACCATCTCTGAACCCCTTCCCTAAAATGGACCTTTCACAAGCTTAATGCAAGCCACAATTTCTCACCTTCTGATGCATCTCATCCTATGCTACACTCAAGATACCCCTTTCTTAACTTGGGAAGGTTCCCTTTGAGGCAGTGTAAGAACTCTTGGTCTCGTCCCATAAATGTGCCTGCTGAAAACTTCTCTATTCTGCCAGACCTATGCAGGTGATTAAGATTATCTTGGCCTGGGGTATTGTTTAGAGGGTTGCTGCTGCTATTGCTGTTAATTTTTTGGATCTTCTGGTTTATGTGGAAGTTGTTCATTTGTTTATTGTTTATGACTACTTTTGTCATTGTGTAATTTTTTTATATGTTGTAAGCCGCCTTGAGCTTTAACTTTGGAAAGGCAGCATGCAAATAAAATGATTGATTGGCCAATATCCTGTAATTGTTTTAAGATGTTTGTTTTAAATTGTTTTGACTTTAGGATGGTTTTGATTTTTTATTATTTTACTGTATGGTTTTATGATAGGGACGTGGGTGGCACTGCGGTGTAAACCACTGAGCCTAGGGCTTGCCGATCAGAAGATCGGCGGTTCGAATCCCTGTGACAGGGTGAGCTCCTGTTGCTTGGTCCCAGCTCCTGCCAACCTAGCAGTTCGAAAGCACCCCCAAAAGTGCAAGTAGATAAATAGGTACCGCTCCAGCGGGAAGGTAAACGGCGTTTCCGTGCGCTGCTTTGGTGTCGGTGTTCCGTTGTGGCTTAGTCATGCTGGCCACATGACCTGGAAAAACTGTCTGCGGAGCGGACAAATGCCGGCTCCCTCGGCCTGCAAAGCAAGATGAGCACCGCAACCCCAGAGTTGTTTGTAACTGGACTTAACTGTTAGGGGTCTCTGTCCCTTTACCTTTATGATTTTATAGAATTGTAAACCACTATGATTTGTTTCTATATATCAATAAGCAGCAAACAAATATTTTTATGTATAAATGTGAAAAGGAAATCCAACTTTTAAAAAATTGATGTGAAGCATCCGTAGAGCATTTATTTGAATCCTGCTCCCTCCAGCCAAGGAATTTCTAGATTGTTTCACTGATGACTGTAATTTTCTGCCCAGGGTTTTTTTTTGTTTGTTTGTTTTTTGTAAATGCCCAATGAATCCCCACTGAAGTCAACAGCTTTGTACACCCGTGTCCTGTCCTCAAATGCTGACATGGCATTCCTTCTTCCTGGCAGGGAAAAACGCAGAGTCATCATCCCCCCTCACCTGGCATACGGCAAACGAGGTTCCCCACCAGCTGTCCCAGGTACAATCCAGCGACTAGCACCTACTTGATGGCCGTTCGGCAGGACGTCTTGGCAGGCTGGGTTTTTCTAGGCTGGTCTATCTGCTTCCGTTGCCTTTGGATGTACAGGTGGCACATGGGCTCTGATTTGGGGTTGAGGAACTGAAAAGGGGAGCTTGGAAAGCAACGGACTGTAGCGGGGTGGTCGCTTACAGCATTTTGATGCTGTGCGATAGCTAGATGTGAACTACCACTGGGGGACTGCATGAGAAAGAGGCGATGTGGGGTGCTTGGTACAGTATTGGCAGACAGCATTTCTCCACCAGTCTTCTTTTTAAATGCAAGATATTTAGTTCCTTCCATTCCCTTCTCATCTCCTGCTTATCACGAAGCAGCAGGAGCAAGCAGTGGGTTTAACTTCTAAAAAGGGCTGAGCTGAGCCTGAATCCTGCATAGAAGCCGTGTTGGGTCAAGATTTTCCTGCCTGAAGCAGAGCCCAATGGCCCCTCTTAGGGCTTTTAGTTTTACTGCAGCATGCAGCAAATTCCTGGTATGTTCCTACACCCAGATCTGCAGTAGTTAAGCAATGGTGAAATGTACTCTGCACACACTCGGAAGCACTCTTTCCTTTATTATTACTTCATAATTTCCTGGGCCGAAACAAGGCATTTAAAAAGGTTTTCTGGGCTGAACAGTGGTTTCACATTTCTAGTGAAAATGCACCCTAACATAAGGTGAATTCAGGCATGTTGACTGAATGGGACAAAATTCACACAAACTTGTGGAAAGTCCAGAGTTGCATTTGAACGTGTGAGATAAAAGTCGCATCCACAGGTGTTGCAGTGTCACTGAATGCACCCAACCTCTGGAGAAAACATGGTGGCCAACCTGTTTAGCTCACAATGGAGCATCCGGCCACTTCAGTAAGGAATTGGGATGTTTGACTTACTAGCTGCCAGCATTGGGGCTGAATGGGATGGCATCCACAGCTGAAGCTTCCCTGTGCTCATCATCCCACATGAACCCCATTGCTTTAAGGATCTGTGGCTGCCCCCAAAGTGTGGCTGGCATATGTGGTTGCAATCCAGGTATCAGCTTGTATATGCTCCCCTAGGAATTAGTTTGCATATAGTTTGCAGTTAGACAAGCAGCCGTGGCCCTGCTTACGTTCTGCCGTTGGCCTGGCAGTTCATGTAGCCTGCAGAGCCATGCATTTTGAGCCTCCATGCAAATGCAGGTGCTCTGCTGGCTTTTGTGCCCTGGCCAATTGCACCAATGCAGGGATGCCGGCATAAAGAGGATGAAGGCAACCCTTTGGGTCTCTCATGTGGAGCATCCTATGGACAATACAGACCCTCAGAGAAACCTAGGAAGTGCAGTGTGGTCTACGTTGACTGGCTGTGACTGTCCCAAGATTTCAGGCAGGATTCTCTTCCAGCCTTACCTGTGTAGGCCGGGGACTGGATGTGCTTCTTTCTGCATGCAAAAGAGGTGCTCTACCACTGAGCCACAGTCCTTCTGCAAAAGTTACCGTATTTTTTGCTCTATAAGACTCACTTTTTCCTTCCTAAAAAGTAAGGGGAAATGTGTGTGTGTCTTATGGAGCGAATGCAGGCTGCGCAGCTATCCCAGAAGCCAGAACAGCAAGAGGGATTGCTGCTTTCACTGCGCAGCGATCCCTCTTGCTGTTCTGGCTTCTGAGATTCAGAATATTTTTTTTCTTGTTTTCCTCCTCCAAAAACGAGGTGCGTCTTGTGGTCTGGTGCATCTTATAGAGCGAAAAATACGGTCCCTTTTGCCAATATAGGTTATGGGGCTGGAGGGACCGATTGCCTAGCACAGGGAAGCAGAACTAAGTTTCTCTTTTCTCCTATGCTAGAAATGACATTTAGTTGTAGCAGCACCAGTGGTGCAGTTTGCACTATGATATTGAGGAGGGCCTCTTGCTAATTTTTTTGAGTGAGCTCCCAAAGTCCTGACAGCACCACTGATCAGCGCAGAGCCTTGTTTGTGCTTCTTTAGCTGCCACAGATGCTTAATACTGACAGGACAGGTTTCCTAGGGACCTGCCTTGCCTGAATTGTCCCCCAGCGCTGCTTCACCCAACTCCCTCCTCTCTCTCCAGCGGATGCAGTCCTGCAGTTTGAGGTGGAGCTGGTGGGGCTGTCCAGAGCCACCTACTGGCAGAAGGTGCTGAATGAGGTGCTGCCCCTGCTCTGCATCGGGCTTGTCCCTGCGCTCTTGGGGCTCATTGGCTACCACCTGTACCAGAAAGCCCGGGCACCCCGTGTCTCCAAGAAGAAACTCAAGGAGGAGAAGAGAAACAAGGCTAAGAAGAAATAAAGTGCCCCCTCACCTTTTTGGACATGGCTTTGCAGTTGCTTCTGTTGTGGGGTTCTGCTCTGTTGTGCTCGCACTTTCACAAAAAAGCAGAGGGAAGGGGTAAGTTGGATGCCGGGTAGGTTGGTCTCACCTACTAGGATGCAGTAGTTTGAACAGTCTTTAACTAGGGAAGGGTATCTAGGGGGTATTATTGCAATATATAAGCAGCTCAGTCTAGCTGGTCACTCGAAGATTGCATATTTCTGAGAGTCTAGTGTAGCAAAGCACTGGCAGGCCATTCAGAATATACATTGAGCAGTACTCATGTATTGTTTTACAAAGTTTAAAATTCCCATGGCCTAGATTGTGCTGCAACAGGGGGCAGAGTGATGCATTTGCAATCCTTCAGGTATATTTGCAATATGTTCTCTAGACGTCGGTGGCCTCCAGCTCTCGCCAGTCCCAGCCAGCATGGACAATGGCCAGGTACTCCAGGAGCAGAAGCCCAGCAGCGTCTGAAGGGCATCCTTGATTTGCACAATGAGCTTTAACTAATTACATCTTCCTTGGAGGCCCTGGGAATTGTAGCCCTGCAAAGTGAAGGACTTTTTGCAGCACACATGATAGATCTGATCTCCCAGCATTTGGCAGGGGTATTAAGTCAGCTAAACCCTACCTCTGAACTTTAGGATGGAGAATTAAATAAAAAGCTAGCACTCTGGAAAGGAATCACACACAAAAGGTGGCACCTGCGCAAGTGCTTAGCCGCCTCCTTTGCAAACCTGTGCACAAGCCTATAAAAGAAACCACTGGCAGTAGACGCACCATAAATGAGAGTTCCCAATATACCAGCCTCGGGGGTACTTTGCTTGCAGAGGGAAGAAAAGGCTCTAGTACACATCAGCTCTGTTCAGCTGTTTAATGGCAGGTACTGGCCCTTCCCCAAAGGCCCCCCAACAGGCCTCACTCTTCTCTATGCCCAGTGGTCTGTTAACATGACAGAGGAGGATAGTTTGAAATCCCATGCCGCTGACTTAGAGGATTCGCTTGACCTCGAGTGCTGCCTCGACCACGTTATAGATCGGCTGCTTGGCAGGCTGGGACGAAGGTGGGGCGATATTTTGCTGGTTGACAATCATCAGCGGATTGATCTGGCTCAGAACCTCATCGTTCACCGAGATGCCATCCAGGTACTGCTTGAGCAGCTGCCTCAGCCTGAGGTTGTCTTGGAGCAGCGCTTGCTTAGTCCGCTCCAGCGAAAGCTGCTCCAGCCTCACCTTGTTGTATCTTTGCCAGAAGCGCTCCAGCCCCACGTAATCCTGCATCATCTGGAAAAGACAGACAGGCTTCTGGGTTGGTTCTAAGGGGTCTTTGGACAAGAATCCCTGCTTTGAGTCAGTGGCTGCACTGGGAGAAACAAACTGCTCTTGAGCAGCTGCTAAGTCGGAAAGTGCTGCTTGTGAATGTAGCAGCCAAAGGTCTTGTAGCAAAGATTATTTCCTATAGCTGTGTGGGCCTGGATAGAGAGGCAGGCAGAATGCATTCTGGGAAAGTACCAGAGGCAAAGGTTGAGCAAGTGTCATGGGGAAAACTTTGCACGGTGCTAAGTGCATCACTTGAAGTTGTATGGTGGTTCCCCTGCTGTGAAGAGCAGACATAGGGAGCCTGCTCAGGATTGGGGCTGCGACATGGGGGTTAACTCTGCCCCTGCCATGGTCTGAATGGAAACCCTTCCCCCGCCCCCCGCTGCTGTTGCTAGCCTTGCGGTGGGGGCTCCCATTGGTGCCAGGGCTGTATTTTCTCAATCTGACCAATCTTCTGGGAAAGAACAGCCCTGAATGCTAAACTGGAAACACAGAATAATCCTGACAATGAACCGAAAGAACTGTTTCCTCCTCTGCTGGTGAAGCAGGCACACATGCCCTCCTCCCCTTTCCACACACACAAGGAATTCACCTGGGCTAGTGGCTCTTCCGGTTTCTCCAGGACCACCTTATCCACAGTCTTCTGTTCTTCCCAGGTCAGGGAACTGGCATAAAATGGCAGCACTTTCTCCTCCTCCGACTCTAGCCTGCGGCACATCTCAGCCAGGCGCAGGATCAGCTCTGCCTATAGGGGACGGGGAACAATAATCAGACTCTGTTTTCCTCTATCTGGCACAGGATACACTTCCCAGGGTTGGGTCTTGCACTGGAGTGTCTGTATAGTTCTAAAGTGGGAGTTTTAGTTCTCTAGAGGGTTGGAATGCCTTCACAGGATTTTCAGCACTTTTACCAAACTACAATTCCCGGGATTTTTTAGAGCAGGGTGAGGAGCTTGTGCTCCTCCAGATGTTTGTTGCTGGATTCTAGCACCCAGAACTCCTAGCCTGGCCAGTGGTCAGGAGTGGTGGAATTGGTGGTTCTGACAACGGGAGGATCGTAAGTTCCTCAATCCTGCTTTAGGGAAAGCCATGGCAATTAAATGAGTATAAAGCCAATATAAGTTTGTAATGTAGGTTTAGTTCCCAACAGTCACATGAGAGAAACTCTGAACTGTACATCTCGGCTAAAAGAGCAGAATGCATGGAATCTGCTTTGCTCTCTGGGTGTTTTGAGTTTCCACTACTATGTCAGGGCACCTTCAAGCCATGCATGGCTCCTTTGGGAAGAAGAGGCTATACGGCTGTGTACACATTAATGGCTCAAAATGCAGCTAAATTGTTCTTTTTCTCAATCCAGATTGAAGCTGGTTTGAGGGGAAGCACATCAAAACACAGTATTTCGTAAGAAACAACCACATAGATATCAATTGTGGATAATGCCATGTGCACACTACTTCTCTAACCAGTGGTGGGAGCGCATTGGGTGCAGCGTGAACACAGCCTGTATCTCATTGCCACATTACAATCATCCCTGGGCTCCTGTATCTTTAAGAGTCACCACACATGATGCCCCCCCCATGCTGAAGTAATCTGTGTAAGAAGGGACATGTACACCACTTTGTGAGAAAACTGCACACACAACTGTCCTCTGAAAGCTGCTCAGCACCCCAGCTTCTAAGCGGATTACTGTGACAAAATGAGAGCCATGCACAATTTTCACACAAGAGTGCATATGGGTTCTCCGCACCATGAAGAGATTTAAGATTTGAAGTTATTTAAATGTACACTAAAAATATGTGACTGGGACGAACATATATGTGACAACATGTCTGTCACACAGGGACACTCAAAAGAGAGCCAGAATTGCGGACAGCTCCTTGGCAAGGGAAGATTATGTGACAAGATTTACAGGAACACGGTATAGTATGCAAAGCACTTGTTCTGTTATCGTGCAAGGAATTAGGTTTGCACAATGGAATCCCCACCCGGCATGCATGCCCTGCACCCTACCCAAATCTGCTCCAGAAGGTTGGGGAAAATCCCAAAACAGATTTAAGGGATGCACAGGGAGAGGAGAGGGAGGGGATGTTCCATTGTACAGCCAAAACTCCTTGTGCTGATCAAATGAGTGCTTTTGACGCTGCCCATAGTGTCTGGAAATAACATCATCCTTTCAAGGCAGAGGAGACAAGGAGTCTTGGGAAGGCTTGCATGCTCTCCTGCCATCTGAGGCTGGGAGGACCAGCATTATTTTTTTTTTAAGAACCTTTCTAAACCGATAGATAAATAGATAGATGATCTCAAGTGTACAAAAACTCAAGGACAAAAAACCCCCATTGATACAAACCAGGATCTGAAATTCAAAAATAAATCAGAGCATCATAGGATAGAAAAGTAAAGGGTCCAACTTTAATAATCAGGGTAAACTTGCACAAGAAAGCTATGCATTCAACAGGGGTGGTTGCTAAAAGGAACCACATGCTAAGAACCTCCATATAGGCCAGAAGCATAAGGAGTACCCTTCACTACTACTGCTGCTGCTTCTCTCTCTCACCATTTCTTATTCTCGCAGGAATTCCCAGCCATCTCTTCTGTTTGAACAATCCCAGCCACTGTTTGTTCCTTTCCTCAGTCAAGAACACCTTATCTTTGCCCCCAATAGACCTTGCAGCTCCCTCCCCCTCCCCCCCTGGAAGTGCTTTCTGTTCCAGCATGGCCAGGACTAAGAGAGGCAAGAGTCAAGCTCCGCTGCTCTCCAAGGTCATGTGGGAGCACTTGCACACAGAGTAGCCATTGCTTCTTAAAATACAGTGGTACCTCGGGTTAAGAACTTAATTCATTCCGGAGGTCTGTTCTTAACCTGAAACTGTTCTTAACCTGAGGCACCACTTTAGCTAATGGGGCCTCCTGCTGCCGCCGCACCGCCAGAGCATGATTTCTGTTCTCATCCTGATGCAAAGTTCTTAACCCGAGGTACTATTTCTGGGTTAGCGGAGTCTGTAACCTGAAGCGTCTGTAACCTGAAGCGTATGTAACCTGAGGTACCACTGTAGTTTAAAGAAAGGGGGGGGATAGGTGGGGTTTTTTTAACCCTATTATTTTCCACATTACCAGATCTCAGCTGCTCACGAGTGTGATATATCTCAATTGCAAGATGGGAAACAAAGGGCAATTCCTCTCAGCAAGGGAGGTAAAACCTGGCTGATTCCTCCCTGCCTTGGAAATGTCAGCAGTATAGGCATCTGTGTCCATTCAGGAGGCGGAAGCCCCCCACTGCCCAGAAAGCTAGTCTCCACTAAAACAGCGTTATTTGGAGCCAGCCAGGTGCTATTTTTATAGGCCAAAGCTGTGCTTGCACATAATCTGCAAGAACTCTCCTGGATCTGAGCTCCATTTGGGGGATCCCAAGGGCTACCAGAGATCACCAAAAGTTTGATTTATGCATGTTCTCTTCAGCCAGGGGTGAACAAAGGCGTCATGACACCCGGGGCGGCAAACCGCTATGTGCGCGCATGTACGGTGGCGCATGCATGTGCTGTATGTAACGGCGTTGCACATACGCTGTACATAGAGGTTTGCTGCCAGCAGCGCTCCAGCGCCGTACGGATGGCGCCAGGATCCTCTGCTCGCGGCTGCAAGATCCTCCATTTGCAACTGTAGTGGTGACGGAGGGATCCTACCACCATCCGTACAGCGCTGAAGTGGCGCCGGTGACAAACCACTATGTACAGCGCTTCTGCGGTGGCATTACGTACAGCGCATGCATGCGACGCTGCACATGCACTGTACATAGCGGTTTGCCACTGGCACCGGAATCCTCTGCTCACAGCTGCAGCCCCGAATGGAGGATCCTCCACATGTGGCTGCGGCAGCGCAATGGCTGTTCGCCCCGCCGCGAGCCCCCGTGGGGTGCCTTCTTGTCACCCCCCAGGTGTGGCACCCGGGGTACCATCCCCTCCCCGTTGCGATGCCACTGTCTTCAGCTACCTCCGTTCTCCCCATCCTATGTACTTTCTCAATTTGTGGGAGGAAGGAGCCTGAGACCATGACTACCCAGAAGTGCATACAGTTTTACCTTCTGCATAACACGTTCCAACACTTTGAGAGCCCCGCTGCTCTCCCTGGACAGCTTAGCCAGGTTGCTACGGGCCTTGGCTCTGGCCCGGTTCATCTCGCTCTTGAGCTTCTGCAGCTGCTTCAGCACCACCTCCTTCTCATCGCGGACTCGCCGGTTCTGCTCCTCGCTCTCCCGTGCATGAAGAGCGATCTTGTTCTTCAGGATGCCAATGAGGTCCTGGTGACAAGAGAGGGATCTAGTCAGCTGACAGGAGGTCTTCTGTAGCAACTATAAACTGAAACTCATGGCTGCAGGAAGAGGTGCGATTAGATGGCCATTTTGGTTTGCAGCTTTGGTGGTGTGAGATTTTACTGTTGTAGGGGGTTCAGAGTAATGACGGGATGAGGAACAACTGCAGATATTTATAAGGCATGGGAGATGGGGGGGCAAGTTTTCAGGAGGATCTGTTGCTCCACCCACCACTGATATGCATCACCAGATGTTTGCCCATGAATCTATTTTTCCCCAGGTTCTTCTGTTGGTGGGATGAGGGGGAGAAGGTAGATTTATGGAGAAGAGTGCTGGAGGCTGATGAATTTTTTATCTGTCCAGTCTTCCAATTCTGTCCACTGAACTTTGCAGGCCCAAATCAAATGTTCAGTGCTCCCTCCATCTGGCATGACCTCCAAAGCTACCACTGGAATGGCAGCCGGTCCAGGATCTACCCACATAGAGGGGATACAAAGGTAAAGGTAAAGGGCCCCTGACAGTTAAGTCCAGTCGCAGACGACTCTGGGGTTGCAGCACTCATCTCACTTTACAGGCTGAGGGAGCTGGCGTTTGTCCGCAGAGAGGTCCCCCCCCTCCCGGGTCATGTGGCCAGCATGACTAAGCCACTTCTGGTGCAACGGAAGACCAAAACCAGAGCAGCACAAGGAAACGCTGTTTACCTTCCCACTGGAGCAGTACCTATTTATCTATTTGCACTTTTGGGATGTGCTTTTGAACTGCTAGGTTGGCAGGAGCAGGGACCGAGCAACGGGAGCTCACCCCGTCGTGGGGATTCAAACAGCCGACCTTCTGATCGGCAAACCCAAGAGGCTCAGTGGCCACCTGCCACCCACGTCCCTTACATAGAGGGGATAGTTCATATAAATTAATAGTTCATACAGACACCCTGTTTCCTGCAATCAACAGCAACACTTCAAGACAAGGCCTGATAATCACCAATGCAGGTAAAGGCCCTGCAAAGGGTGTCTCCACCATGGGAACCCAACTAAGCTGTGAGCCAAGTGGCAACCTCACACACCCCTGGAGGTCACTGCAAGTGGACTGCCAATTGTAGAAACTGGGCCACCGGTTACCATAGGTATCTCTCTTGATGGTGAATTGCAAGGGGTGGGGGGATATAGGTCAACGAAGGTAACTTGGGGAGGCTGTTAATGCTACCATTTTGAAAGAACACCACTGCGTGGAAGGGACAGCACAGCAATATCTCAGCTGCAGGAGAAAGCAATGCCTGAATAAAGCCCAAATGTTTCCCTGGTCCGACCAGCCCAAGCAGGGCCACTCACCTGCATCTTCTGCAGTTTCCTCATCTGCATCTCAATCTCCTTGGTGCTCTTCTCATCTCTGCGTTTGAGGCCTTCAAAGGCAAACTTACGGTCTTCCGTTGCCTCTGTGTAAGTACGCAAGGCCTGCTGGAAGCGTTTCCACAGCTCCTCCACTTTACCCTCCAACTGCATGCGCAGGTAATGCTTCTCCTCCAAGTTCTGGGGTGGAAATGAACACAGATTAGTAGTCCTATTCTGGTCTGCTCTGGAGTTTTCCAGTCAACTGACTCATTTTGTTTTGTTTTTTATAATAGATATTTATTAGATTTTCCAATTTAGCAGAAAAAACAGAAATACAAAAGTACAAAAATACAAAAGTACATAATCAAAAAAGAAAAAACAAAACAAAACAAATATAATTTCCAAAGCTTATTTCTATTACCTTGTTTCTCGAACCTCCTCTCACCTCCCCCTTTTGTATTCGCATTCAAATCTTGATTCAGCAAATCCTTATATAACTTGTTTATAACTTATTTTAGCTTATTACTCCACTTTTACTTTACAGCTGGTAACCACTTAATTTCTGTCCAACAGCATTCTAACATTCATTAATTTCAACTGACTCATTTTGGACTAACCCTAGATCAGCCTGCCCGGGAACTCCTTTCCCAAGCAAAAGAACACCATACATTTAGAGCACATCTGATGCACACTGAAAGCTCATGACTTCCTCCAAAGAATCCTGGGAACTGTAGTTTGTTAAGGATGCTGTTAAGGAAATGTAGCTCTACAGGAGGAAACTACACTTTGGAAGATTCTTTGGAGGAAGTCATGAGCTTTAAATGTGGATTGGATGTGCTCTAAATGTATGGTGTGGAGGATCTGCCCTTTAAAAAATTGTTATTGTTTGTTATTATGCTATATATTTGTGTAATTTTAGATTATAAATTGCCCTGTCATATTTGGATGAAGGGTAGTACAGAAATTTAATATAAATAAATAAAAAGCCTTAGTATGCCCAACTGGTTTTCTTTGGGCGTTTTAAAATCATGAGTATGGGCTCCAGCAACAAGAAACCTTGTACCTGGAGAAACAATGAAAATAAGGAGGACCTGCACATAGTTTCAGCTACGGTCTTGTTTCCCCAATCACGAGAATCTCTCATATGGCTCTTCCTGGGATCTTACATGGAACTGGGTTTTACAGCATCAGCTCTGTGGGTTCTTTCTTCCTCCCCGCCCCAGTAATGTGTGGCATAACACTATGCATGAAAATGACACCACCCACCTGTGTATTCCCCCAGCCTGCAAGCCAATTATGTGGGGGTGAAGGGGCTACAAAATCAGGTCATGAGTTGATTCGCTACACATTACTGGGAAGAAGAGAGAAAGAAATATACAGCAGAGGTGGTTCCATGTTTCTTTCAGTGTCTAGTTCTGTCTGTAGACCAGTTCAGCCACTGACTACAGCTATATATGCAAGAAAACACAGGGATGGTAATGGGTGTATTTTGATTACATAAAATGTGTTTGAGCTGGGGCCCTTCATCATTAGCGGCAGCTACAAATCAATGGAGGGGAAATAAACCCAAACGAAGTATATGATGATAAGTGTTAACAGACAAAGAGTTGAAGGAATACACATAGGCTTCCAGTCAAATGAGGTGCCAATGCCTGATATTGGGTGCAGGATATATTTAGAACCTTTATAATTTCAAAGAAGTCCTGGCATGCCTAAAACTCCGTGGAACATCTCCATGTAGCTTCTACCCATCCCACATTCTTTCTTTGTTTTTTTAAAATTAATATTGGCACATAGCAGACGTATAAGAACACTGGAAGAGCCTGCTGGATCAAGCCAATGGTTCATTTAGTCCAGCATTCTGTTCTCACAGGGGCCAACCTGAGGCCTACAGGCAGCCTCAAAGCAGGACCTGAACATAACATTGTGATTCCCAGCAACCGGCATTCACAGATAAATCAGAGTAACTAATTAAAACTCACTTGGAATGGGCTAAAACAATTAAAAGGAAAAAAGGGGGAGCATCAGCACAGAGCTGATTATGAAATAATGAGGCCCCAACTTGCATATTAAATAACTTTTAAAAGACCTTTGGAAGGCAGGTTTCAGGGCTATGCCATTGCTAAAACGTGCATATATTTTTTCCTGAGGATATTGTCCGTTTCAAAATATGATAAATCCTCCCATTCGTTAGCAAACTTAGAAATTGCCGTAAGTTCCTCCCTGAGTTTTAACCCAGACCTTGTTCTTGACGTCATCTCTTGTACTCTGGAAGTCGAGCCTGGCCTCGTATTCACTGTCAGTAAAGTTTTGCTCCATAGCCAGCAGCACATCCTGCAGGTACCGGCTCTCTAGATTATGGTGGCCTATAATTATCTTCCTGGTGAAAATATGAAAAGCCGAGTGAGTTCTAAGAGTCCAACGAAACACAGTTTTCCACAGTTGCTGAGCCACCATCTTTCCCAGCCCCACCCCCCTCCCTTCTTCCCTTCTACCTCTCTGTGTCAAACTCCTTCTGCAGAGCTTGCAGCTCCGTTTGGTAATCCTCCTCTAAGTAGCCAATGCGGCAGCGCTGGAGTTCCAACAGCTGGTCTATGTTGTGCAAGTGGCTGCGCAAAGCATGCGCATATTGAGCTTCTGCCTCAGTGAGGTCCTTAGCGAGGGACTGGAGGGGACAGAGATGCATTAGACAACCACAGCAGGAGACCAATCTGTTTTAAAGAGCTAAAGAATTCCACACTAAGAATACTGAGAATGCTAAGACCTAAAATAATAAATTGTGGTATCTGAAATAACTTATATTAAGCTGGTAAACACACATAAAGCTTCTGAACTGAATCTGCTGTGGATTGGCCCTGGCATTCCACACTGCATTCTGTTCTTATACCACTGGGACCCACTGATAGCAATAATAAAGAACTTTTAAGAAGTCATTGCAGAATTGTACAAAGTGCAAACCACTTTTTCCCACAATACAGATGTGCCCTTTGTTATTCCCCTTTGCTCCTTATTGGCAAGTGTCGCAGAGCTGCAGTGAGTCTCAGAAGCTGCGTGACTTCCCTCTCCAATCTCTAAGAGAGCCATTAACAGTTTCACAGTCTCCTTCCAAGGGCTTTTCCCGGCCAGGGCTCACCTTAATGACATTGTCTTTGCAGTCCACCACACGTTCAAAGGTCTGGCTAAGAATCTCAATGTCCTTACGTAGCTCCCTGGCCTTGACCTCACGGAGCACTGTGCGCCACTGTAGGGTGATCTTGTGCAGGTTTAGTTCACTGTTGCGCTCCTCTTTGGCCAGTTTTTCCTGCATTGAGAGCCACAACTTTACCCAGGCAAGCCCAACACAGCCCAGACATCGCAAGATAAGGAACCAGACAAAGAATAGAGGTAGTAGGCAGTAAAATTTATTTCCTAAAACCATTGTGATCACAAAACTAGTGGCTGATCAATAAACACAAGATGCTGGACTACATGAGCCTTTGGTCTGATCAAAAGGAATTTTCTTATGTTCTTAGGATGGCAACCTTCTCCACAGGTCAGACACCACTTACACTGGTCACATATTAGCCCCAGTGTCAACTGAACACCCTGAGCATGTTCTGTGCTGATCAACTGCATTGAAATATCCTTTCAGACTGATGTGGGAGTGCCTTCAAATCAGGAAATACTTCTGTAATGGTTATAGGAGTTGCTCGTGTGTAAGTTGCCGCCACTCCTGGCTAGGTTACCTGGTTGAACCCTTTCTGTCTGGACAGCCCTTCACTTCGTGGCTGTTTCAGTCGCTAGCAGAATCCGTCAGTGGGCGTTTCTTGAACCTCTTCCAGCAAAGAAGCTCTTTGACGCCAAGTCTCCTCCTACTCTCCCTGCGCGGAAGTCTTCTGCGCAGAGAGGGTGTGGGCAGCGGAGTACCCGCGCTCTCCCCACTGGTCTCCGGGGAAGAGTCCTGGAGCCTTCTCTCCGATTCCCCCCATATGCCCCCCTTCACCCCTGGTGTTACGCTGATTTCCTTCCCCAGCAGATGGGCTGCCTCTCTCCCTGCTGGGACCCTCTCCGGCATCGCTCTGGAGCCTTGCCTCCGCCTCTGGCTCCGATGGCAGTTCCCTGACAACTTCCCAAATATAAAGCCCCTTAGGCCATGTCAATATGACAGACAGACTGGGGGACTTGTGAAACGTCTTCGGAGGTGTTCATGAAGACACTGTAGGACCAATTTAAATTTAGGGATTTGTATCACTGGGGTCTTCCAACTCTAGTGCCATGTTTACCTGAAACTATTCATTACATCACCCAATTCCAGTTTCATACTCAATATGCCACCAAGTCAACTGGTAAGAAAAGGAACTGAAAGCATTTTGGGCTAATTGGCAGAAACCTTTGGTCAGAACAAAAGAGATATGATAAGAACTAGAGTGACACACAATCTAAGCTTCTGGTACTAAATTTAAATTCACCCGTTGCCATGGCCCTCTATGGCACACATAGGGCCGATGCTCTCTCACTGGATTTCTGTGGCGAAAGTCGTATATCCCTGGCATCGGCTATTGTTGTAGCAGCAATCAGTTCAATTTAATATCAAAAGCGTCAGTAACGGCTGCACTGTAACTTTGCTCACTGGTCTGAATCTTCATGAGTTAAGAAGTCAGGTGACCATGAGAATCAGCCACAGCTCACTTTCTCCAATATAGGCTCCAAGGCCTTTCACTATTCTTCCATCTGAGTGACTTGTTGCCTGCCTACATCTATCTATTTACCCATCTGCTTGCCTTCTATGTCTTGCCTCTTACAGCACAACAGAAGTAAAGACCCCCAAAATGGTACAGAACAGTAATTACAGGAAAATCCCAAAGGTGTTGAGCTTGAAAGACTTCCTCAAAGTAGTTTTAAAATAAACTCCAACAATACAGGCAGTCATTTAATTAAACATCTATTTTGCTCTCAAAGAATACTCCTCTGGGGAAAAGCACTGAGCTCAAAATGTGTTGAGATTCTAGGATTTCCCAATTAAGTTTGTGTCCGGCCTTGCGCATCTGCCTCCAAACCACTAACCTAGTTTTGACCTTTTACCTTTCAGAGATTACATATAAACTCTCACTATAATCATGGTAGTTTCAAGCTCTTTCACCTCCTGACTGCATAAAATGCTGCGGTCAGAGAATACGATTTTAAAAGGCGAAAGATTTATATGATCTGAAGAGAAACCAGAGTATCAGAGAATACGATTTTAAAATGACTCTGTTTTCCATCCTGCGTTATCTTACAAGTGGCACGTTGCAGACTAAAAGATGTTCTTAGCCTCACTGCTGAGAACAGACTAAGATTATGTGATTCACCCTGTTCTCTCACATTTGGAAACAAGACCCCTGGAGCACTGTTCTGAATTGTGAGCAGGTCTGCTGACACTCCTCTCCCCACAACATGCCACATATCTTCATGCTTCCTTGTAGCACAAACCCCTTTATGTCCAGGCAAACAAATGGTACCTTTAGGAACTGGGCCAGCATGTCCTCCTTCTTCTTCATCATTTCTTCCTCAGCCAGCCGCTTCTGTTGCATCATAATCAGCCGTTCTTCATCAGTCAGGGCCGCCCGCTTGCGCCCTCTCTTCTTCGGCATGATTGCACCTATAATGGAGGAAAGTACAAAGTACAAACCTCCTTCTACCCCTTTGGTCTATGCCAGTGGTGTAGCGTGGGGGGTGCAGGGGGGCCGGCCGCACCGGGCGCAACATCTGGGGGTTAGGGTTAGGGGGCGCAAATCCACGGGTTAGGGGGCACAAATTACTTGCCTTGCCCCGGGTGCTGACAACCCACGCTACGCCACTGGTCTATGCTAAAGGGGGGCAGCTCTAATGGTCAGACCACTTCTGTACCTATACCTTTTTTGTCAGTATAGACCAGTGATGGCCAAATCTGGCCCTCCAGCTGTTTTAGGACTACAATTCCCACCATACCTGACCACTGATCCTGTTAGCTAGGGATGATGGGAGCTGCAGACCCAAAACAGCTGGAGGGCCAAGTTTGGCCATCACTGGTATAGACACACCAATATGGCTCTACTGTAGCCTCCTTTAACTTGTTGTCCATACCCATTCCTTCTTTATTATCCTGGCCTTGCCTTAAGGATCTCAGGATTATGAACATCAGAGATGGGAAACCTGTAGCCCTACAGATGTTGACTCCAACTCCCACCAGCCCCCACCATGATCAACGGCCAGGAATGATGGGAGTTGTAGTCCAACCTCATCTGGAGGGCCACAGATCCCCCATGCATAGTTTGCATGGTCCCTCCCCCTTTCATGCACATATAATCCTGTGACATTGATTAGGTTGAGAAATCATGGCGGGCCCAAAGCCCCCCAGGGAGCTTGATGGCTAAGTCCTATTTGAACCTGGCTCTCCTCAGATTAAGTCCACTAGCTCTCTCTTTCTTGCCTTTTATTTCCTTCCCTTCCCTCACCATTATTTTTATTGCAATTCTTAGAACTCACCTTGCCTGAAGCTTCAAATCTGGGTCAATCCACTGCCTCACAGGCTAGCTATGAAGGCTTTTCCACCAACACTATCAAAGGTTTGTGAGGGACACGTCTGATGAGACCAGAATTGCCAGGAATGCCTATTAGAGGAGAGAAAGCAAGCATATATGAGCCTAGAAATGGCAAATAACCAAACATCATTGTGGCCTGACTTGGTTGCCCTATGGGGAGGCCTCACTTCCTAAAAAATAGCGTTGCCACGTTGTTTATGGACAGATACTCTGTGCTTTCTTTAAAGCAGTGTGTAGAGGTCAGAAATCAACAAGTCATGTCTCCTGCTGTCACTGCTTTTTAATGCCAGGTAATGCTCCCATTTTAAATGGTTACCTGCCATGCATCTGTTCAAGGAGCAGAGCCTCTGTCCTTAAAGAAGTGGCAAATAAGTTGGAGATAATCCCTTTTTCTTTCTTGTTAGATGTGTTATCCTGCCTGTAAAGTATCCCTCCCTCCTGGGATCAGTTTTGCCATCTAACCCATGCTCACGAGACTATCTTCTGGTTTCTCCTATCAACAAAGCATACAAGAGACCTGTTTTCAGAAGCTCTTAAAGCACTAATTCCCAAATGGTTTGGCCTGACATAACTGCTAATGGCCACAAGAAATAAAATGCATAATTAAGGGCTCCTGCGAGCCCAAAGTACCAAGCAAAGATTGCTCACTGTACCCTCTGCATGATTCACTGCTCTGGTCTGTGGTATCTCTCCATCAGATGCCTTTGGATCACCAATCCAATTGGGCCTTAGGTCCAATTTCCCAGCCTCAGGGGAGAAGGAAGGAGGGCTGCATCTCTGCATGAGTCACTCCTCTGGGATCACCTGCTTCCAGGCACCTGAAGCTGAGGCAAAAACACAAAGCTCCCCTGAGCCTGGGTAATTCTCACTCTTACATAAATGGGGTGGAGGAAAAGGCTTTTTGGGTATACGGATGACGATGCATGATTTTATTTTTTATTTTATTTTTAAAAAGCCTGTCACATGGATCCAACAGAAATGCTTCATGTTGGATGCTCCCCCTTAGTTGTTGTTTAGTCATTTAGTCGTGTCCGACTCTTCGTGACCCCCTGGACCAGAGCATGCCAGGCACTCCTGTCTTCCACTGCCTCCCGCAGTTTGGTCAAACTCATGCTGGTCGCTTCCAGAGCACTGTCCAACCATCTCGTCCTCTGTCGTCCCCTTCTCCTTGTGCCCTCCATCTTTCCCAACATCAGGGTCTTTTCCAGGGAGTCTTCTCTTCTCATGAGGTGGCCAAAGTATTGGAGCCTCAGCTTCAGGATCTGTCCTTCCAGTGAGCACTCAGGGCTGATTTCCTTCAGAATGGAGAGGTTTGATCTTCTAGCAGTCCATGGGACTCTCAAGAGTCTCCTCCAGCACCAGAATTCAAAAGCATCAATTCTTTGGCGATCAGCCTTCTTTATGGTCCAGCTCTCACTTCCATACATCACTACTGGGAAAACCATGGTTTTGACTATACGGGCCTTTGTTGGCAAGGTGATGTCTCTGCTTTTGAAGATGCTGTCTAGGTTTGTCTCCCGCTTGCGCAGTCCTAATTTTGATACGGTGATGTGGCACCACCCCCTGAAAGGCAGGCAGGCAGGCAGGCACTTCGGATCTTGGATGCGGCGCAAAACATCTTCGCAGCCAGTCTCCTGTCGTGGTTAAACCTGCGCCCCCTCCCGCGCATCCCCCCCTCCGGCTTCGCTACCCCGCCGCCGCGCCTACCTCTCTGTTTCCCCCTCGTTGCTGCAGGCCGAGTCCCTCCGGTCTCCTAGCAACAGCCTCCCCGGCCAGAGCGAGGGCGGCGCAGCCGTGGAGGGCGGAGCCGGAGCGCCCTCCGGGCGGCCCGCTGGGCGAAGCGGCCTCCGAGGATCCTTCCGACGCGGCCAGCAGCGTCCGGAGACTTTTCAAGGGGCCCCGAGGGGCGGGCTGTCTCGTCCAACCCCGTGCCATGCAGGGATCTCGACGCAGGATCCCCAGTCCACTCTGAAACCATGCCAGACCCTGCTTTGCACTGCAAAGGTGCAGGCAGTTTTATTGCTGCACCTGCTGCTGCTGCTGCCGCTGCTGCTGGCATCCGTCTGTCTCGAGAGCAGCGCCGGATTTACGGATAAGCTAAACAGGCTATAGCACTCTCTTGGGACCCCCCCCCCATATACTTCTTCTTAATTGTATTTCACTATTACTATACTCAACCACTGCCACAATGTCCTTTCTTCTATCAGATCAAAATGAGCAGATGACAGCAAAGGTTGCTAGGTTCATAGCAGGGGCAATCAGAATAATGGCTACTAACTGACGGCTGATTCAGGACTTTAAATTGTGCTCTTATATCAAATTTCCTTTTCTGCATATACAGTACTGTAATGTTTTACTGTTGCTATGGCTATTGGCTAATGCGAATAAAGTTTTATCTTATCTATTAATATACTTCTTCTTAATTGTATTTCAGTTCAACAATTACTTTGATAAAATACGTATTTTGGTATGTGCAAATGGCTTGAGATACCTATTGTTGTTGTTGTTGTTGTTTAGTCATTTAGTTGTGTCCGACTCTTCGTGACCCCATGGACCAGAGCACGCCAGGCACTCCTGTCTTCCACTGCCTCCCACAGTTTGGTCAAACTCATGCTGGTAGCTTCGAGAACACTGTCCCACCATCTCGTCCTCTGTCGTCCCCTTCTCCTTGTGCCCTCCATCTTTCCCAACATCAGGGTCTTTTCCAGGGAGTCTTCTCTTCGCATGAGGTGGCCAAAGTATTGGAGCTTCAGCTTCACGATCTGTCCTTCCAGTGAGCACTCAGGGCTTGTTTCCTTAAGAATGGATCGGTTGGTTCTTCTTGCAGTCCATGGGACTCTCAAGAGTCTCCTCCAGCACCAGAATTCAAAAGCATCAATTCTTTGGCAATCAGCCTTCTTTATGGTCCAGCTCTCACTTCCATACATCACTACTGGGAAAACCATAGCTTTAACTATACAGACCTTTGTTGGCATAATAGATACCTGTTAGGTCCATAAATATAGCATATATTCAACCTCTAATTTTCCTCACAAGCTTGTTGTGAGGATAAAAATGCGAGGGGAGGAGGACTACGTTCGCCACTTTGAGCTCCCTAGAGGAAAGCTGGGGTAGAAACATAATAAATAAATAAAGGGTATGAGGATCCCTATTTAATTTGTCTGCTAGTTTTGAACAGGGGCTTGTTTTGCTGCAATTTTAATACTCAATTGTGAACTGCTCTGAGCTCCTGCTTTCGCTGCGCAGCGATCCCTCTTGCTGTTCAGGCTTCTGGGATTCAGAATATTTTTTGTTGTTGTTTTCCTCCTCCAAAAACTAGGTGCGCCTTATGGTCTGGTGCGTCTTATAAAGCGAAAAATACGGTATTTTCAAGAAATCAATAAAATGAGTGCTGCAGTCCACAAAGGGGAAAGACCTGGTTGAAAAGCTGCTGGTTGGTAGCAGGATTCAATTTTCAACCAGGTCTTTGCCCCTTTGTTATTAGCAGAGATGCTCTGCAGTCCAATTGCCCGTGGCTGTTACGTTATACCCGTGGCATTCCATATGTTATTGGACTATAACCCCCATCATTCCTGGAATGTTAAGAAAGATGTAAGATTTATATTAACATGGCTCCAATAAATTAGTAATAAGGAATATAAATTTGAATGTAATTGAAAGAAAGGATAATAATTTTTGGATTAACAATATTTTATAATTAAGTTATAATAAGAGAGTGGCTAAATTTTAAAATTTGAGACCTTAATACTGGAAAACTTTATTATATAAATTAAAATAAGTTAATAATTTGCTGTTAAAATTTTTGAGTTTAGAAAGCAGGAACAAGAGGTGTGAGGAAGTCCAAGGAAGTGTATGAAATGTGGATACTGGAAAATGTTATGCTATTATGTGTTCTTTATTGTTAAACAGAAACCTAATAAAAATTATTTTTTAAAAAAATATATAACCCCCATCATTCCTGGCCATTAGTCATGCTGGCTGGGGCAGATGGGAGCTGGGAGTCCAGCAACACCTGGCGAGACTCAAATTCCCCATCCCTGCCCTGAAGCATCCCCACACCTGCTAATCCATCCAACCCACTTACCTAAGGCATCCCTAGACTCTCTTCAGAGCCTAAGAGCAATGTCCTGCTTTGGAGCCTCTTTGGAGATGAAAGACTGCAGTTGTCATGACAACAGATCCTGCCTGTGGTACCTAGCATTAGACATCCCGACACAGCCTGGCCCATTTGAGGTAACAGCCGTCTAAAAATAACCTGAGATCCTCCTTTCACTGTCAGACCATCCTTCACAAGCTCTATTCAATTTCAACAGAATGTAGGAACTTGGGTGATGAACACAGTAGGTTAAAGAAGGGGAGTGGGAGCTCATCCCCTGTGAAGTTGTTAAAATGTGTTGCCCAAGTCCAGCATCTTCACTTGATATACTGTATTTTTCGCTCTATAAGACGCACTAGACCACAAGACGCACCTAGTTTTTGGAGGAGGAAAACAAGAAAAAAATATTCTGAATCTCAGAAGCCAGAACAGCAAGAGGGATCGCTGCGCAGTGAAAGCAGCAATCCCTCTTGCTGTTCTGGCTTCTGTGATAGCTGCGCAGCCTGCATTCGCTCCATAAGACGCACACACATTTCCCCTTACGTTTTAGGAGGGAAAAAGTGAGTCTTATAGAGCCAAAAATACGGTACATATAAGCTAAACAAGCTATAGCATAGGGCCCCACTCTCTTGGCCCCCCCCCCAAAAAAAATTAAAGAAAAACAAAACTGGATGTACATTTCCAAAATATAAGATAAAAAGCAAATAAAATAAAACCTACATACACCAACAGTGTTTTGTGTTGTGTATGGACCAATTAAGTCCATAAATTACCATATAGCATATATTCAACACAAAAAACAGCGACAATTTGTTGTTGACAAAGGACAGCTGGACATATAAGGGGCCCCATTACCTTCAGTAGCTTAGGGCCTCATCAAACCTAAATCCGGCCCTGGGCAGACACAACATCCTGGCTAAATGTGTTCTATAGTGAGTGGTGTGGCAAAATACTTTTTCTTCTTTTTGTAATCACTAAAAAACCAACTCCAGTCACCATACCCTGCTGCAAATATATAACACTAAATATATGAGCTGCAATGATTACACATGCACCACCAGTTTACTCCTGCCTCCATTTCTTTCTTTCTCCCTGTTGTCTCCCTTGTATCTGTTTCTAACTGGAAGCTACTTGGGGCAGGGACCTGTCATGTTCATGGGCGATGAAATAATGACAACAGGAATAATTACTACTGCTAAAATAATAATATACAATGCCAGGTGATGACTGAAAAACAGTTTGTTAGTATACAAAATGAAAGGATAATGACTATAGTGGTACCTCGGGTTAAGAACTTAATTTGTTCTGGAGGTCTGTTCTTAACCTGAAACTGTTCTTAACCTGAAGCACCACTTTAGCTAATGGGGCCTCCTGCTGCTGCCGCACCACCGGAACATGATTTCTGTTCTCGTCCTGAAGCAAAGTTCTTAACTCGAGATAATATTTCTGCGTTAGCAGAGTCTGTAACCTGAAGTGTATGTAAACTGAAGCGTATGTAACCCGAGGTACCACTGTATTACACTTCTATTAGATCATTTAATTTTGTTATTGACCTCCCAAAAATGTGTATCGCTGGCACACACTTTTATGACACATCATTCGGTGCCAGCTCTAGGATAAATAGCACCAGGGTGAGTGACGAGTGCCCCTGGCAGAACATAGTTTGGGGCCAGCAAATACTGACTGGTAAATAACCCCAGCTCCAAGAAACAGCCCAGCCTGAAGAAATGTTGGATGTCTGAAGCTTTTTTCTGCCATGGAAGTTTGTGCCAGTGCTGAGCACCCCTATAAATCTAAACACAAAGCCCACATGTGTCCTACACACCAGCTAGAAGCCTTTACCTGTGGTGAGAATCGGACGCCCCTGTTTCCATTGGAGAAATGTTGGAGGGGGTGGAATGAAGGCTCGGCCTTCTGAAAGATTCAGTTAGTCCACCCCTTATCTCAGTGCCTGTACCCCAACTGCTCAGAAGGATAAAAGATCACTGTTCACAATATTTGAAGCCTTTGTGCAGGAGTTGAGCCCTAGTAGGACTTTTCCAAATTCAGGAAGGTAGCCGTGTTGGTCTGAGGCACTTGAAATAAATTTAAAAATTGTAAAATTGTCCCGTAGCACCTTAGAGACCAACTAAGTTTGTCCTGGGCATAAGGTTTCATGTGCATTGCACACTTCTCCAGTGTCAGAAAATGCCAAAACAAACTGATCCCACAAGGTGGCAGCACTTCCTAAGAGTTACCAGGCTATTTTCCTTTTCCAGGCCATCATTTTATTTTCTGGCAAATTTGTGTATCTTTAACATGTGAATGCAGGTAGACATTCAATAGATGCTGCGTCCCCAGCATGGTGCAGGAGAAAGCTTTGCCTGAGTTTTCCTTTCTTTTTAATCACTTCCCATGAAGCATCCCTATAAAGCAGTTACATGGGAAGCCAATGTGGTGCCTTCTAGATGTTTTGGACTACAACTCCTGAAAGCTCCAGCCAGCGTGGTCCATGGTCAGTGATGAGGAGAGTTGTACTCCACAGCATCTGGAAAGCACAACGTTGGCTCTTCCTGGAGTGTGAGATTCTGGATGTGTTTATGTTACAGCTATTCCTTATAAGAGGGACGCGGGTGGCGCTGTGGGTTAAACCACAGAGCCTAGGGCTTGCTGATCAGAACGTTGGCGGTTCGAATCCCCGCGACGGGGTGTGCGCCCGTTGTTCGGTCCCTGCTCCTGCCAACCTAGCAGTTCAAAAGCACATCAAAGTGCAAGTAGACAAATAGGTACTGCTCCAGCAGCGTTTCCGTGCGCTGCTCTGGTTTGCCAGAAGCGGCTTAGTCATGCTGGCCACATGACCCGGAAGCTGTACGCCGGCTCCCTCGGCCAGTAAGGCGAGATGAGCGCCGCAACCCCAGAGTCAGTCATGACTGGACCTAATGGTCAGGGATCCCTTTACCCTTTACCTATTCCTTATATCAGATTGATTGCTTCATTAAATATATTTCAAAGGGTCGTTGCTATCATTGCTTTACTTACAAGTAACTAATGCCATGGCCTTTTTAGAACACAGATGAGGAAGAATGATGATGAGCATTCAAAGGCAGCTACAGCCAGTTCAGGAAGAGAGCTTCCTGTCAGTGTGGGGCAAGAGATGGCAAGGGAATTTAAATACTTTTTAGTTGTTTATAGCCTCAGGATTTATAGCCTCCGTATAATAAAAGCTATGGTTTTCCAAGTAGTGATGTATGGAAGTGAAAGCAGGACCATAAAGAAGGCTGATCGCTGAAGAATTGATGCTTTTGAATTATGGTGCTGGAGGAGACTCTTGAGAGTCCCAAGGACTGCAAGAAGATCAAACCTCTCCATTCTTAAGGAAATCAGCCCTGAGTGCTCACTGGAAGGACAGGTCCTGAAGCTGAGGCTCCAAGACTTTGGCCACCTCATGAGAAGAGAAGACTCCCTGGGAAAGACCCTGATGTTGGGAAAGATGGAGGGCACAAGGAGAAGGGGACGACAGAGGACGAGATGGTGGGACAGTGTTCTTGAAGCTACCAGCATGAGTTTGACCAAACTGTGGGAGGCAGTGGAAGACAGAAGTGCCTGGCGTGCTCTGGTCCAGGGGGCCACGAAGAGGCGGGCACGACTAAACGACTAAACAACAACAATTACTGACATGGATTGTTGAGATGGTTGGTTAATAGATGGTATTGATACAAGTTGGCTTAGGGGTTACTGGTTACTGTCTGTTTACTGTTTATGTTTTCAGTCCTTATGTGTAAGTTCATAAGAACATAAGAAGAGCCTGCTGGATCAGGCCAGTGCCCTATCAAGTCCAGTATCCTGTTCTCAGAGTAGCTGAACAGTTGCATGTGTGGGAAACCAGCAAGCAGGAGTCAAGCACAAGAGCTCTCTCCCCGCCTGTGGTTTCTAGCAACTGGTATTCAGAAGCGTTGGTGCCTTCAACTTAGAGGCAGGGCAGAGCCATCATGGCTAGTAGCCATCAGAGTTCTTTCATGACCACTCTCTATGTCATGTGATTCACTTAAAAATTACCTTAAATCTTCTAAGCACTGTATGGGACAGCTCCTGTCTTCAAGCTCACAATCTAATGTACACCACACAAAAGGGAAAAAATGAGGAGGAAAGCAAACATAGGAGCTGCTTCTCCTTCCTGGTCTGTGGGTGGGAGCCAAGTTGGTCTCGCTCTTATGTTCTTCCAATATAGACAGGATAAGGGGATGGGAGACTTTGGCAGTGATCTCAGGTGTGGGGAAAGAGGTGTGAAATAACTGGGGATTTATTGTTTTGTTTGTTATTATGTTATGTATTTTTGCAGAGACATCACCTTGCCAACAAAGGTCCATAAAGTTAAAGCCATGGTTTTCCCAGTAGTGATGTACGGAAGTGAGAGCTGGACCATAAAGAAGGCTGATCGCCGAAGAATTGATGCTTTTGAAGGAGGAGAAGAATTGATGCTGGAGGAGAAGAATTGATGCTGGAGGAGACTCTTGAGAGTCCCATGGACTGCAAGAAGATCAAACCTATCAATTCTGAAGGAAATCAGCCCTGAGAGCTCACTGGAAGGGCAGATCCTGAAGCTGAGGCTCCAATACTTTGGTCACCTCATGAGAAGAGAAGACTCCCTGGAAAAGACCCTGATGTTGGGAAAGATGGAAGGCACAAGGAGAAGGGGACGACAGAGGACGAGATGGTTGGACAGTGTTCTTGAAGCTACCAGCATGAGTCTGACCAAACTGTGGGAGGCAGTGGAAGACAGGAGTGCCTGGCATGCTCTGGTCCAGGGGGTCACAAAGAGTCGGACACGACTAAATGACTAAACAACAACTAAGGGGGAGCAACAACTAAACAAACAAACAAACATTTTTGCGTGATCCTCAGATGAAGTGCAGTATACACATTTAACCAACAAACAAAAAATAAACTCAAGAACCTTCATATTTTTCTTAGAAAGCTTGTTGAACATGCATCATTCTAGATACAGTCCAGAATCACTTCAGTCAGAACTTGTCAGCCATTGATCATCCAAACACAGCACTGTCTGCTAGAAGGCTTTTCCACAATGCCAGCACACCACTCAAGACTTGACATCGTTGAGAGGTGGCACATTAGAGCATATTTTTACTTTTGTCCCCATCTTTGAAGAGGGCTGCTTTGCAGCGCAGTTTGCCATGGCAACAGGTGGGGATTTGATTGGATGCAGCCACCTATTTCTGTCCTCACCCAGCAGCGTAATTCATCTTTTGAAAATATCATTCCTCTCATTCCCCTCTCAGCCCCTTATCAAGAGCTCTGCTTCATCGTCCGTTTCAGCTGCCTCTTGAACATCGTCTCTTCAGCCATCTCTGCATCTCTCATGGATTCCTGTTCGCGGTTCAGTTCTTCCCCTCTTTCCTCTGCAGCTGCCTGAACAGGTTGGTGTTTTACAAATGTCGCCATTTCCACACTTCTCTAGAAGAAGAAGAAGAAGAGTTTGGATTTGATATCCCTCCTTTCACTCCCTTTAAGGAGTCTCAAAGCAGCTAACATTCTCCTTTCCCTTCCACCCCCACAACAAACACTCTGTGAGGTGAAAACAAAAAAAATTCCTTCCAGTAGCACCTTAAAGACTAACTAAGTCAGTTCTTGGTATGAGCTTTCGTGTGCATGCACACTTCTTCAGATACCATATAGTTAAAGTGTGCATCAATTCTTCTCCTCCAGAAGTGTGCATCAATTCTTCTCCTCCAGCATCAATTCTTCTCCTCCTTCAAAAGCATCAATTCTTCGGCGATCAGCCTTCTTTATGGTCCAGCTCTCACTTCCGTACATCACTACTGGGAAAACCATGGCTTTAACTATATGGTATCTGAAGAAGTGTGCATGCACACGAAAGCTCATACCAAGAACTGACTTAGTTGGTCTTTAAGGTGCTACTGGAAGGAATTTTTTTTGTTTTGACTATGGCAGACCAACACGGCTACCTATCTGTATCTGTGAGGTGAGTGAGGCTGAGAGACTTTGGAGAAGTGTGACTAGCCCAAGGTCACCCAGCAGCTGCATGTGGAGGAGCGGAAACCCGAACCCGGTTCCCCAGATTACGAGACTACCACTCTTAACCACTACACCACGCTGGCTCTACCTCTGTTGAACACTCACAGGGGGAAAAGTGACACTAGGGGCAGGGGCGTAGCGTGGGGGCTGCAGGGGGCCCGGCTGCACCGGGCGCAACATCTGGGGGTTAGGGTTAGGGGGCGCAAATCCACGGGTTAGGGGGTGCAAATTACTTGCCTTGCCCTGGGTGCTGACAACCCACGCTACGCCACTGACTAGGGGGCCTCCTGCCCAGAGCATCATCTTTCTTAACATGCAACACATTTGAATGTCCAAAGTGGTTCAGATACAGTTATGCTGTTCTTGATGTTTCTTGTGAATTGCCCTGAACTTTTATAGGGCAATGTGGCCCAGCAGGTCTTTCTATCTGACTCTCAGGATTTCCCTCAAGCCACACGACTCACCACCAATCTTCCTTTCCATTGCACCCTCTGTGGCGTTCGTATGAAGCCCCCGTCGTCTCAGAGACTATTGACCCGTACACCACTAATCTGCTGCCACCAACCAGGTCCTCCCTGGTAAATCACTTAGTCTCAGTCAGGTTCTTAACAATGAAGATTGTAATTTATTGCAAACACAAATAAACTTTAAATGCATTTGAAACGCTGTTACCCTTTACCCTCTTAGTCTTATTTAATTCTGCCTCTAACTCTTTTACCTCCCCTCACACAAGAACCAACTGCACTAACTGTCTCTCTACAGCACGGGTGTCAAACACAAGACCCGTGGGCCGAATCCGGTCCGCCAGACCTCGTCATGTGGCCTGTGTAGCCGCCGCCGGCCGCCAGCCGCCAGCCTTCACCTTTTATTCTCTTTTTTTTTTTTTGACACAAGAAAGCCGCCTCTTCAGCGCATGCACGGCAGCCTACAAGCCAGAGAACGTCTGCCCTCTAGCGGCGCCGGCTGTTCTACACAGGAAACCTCCACTTTACATGCATTCAGGAAACCTCCACTTGTTTTTATATTGAGCGCATGCCATCCTGTGATGTGACAGATCCAACGGCTGCCTGAACCCTTCTCTCCTGTACTGTAAGTCCTACAGATACAACCGGCCCTTTGAGGGTGACCAAACTGCTGATGCGGCCCCCGATGAATTTGAGTTAGACACCCCTGCTCTACAGGTATTTCCATCTGTCTGCCAACTGCTTTCCCAACTGCCTTTTCCCAACTAACCAACCAACTCTAACTAAACCTTGGGCTAAGCCCTTTTATAAAAAGGTAGTGTGATGGGATGATGAGCTGTTTGTGCGTAAAAGCTTAGTCCCTCAGAGTTTGGCCTGATTATCAAAGCTCTGTCTATAGTGGAGCCCCTTAAGCATGACTCCCTCAATCGCTGGCAGAATCCGACAGTGGGCGTTTGCGGAATCTCTTCCAACATAAAAGCTCCTTAATGGAAACGCGTCTTCTGGATTCTCGGCGTGACAGTTTCCGGCGAGGGGTGGGTGTCCCTATAGGAGGTCCTGAAACTTCCCCACTGTTTTCGCTGGAAGTGTCCCTGAGCCATCCCTCCGACTCACTTTCCCTCGGAGCTCCTTTTCTCCCCCTGCTGGTTCCCTCCTCTGCTGCTGAGTCTCTCCTAGCCTCCGTGAGCCCTTCCACCACCTGCCCTTCCGATGGCAGTTCCCTGACATCCACCTCCCCTCCAGGGCCCCCTTCACCCCCTCCAGTCCCTTCCTCCATGGGCGGTGAGGATGCAAAACCCCTGAAAGAACCTCCTTCACCTTCCGAATTCTCGAACACTTCCCTCCACCGGTTGCTGTCCCTTGTCCCCGAGTACTCCTCCTCATCGGAGTCTACTCTTTCTTCCAGCTCCGATTCTGGGAACCCTTCGAACTTCTCTTCCTCGTCGGTGGTGCCAAAATGTTCCCTCCGGAACCTCGTTACAGACTGAGGTTTCCTTGGGAACTGTTGATGAAACGTTTCTATTAAAACCTCGTCGTTGACTTCCTCTGCAGTTACCCAGGTGTTTTCTGACTCTGGTTCCCCCTCCCAAGCTACCAAATACTCCACCTGATTACCCTTCCACCTGGAGTCAATGATTTCCGCCACATGGCTGTTGCGTTCCCTTTCTTCTATGACTGGTCCCTGTATGAACACCCCTTCACGCCCCCCCCCCCGTGTACGGTGACAGCAATGACCTGTGGAATACTGGGTGTAGTTTCATGTGGTTCGGTAACCTGAGTTTGAACGCCACTGGATTGACCTGTTGTATGACCTCAAATGGTCCCAATCTTTTGGGTCTCAATTTCTTACAACCCCCTTTGAACGGCAACCCTTGGGTCGACAGCCACACCTGGTCCCCCACCCTTATGGTTTTACCTTCCCTTCTGTTCCTGTCTGCCTGCTTCTTGTATTCTTCTTTGGCCCTTTCTAGGTTGAGTTGGAGCTGACGATGGATCGCTTCCATCTCTTCTACAAAATGTTCTGCTGCCGGGACGCTCCATCTTTCCCCTCCTTCCCCTGGAAATGCCCTGGGATGACACCCATAGTTGGCCAAAAAGGGACTCATCCCTGTGGACACATTCTCCACATTATTGTAGGCAAATTCTGCCAGAGCCAACTTTTCTACCCAATCATTTTCTCTGTCATTGACATAACACCTCAAGTATTGTTGGAGGATACCGTTTGCTCTTTCCGCCTGCCCGTTGGTTTCAGGGTGTCGGGCAGTCGAAAAATTAACCTCTACGTGCAGTAAGCTCATGAGCTTCCTCCAGAACCTGGACGTAAATTGTTTCCCTCGGTCTGAGACCACCCTCAAGGGGGCGCCATGCAACCTAAAAATGTGTTCTACAAACAATTTGGCTGTTTCTTCTGCCGTGACCGCATGTGAGCATGCCACAAAGTGGCACATCTTGGTTAACAGGTCCACTACAACCATGATAGCTGTTTTTCCCTTGGATTTTGGCAGGTCCGTCATAAAATCTATGGATACTGCCTCCCATGGTTGTTCTGGTATGGGTAGTGGTTCCAATAACCCCGCCGGTGCCCGCCTCTCCCCTTTTGCTCGCTGGCATCGGTCACACCCTCTTACATACTCCCGTACATCTTCCCGCACCTTGGGCCACCAAAACTCCCTGGTCACCAACCACATGGTTTTGTGTTGCCCGAAGTGCCCCGCTGTGGGGCTGTCGTGCAACTGTTTGAGTACCCTCCCCCTCAATTCTCCTTCGGGTATATACAGTGCCCCTTTGTAATACAATGCCCCGTTCCTTTCCTCAAAACCTCCTGGGTTCTCTCCCTCCGGAGTCTTCTGAGCTTATCCTGGGCGTATTCATCATTCTCAGTCCCCTCTACCAGTTCTCTTTGCCCCACCAATGCCGCCCCACACACCCAGTAGTCCTCTGGGATGATGTGTCTCTCTTCTGGCGCTCCCTCCCCCTCCAAATATTCTGGTTTACGGGAGAGAGTGTCCGCCCTGACGTTTTCCGGGCCTGGCACGTAACAAATTTCAAAGTGGAATTTGGAGAACTCCTGGGCCCATCTCACTTGTCGTTGGTTGAGTACTCGTGCCGTTCTCCAATACTCTAGATTCTTGTGGTCAGTGCACACTTGGACTTTGTGTTGTGCCCCAATTAGTAAGTGCCGCCATCTCCAGAACGCTTCATGAATGGCGAGTAGTTCTCGGTCATACACGGTGTGGTTCCTCTCGGATTTATTCAGCTTTCGCGAGAAGAAGGCACACGGTCTCCACTCCGACTCACTCTTCCCCGGCTGCAGAAGCACCGCCCCTACCGCCCGGTCTGATGCATCAGTTTCTACTCTCATCGGTTTTTGTAGATCCACATGCAGGAGCTGTTCTTCAGACGCGAACGCTTTCTTTAGCTCTTCGAACGCTCGCTGTGCCTCTGCCGTCCAAACAAATTTCTTCTTGCTGCTGAGACAATCAGTGATGGGAGCCGTCAAGTGGGCAAAGTTCTTGATGAACTTCCGATAGAAGTTTCCAAACCCTAGGAACCTTTGCACGTCCTTCTTCGTTTTTGGGGTCTTCCATTCCAGTACCGCCTGAACCTTGCCGGGATCCATGGCCAATCCCTTGTCTGACAAGCGGTACCCCAGGAATTCCACCTCCTTGGTATGAAACTGACACTTCTCCAGTTTCACCCACAGCTGGTTTGCTTGCAGCTTGCCCAGTACTTCCCGGACGTCCCTTACATGCTGCTCCTCGTTCTCTGAGTATACCAACACGTCATCTAAGAAGGCCATGCAATTCTTGTAAAGCAAAGGTCCCAGGATGTGGTTCATGAATGATTGAAAACAGGCTGACCCTGCTTGTAGACCGAAGGGCATAACGAGATACTCAAAAGCCCCTAAAGGGGTGAACATGGTGGTTTTCCATTCATCCCCCTTCCTCATCCGTATCAGGTTATACGCCCCCCTCAGGTCCAGTTTGGTAAAAATCTTTCCCTTCCTCACTCGGGTCAAAATGTCATCAATTCTGGGCATGGGGAAAGCCACTGGTTCCGACACGGCATTCAGGGCCCTGTAATCCACTACAAACCTGGGTTTATCCGTGGTTTTTTTGTCCACAAAAAACACTGGGCTGCCCCCCACCGCTCTTGACTCTCTGATGAAACCCCGTTTCAGGTTTTCGTCAATGAACTCCCTTAACTCCTGCATTTCCCTATCGGACATGGCGTACAGCTTGCCCACTGGCAGCTGGGCCCCAGGGAGTAGGTTGATTTGACAGTCAAAGGGTCTATGCGGGGGCAGTTTATCTGCTTCTCTTTCGCTGAAGACGTTACCCAGGTCGGTGTATTGTCGGGGCACCTTCCCTTTATCCGTTACTTTCGTCCCTGCTAGAGTGGCCTTGGCTCCTTCCTGAGCCTTCCCCTCCTTGCAGTGTTCTAGGCAATGTGCTGACCCAAAGGAAACTACCCGCTGGTGCCATCCCACTAGCGGATCATGCAGCGCTAGCCAGCTCATCCCCAAAATAATGGGCGCTCCTCCCAAGGTGGCCACATTAAACGCTATCAGTTCTGTGTGTCTTGCCACCTTCATTATCATTGGGACAGTCTGTTGGTTAACTTCTCCCCCCAACAGCTCCCTCCCATCAATCGTGGTCACCTGCAAAGGGTTGCTTAAAGGGATAGTCTGTATCTGGTGTTTGGCTGCAAACTCCTTACTCATAAAATTACAGGAGCTGCCTGAGTCCAGTAGCGCCTTTATCTTTAGTGGGTGTCCGTTTGGCAGCTCTAGCAACACCTCTATTACAAGCGCTGGTCTTGGGGGTTCCGGTGTGGGCACATTCACTGCTCTTTGGCCTGGCTGCTGTGCCCCGATGGTGGCAGCCAGGCGTTGGCTTTTACTTGCTCCTTAACTTCCTCCTCCTCCCCCCCAACAGCTCCCGCCATCCCTTGCCATTCCTTTCTTTGCAGGCAGACTCTGGCAAAGTGACCTGGCTGTTGGCAGAGAAAACATTTCTTGGCGCTCTTTCCCTCCTTCTTCCGCCCATCATTGGGGTTTGAAACTGCGCGCGCGCTCGCTGTTCCAATTTCCATCGGCTCTACTGGCGGGGAATGCTGCTCTGGAATCTCTGGAATGCGGAAATCCCTCCAACGTTCCCCCTTCCCTTCCCGCTTCTCCAAAGCTCTCGCCTCCTGGCGTGCTCCTATGGCCAGCACGGATTTAGTCAGCTGGTCCATAGACTCCGCCCTGGGCGCCCGGGAAAGTTCGTCCTTCACCGCCGAAGATAGCCCTTCTTCGAACAGCATTTGTATCGGTTCCGCCGACAGGTCCCACCCCAATTTATGGATCAACATGGTGAACTCAGTCCAGTACTCACGGACAGATCGGTTCCCCTGTTTACACGCCATTAACTGTCTGCGCACCACTCCCTGCTCAATCTCACTGGAAAACATCAGATCCATGGCGCGAAAAAACTTCCTCGAGTCCTTTAGGGCGTCATTATTCGCTGCCATCAGGGGCCTCACCCAGTCTTTCGCCCCCCCCCTTCGAGATGCCCAATCACAAACGCTACCCTCGATTCCTTATCGGGAAAGTCATCAAACTGCAGATTGAGGGCATATTGCATCTCTGTCCTAAAGGCTTGATAGTTCCTGGGATCACCCCCAAACTTTTGCACCAATCCTGGCACCTTCCTTGTGAGTGAGGTGGTTTTTCCCTTTTCTGCATCCTGAGCCCGCCTCTCCTCGAGCCTTGCCGTTTGCAGCGCTAGCTGGACTTCCAACACCCTGTACCTTTCTTCCAGGCTTGGACCCGCTCCAGCTCCTCCTGCGTCTCCGGCTCCGGTTGGGTTGCTCATGATGCCTCTCCTTGCACAAGCGGCTTTCAGGGACTGTCGGATTGCTGTGATGGGATGATGAGCTGCTTGTGCGTAAAAGCTTAGTCCCTCAGAGTTTGGCCTGATTATCAAAGCTCTGTCTATAGCGGAGCCCCTTAAACATGACTCCCTCAATTGCTGGCAGAATCCGACAGTGGGCGTTTGCGGAATCTCTTCCAACATAAAAGCTCCTTAACGGAAACGCGTCTTCTGGATTCTTGGCGCGACAGTTTCCGGCGAGGGGTGGGTGTCCCTATAGGAGGTCCTGAAACTTCCCCACTGTTTTCGCTGGAAGTGTCCCTGAGCCATCCCTCCGACTCACTTTCCCTCGGAGCTCTTTCTCTCCCCCTGCTGGTTCCCTCCTCTGCTGCTGAGTCTCTCCTAGCCTCCGTGAGCCCTTCCACCACTTGCCCTTCCGATGGCAGTTCCCTGACAGGCAGGCTCTGCCTCTGGCTTTTCTATTGGTCTACCTATTAACTCTTTCTCTCCCCCTGTGCAGACATTTTCAAAAGAACGGGCAAACGCCACAGCCTCCTTGAGTGTTTTTGTCTGTCTAAGGCAGTGCTTCTCATACTTGGGCCACCAGCTGTTGTTGGACTATAGCTGCCATCATCCCTAGCTAGCAGGACCAGTGTTCAGGGATGATGGGAGTTGTAGTCCAACAACGGATAGAGACCCGAGTTTAAGAAGGGTGTGTCCTTGAACTCTGAGAGTGCTTCTTGCTTGGAGGGTAAAGAGGGATGTGTGACTGTGAAGAAAGTAGAGTCCTGTTCCAAGGCAAAATTGCTCTGCTCACTTTCCCTCCCTCAATTTTATTGGTTTTTTTCCATATTACATCACAATATAAATACAACAAACCCATCACCACACCCTCCCCATCCCCCCACTTATCCATCAATCAAACTTAATATTCCCTTGTCCCTCCCCCCACTTCCCTCTGCCCCAACTCGATTTCCTCTACATTCTGAGATTACATTTATCTTTGCATTTTACAATCTTCTCACATATTCTATATATTCTTATTATCATTCCTTACTAATTTACCTTCCCTCAGATACTTTACATTTTATACTAGGCATATTAGCACATCTTTTTTGAGCAGTATTTTACCATATATTCATCAAAACATTCCCACTCCTTTTTATTTTTTGATTCAATTGGTTTCTTATAATAGCTGTTAGTTTTGCCAGAGTTAAGTATTCATTTAGTTTTCAAATCCATTCCTCCCTTAAGGGTAGAGTTTGTGACTTTCACTTAGCAGCAATCACTACTCTAGCTGCTGTACTTGCATATAAGAAGATTCCCCCCCCCCCCCAGGAGATAGATCTCTGGGGAGTTTTTTTATTTGATATTTTCAACATCTTCTTTAATTCTTCATGTATTACTGTTCAAAATTTCTTAATTTCCTGACGCCTCCACCACATATGTATTGTTGTTCCTATTTCTTTACCACATCTCCAACCAAGGTTGGATTTCAATTTATATATCTTTGCCAGCTTAACTGGTGCTCTGCTCACTTTTGCCTCTCCCCCCACCACTGAAATGTGACCCCTGGAATTTCCCCCAAAAGGAATTTTTGTTGGGGGGGGGCAGGACTTTTGTGTGTGGAGGAGAACCAACTGGTCAGTTAGTTAAGTATTTCTATTGTTTTACTTGATGGGGGTCGGCTGCCCCCCCCTACACCCATGAATGTGGCCCTTGGTCTGAAAAGGTCCCCTGCCCTGGTATAAATACTTTTTAAAAAATATATTACAATGACCTTTTAAAGCAGGTCAGTATTATTATCCCCAAATTTCAAATGCGGCTGAAAGATTTGCTTGCCTAGTGAATTCCTGGCTGGGATGAGATTTTAACCGGGGCCTTCCTGATGAGCAAGTTCCATCTGTCAGCTGCTAAACTTGCTCAGAACATGACTTTCTAAATAAATGATATATAAGGGAAGGAAAAACCCTCAGCCTGGACTTTCCCACTTTCTCATTAGGCTGGCTCTGATCCATGCATTCCTTTCCTCCACTGCCAGACAAGGAAGGTGTTGTGTTTTTTGTTTTTTGTTTGCTACAGTGTTACCTCAGGTTAAGAACTTAATTTGTTCTGGAGGTCTGTTCTTAACCTGAAACTGTTCTTAACCTGAGGTACCACTTTAGCTAATGGGGCCTCCCGCTGCCCCCGCGCCGCCTGCACATGATTACTGTTCTCATCCTGGGGCAAAGTTCTTAACCCGAGGTACTGCTTCCGGGTTAGTGGAGTCTGTAACCCAAAGTGTTTGTAACCCAAGGTGTTTGTAACCCGAGGTACCACTGTATTGCATATTTACCTATATGGAAGACATATCGCTCAGCACATAACAACATCAGAATTCCCATGTGTGGTCCCAGAGCCAGGAAAGCATTGCCAGGAAATAAGGCACATGATTTGTCTTCTCCAGAGTCTTCAGAAATAAAGCAAGGAATTTGTCTTCTCTTTGTTTTGTTTCCTGCTTGGCAGGGGGTTGGACTCGATGGCCCTTGTGGTCTCTTCCAACTCTATGATTCTATGACTATCCCTTGTGCTATTTTCCATTCCACTGTCAATTAGGCTGTTAAGGGAAATGGCCAGGAAGGAAAGTAGTGCAGTAGTGGCATTTCCCCATCCACATGTTTACATGTGTATTAACTTGAATCAAGATGCATCTGCTCCCTTACGCTGAGAGATTTGACTTCTAAAGTCACATCATTCCCCCAAGAAAAGGTAAAACCAGGACAGTGTTTTTACAAGGGAAACAGGGAATGTGCTTCATAAACAGGGGCAATTGGAGAATATGAAGATGGGGACACAACAGATCCCCTTCCATGTGCCCAGATGGGCTTGCCCCTTGGTGCAGACACACTTAGGCATGTGCACATGAATGGCTGAAAATTCATCCGGGTCATTCCCCCTTTCCTCTAGTGCATTTCAAGTCATGTTTAACTTTGCTGCACACAACATTACTTGATTGTCTGATTTGTTTCCCCGCAGGTGGCGCTGGGTTAAAGCCTAGGACTTGCTGATCAGAAGGACAGCGGTTCGAATCCCTGCAACAGGGTGAGCTCCCGTTGTTCGGTCCCTGCTCCTGCCCACCTAGCAGTTTGAAAGCATGTCAAAGTGCAAGTAGATAAATAGGTACCACTCCGGCGGGAAGGTAAACGGCGTTTCCGTGCACTGCTCTGGTTCGCCAGAAGTGGATTAGTCATGCTGGCCACATGACCTGGAAGCTGTATGCCGGCTCCCTTGGCCAATAAAACAAGATGAGCGCCGCAACCCCAGAGTCGGTCACAACTGGACCTAATGGTCAGGGGTCCCTTTACCTTTACCTTTAACCCCCTTTACCTTTAAGATGTACGTACACACCTTACATTTTCGAACTGAATGGAAGCTGGGTTCAGGGACAGTTCACCAATCAGCTGCATTTCTCAAGAAACCAGAGGATTCAAACTCAGTTTTCAATACCAACGATAGGAGTGCAGTGAAGCCAGAATAAACAGTAGTGTGTACCCAGCCTTAAAGAAGAGTATTTGACATCCCTGATTGTAAATTTGAAGCTTCTTTGCATTACTTGCTGGAGTGGGGTTAGAGAAAAGAGAGGGGAGGTTGCCAAACAGTTTGCGTTGAAATTGTTATCCCAAGTCATCAACCTCACCTTGGATTTGTTTGTGCACAGGACAGTGGGCTTTTGTTTTCTCAGAAACTGAGCTCACAATCCTTTGATGACTCCGGCTAGAAGGCAGGGAGGTGGGGAGGGAGGCAAGGGGGGGCAGTGTGATGCTGTGGTTGCAACAGGGATATTCTGCTACACAAATGTAACATAAAAAGTAAAGATAGCTGACTAATACAGTGGTACCTCGAGTTACATACGCTTCAGGTTACAGACGCTTCAGGTTACAGACTCCGCTAAGCCAGAATTATTTCCTCGGATTAAGAACTTTGCTTCAGGATGAGAACAGAAATTGCGCAGCAACGGCAGCGGGAGGCCCCATTAACTAAAGTGTTGCTTCAGGTTAAGAACAGTTTCAGGTTAAGAAAAGACCTCCAGAACAAATTAAGTTCTTAACCTGAGGTACCACTGTACCTGGAATATTGTGATAATAGGGGGGGAAATACTTGGAATATCAGAGTTATTCATGGATCAGCAAAGATAGATAAATTCTAAGCAATATGTTGTGAGTTTATATGTTGTGAGCATCCATCTTCTGCATCTTTATCAGTATGGAACTCATTACGTCTGTTTTTCACATTTAATTCTTCCTGCCTGCTGGAGGTTGAAATGTGATTTACTGGCAATATATGTGTTGACCTTGATCTGTGGCATCCTTTGTTAGAGGAAGGGCTGGTTTCGGTTGGATTGTGGATTGTATTCTGTTTCTTTTCATCATATATTTGAAAATTTAAAATAATTAATGATAGGTGTGCCGACCCTAAGAAAAATCCTTAAATCTATATCAGGGTAACTAAAACCTTTATTAGCACAACCAAAATATCATAAGGCTCTCCTAGCTCCCTTTCATTTCTATGGGACAGAAGCAAATGAGATTATCGACCGTACTGTGGTGCTTAAATTCAGTTTCTTTCCTCCCCTCCCCCATATTCTCCAGGCCGACTATTATTAATCTAACCATATTTCTCTCCCACACCACTGACATTTTAAGAACCATCTTGGAATGTAGGAAGGAAAAGTTTGTACAGCTGGGGGATTTTCTCTCTGTGGGGAGTTCCTACTCTGGTTAATGTTCAACGACGACATTGCAACATACATGAAATTCTGAATAAACCAAGCGAGGCTTAGGCGCTGAACTGAAACAAAGCAGGATTTAAGTCTGCCTGGAAGTTACATCAGCTTGAAAATCCTACCCCTAACTCAAGATGAGCTGAACACAGTGAATTTTCTGCTGAAAATCCCCCCTATTTTTTTATTTATTATTTTGCCCCTAATGATGCCATTTCCTGTTTACCTTTGCAGGGGGAGGGGGCAAACAGCAGGTGGGAATCATAGATTCCTAGAATTGTAGAGTTGGAAGGGACCCTCAGGAACATCTAGTCCAACCCCCTGCAATGCAGGAATATGCAGTGGCGTAGCGTGGGTTGTCAGCACCCGGGGCAAGGCAAGTAATTTGCGCCCCCTAATCCGTGGATTTGCGCCCCCTAACCCATGGATTTGCGCCCCCTAACCCTAACCCCCAGATGTTGCAGCCGGTGCGGCCGGCCCCCCCTGCACCCCCCATGCTACGCCACTGGGAATATGCAGCTGTCACAAATGGGTCGATCGAACCTGCGACTTTGGTGTTATCAGCACCAAGCTCTACCCAACTGAGCTATCCAGGCTGTCGGTGTTTTTCACAAGGAAACTGGTGCAAGGCTCCAATCTGGATTGAGAGCACATTCTGGACTGGGACCCCAGCTGTTGTTTTTTAAATTCAAAATCAAAGTGGCCAGTTTAAGCAGGATGTTTCTTCTTTATAGTATGAGAAATATAAGATGTATTTTGGTGACAATGTTGCTGGAAGTGAATAATAATAATAATAATAATAATAATAATAATAATAATAATAATAAAAAATTTTATTTATATCCTGCCCTCCCCAGCCGAAGCCAGGCTCAGGGCGACTAACAACAATAAAACAGTACAAAAGTACAGCACAAACAACACTCTAAAATCATTCATTATAAAATTAATTTATTCAAGCCACTGGCAACCATTGGGCCAGAGCTCCGCGAAGATTGCCGAGGGAGGGGGTCAGGCTGTGCCTTGGCCAAAGGCCAGGTGGAACAGCTCTGTCTTGCAGGCCCTGCGGAAAGATGTCAAGTCCCGCAGGGCCCTGGTCTCTTGTGACAGAGCGTTCCACCAGATCGGAGCCACAGCCAAAAAAGTCCTGGCTCTAGTTGAGGCCAGCCTAACTTCTCTGTGGCCTGGGACCTTCAAGATGTTTTTATTTGGGGACTGTAAGTTTCTCTGTGGGGCATACCAGGAGAGGCGGTACCGTAGGCTGTTAAATTTGGGGAGAAAATGAAATTGAACCATTAAGATAAAAAGGAAGGGTTGAGACGGCGGAGTTTTGATGTTATGAAGTTGGTTATTACTAGTTCCTATTTCTTTATTTTCACAAAAGTTTGAAATGCAGTTTACAGGAACCAATAACCAGCCTTACCATCAGAACACCGTTGGTAGCAGGGAATCAAGACTTCTGAGTGCTTGTTCTGCCTTGGGAGATGTATGTGGAACTACTCAGGAACAATGTCCAGAGCCAAATTTAGTGACAAGCTGCCCAGCTGACTGATGGGAGAGCCAGCTCAGCAGATAGTTTTCATGGGCTCTCTACTCATCTATGAAGACCTGGAACAAAGCATTTCCTCTATTTCTGCCCTGTTCCGACCTGCTACCAGGCATGCAAACCCAACACCCCACAGGTCAAGAACCTTGTGGACGAGGCAGTGTTGAGGCAGTGGCAGGTCTTGGGGTCTTAAATTTCTGCAGCGCCCTGTGCAACACCAAATTCTGGCGCCCCTCCACCTGTCATGCTCCATTGTAAATCCTGGTTGTGGCACCCCAGAGGCTGGTTGGACCTGCTAGAGAATCCCTGGGGCTGTGGAGGAGGAAATGGAACCACCCCACTGGTTCTCAAAGATGCTGGCGCCAAAAGGTTTGGGATCAGGCTGAAGAGCAATGAGGCTGTAGGCCTCTACAGACCAAAGCCTATTTGCGAGTAAGCATTCCCTGAAACTCCTTGACCAGCACCTGAGGTCAGGAGGCCAGAGTACATAAGGCGTCCTCTCTCTTGGAGGTTACCCTTTCTGTTTCTTTCTTAACGGAAAGTTTTGAGATTGGTCTGGTAAGAAACAAAGGAATAAGCCAAAAGTTGGCAAAGGCATTTTTGGCTGAAACACCTAAAGAACCCATCCCTTTTCTGGCATCTGTGAGATTCATTTCTCTTATTTGCACCTCCTCCCTCTTGGGCCTTCAAGTTATTGGTCTAGTTCCCCTGCCTTACTGAACGCTCTGGGATATTGATATTGGACTGGTTCCTGAGCTTGCTTCCGAATCATGTTTGGACCTACACTGATTCCCTGCACTTGACCTTTATTTGATTTAGACTGTACTGTTCTGGGAACTTCCTGAGTCAGTGAGTGCTTAGGTGAGAGGCTTACAGTGCTGGATTTACATATAAGCTAAACAAGCTATAGCTTAGGGCCCCACTCTCTTAGGGGTCCCCCAAAAAATTAAAGGAAAAAGGAACTGCATGTACATTTCAAAATATAAGATGAAAAACAAATAAAATCAAACTTACATACAGCAACAGTATTTTGTGTTGTGTAGGCTCCTATGATGTAAGTAACGGGTCCCGCCTGCTACCCTGTTCCTTAAAATATCACCGGTTTGCTCATTTCCATATAGCATATATTCAACACAAAAAACAGCAACATTTTGTTGTTGAGAAAGGACAGCTGGACATATAAAGGACCCCATTACCTTCAGTAGCTATGGGCCTCATCAAACCTAAATCCGGCCCTGGAGGCTTATACCTCCTGAAGCTAGGACCCAAGTCTCTGAGGGCACCTTCTGGAGGATGACAATTTCCTAAGTTCAGGGTAGGAGTGTACATCCTTATGCAGCCAAAAACACACAAGAGCACAAGAGGGAGGTATCAGTGGGCTCAGTGGAACCCCAGGTTTTGCAGTACAAAAAGTACTGTACAGGTGAAACTCGGAAAATTAGAATATTGTGGAAAAGTTCATTTATTTCAGCAATTCAACTTAAAAGGTGAAACTAAAATATGAGATAGACTCATGACATGTCAAGCCTTTATTTGTTATAATTGTGATGATCATGGCGTACAGCTGATGAAAACCCCAAATTAACAATCTCAGAAAATTAGAATATTAAATAAAATCAGCAAAACAAGGATTGCAAATAGAGCAATATTGGACCTCTGAGAAGTAGAAGCATGCATATGTACTCAGTACTTGGTTTGGGCCCCTTTTGCATCAATTACTGCCTCAATGCGGCGTGGCATGGATGCTATCAGCCTGTGGCACTGCTGAGGTGTTATGGAAGACCAGGAAGCTTCAATAGCAGCCTTCAGCTCTTCTGCATTGCTCGGTCTCATGTCTCTCATCTTTCTCTTGGCAATGCCCCATAGATTCTCTATGGGGTTCAGGTCAGGTGAGTTTGCTGGCCAGTCAAGCACAGTAATCCCATGGGCATTGAACCAGGTTTTGGTACTTTTGGCAGTGTGAGCAGGTGCCAAAGTCCTGCTGGAAAATGAACTCAGCATCCCCATAAAGCTCATCTGCGGAAGGAAGCATGAAGTGCTCCAAAATCTCCCAGTAGACAGCTACGTTGACCCTGGACTTAATGGAGCACAGTGGACCAACACCAGCTGATGACATGACTCCCCAAATCAACACAGACTGTGGAAACTTCACATTGGACTTCAAGCATCTGGCATTGTGTGCCTCCCCATTCTTCCTCCAGACTCTGGGTCCTTGGTTTCCAAATGAGATGCAAAAGCTGCTGTCAGCAGAAAAGAGATTTGGGGGGAGGGCGATATGCCAGATATGCTTAAGACGGCCCTGGTAAGAAGAAGAAAAACTAAGGGGAGGGATTGCTGCAGAACCACCCAATCAGCATTGAGCATGCTCAGTGGACACATGTTGAGTGAATGTTGGGGGGTAGGGGGAGGAAAACTCCAGAGATTGGGAGAGAGAAGGAATGAAGTATCCTAGAAGAAGGTTGTGTGTCAGGAATACTGAACAGGAGCACTCCACACATTTTGTGGCAGGTCCCACTCGTAGTCCAAATTATATATTTTCCCTTGTAAAGCTGGTGGCACTAACCAGTGCGGCCAGCATTCCACTGTTGTTCGTTTATTTTATTTTATTTACATAATCAATGCCTGTTTGAGAACTGGGTGCACACACAAGCAACTGTGATCAGATCAATGTATGCAGCTGTGATCAGCTTGTATTTAAACTACATTAAAATCATTAAGTGGGCTGCATATACAACACAAGGTATCCAAAAGTTGAATCAATAGGGACGGGACACGAGATGATTTCTGTACAGTGTGCCATTTGGTCAAAGGCCACTGTTGGCCACACAAAGGAGACTGAGAGCCGGCAGGGTTGTTTCTCTCCTTGCCCATCTTTGAAATGGGTCCAAGGGCTAAAGATATAGGTAACGGGTGTCTGTATAATTGATCTCAATTTATTGCCTGTAGGTTGTAGGGAAAAAACTTTTATAGCTCTGTGCCTCAGTTTCCCTATCTGTTCTATGAAAGGCGATTCATAAGCTCAACTGTTTGAACAGCAGAGAGCAAGCTCTTTTCATCCCCATCCCCAAATGCTCAGACCGATTTGCAGCCCAGCTGCAAAAGTGATGTGAATTATCTGATGTTGCTAATGACAGGAACTAGACCGTGAATCAACACCTAGAACAGAAAGTGGAAGATGTCACACCTCTTTGACACATGAGGGCCAAATTTGTTTCAAGTGACTATCCATGATAAGCTATTTTCGAATTCTGCTTCTTGCTCAGTTAATGGGAAGAGCCACTGGGAATTTCCACGGCATATTGGCTGGCCAGAACCAACCCCCCTTTGCTCTCTGCAGCAACATTGGTTCCCTCCCAAAAGAAATCCACTGGGCCAGGTCTATTTGAATTTTAAGAAAACAAGTCTAGGCTTTGGGGCAGGGTGGGTGGATGAAGAACCACTTAATATATTTTATTTGGTTGTTGGCATTATTCTCTTTTTCTTTATTGTTTTGTCATCTGTAACAAAATGTTTTAACAGCGGGTTGCTGTGTTTCACTATTCTATTTCATAAGCTGTTTGAGCATAAAAATTCATAGTATAAATGAAAACTAATTTATTTATTTTTATAATTGCAACTAGTACCACCCTTTTCTCTACAGGCCTTTTCTCTCTATGTTGAAAAGAAGGTGGGCAGTTCTATTTCATTTCACTTGGCACCTCCGTTGAATTTCTTCTTCCTGCCCAAACATCCTGAAATGACAGTCGTGAACATTGCAATCCTATGCTTGTTTACTCACAGTAAAGCCCCACAGAGTTAGAAACACAGGAAGCTACATTATTCCAGACCAGAATTTTTTTTTTAAAAAATAATTTTTATTAACCAGCCAATCAAATCAAATCAAATCACATCACATAAATTCCGAATTACAAAGCCGAATTTTAAATTTTGTTGAGGGGACCCATATTTCAAGATCCGAAGGGGGATTCTGATTATCTTCTTGCTACTGCGTTAATGTCCAAATCAGTCCAAACAAAGTTCATAATTCTATCCCGTCTTATCTTGCTGTTTCCACATCATCTCTTGTTCATATATTTTCTCTTTTTTCTTTATGATCTCTTCTGATAGTCTCCTTAAGCCGATAAACACCAATAATAATCCTGTGTGAATTTTTCCGTTCTTCCAATCCTCAAATCAAAATGGTTTCCTTATATCATCGCCTTCATAGATAACAGCGTTCTTTCCATCATTAATTACAGAACTGTTGTTCTTAAGTCCCACTGAGGAGTTTCACCCACAATATAAAAACAGCTCTATTTCTCTATTTCTCCTCTCAGACTTAAGTCCTCCGACAGAACTTCCCAATATGGCGACGGCACTTTTAACTGCGTCATTCCAAAGCCCTTATACATTCCACGCTCTTCTCAAAACATGCTTTGGTTCGAAAGTTTATCTCCACATAGCCTTAAATCCACAGTTTAAGTCCTTAAAATGACATTTCTGACTTGTGGGGGGGTTATTGTTTAATCACATATAAGATAGAAAGTAAGGTTTTTTTCCCCTCCCCCATCAGTCCCTTTGCCATACCGAGTCTTGGCGTATCTTCTCATGATTTATACTTGCTCCTTCGACTCTTCTTGTTTTATCAAATATCTCTTCTGTTAGCAGTCTTTACTCCCCCTTCTTCCTTGAAATATGTGCATTCGCTTCATCCAAATTGTTTCTTTTGAAGTTCTTGCAGCTAGTGGCGCGGATCAGAGACGGCGTCCAGGAGCGTCGAAATCCCACAGGAGGGCATTGTGCCTAGTGCCCCCATCCCCACAAATTCGGGGGTGGTATAGGGCACAGCAGGCAAGGGCAGTCCCACCCCACAATCCTGGGGGGGGGGGTAGGGAGGCTATTTACTCCCATCACAGCCTCCAAATTACCTCGTGTGGGTTGGAGAGATGTTATTGTCAGCCATCTTCTGATGTGCCCCCTAGTGGCCCCTCCAGACCAGAATATTTGTCCACCAAGTCCAGTATGCGCTACTGGCAGCTCTTCTCCAAGGTCTCAAGCAGAGGTCTTTCCCACATGACTTGCTCCTGGAAGTTTGTAACTAAAGACGCCAGGAATTAAACCTACAGCCTCCTCCATTCATATCATTTGCCTTCACATGGCACTGCAGTCCATCTCCAGTATCAATGTGCAATAAGACATCCTGGCAAGCATGCTTTGGATTGCACCCTTAACCTCACTGAAACACATGCACATAGTTGGAGGGTATGTCTGGTGTTGGCAACCACTGCTTTTGGTGAAAGTGGGTGGCCCCTTACACATCCTCCAACATTTTTCCAAGGAAAATAGGGACATCCTATTTCATAATTATAAAAATTTTATTATTTCTACCCAGACCATCTGACTGGGTTGCCCCAGCCACTCTGGGCAGCTTCCAACATAATAAAACATAATAAAACATTAAACATTTAAAAAAAAAAACTTATACATAGCTGCCTTCAGTTGTCTTCTAAAGGCTGTATAGTTATATCTCCTTGGCTACAAACTGTTCTAACCAGCTGGTGGAGACTATCAGAGGTCAGAAAGAGAAAGGAAAAATATATGAAAATAACAACAAGAGATGTGGAAAAACAATAAGAAAGGACTGGATAGTACTGTGAACATCATAAGGTTAGATTTGTGGACATTAAAACAGCAGTAAGAAGCAAGAAGTTGATTGGATCCCCTTCGGAACTTGAAATATGGGTACCCCCAACAAAAAAATTAAAATTCAGCTGTGTAATTTGGAATTTATGTAATTTGGTTTAATTTGATGTGATTGTTTGGTTAATAAAAAATTATTCTTAAAAAAAAAAGTTATATCTCCTTGGCTTTGGGGGGTGTCACATAACTCCATACCCTCCAACATTTCTCTGATAAAAATAGGGACATCCTAAGGAAAAGTGCGACATTCTGGTGAAGGACTTCTGGGAAATGATTTATAATGAGATGAAAAAAAGTTGAAATATACATTTGTTAAAAAACCAGAAGCCCTTCTATTGGGTATTGTGGGTACAGAAATTCATAAGAATGATAAAAAACTGTTTTTATATGCAATAACTGCAGCAAGGACACTGTTAGCCCAAAGATGGAAACAAGAAGAAATGCCAACTAAAGAAGAGTGGCAAGAGAAATTGATGAACTATGCCAAGATGGCAAGACTAACTGGGAAAATTCGGAACCAGCAGGACCAGACTTTCCTAAAGGAATGGAAGAAGATTTTGACATATCTGGAAAGCAATTGTAATCAATTGATACCACTTGTAGGGTTAAAAGAAGTTTTGTAAGGAGTAATTTATAAATTATTGTGAAGAGAACTAAGAACAGATGTATTGGAAATCTGAGTTTATAGCAATAACTATAGTAACAAAATGCATAATTAGAAGGAATTTAGAAAACCATCAGTCGAGGTTGAAGGAAGTTTCAGGCTGGGATAGCCAAAAAATTCGAAAGGATGTTTAAAGGATGTTATGCTGGAAAATATGTGTAAAAACTAATAAAAAAAAATATAAAAAAGAAGAAAAAGTGGGACATTCTGGGATCAAATCAGAAATCGGAATGGCTTCTTTAAATTCAGGACTGTCCCCGGAAAAAAGGGACACTTGGAGGGTCTGTACTTATTCTCTCCTTTGTTCCTTCTTCCCCATAGAAGGGCCCTTCACTCCTAAATAATAAATGTCACTGCACCGGGCAATGCGCAGAGCTGCTGCCTCCCTGCCTCAAGGACAGGGACACAAAACAAACTCGGAGGGAGTTGCCTCTTGCAACGTACGTGAGAGACCTAAGGCTAAGGACTTAAGGGGGAAATAACCCAAATCAATGCTCTGCAGCTGGCTATTGTGCGCTATTGTGCAATTCACTTAGCCACCGGCCCCACCCTTGGGGGCCATCAGTGAGCAGCAGTGATAAGTGACATTATTAATAAGAAGCTACTGGTCCCAGGGGCTTTCAGTATCTGAGGCTGCCTCTGAATTTCAGTGGTTGGGGGAACAAGAATAGGAGAGTACAGTTGGGCTCATGTCCTGTCTTTGGGCTTCCCAGCGGCAACTGGTTGGCCAGACTAGATGTGCCATTAGTCTAATCCATGGGTAGTCAAACTAAGGCCCGGGGGCCAGATCCAGCCCAATCGCCTTCTCAATCCAGTCCAGGAATCAGCGTGTTTTTATATGAGTAGAAAGTGCCCTTTTATTTAAAATGCATCTCTGGGTTATTTGTGGGGCATAGCAATGCGTTCATTTCCCCCCCCAAAAAATATAGTCTGGCCCCCCACAAGGTCTGAGGGACAGTGGACCGGCCCCCTACTGAAAAAGTTTGCTGACCCCATCCCTGGGCACCTTTTGGAGGAAAGGCAGGATAGACATGTAATTCAGTACATTGAACAAACAAATAAACCCAGAAGGACTCTCTTTCTGTCCTTATGATCTTTGGCAACTTGATGCCCAGCACACACCCAACAGCTCCAGCTTTCCTTAGCATGCAGCTGCTAGATGGGGGTCTTGTTGTCTGGGCAGCCTTGGACCTCCATATGCACTGCCTAGCCTTGCGCCCCAGAGAGGTCACTTTGGTGCTTGTTGTTTAGTCATTTAGTCGTGTCTGACTCTTTGTGACCCCATGGACCAGAGCACGCCAGGCACTCCTGTCTTCCACTGCCTCCCACAGTTTGGTCAGACTCATGTTTGTAGCTTTGAGAACACTGTCCAACCATCGTGTCCTCTGTCATCCCCTTCTCTTTGTGCCCTCCATCTTTCCCAACATCTTTTCCAGGGAGTCTTCTCTACTAACAGCAAAAACCACTAGGGAGGCAGCAGTTACAACTTGCCGGTCTCTGCAGCCACAGAAGGTACTGTGATTCTCCAACAGCTTGACTTCACTTCTGGAGATGCATTTCATTGTCTTTCAAGACTGTTGGATGCCAACAATTGTTGTTGTTCAATAACTGATAATAACTGAATAAGATTTTGTGAGACTGGGAAGCTGACCAGACTCCTGTTGTATGTACAGTGGTACCTCGGGTTAAGTACTTAATTTGTTCCGGAGGTCCGTTCTTAACTCAAAGCTGTTCTTAAGCTGAAGCACCACTTTAGCTAATGGGGCCTCCTGCTGCCACCAGAGCACGATTTCTGTTTTCATCCTGAAGCAAAGTTCTTAACCTGAAGCACTATTTCTGGGTTAGCGGAGTGTGTACCCTGAAGCGTATGTAACCTGAGGTACCACTGTACAGGCCCAGGGCAACTGTATGTTGGTACTTATGTGTTCTTTTTGACAGGGATGTTGAAAGCAAACTCTGTATAGCTTCTCCTTCTCAGGACGGTGGATGGGACCAGATGATTTCTCCCTCTGCCATATATAAGGGAATCTCTAGTTGAAAGAATCTAGCTGCATTTTAACGCCTAGGTAAATTATTGAGATCCTAGGCATACACCAACCCTCAACTCGCACAAAACAGCTCTTTAAGTTGGGTGACATTATTGTCAAATTACTCAGTTTAGTTAGTGAGTCTCAACAGCTCAGACAGTGAGCCACTTAAGCAAACATGAGTCCAGCAAACATGACACAAATTTGGATTCCTCTCTGCTGGAACATGGGAATGTAAAAACTATCTATTAGAAATGCAACAAAGGTTACCTGCCTCTCACCGGAAAGACACTTGGTCAGTTCACAAGCATTAAGCAAGGTGAGAAGTTCACTCCAGCCAGTTCCAAACATCAGTGGCGTTGGGACCATTGACTAAAAAGTGGCAACCAAATGCCCACTATAGCCTTCAAAACTCAGCTTGGTTCAGTCCCAGTTTGTGGACAAGTGTAAGAAGGCAACATTCTTAGATCACTGCTGGGAATAGGATGAGTGTGATTCCCCCTAGATTAGAGGCAGGATCCCATTCCGGGTCTTGGTCTTATTGTTTATCCCTGCCCATTCCTGGGCAGTTACATCATCATATTTACTCTGGAGCCATTTAAGACACAAACACATCTAAAACGGTATGTTTTGCTGAGCCAACTTGGTCCTTAGAAGTTGCAAGCTTGAAAACTACATGTCTCTCCCCCCCCCCCAGGCAAATGTGTTCAAAGCAATGTGCCATCATCTGCCATGTTGTCATATTAAACTTAATATGTGTATGGTCCTCTGCTGCTGCTGCTGGGGCTCATATCCTGTTTGCCATCCAAGCCCTACATGAGTTCCCAGTAAAGTCTGTTTGCTTCTCCTGTTATTAGAGCAATCTGCTTCCATGTCTGAGAGAAAGGTGACTTTCCAGGAGTGGAATTTGCCACGGGACAGATTGTTTGTAGGGTCAAAGAATCAGGGTTTGTTTGAGGGCATTGCCTGAAAATTGTTGGTGTGACAACAGAGATGGCTCTCTTGGGCTATCATTACACACATGGCCACAATATAGTGGTGCAGCTTGGCCCTTAATCACCAGGTCATCCAGAATTTCCTTGATAGTGAAGAGGGTTAGAATGTTTGTGTTTTCTCAGTCACTGACCCAAAGTCCGGTAAAGGTGTTTCAACTGCTTCACATAAAGGTAAAGGGACCCCTGACCATTGGGTCCAGTCATGGCCAACTCTGGGGTTGCAGCGCTCATCTCGCTTTACTGGCCGAGGGAGCCGGCGTACAGCTTCCGGGTCATGTGGCCAGCATGACTAAGCCGCTTCTGGCGAACCACAGCAGCGCACAGAAACGGTGTTTACCTTCCCGCCGGAGTGGTACCTATTGATCTACTTGCACTTTGACGTGCTTTCGAACTGCTAGGTTGGCAGGAGCAGGGACCGAGCAACGGGCGCACACCCCGTTGTAGGGATTCGAACCGCTGACCTTTTGATTGGAAAGCCCTAGGCTCTGTGATTTATACCACAGCACCACTCGCATCCCTAACTGCTTCACATACTGATCCCCAAAACAAAAAAGGGTGGGACACTTAGTTATTTTAAAATACTGATCTGATTCACCATTCCTAGCCACAATCTGACCATCATTCACCAGTGACCATGAGTCTGACTCAGCATAGAGTTTCTCATGGTATATGCGCACTTGGGAACCTCAGATCCTCCAAGTGTCCCTATTTTCCACGGACGTCCCTGATTTAGAGAAGCCGTCCCAGTTTCTGATTTGATCCTGGAATGTCCTGCTTTTCCTTAGGATGTCCCTATTTTCGCTGGAGAAATGTTGAAGGTATGGAGGTATCCAACCCCTGAGCTGTCTGAAGGCAATCTTGTATAGGGAAGGGTTTTTTTTTAATGTTGAATGTGGTGTAGTGGTTAAGAGCAGCAGTCACATAATCTGGGGAACCGGGTTCGCGTCTCCGCTCCTCCACATGCAGCTGCTGGGTGACCTTGGGCCAGTCACACTTCTGTGAAGTCTCTCAGCCCCACTCACCTCACAGAGTGTTTGTTGTGGGGGAGGAAGGGAAAGGAGACTGTTAGCCGCTTTGAGACTCCTGAAGGGGAGTGAAAGGCGGGATATCAAATCCAAACTCTTCTTCTTCTTATGATGATGTTTTTATATACGTTGCAAGCTTCCCAGAGTGCTGGGGCAACCAAATAAAATGTGTGGGGTATAAATAGTAAATTTTTCATTATGGAATGGGACATCCCTATCTTCACTGGAGAAATGTTGGAGGGTATGGAACCTAAAAATTGGTTGGATGTGGGATGAGGCACATCACTCAAACTATATTTTTATTTTTAACCAAAAACAGGCATGGGCGACGTCCCCACACTCCTGATCTGGATGAGTGCCTTTGCGATATACTGCAAACAGCTCATTCAGCCACCAGGAAGAGCAATTTTTGGTGGGAAAGTGGTGCTGGGACCAATTTGATTCAGGAGGTCGGCATCAGGTTGGGCCCCACCCTCTATGACAGGAACAAGACTGGTAAAAAAAAAAGTAAAGAATAATGTAACAAGTAGGTTAGCTTGCCACAGAAACTGGTATGCATTAACCAGAGCAGCAGCAGGACAAGTCAGGACTTGATCTAATTGAGATCACGTATCAGTTTCGCTTTGTGTCACTCTGCTGTTTCTCTGTGTTTCCTACAGGGGGCGTTGTTTCCTTTTTTCCCTTAGAGCTAAAATGAAATTTTGTATAAATTTCTCAACATTTAGAGAAACAATAGAGAAAACTGAATGTCTTTCTCAAACTTATTTTATTGAACCTACAAAGATTCTTTCTTGTCTGAAATACAGACTCAGATTTTGACAGATTATTAGCTGGGAACATCTGGAGCAAAGGGGAAGACCAACCATGACTTAAAAAAAATGTTTTTCATTGAACTGTGGGTGATATTCAACTAAGTCATATTCAGAGTACACCCACTGTTGAATGGACTTAAGCCCCCTGCTCTGCTTATAGCCAGCACTGGATATTATTGCCCTGTATAATTCTATCATTAAGGTGAGATCACACAGACTCACACATGCAGACTCACCAAGTATCTCAAAGCACATATCTCAAAGACTGTACTTGAGGTTTACATCAAAAATGATAATACAAATGCAGATGTTGAGATTTCTAGATTTAGGGGTGGTTTTGAAAGAAGAAAAAGAAACAAAACATACAAAAGAGTACTCAAGACAATACGTCCCAGGAAACAATGTACATTGACAAAAGTGTGATTTGTTGTTGTACAAAGCAAGGCAGATCATCAAAGCATTCTTGACGGAGCAGGTTACAATATTGTGGGGGAACGCCTGGCTTTAAGATATCCATTGCTTCCCCATCACCTTCCTTTTCCTTCCCTTCTCATCCCACCTAATCAAATTAAATCAAGCCCAAGCCTTCTGCATGTCTGGGTTGGTATTTGCTCTGTCTCTGCCTCATCGACATACAGAATGAACCTATATCATAAAAATGGTTTGTGTTCCCAGTTCCTCTACCTGCAACATACAAAACTAGTAGGTTTTCCAGCCAGCGAAACAGCCATACCCTCTGAAAACTACCAACCAGCTGATTCTGCCGTCTGCCTCTTTCTATTGTTGAGCTATTTTTAACCTGGAAGCCGGCAGCAAATGAATTATTAACTTGCTATAAAAAAACCCAGGCCCAAATTAGGACAGATTTCGGGATCTGTGTAAATGAATTCAAAGTTGAGCATTTGAATGACACTTGTTTGGGGAGCAAGACTATTTGGCAGGATGTTGTCCATTTCCTCCTACGTGTGACACTGAAACAAAACAAAAAAAAAAACATTGTTTGGTCATTAAACCAACACACTTAGTCACTGGTTGATTAAAAAAAAAAATCCTGACAACTCCTAGGACAGCTCAGTCAATAGAGCATGAGGCTCTTAATCTCAGGATCGTGGGTTTGAGCCCCATGGTGGGCAAAAAGATTCCTGAATTGCAGAACTAGATGACCCTCGTAGTCTCTTCTAATTCTACAATTCTATGATTCCAACTCTCTTTCCAAAACCTAACCTTCAAGCCTGCTCCACCTCTAGCCACATGAAAAAGCAAACACCAAGGACCCCCTTTAAATGATTTACACTTAGAACCATAGAACCTCTAGACCTGGAAGGGAACCCCAGAGGCATCTAGTCCAACCCCCTGTAATGCAGGGATCTCAACTTCGTTTGCCCCACGGTGCCTTGAACGCTCTTCTTTTGCCGTAACCCGCCTCTCCCCCAATTGTACCCTGAGCCCGAAAGGTGAGAAATCCTTCCGGGCCCCGGAATGTATCTTTAATCTGAGGAGGAGGGAGGGAAAGAAACTCTGACTCAGCCACCTTGGTCTCTATCACTGGCCACCAGGTTGGAGCCCGGCCTCTCCTGGTTGGCTGCGCGGAGTCCCGCCTCCGCTGGTCATTGGCGTCTCCTATTATCTATAAAGGTAGCCTCCCCCGCCCCGCCGGGCTTAGTTAGAGTCCTGCAGCCGGGGAGGGAGGCAGCGCGCGCCAGCAGCCGGGAGTCGCGCAGGGATTTTCTCCGTTCCCTTTTGCGCTGCAGAGACGTTGGCCGGTGCGCCCCGCTTCGCCCCTCGACGCCGTCATGAGGGAGAGGAGAGCGCCTCAGCCGGTGGTGGCCCGCTGCAAGCTGGTTCTCGTCGGGGATGTGCACTGCGGGAAGACTGCCATGTTGCAAGTGCTGGCCAAGGACTGCTACCCGGAGGTAAGTGGACCAGCCGGGATCGGGGCCTCTGCTTGCAGGAGGCGTCGGGGGTCGGGCCTGGGGCTGGCCTGGATCGCCGGGGTGGAGACGTCGCATCGCCCAAAGCGCCCCCTCTTTCTTCGGCCCGCGCCCTGCTTTTCACTTTCGGGAAGCTCCGACGCAGCGGCTCCCGATCCGGCGGAGACCGACTTAGCTTCGACGGCGTGACGGCGTCCCGCGCCTCCAGGGACTACGATGCGACGTTGCCTCCCCGGCTTTCCAGGCCCGCTTCGGGTTCTGCCTTGGGCACCGATTCTCTTTACTGTGGAGCTGAGCGCCGGAGAGGGCTTGCTGTTTCGGAAGGGGCGCGCGCGTTGCTGTCGTATCTCATCTGCTCGCACAGCAGGCAATATGGCCTCGGCGCTCCCCCCCCCTTTCTGTGAAATGGGCTTGATGCACATAGCTGCGCACTAACCGGCTTCTGCCCATCGGCGTCTGATGATGCGTGGATGGGGTGTCCGGACACCCACAACGTCGGGGGCTGACCCCACCGCTGTTGGTACTTGAAGGTACTGACCTCCCTGCCCTTCGCATCCTTGGATATTGGTGACGTTCTCCTGGCGGAGCTTGACACTGTAGCTGACAGTTCTTCCACCAAACAAGTTATAGCTAATGCCTTTGTGTATCTTGTCTCCATTGCTAGACATACGTGCCCACGGTTTTTGAGAACTATACGGCGTGCCTGGAGACGGAGGAGCAACGGGTGGAGCTCAGTCTGTGGGACACATCTGGTGAGGCTCCCTTTCCCCTTCTGGACTATGCCCCACTGCTAAGGACCAAGCTACACCCTTCGGCTATGCTGCAGTCTAGCAGCCTTTCTAGAGGGGTTAACTTGTGGCAATAATAAGAATAATTCAACTTGTATACCGCCCTTTTAATAAGATCCCAGAAAGGTGAACAATACAAGTGAATCAGTTCTGAGAACAGATATAGATGAGGAAGTGAGGATTTCTCAAGGGCTCAGTTTGGGGTGAGGCGTGGGGAGCATCCTGTCTAGTCGATGTTTCTGTCTCTTGGTCTACCTTAGCTTTGGGTATGGGAGAATACAGTGAAAATAGTGGGTGTGGATTAAATTCTGTTCTACCCACCTAGATCTAAGGGAAGGATCTTGCTAGCCTGAGTAAATGGCTTTGAATCATGTGTGTGTTAGTTAGAAGGGGTGGGGGGTTTCTTCATAATTCAGAGCTTTGGGGGTGGGGAGAACTGTGTTATGCACTGCAGTCCTGAGCTGAAAAAAGGGGACTTCTAGCATTGGTATGCAGAGCTGATGGCTCCTGCAAAGGAGGGAGGAGTAGGTGAGGCAAAGACTTTAGACCATCTTAGAGTTGGTATCCTGGCCAAAAAAGAACCAAGACCCCGTGTTTAGGAGATGCTGCCCTAAAAAGCAACTTGTTTGTGTGTGTGCACAGCTGGACAGCTGTGTGCAATATCTTAAATCTGCCCTTCTAGCTGTTAGCATGAGAGGCTCCAGTCCCTCAGGGCTGAAGTAAAAATGCAGTAATCCTCTTTCCTGCCACCCCCACTCGGCTTCCCCAACACTCCCGTTTGTTCCCACATCTTCTGCAGCCTCCGAAAGCTGCTGAAAGGTCTGTGATCTTCCAGCTTTGCCTATTATTTCATTCCCCCCCCTCCTGTGGAATGCAGAGGGGAGGAGATTTGTCCATTGTGTGCATGTTAAGGAGGAGGGATCCCAGGGCAGAGGGGGCTTGGGGTGGACTTTGGTCGTGAAATTGGGAGGAAATGGACACTAACAATAAGGGGCTCTCAAAGGGTATTGTGCGCGTGGAGAGGGGTGCAGTGGAGTTGCCCTAGCAACCGGGGATGGGGAATGGCTGCAGCATCCCCTCTTTTGAAGGGGGCTGGAGGTGGTGGGGGTCCCTGGCTACTCGGATCCCCCTTGTTGCCATGGTGATTGTGCTGGTGCAGGGAGCCAGGGGCTGCTTGCTATTCTGGGCACGCAGCGTCTGGGCTGCAGAAGCATTTTGGATGCTGCTGCTGCTACTGCTTCGAAGAGGGGGGGTGGTGTGCGATCCTATTCCTCTTCTTCCACCCCTTTGCGTCTACGCAGCAGTTCCCCACCTCCAGTTCTTGCATCCGTAACATCACTTGCACATATGCAACCTTTTTTTTAATCTATTCTCACTGATGAGTGGGGTTGCTAAGCAACCCGTTCCTTCCTGTATGTTGCATCCCCCCCCAAAAAAAAATCCCTGGGAAAAACGGGAGCCCTGCACCCCCCCCTCCTGCCCTCAATACGGCTTGTGCAGAAGGATAGTGGAGAGATGGCCTTGGTTATATAAACCCTGGTGAAGCTATTCCTTGAGAAGGCTGAATATTAAAATGGGTGTGAGTGAGCATGCAGAGCCCTGCAATGTGGAGGGGAGGGTGGGTGGGTTCTTTTTACTTGCACCAAAAAGGCTTATTTGAATCTGGCTTTGATTTGGTGGAGGTGGGAGAGAGTGTCCTGAGCTGGTTCATGACCTTCCTCTCTGCACAGGATCCCCATACTATGACAATGTGCGCCCCCTGTGCTACAGCGACTCAGATGCGGTCCTGCTCTGCTTTGATGTCAGCCGCCCTGAGACCATGGACAGTGCACTGAAGAAGGTGAGAGAGATGTGTGCTCATCCCCATTCCCTGCCTCCCCCTTACGGCCTGAGGGTCGGATTGGGGGTACCTGCTGGCATGGAGTTTAATGCTCCACAAGCCAGACTTATATGCCTCCTGGGAAGAGAGGCATCCCTAAGGGGGTCATTGGTCCCTGACCTACATGGGAAGCATCCATGCTTCCTCTCAGGTCTTGTGAAATCTATGAGCATCCAGGCATAGTTATACAGGGGGCGGGGGGAGAGAACCTCTAATGCAGGTCCCCCAGTGTAGATTCATAGAACTGTAGAGTTGGAAGGGATGATGAGGGCAGGGCCTTGCAGAGTCAGGCAGAGGCCCAGGCCAGGTAAATAATGTGCCCCCTCTTTTTTTACCCTGGGGATAACTGAAGTCTTACAAATAAGTATATAAATAATTTTCACAAAAGTTATACTGACAAATAATTTTATTTCAAGGCTTGAACTGTATCTGCATATAAAGACAAAACAGAAAATTTAGATATACAATAGTGAATATGCTGACCGAGGCCCCCTTTGGAATTGGGGGCCCATATGGCCCCCCCACTGTCTGGGCCTGCATGAGGGTCATCTAGCCCAACCCCCTGCAATGCAGGAATCTTTTTGCCCAATTTGGTCTCGAACCCATGACCCCGAGGTTAAGAGCCTTATGCTCTACCAGCTGAGCTATCCCAGCTGTACTTGTATCTGGATCTCAGAGACCCTTTTGTCAAAGTATCTTACACAGGGGGAATTGGCTCCATGTTAATATTTCTTCCGTTTTAACTTTACATGCAGATATACACAATACTGAGAGCTATTTACACCTGGGCATACACAAGCACAATATAAATGAGGTGCCCAACTTTATTACGGAGTCTGGCCATTCTGCAAAACTCATCCCACCCCTCCCCAACCACTGTTTGAAGAAGAATGGCCTTCAAGACTACAGATGGTCTTGGAGATCCAGGTTGTCTGGGAGAATTATGGGACAATAGTTTGAAAGGCCATAAAACACAGCATGGGAAGCTGCCTCACCCAGTGTTGTCTATTTTGACTTGGCATCCGCTCTCAAGCCCTACCTAGGGCTGCCGTGGATCGAACCTGAAACCTTCTGCATGCAAAGTAGGACTGCTGAGCCCAGGGCCCTGCCTAATATCTTGTGTCCCCAGAGTTGAAAGTGACTTGCCACATCATCTAGTTATTCTCTCCTTTCAGCCACTTAAACAAATGCATGTCTGCCTCCAGCACCCACAATTTCTACATCCCATATGGACAATTGGAAATGGATAGTGCTGCTGTTTCCCTTACTTAACTTTTCCTCCCTGGTCTTCAATAAATACTCCAGCAAGGTATCCCTAAAGTCCTGGTCTCTTATCAGCCTAACATATAAATAACAGTTTCCAACTTGAATTTCTTGCCACTTTTGAGCCGTTATATTTAGAAACATCTCTGTTCACCATCCCTTCATGTTTGTACATACTTGCTGCTTTAAATCAATGTGGAAAGTATTCTAAGCTGGCACTCCTTGGGTAGTAAGGCAGCCAATGAGTCCTGTAGTTGAGTCCCATTACTTGTGAGCCATATTGGTAGCATCTAATGGATTCTTTGGTGGGTTAAAACACATTAAAAGCACAAATCCGGAGAAGTCAATTGCAAAAGGAGTATAGAATGGCTATTAAGGGGGAAATGCTATTAAGGGGGAAATGTGAGCTGATCCACTTGTTCAGGAAGCTGCAGAGTGTTCGCTGCCTGACCGCTAATCCCAAAGTTAGTGTTACTTTCATCTGTTAGAAATTGCATTTTTTTCATAGCCTGTCCTGCTCAAAGAAAGAGAGGAGGTCTTTAAAGTCTTTTGAAAGAGGTTTGGCCTAAGATATTACTATATTAACACCAAACCAACTGATCTATAAAGGATATTAGCTATTTAGGACGGTGATCCTGGTTTTTTGGGTTCTGGGGCTGCTTCTCTATTCTTATTTCCACAAAGGCTCTGTAATTCTTGTCATGCATAACTGTTCCAACTGTTGGATGGTGAGGGGGCTATAGAGATTGCTTCCAGGTGTTTATGGGAGTGTGGGGGGGGGGAGAGAGAACACGTATTTGAATTTTCCTACAGAACTCTTGACACTCTGTTTTTTTAAAAAAATCCCATGCCCACTGCAGAAATTAAGCAATGGCAACACCAAGTTAGACTTCTCCCAGTTAGCAAAACAGCTTGTTAAGTGAGCCCCAGAGGACAGGACAGCTTGTGTCACGGTGATGTGGCAATATCTCTACCTGGGACACGTTTTGAGTCTTGGAATGCTAGAGGGTTCAATTCCTCTTTGGTATGTTTTTCTAGTGGAAGACAGAAATCCTGGACTACTGTCCTAGCACCCGTGTGTTGCTGATTGGCTGCAAGATCGACCTGCGCACCGACCTCAGCACCTTGATGGAACTGTCCCACCAAAAGCAAGCCCCTGTCTCTTATGAACAGGTAAGGTCTGCATTTATAACCTGTAACGTACTCCACACCTACACACCCACCCCAGTATGAATCCCTTCCTTGAGCAGTAGATGCCTTCATTTTTTTAGTCTTCTGTGCTTAGGGTTTTACTTGCACCTGTAGATATGATGGCACACATGATTAAATTCAAGCTCAAATTCCTTCCTCAAATTGTTATTTTTTGTGTTTTGTTTTAAGTTATCCCTCAAGGAATTTGAGCTTGAATGTGCTTCCTTGCAAACTGAAATTAGCTTTGTATACAACTTAAAAAGGCATTCTGAACATACCCTCACAAAATGATTCCAACTAAGAATGATATTTTCAATCTGTAGATAAGTATAGATATATATCTATGCAGTCTTAGAAGTCCTAGGTTGGGTAAAATAACACTGCAATTGCATATACCAACTACAAACATTTCTTTTAAATCCACTGGGTATATAACCTAAAAGCCTCTCTGCAAAGGCTTACTCCAACTATAATAAAGCGGCCTTGCTGAAATACAAATATGCTGAGGAATTTGAAATTTAATAGAACTTCGATATCTTGTATGTTGGGGGTATGGCCCTTTTGTTGGAACTTTCTTAGAACAAGCCACCGTGGGAACATCCCTCCTTGAGATGGATATTGGCAGCTTCATGGCACCTGGGCTGTGTTTTGGCTGCACTGGCTATAGGACTGTTTCAAATCCAATGCCCAACTGCTCAAGTGCGATGCATTTCAGAAGGCTACATTCTGGCATCTGCATCATGGCTTTACTGTTTGTGGTTTGTTTTGGGGAAAGCAAACCATGATCCTAGTTTCAAATGACAATCCAGACTTTGGCTTGTTTCCCAGTGGGGCAGGAGCGGAGTGAGAACTTTTCATCAACATGCGCCAGTGCGCTGCATGTTCATAGTAAACCACACTGCTCCATCTAACAATGGCTTAATAATTTTATTTAGCACATTTCTATACCACCCTTCCTTGCAGGACAGTTTGCAGTATAAAAACACAAAAATATATAGCAAACAAAATCAATGATGTGCCAACCATCTCGACATGTGTGTCCTAATTTGGAGCAGTAGCTCCGCTCCCTGGCTTGGGTCCTCATGCTCTTCTTTTTTCCTTTCCCTTTTCAGGGTTGTGCTGTAGCCAAGCAGCTAGGAGCAGAAACCTACCTGGAGTGTTCGGCCTTCACATCGGAGAAAAGTATCCACAGCATCTTCCGGACAGCAGCCTCCATCTGCCTGAGCAAGCCTGGCCCCCAGCCCCCCAAGAGCCCAGCCCGAAGTTTCCCCAAGAGACTCCTCCGCTTTCCCAGCCGATCTGAGCTCATCTCTTCCACTTTCAAGAAGGAGAAAGCAAAAAGCTGCTCTGTCATGTGAAGGGGCCGCCTACTTCCGGGGAGCAGGGGGTGGCGGTGGAACCATTGCGGACACTGGGCCCTCCAGCTGGCCCTTCTGGGGTGGGGAAGGGAGAGGGCTGCCTGGCTCCCAGGGGCCAGGCCTGGAGACTCCAGAAGGATCCCATTCCCAACTTCCTCGCCGGCTTGAGCAAGCCTGCCGCCCCTTCCGCATTGCAATGCTTCCCTCCATGCAGCTGCAGTGTGCGCTTCTTCCAGACAGACGTGAAGCGGGGAGGGGGAGTTTGGCTGGACTGCAAAGGTGAAGGCTGGCCCAAGACCAACCTTGCTCCGGAAAGCCTTGGGCCTTGGCATAGCAACATCGTGGACAGCAGTGGCTCTGGTGGTCGTTCCACATAGATTTGGAAGGTTCTAAAGAATCGCCCCCTTTCTGATGCACAGTTAATATCTTTGTTTGGCCCAGATCACCTCTTCCCATCAACTGCTTGTCTCCATTGCCTGTGTGAAGCAGGCCGAGTGCAGATCACTTCTCCCTTCTCTCTCCCCCCCCCCCCAAAAAAGCCTGCCGAATATTGTGTCCTTCCTTTTACCCTCCTCCCGCTAGCAGAGAGGTGTCCGGGTACCCTCTCCTTCGCCTCTGCAATTGTAGGTGGAGGGGGGTGGAGGGCAGGAGGAGGGAGTGGTTGTTTTATAGACATTGTCTCTTTGTGTATGGGAAGGAAAGGAAATGGGGCAAATCTGTTAAATGTTCAGTGTTATTAAAAGAAAAAGCTTATTTATTAATGAAAATATAATGCAGATTAACATCCACATTTGAGGGGTTTCTTATTTGTTAGTATCATTCTTGGATTTTCCTGGTCATGGAGGGAACTGGGAGAGATTGACTTGCAGATACCAAGTCCAAACCAAAGTGAGCCTTTTAGGGAATCCTTTTCCTCATTGGCATGTCTTATGGTGCCTCTGTCCATTGCAATAGATTCTGGGGCATGTTCTCAAGTGAGCAGTCAGTTGGCCAAATCCGCCTCATTGGTGCTATGCTTCAGTGCACTCTAGAACATACCCAATGCTCTGTCACAATGTGTGTTTCAGCTTATTTCTAGGACATGTTGTCTGCTGCTACAGATCTTCTGATTAGGGAATGATACAGTTCCTGCAGCAGATTTGATTGTCTTAACTGACCAGTACAATGGACAAGTCCCCATGCAATTTCTTCATACCAAAGCCTAGCAGTACTTCTAGAGTGGAGGGGAATACAATGAATACAGCTAGAATAATATTGATTGAGGGGCATAACCTTTTGCAATCTCTCTAGCTGAAGTTAATGCAAGATGATGCTAGCACTATCCAATTAAGCTGGGATGCTGGAGGTCGTGGCTCCCTTTTAAGCATCACCTATGGAAGCGCACTTCAGTACAAAGTGGTTGCAGGTAACAATGATGTTAAATTGTATATAGCCTCCCTTCCTAGTGGTTATCTAAGTCCACACCTGGTTGTGTTCCACAGTTAACCCGCACTACAAGAAGCCTTAGCTTGAGCTGGGCTGGAATTCTGCATCCTTTCACCATGTCTAAATTGGGTTAGTGGAATATAGTATGGAAGTTTTAATCCTGTAGTTTCAAGTGGAATGGAGTGCTTTAGGTAACAGAAGCTTCTCACACGAGGCTGTCTGTACTCTTCTCTTTACCCAAAAGAGCTCACTGAGGCCTCATGACTACCTGACCTCTGCTGCTCGAAGTTAACTTGAGAATGTCTGTGGCCAGCTATTCTGCAGACAGTGGCACACCTATATAAGTTGTGATCTTGCTGTTACTGCCTGGCTGTGCTTGTGCTGCAACTGCAGCTCTCAGGAAATGGGCAGGAGTCCTACCAGAGTCTCCTGAATTCCAGCTTTGCTCATAAGGATTGAAGAGTCCTAGCCCTCCTTAGGATGTCCTACCCAATGTTTGTTAAAAGGGCTCTGCATATCTACAATTAGAGTACATTTGAATAGCTTGACACTTGCAGAGATCTGTTTCACCTGCTGATCATTATTTACTTAGTTTTTACATGTTTTATCCTGTTTGGAGCAATCTTTAAGCATTTTGCTTTCCAAGTGGTTGGTTCATGAATATGCTGTAGCAACCCAATTCTGTTACAGGGATAAAAATTATTGAAATCCAAAGCCCTAAGTAATCCCTTGGGTAGACCTGGCAGAGATCCTTCCTTCAGAGAGAGGGAGAAATGGTGGCAGAAGGAAGGATAGACATCCCACCCCAGCTCTCTTGGCCCAGGGTTCTTCCACATATCTTAGTTTTACTATGCAAGGCTGTAGCCAAGCAAGATCTCATGCTGTGCTTGGACTTTACCCTCTCAGCAAATAGAGGCCTGCTGTCACATCCGGCATACTAATTCTCTTAGTTGCAACAGCAGGAGGGAACTATGTCATGGGAAAGAGGAGTCACACCTTCCACAGGTGTGCCCTTTCTTATCTGCTGAGGTGAAAGTTCCCTGGTTTTCATTTTTGCTTTTAACAGTAATGATGGTTTTTGGTTCAATTGAAAGGACCAGCTGGTCGGTAATGGGAAAGACTGTGACCACAGGGAGTCACTGTTGGTTTGTACAGACAATACTCAGAATGCTGGACTAGCTAGGCCTTGGAGCTGATCCAGCAGGATGAGAAAACAGGCTGACCTGGGGTATGGCAAAGTTAGCTAGTCCACCACAAGTGTGTACTCAGAAGCTCAGGCTGCAACAACTGAACCTCATCCCATAAAACAGCACTCTGGGAGCCTCCCTATGCCCTGTCCCAACCACGGCATCAAGCTCTGAGTTGAGTGACTTCCTCAGGCCTCCCAAGATTCTGATATCCCTGCCTGTTCCGCTGGATGGCACTATGTAATGTGGATGTAATGGAATAAGTTTTATATGCTGGCATCACTGCCATACATTAGACTATAAGCTTTAAGCTGTGTACTGTCAACTTCACTGCAGGACCTGCATCCAACTGCCATACTTATTTCATTGACCACAGAAAACGAGGGAACCAGCTGGGCTCCACAGTGCTAGAGAAGGGATTTAGGAGCAACTGTGTAGATGACGCCTCTCCATCTTGCAATTCTGCAACAAGACTAGGGCCTTGACAGGTGTGTCAAGTCATGTCAACTGGAATCTCAGAAATGTAAAGTTGGAAGGAGTCCCAAGGGTCATCTGGTCCAACCCCATCTCAGCTAAAGCATCCATGACTGATGGTCATCCAGCCTCTGTTTGAAAACCTCCAATAAAGGAGCGTCCACCACCTTCCGAAGAAGACCATTCCACTGTCAAACAGCTTTTTGCTGTCACAAAGTTCTTCCTGGTATTTAGTCAGAATCTCTTTTTGTGTGTGTGTAACTTTAATCCATTGTTTTGGGTCCTACCTTCCAGAGAAGGAGAAACAAGTTTGCTCCAGCTTCCATGTGACAGCACTTTAGATATTTGAAAATGGCTATCTCTACCAGGCTAAACAGCCCCAGCTCCCTCACCCATTCCTCATAAGACTTTGTTTCCAAATCCCTTATCATCTTGGTCACCCTCCTTCGCACATGTCAATAATCTTAAAACTGCCCAGAACTGGACACAGCACTCCAGGTGTGGTCTGTCCAAGGCAGAATAGAGCAGTACTATTACTTCCATTGAACACACTCATCCCAAGCATTCAGGAATATTAAACGATCCCTCTAACACCACAAGAGGGAATAACAGCCACTGCAAATCCAAACCTCACCAGGAAATGATACATACATAATGGTGGGGTGACCTGTAGTCCTCACTTATTACCAGATCATTCCCAGCCCCTCCTCCAGTAGCATCTCTAGAAATGTATAGGCCTGGTGGGGGGAGAATCTTAGGGGGGAAATGTGGAATTCCCCCCCCCAGGCCTGCACATCTCTAACCACCACCAAGACTACCTGCATCAGCTCAGGAAGGAAGGCTGTTGAGCAGCAGAGCAGGCTTTACACCAACCAGATCCCTGTTCAGTCTCTGATCCGGTGTCAAGAAAAAACACCCAATTCCAGATTCCAGACACAAGGCTTCCTAGTTAGATAGAATTCCTATGAACGATGGCAACCTGCACCCAGTGATGGGCTTTGGGCTCTCAAATTTATGCTAAAATTGGTGCCCTCCCACCTCTCTCGTGCTCTGTTCTACAGCATTGTTGTGGCACACTGGTCACACTACCCTAAAACTGCCTCTGCACCCCCAGTGTTGGTGCTGCTTCAAGTATCGGGACAGAGGGACGGTGAGCAAACTGGGTCAGATCAAGCCTGCCCAGCCCATCCACACAGGTGATACATGCCAGGTGAGCCACCTCATCTACAATCAAACCGTGGGTGAGAGTTGTTTGCATTTTGGACTGACTTGGCTTCTAACAACACCAGGTGAGAGATGGCAGGTTGTCAGGTGAGGAATGGCCCTGAAGAGGCAACCGCCTTAATACATTGGATACTCCTGCCCTTCACTGACCATCTGCCATCCCCCAGCGCCATAACACCCGTGCCTCTTAGAGGCCCCCAGGTTCTGCCTCCACTCAAACACAACCTCCACAAGCAGAAATGCTTTCTAATGCCAGCCCTTCAACAAGCTGAGAAGCCAGCAAACCTCCAAGAATGAAATTAATCATGGTGGCACACAAGAGTTTGTGGTGTGCCATGTTTTTATTGCTATTTTTTTGCTCTGCTTTATGCTGACAGGCACCTTGTGAATCCTTAAGAGTTTAAAGGGGGAAATATGGGAAAACTTCCAATAAACAAAAAATAAAATAAATTTGAACCCGCCAGTGCCCGTAACTTTGATACAGGCTGGGTGCGCCCTCTAATGCCTGCTGCACCAACCTGCAGCTACAAATCAAATTGATCTCACAACCAAAGGTGGCACCTCGGGTTGGCTGGCTATTTCAAACCTTTTAACCTATCATTCCGTATAGTTAAAGCTATAAAGGTCTGTATAGTTAAAGCTATGGTTTTCCCAGTAGTGATGTATGGAAGTGAGAGCTGGACCATAAAGAAGGCTGATCACCGAATAATTTATGCTTTTGAATTCTGGTGCTGGAGGAGACTCTTGAGAGTCCCATGGACTGCAAGAAGATCAAACCTCTCCATTCTTAAGGAAATCAGCCCTGAGTGCTCACTGGAAGGACAGACCGTGAAGCTGAGGCTCCAGAACTTTGGCCACCTCATGAGAAGAGAAGACTCCCTGGAGAAGACCCTGATGTTGGGAAAGACGGAGGGCACAAGGAGAAGGGAACGACAGAGGACGAGATGGTGGGACAGTGTTCTCGAAGCTACAAACATGAGTTTGACCAAACTACGGGAGGCAGTGGAAGACAGGAGTGCCTGGCGTGCTCTGGTCCAGGGGGTCACGAAGACTCGGACACGACTAAATGACTAAACCACAACAACCTATCATTCAAGTCAATTTCAAACATAATTACGAATTCACAATAAAAATCAAATCAGCAAGTAGTCAAAGCGGTGATTCAGGTTTGTTTGGCTTTTGCACTGGCTGGTGGGGTGTTTTATTTGAGGGGGGGTAGTTGTGGTTTTGCGGGGGGGAGGAGGCAGGGTTGGCCCATTTTGGCACCTGGGGGAACCACAAAAGGAAAGCCCTTCCTTCCCACCAGGGGGAAAGGGATGAGCGAAGATCCGCATCAGGAACAACGGTGTGAACGCAGGGCGGCGGTGCCTCTGCGGGGGCCGCTCCAGCGAGTTCCTTCGCCGGAAACCCGTCTCCATCCCCTCGCGTGAAGGCAAGCCTGAGCGAAGTCCCACGGACCCGGCAGAACAACATTTCCCAGTAGCCACCATGGGGGGAAGGCGGCGTTAATCTTCCGTCAAGATGCCGAAACGCCCTCTGGGAATTGTAGTTTTCTTACTTACGTCCCGTTTAGAACGCACAGGCTTCGTACCCCGAGAAGCTTATTTGCAGGGCGAACAGAGCGCCTTCCGAGTGCGGTGCATGCTGGGATTTTTTTTCCCCTCCCTGCCTCGCGGTTTCTATGGGAAATGTAGTTCTAAGCCCGGGCACTGAGGCGGGAGGGATAGCCCGAGTGGACTTGCTTTCCCATGATGCTCCGCGGCAAACCCGCTGTTGTGACCGGAATCAGCTTTAGTAAGATGGCGGCGATGTTGGCGGCGCAGTGAGTTGCTGGTAACGTCAGGAAGGGCTACAGGTGAGGCGCACCCGCTTGTTCCCCGGCCACCGTCGGTGTTTCCAGCGACTGCAAGTAGGGAAGGCTATCCAAGAAGAAGGGCTGGAGGCAGAAGGGCTGCCGGCTTCCTCACGCCGTCGCTTCCCTCGCCTTGGTTTGTTTCCAGACGCTCAGCCCTGACGGGGATGGTGCCAGAATAAACACAGAGGTTTGTGCACCAGGGTTCGTGGGAGGAAGAGGCGTTGTTGTTGTTTGTTTGTTTAATTTGTATCCTACTTTTCCTCCCCATTTTATCCTCACAACAACCCTGTGAGGTAGGCTAGGCCGAGAGTGTGTGACTTGGCCCCAGGTCATCCAGTGAGTTTCATCACCAAGTGGGGATTTGAACTCTGGCCTCCTAGGACCCAGTCTGGCACTCTAACCCAGGCACAGGCAGACTCTGGCCCTCCAGATGTTTGGGACTACAGTTCCCATCATCCCTAGCTAATAGGACCAGTGGTCAGGGATGATGGGAATTGTAGTCCCAAACATCTGGAGGGCCGGAGTTTAACTGTGCCTGCTCTAACCACTACCCCAGATGGGCTCCCATGCATAGAGGGGCATTTCTAGCCTGACTACCCTCTACAACACCAAACCCCCTCCAGCCCAAAGATCAAGTACTGTATCTCCTTCCAGCTTTATGGAGTGAGCTGGGTGAAAGAATTTGAGAAGAGTGAAGTCTTGATTGTTCTGTTGAGGTTTTTGCCGAAATAACTGTGATTGTCGTTGTGCATAACATGCCACTTTTTCCAACATAAAATTTTATTTTATGGTCTATTTTTATGTTAAAATATGTTTTCTTTGTTACATTTTATTATATCCCACTTTTCTTCCAAAGAGCTCATAGTAGTATTTCCCCCCTTTCCCAGCTTTTATCTTCACAACCACTCTGTGCATGACTGAGGGGAGATATGATCCCGGGTCTCCCTTTTCTCTGTCAGACACTTTTGCTCCTATACCATACCTGCAGTCATAGAACCAGCATGTGGGTCATCAGCTGTAAGAACTGCATGTTCATGTGAACATGCAGCATGCACCTGATCATGAATTTTTATCATGCCTACATGCAGAAGAACTACTTGTTGTTGGACATGATGATTTTTGTGTGTGTGCGTGCATTCTTTTTTCCACTACCAGTCTACAGTATATGAATTCGGAACAAATTCTCATTGGTACACTTTAATTTATTTCAGTCTATGTGACATTTATAAATTTGTCCTGATCAATTTTTGGGCTTCCCCTCTAAAAACAGGCCAGCTGTGTTAAAACTTGTAGCAATAGCCTGTTTAATCAGTATTTATTTATTCTAAGAGGACCATGCTGAGAATGGAGTAGAAGGCAATATGCCAAGACTGCCACCTTCTCAAAATAGCCTGCCAGCAAATCCTCTTTCAGAGATGCCATCCCCTCCATGGATTCCTTTTTCGTGTCCAAATCAGTAACTGGGAGGGGTTCAGGTTGCATTTCTCTTGGGAATGAGGGGCTCCAACTGTTGGTCCCTCACCAACTTCCACACCTTGAAAACTTTCTCAGGATTTAAAGAATGACATGATATGGTGTATAATGCGAGGAGTGAGATTTCAGGTTCTTAATTAAGCTATATCCACAGACAGTTGGGGCAATTCCATACTGAAGCAGGTCTCCAATCCCCCTTCCTTTTCCCAATAACTTCTGTATATTAATACCATCGACAAAACTTTTTAAATCCAGATGGCTGGGGAAACTGTTGAAAAGAGAGAGAGAGATTCTTCACCCCTCAAGGAAGAGCGGAGACGCTCACGTTCAGCTGAACGAGAGCGAGACAGGAAAAGCTCCCCCATCACAAAGGACAGGAAAAGGCACCGTTCCCGTGAGAGGAGGAGAGGCAGTCGATCAAGATCCCGATCCAGGTCCAAATCGACTGAGAGGTAAGGCCAGATTATAGGTCAATTTGGTTTGCTGCAAGCATGGTGAAGGTTAGTCAGCCTTGAGTGTCTTAAGTAAGCAGGGAGTGCTGTTAGCTTCAGCTGTTTTTATTTGGCTATTAGTAGGATTCAACAATCCAGCACTGAACTAGATTTTGGACTCAAACCAACGATTTACCGAGGTAGCATCCAATTTCTCAGAGCAGTTCCTTTCAAATGCTTTGGGGGTGCACTTAGTAACAGAGTCACAATCCATTCCCAACTGGAATGGTGCTTACGTAAGTTCAAGGACACCCAGTGCATGTCCTTTGTGGACATACTGTTCTGCATCCCTTGTTACACTGGGGCTAGGTAGTCGGTATTGTTGGTTTTGAAATAAAAAATGGGTACAAAGTTTTCCTATACTACACTGATAGAGCTTGGTTTCCAAGACCTGCAAACATGCATGCTAAATAGATTACAGTGTATCACTTTACTTTATATAACGCATCTGCTTTCTTTGGGGAAGGGAGCTTTGTGAAACTATGCAAGTTATTGATGCCCAACCAATGAAAGTGTTGCTCTGTCCTAATTCTCTCCTGAATTTGAGCTGTGGCTAATCTTTTTTTTCTCTTTTCATTTTTAAGAAAGAAAATGGAGGTTCTTATGATGCTGAATTCAGTGCTCTGTGCCAAATTCAGCGCTTCAGAGGCACTGTTGCAGAGTTACATCCACTCAGTCTTGAGTACATTTATCGTCAATTTCTATGCCTTTCTAGGTCTGCTGTACAGATAAACCACAGCTGTACTCTTGATACAAAGGCTGAGTTGATGAGTGTGAGCAAACCATAAAGGGACTATATAGGAGGATGCTAATTTAATTTGGTGGGATTGAACAGTTCCTACAGTTGGTTGGTTGATTTCTATTGATTCAGGTTTCTACTGTCTGATGGAAGAGGTGGCTTGATCTGTGTGCATTGAAATCATTCGCATGTAAACCATTTGTTTGTAGAGAGCGGCGATATAAAGAGCGGGAGCGAGACAAAGAGCGGGAGCGCAGCAAGAAGGACCGGGATCGTGAGAAAGATGGGCACCGGAGGGACAAGGACCGTAAACGGTCCAGGTAAAACACTGTTTCCTAGACAATGAATGCAGTTACTTCTGAGGTGTTGCAGCTATTGTGGAATATAGCATTGTTTCATGGGTAGCTGGAGTGGAAACATGATGAAAAAGATACCTACAATTTCACCATTTTAGCTTTATGTTTGAATTTAAAGAGAAGTTTCATCTAAATTCTTGGGTTAACAGGTTACTATTACGGGAATTGGGCTCAAGGTACAATGCCTAGGTTGTTGTTGAAAGGGCAGTAGCATCTACAGTTACCATGAGTGACTCGTGCTGAGGATGTGTTCAATAGATTTATTTAGGTTTGGGTATATTTAAATATTTATAATCCATACTTTCATATAGTAGATCAGAATGGTGAGTAACATACAAAATATAACAAAATCAGCAAAGTAGTCCATAAAAATATGATTAAAAACAGCAGTGAAACATCAGCAGATACTAGTTGGTTAAAAAGAGAAATTCATATTTCAAAGGCCTGTCTAAATCATTGAAGACATGTAAAAGAAGGGAGGGAAAGTTCCTGCTGAACCTCTACTAATAGAGAGTTCCACAGGGCAGGGCTTGCCACACTAAAGGAATGGTCCGTCCCTGAGGCCAGCTGAACCTGAGGGACTGAACCTAGATCCACCCAGGGAAATACGGTAACCGCAACTCCTGACTGTTCTATCCCTCTGGCACAGGAGCTCCTCTCCAAGTCGGAACAAAGACTCCAAATCCAGGAAGAACAGAGATTCTCGCAGAGATGATGATGATGATTCATTGTCAAAGAAGGAGAAGGTAACTGCATGTGCCTTCTAGATGTCCAGTGCTTGTCAGAACATGTACAGTTAGGGTGGGTTTGAATTCCCCACAGCACCCTGATTCTTTTAATTTGAGACCTCTTTTTATTAAAAATTACAAGTCCATGTATATTTTTCAAAGTGTGTTTCTAGGATGGCATAGATAAGAACCTTTCGTTGGTTGAAAGGCCTTATACTATAAATCTCTGTTATGTTTCAGTTCTCTACTTCTTTATACAGTATTTCTGGAAAGTGCTTACTGTGAGATGAAAGGGCAGCTCTTCTCAATTAATCAGGCTACTTAAAAACAGTTTTTTACATTCTCTTTCAACTTTGCTACATTGGAACTTTATAGCATAGCACTTTTTCCGTACAGCCAAAAGTATAGCTTCAGTGACAGCAATTCCTACTTTTTGGGCTTCTCTCTCCCACCCCACTCACCTCCACCCCTGATTTTAACGTTCACTTATTTTGTTCACAGGCCCAGCCACTTTCTCTGGAGGAGCTTCTGGCCAAGAAGAAAGCTGAGGAAGAGGCTGAAGCCAAGGTAAGAGTATGGGGCATGCCTCCACTTTCTTTTTCCCCACCTACCAATTCCATTTTTGCCTGGGTGAGACCAGCAGGTGGGTGTATTGGATTACAGTAAGCTGTGTGTATCTAAAGCTGTGCTTTGCTTCCTGGCATCTTCAGCAATTCTTGATGCGGGAAGTACACAGGGTTTCCTTGCACGCTCATCATCTTGCTCTGATTTCTTGCAGCCGAAGTTCCTTTCCAAGGCAGAACGAGAGGCCGAGGCCTTGAAGCGACGGCAGCAGGAGGTGGAGGAGCGGCAGCGGCTCATAGAAGAGGAGAGGAAAAAGAGAAAACATTTCCAAGAAATGGGGAGGAAGATGCTAGGTAAGGATTACCTCCCAGGAGATCGTCAGGTACAGTGGTACCTCGGAAGTTGAACAGAATCCGTTCCAGAAGTCTGTTCGACTTCCAAGACGTTCGGAAACCAAGGCATGGCTTCCGATTGACTGCAGGAAGCTCCTGCAGCCAATCGGAAGCCGCGTCAGACATTCGGGTTCCAAGGAACATTCACAAACTGGAACACTTACTTCCGGGTCTGTGGCGTCCAGGAGCCAAAACGTTCGACTCGCAAGGCATTCAGGATCCAAGGTACAACTGTATTCAGCTTCAGGGGTGTGATGTGATTCAGGGGTGTGCTGCTCTGAGCATGTGTCCTGATGCCACGTTTCCTTACATTCTGCCATTTACTACAGAAGACCCCCAGGAGAGGGAGCGGCGTGAGCGGAGAGAGCGCATGGAACGAGAGACCAATGGCAATGAAGATGAGGAAGGGCGGCAAAAAATCCGGGAGGAGAAAGATAAGAGTAAGGAACTTCATGCCATCAAGGTAATGCTAGGCCATTTCATTTTCTCTCTGTAAGAAGTATGGGGAGATGAATGGGTTTGAGCTAGGGGACTGGGATAGGAGAGTGCCTTTGATGTGCATCCAAGTGGCTGAAGTTGAATTCATTGATCAATTTAATGCAATCATACCAGTTTTTTGAGTGAATCATCACAGTTTTCTATGTCCTGAAAAATATATTATTGGTGTGGGTTGATTGTCACAGTAGACCCACTCACAAAATCAACCTGACAGTGCCAACGTACTTTCATTCTCCCCAAAAGCCAGCTTTAGAAAATGGTCCGTAAAATTGTTTGATCACTTTTCATCACTCATATCTTGTCCTTTACATGACTTCATAACCCTAAGGCTAGGGTACTGTAATGACTTTTCTTTGGGGGTTCCTGAGTTTTTGAAATGTACACCTGTAGAAGAAAGCAACAGCCCAGTTCTTAACAGGAACACGTCTTCAGACACAGCTGTTTGGAGTTTTCAGCACTGGAATAAAAGGCTTTTTTCCCCCTTTGCTGCGGCAAAACTGGGCTGTGGCAAATTTATTCTTCCTGCTTTTTCCTGGGTCTTTGTTCCCAAAGTCCAATGATGATACACATGTTTTCTGGGCTGGGAATGAAAAGGATGATCTGGATATGAGCCCAAGTGAGCAAAAAGCTGATTTGGGAACCAATGCAGAGTCTGAACTGTTAGCCAGGGTGTCCCTAGTTCAAAGTGCACTTCTGTCACTACAGGGCCTTAGGGAAACTCTTGTCTTGTCAGCCTCAGGGACTTACCAGAAATATGAGGAATAATAATACTGACCCACCTTACAGGGCTGTTATATATGAAGCGTCTGGAAAACTTAGTAAGTGCAGCATACGTGTTTTTGTAACTTTGATCCAACCGATGTGTGTATTGGATTATAGCATGCTCTAAGGTATATTTTGCTCCTTAGCGTGTTCAGCAACAATCCTTGTCTCTTCACGGTCAGACTGAATTCTTGCAAAGGGATAGCATGCTCTAAGGTATATTTTGCTCCTTAGCGTGTTCAGCAACAATCCTTGTCTCTTCACGGTCAGACTGAATTCTTGCAAAGGGAGGCACCTAGAGTTTCCTTGCAAACTTCCTTTGTGTTTCATTGGGAAATGTTGCCTTGTTTTTCCTTTGGAAAAGTCTGAGAGGGTATGAACTGAATAAATACCATGTCCCCTTAGGAGCGGTACTTGGGTGGGGTCAAGAAGCGGAGACGCACTCGGCATCTGAATGACCGCAAATTTGTCTTTGAGTGGGATGCTTCCGAAGACACTTCCATTGACTACAATCCCCTGTGAGTATTGCTGTGGGAGGCGGGTTCCATATGGCAGTGTTTTTCAACCTTTTTGGGGCAAAGGCACACTTGTTTCATGAAAAAAATCACGAGGCACACCACCATTAGAAAATGTTAAAAAATTTAACTCTGTGCCTATATTGACTATATATAAAGTAATTCTCTTGAATAGGAATCAAATAAACACAAATAAAGTATTTTATAATTACTTATTATGAAATAGTAAGTAAACAGAAATATGAAAAATTATAAAATACTTTATTTTTAAATCTTTCAAATTTTTCAATTTCCCCCACGGCACACCAGGCAACATCTCGCGGCACACTAGTGTGCCGCAGAACAGTGGTTGAAAAACACTGCCGTATGGGATGCTACTTCAGAATAGAGAGACTGGTGTCCGCAGAGCCACATATCTATCCTTGCTCCTGGGAAGGATCTGAAAATCCCATTTCCTCCTTAGCCGGTATAGCTGACACAAATGAACCAGGAATATTCCCAGCCCTGTGAGAGGAAGATGACTAAAGGTCTGGGATTTGGGATTTGTAAAAAAACTACATCCTTGTACCCTAAAAATACAAATTCTCACATGGCCGTGAGTTGTGGAAATTAAGTGGGCTTGTGGAAAAAATTGAGATGGGGTTCTGGGAGTTCCTAACCAGATTCTAACCACCTACAGTTTGGAGTGTATACAGTACCATTTGACATTCTGTTCAACAGGTACAAGGAGCGACATCAGGTTCAGCTGCTGGGACGTGGCTTCATTGCTGGCATTGACTTGAAACAGCAGAAGCGGGAGCAGTCGCGTTTTTATGGAGACCTGATGGAGAAGCGGCGCACGCTGGAGGAGAAAGAGCAAGAGGAGTAAGTTACATCCAGGGAGGGAGGGAGGGAGGCAGGTGCTGGTGTTGCAAAGTTTATGATGACATTTCTTCAGCTGATGAAGGAACAGTAAACTTTTGTGGTTTGGCTGGATGTTGGTATTCAGGTGGATATGGGAAGACATTCTATGCTTTCATCCCATGTACAGTGGAACCTCAGGTTAAGTACTTAATTCGTTCTGGAGGTCCGTACTTCACCTGAAACTGTTCTTAACCTGAAGCACCACTTTAGCTAATTGGGCCTCCTGCTGCCGCCGCGCCGCTGGAACCTGATTTCTGTTCTCATCCTGAAGCAAAGTTCTTACCTGAAGCACTATTTCTGGGTTAGCAGAGTGTGTAACCTGAAGCGGATGTAACCCAAGGTACCACTGTACAAGGATTGGTGTGTTTTTTTGTTCTGTTTTTTCAATTCAACAAACCAAAACTCTCTGACAGGGAAAGTCACACTCTAAGAGTTCATTGTGAGGAGTGTAAATCATGAAAAGTGTTCAAATTATATGCATACACAATTAATAGATAAAATCCATTGTTGGGTTTTTTAGCCACACATGCCATTCAGCATCTACAGAAGTAATGAATTGGTTACTTGAGCCAGTTTGTGCTCACCAGTTTTCTTTTCTGGCTAGAGTTTTGTGCCTTTAGCAGTGGGGCTTGCAAAACCTCGCCACAGTGGCAAAAAGTGGCGGCAGTCTGCAAGTTCTCCTGGCGGTAGTAGGAGCGGTGGCAGAAGCTGCGGCAGCCTGCCTCAGTGAGGCCTTGTAGGCCGCCACTACTGCTGCTGCCACTGCAAGACCTTGCAGGCAACCATTACTGCTACTGCCATGACAAGGCCTTGCAGGCTGCCACCACTTCTGCCCCCTGGCCTTTGCTGATTCTACTTCTGCCACTGCTGCTGCCTAGCGGGCATGCTGGCAGTCTGGCACTCCCAGATTATTTGTATTCCCTATGACTCATTGCCATACTGTGGGTTGTCCTGAATACCACCATTTGGTAAGGTAAAGGTAAAGGTACCCCTGCCCGTACGGGCCAGTCGTGTCCGACTCTGGGGTTGCGGGCCCATCTCGCTTAAGAGGCCGGGGGCCAGCGCTGTCCGAAGACACTTCCGGGTCACGTAGCTAGCGTGACAAGCTGCATCTGGCGAGCCAGCGCAGCACACGGAAACGCCGTTTACCTTCCCCCTAGTAAGCGGTCCCTATATATCTACTTGCACCCGGGGGTGCTTTCGAACTGCTAGGTTGGCAGGCACTGGGACCGAGCAACGGGAGCGCACCCGCCGCGGGGATTCGAACCGCCGACCTGACGATCGGCAAGTCCTAGGCGCTGAGGTTTTACCCAAAACACCACCCGCGTCCCCTACCATTTGGGAGCCAAGCCCAAAACTAAAAATCCTGTTTGGATGCATTTTGCTTTGACCGCTGATTAAAGTGACCATGAGGTGATTGATAATATTGTCATTTATCAGTTTTAGACCCCTAAGTGGCAGCAGTTGCCAGGACATTGTCATTTTCACCTTTGCGTAGTTCCATGCTTATTTCAGACATTGTGGTAGATTGTGATGTTTTGCTGGTGATAACATTGCAATGTTTAGCTGGGGATACATTGCGAAGTTGAAAACCAGATATCGCCTAATCCTTGGACATACTGTGGTTCATTGCCAGGTAAAATATTATGAAACAGTTATCGTGATGTGAACGTCTAATCGGTTTTGGACGATATCTCAATATATCGCCCCAGTCCTATTGCTGGCATCGTTAATAGGTTGCAGTAAGCAAAGTTTTGTGCAAACGTGGGCAAATAAGAGCTGCCCTCTTCCAGTTTGCTGGGGTTTTTCTTTGCTTTTGTCTTCTACCATTTTGGCCTTCCTATTCTGATGCTGTTGGGATCTTCCTTCTTCGTAGGGCACGTCTGCGCAAGCTGCGTAAAAAGGAGGCCAAGCAACGCTGGGATGACAGGCATTGGTCTCAAAAGAAACTGGATGAGATGACAGACAGGGACTGGCGTATCTTCCGGGAGGACTACAGCATCACCACCAAAGGAGGCAAGATCCCCAACCCTATTCGTTCCTGGAAAGACTCTTCGCTGCCCCCTCACATCTTGGAGGTCATTGACAAATGCGGCTACAAGGTGAGATGCAAGTCACTTCATAAAGATGGATTGGCCCTTCTGTTAACCATTGAAACTTCAGTTTATTTTGAGAGACTGTAAAAGTGTATATTTTAAATGCTGTTTTAAAATAAAAAGTTTATATTTTAAAATGATCATTTTTTAAAAAAAATGATTATTTAGTTTATGGGGGTGGGTGTTGTTGAACAGGGACTGAGCATCATGGCATCTGGAGATCAGCTTTGTTCTTGAAAGGACATACTGTTTTGGATGTTGGGGAGGACTAAGAGTCAGGATTCCTGGTTCTGTTGCTGACTGCTTGAATTCCCTTTGATTCCTCCCAAGAAGTCTAGTGCTTTCCTGAAGGTTTTATGCCCCGTTTTCCACAGGAACCAACTCCTATTCAGCGCCAAGCCATTCCTATTGGTCTGCAGAACCGTGACATCATTGGCGTGGCAGAAACTGGCAGTGGTAAAACAGCTGCCTTCCTTATCCCATTGCTGGTGTGGATCACAACACTTCCCAAGATTGACAGGTGAGGGAGGGAGTGATGGGTGCTGCGGCAGGTTAGGCCACTTTTCCGGGGGGGGGGGGGATGAAATGGACATATGAGGGTCCTGGTTTGGGTCTGGGTCAATGCTCACATGCAAATGATTCTTCAGCCACCACGGTTTGCACTGGTGCTCTCAACAGCTAGGCATTCTTCTGCGAGGGAGTGATATTTATCTAATATCACACATCAAGTACAGTGGTACCTTGGTTCTTGAACTTAATCCTTTCTGGGAGTCCGTTCAACTCCCAAAAACGTTTGAAAACCAAGGTGTGGCTTCCAATTGGCTGCAGGAGCTTCCTGCACTCAGTTGGATGTTTGGCTTCCAAAAAAAATCCACAAACCAGAACACTTACTTCTGGGTTTGTGGCGTTTGCCAATTTGTTCGGGAACCAAGGTACCTCTGTAATCTGTTTGGGAAGCCTTTGCAACCCCCCTAATATTTCAGTAAATTTTGGTGGCAAAGCTCAGACTTGTGCTTGTCACTGCTCACCCCTGTTTTTGTGTGTATGTGAGAATGAGTGAGAGGTGGGGAGATGAGGATTTTTCTCCCATGGTAAAGCCATTGCTTCCAGGTGTGCAGCTTTGAGTGAGCAGGACCACAGTCATGGCCTGATAACAAACATAAGAATTGCTTTGCTCACATTGACAAAAAAAGGTCCAGCTTTGTCCAGCAATGCTGTTTCCATCAGTGGCTACCCAGAGACTTCTGGGAAGCTCACAAACTAACCATGCTGGAGATAAGCCAAATCACCATGGATAGAAGGCTCCCCGCCCCCGCCCCCCACTCCTGTGTACACTGCAGGGACCTCCTTGCAGCTTTTGTTGTGCTCAGGCTAAATGGCTGGTGTCAACTTATGAACATAGAAAACTGCCTTGTTCGGAGTCAAACCATTGGTCCATCTACCTCAGCATTGTCTACACTGACTGGCAGTGGCTCTCCAGGGTTTCGGGCAGGTTCCTCTCCCAGCCCTACCTGGAGATGCCAGGGATCGAACCTGGGACCTTCTGCATGCAAGGCATGTGCTGTACCACCAAGCCGGGGGTAGGCAACCTAAGGCCCATGGGCCACAAGCAGCCCACAAGGGTTGTTTAACCAGCCCATGAGCCACCCCCGAACTGAGCCGCCCACTCAGCAAGTCCCCACATGCTGCCCTAAACTAGCACGGTGCAGCGCAGGGACTCGCTTCCGCGGTGGTGAAAATTGTGTCTGTACATGTGCAGATGCCGAAAATCATGTCTGCACAGACGCAGGCACCAGAAACCTTGCTGACCCCTGCACTAAGCGATGACCCTTCCCCAGAAACTGTGGCTTCTAGGTGAGCTTGAAATAATCTGGTTCAGTTGGAACCCATTTACTTCACTGGGTTGACACTTGGGGGGAGGGGGCTTGTTTCCCCTTCTCCAAAAAAAATCACATGGCGCCCACCCTTACTTAATTTTGTTTCAGTGGTAGTCACAAATGTATACATTTCTCACAGTCCAATCTATCAGGCAGAAATCTGGGGCATTCTTTGGTTGGGATCCTGCCTTTGCTGCGAAGTCTCGTAGGCCAGAGAGGGATGGGTTCACCCTGTCTGCTTCAGCTCAGCATGTGTTTTTTGTTCCCTGCAGGATTGAGGAGTCGGATCAGGGGCCCTATGCTGTCATCCTGGCTCCCACCCGTGAGCTGGCCCAGCAGATTGAGGAAGAGACCATCAAATTTGGAAAGCCCCTGGGCATCCGCACAGTGGCTGTTATTGGTGGCATCTCGCGTGAGGATCAAGGCTTCCGCCTGCGCATGGGTTGTGAGGTGAGAGGGGCACCCTTCTGCTTTAAAGGTTAGGGTGGGTGGTCTGTAAGGGCCGCAGCCAATGCTGCAGCTCTGCTGACACAACCAATTTCTCTTTTAAAAAAAAAAAAATATTAACAGGCCAATCACATCATATTCAAATCACATTAGTTCCAAATTATACAGCCAAATTTAAAAAAAAATTGGGGGGATACCCATATATCAAGCTCCACACGAGTCCAAAATTCCGGCTAAGACCAGACTTCACTTATTTTACTGCATTAATTGTCAGTCCTATCCAGTTCAGTCCAGATAGTTCTTTATATATATTTTCTTCATCTTGTTGTTGTCATACATTCCTTTCTTTGCGATCTCTGATGATTCTCATAAGCAGACTGAAAACTGGTTTTTCTGTGTGGGTTTAGTCCAGGACAGCCCTGTTCGACACCTCCGTAAACAAAATTAATCTTCATTGTCCTTTATTTTTCCAGGCTAGCCGAATAAATCAAATAGATCAGGGCGCTCTGTCAGGTCAAACTTCAGTTTTGTTAGCACGTGCTAATCGGAATCGGCGTCAGAGAGAGCTGACCTCACCGAGGGCTCGTGCCAAGTGTTCTGCACCCCCATCTCTCGGATCAGGGGGTGCATTATGAACACCGCTGGCCAGGCAGCACCCCACCACATCCTGGTGGGGAGGGAAGGCTGCCTACTTCCCATAGCAGCCCCTAAACTACCTCATGTGGGTCAGAGAGATGTTATTGTTGGCCATCTTCCAATGCGCCCCCTGGTGGGCCCCCGACACAACCAATTTCTCATCCTGCAATGGAGCTGCTTCTTCCTCTACTGTACCCCCCTGCACACCCTCAAAATCAGCTCCAGAGGGTAGGGGGAGATGTTAGATTTTAGGGGCACACAGTGAGAGGAGAGGAAATGGAAATCCTGTTGTACCAGCAGAACACTCTTGGCATATTGTTGGCTACAACCCTAAATGTTCACTTTGTGCATTAGCACAGTGCTCCTGTGAGTGATAAATGATGACACCCAATCATAGCTTAATATTCTCTTAACTTCATGGCCTGGCTCACCTTCCTTGCCTGGATAGTACATTGGGAAATGTTGCACTGTTTCTTGAGTTCATCAGGGAAGGATGGGGAAAAGCTGTATGGACACAGGTTGCAAGGGTCATTTCCACCTCCATGTATCTGCTCTCTCTCGCTGAATGCCACAGATTGTGATTGCTACACCGGGCCGTCTGATCGACGTTTTGGAGAACCGTTACCTGGTGCTGAGCCGCTGCACCTATGTAGTACTGGATGAGGCTGACCGCATGATTGACATGGGCTTCGAGCCTGATGTGCAAAAGATCCTGGAGCACATACCTGTCACTAACCAGAAACCAGATACGGACGAGGCTGAAGACCCTGAAAAGATGTTGGCCAACTTCGAGTTGGGCAAGCACAAATACCGGCAGGTTAGTGGGGTTTGGATGCCTTGCTGTCACATCTGGTGTATTAACTTGTAGAAAGTAAAGCAAAGGGGTTCAAGGCCACCATTGAGTTCCACCCTTTGACCCAAACACCCTTCCTTTAATCTGACCTGGTTAGCAATGTTTTTAAATTCACATGAGAAATAAGGCACTTTTTTTTGAAGGGATGGAGGGTGTGGTTGGTGGCTGCTTGTGGGCAGGAAGATGCTTTTATCTGAAAGCTGTTTCTTAGGAAACCATGTTCATTCCAGAGGGTGGTAGCCCACTAAACAGCACAAAGACTTTTAGTTGTGCAATGGAGCTTCCCTGTCTGCTCTTCTCTCCCCATATGCCCCTGTGTGCCCTGTAAATTTGTTCTGGGGGTTACCTCTATCCTCCAGAGCTGATTTACAGGGTGTGTGGGACGCGGGTGGCAGTGTGGGTTAAACCACAGAGCCTAGGACTTGTTGATCGAAAGGTCGGCGGTTCGAATCCCCGCAGCGGGGTGAGCTCCTGTCTTTCGGTCCCAGCTCCTGCCCACCTAGCAGTTCGAAAGCACCCCTAAGTGCAAGTAGATAAATAGGGACCCCTTTCTAGCGGGAAGGTAAACGGCATTTCCGTGTGCGGCGCTGGTGCTGGCTCACCAGATGCAGCTTTGTCACGCTGGCCACGTGACCCAGAAGTGTCTTCGGACAGTGCCGGCTCCCGGCCTCTTGAGCGAGATGAGCGCGCAACCCCAGAGTCAGCCACGACTGGCCCATACGGGCAGGGGTACCTTTACCTTAGGGAGAGGAGAGGGCCCTGAGACCTCTGGGTATAGGGCTGTATATTATTATTATTATTATTATTATTATTATTATTATTATTTATTAATAATAGTCCTTGTGCTAATGGAACTGATCACTTGGGTTCCACCCAGAGTTCAGTTTCATAGGCACAAAAGGTGAGGCCGTGAAGAGGATGGTTGATGTTGGTGGCCATTCCCTTTTCCGTGGAACATACTGAGTGCTTGAAAGTGTGCTTTGAGAGGGAGTGAGGCAGAACAAGGAGAACATTTAAGCTTGGGCACCATTCACAGTAAAAAAAACCAACTTACCAGCCAGAAGTGGTAAAATGGTAGGATTAGATGCCCTTTGCAAGGTGAAGGGATCATTGATTTCCTTTATTTCTAGCTAAAATACCGCAAATGGGAGTGTGGAGACTTGTTTTAGCTATGATTGAAGGTAACTTTCTTAATAAAAGCGCTCTCTTTGTACATATTCCCTGCAATGTGATATTTGTGAAAATGCATCCCTCCCCTTTTCTGCTTAAATTGGAGGAGTTCCATTATGTGGGAGGAGAGGCAGACTGCCTTGCACTCATGCTCTCTCTTTTCTCCCCCCCCCCCCCCGCAGACTGTGATGTTCACAGCCACCATGCCCCCTGCTGTGGAGCGCCTGGCCCGCAGTTACCTGCGCCGCCCAGCAGTGGTCTACATTGGTTCTGCTGGCAAGCCTCATGAGCGTGTGGAGCAGAAGGTCTTCCTCATGTCAGAGTCGGAGAAGAGGTAATCGCTGGTGTGGGAGGTTGCGTCAAGGGGCTTGGTTTGTCTAGGTCAAACGAGGTCACGGAAGCCTTTGAGGTTTGGGCCCTCAGGTGTGGTAGGCATAGAAGATAGAACTGTGTTTGTTTTGATTGGCACAGGGCTCTGTGCTTAAAAAGAAAACTCTTTGCAGAGGCAATTCACATCCATTTTATGCTTTTATCTTCGCTCCTTCCAAATTGTGGCATAAGCACATTTCTGGCTATGAAGTAAAGCCTCAACCCAAACATGGGGCTTCTGCCGTAATGTAATTTCCAGAGATGGGCTACGTGGAATGTGCCAGCATTCCTCATGACTTGAACCATGAAACAGTTCCCAGATTCCTCAAGCAGAGTGGGTGGAGGTCCAAAGGAACCATGAACCCTCTTGTCGGGAAACTGAAAATACCAATGACTTGAAACGTGTGGAGAGAAACATGGTCTTGCATTTACTGTGGGGTGGGATCAGTGGGTCAGGATAACGACCAGTGCATCCTTTCCTTGGTGGGAGTGCAGAAAAGAGAACGTGGCATGTGGCTTAGAGTTGCAGAGGGACCCCAGAATATCATTCACTCCAGCCCACCCCCCATATGCTTACTGTCAGCATCGCCCTTGAGCCAGTACCACCAACTGGACTCATGCACTTCAGCCCCGACTGGGCTAGATGAGCTGGGTAGCACTTCCAGAGACCACCTTCTGCACAGGAACAGGTCAAAGTGCTGTGGACTCACAGCTTAGAGTTGTGAGCACCGGATTCACTCCAATAAGAAGACAGTCGTTGCACAGCAGAGTATAGCAGAGTATATAAATGACTCAGAGAGCAGCTCTGTAGAATATCTTCTTTATTCTATCTACAACTACTATACAACTATATACAGAGCTTAATGGGTTCTCTAAGCATAAAGAATGCTACACTACACTGAGTGTCTGCAGCTGCTCTTAGCAGCAACCTTATCTCTACACATGATCTCTAACACTCGGTCTCTCTCTCTCCAACACACACACACACACTCACTGACTGACTGACTGACTGACTGACTTGGTGCTGGAGTAGAATAAGTAGAGAGCAGAACACACCTCCTCCTCTCTGGAGAGTCAGCAGAGATCATCAGGAGATTCTTGGATATGGGAGGGGTGAAATCTCCTCACTTACTTGAATCTGGGTGCACCTTTTAGTTACGTGTTACAAGTTCCAGCCCTCCTTTCTGCCAAGGAGCTCAAGACTGTACACATGGCTATCCCTGCTCAGTGTTATTAGTGCTGTTTCTGGATGTCATGGTACTGAACTGTTCCAAATGATAATACAGAGATGAGGCATGTCTTTGGCACGGACAGTTAGAGATGTGTGCCAGAGGGCAGGGGTACAAGGTAATATTTCTGCTGAACCAATTGCATCTTCAGACCCCACCATTGTGCCTCACCTGTTTGCTTCTCCTCTCCTTTCCCCTGTACAGGAAGAAACTGCTGAACATTTTGGAGCAGGGCTTTGACCCACCCATCATCATCTTTGTGAACCAGAAGAAGGGCTGTGATGTGCTGGCTAAATCCCTGGAGAAGATGGGGGTAAGTGGCAATCTCAAGAACTGTAAGTTCAAGAACTGCAGGTCCTGTGTCAAAGTATTTGAGGCCCATGTGAGGTTAGCTAGCCCATTTTTTAGGCTCTCAGAATTGGCGTCCTTGTGTCCTTTGTCAAACTTTGGGAAGATACGTAGTTGTTTTCTCTCACACTATCAGCAAATTATCAGAATAATGTGTTGAGCTGTTGAGCTTATGGCAGCTGGTAAGACATTTTCTGGCTGACTGCTGAGCCCTGAATTGGCAGAGTTCAGTGCTCATTCTTGGTCTAGCAGTTGCCATTCCCCCCCACCCCGCAAGCCCCTTGCAAGGTAATCAACATCTCTTGGCATTCACTAGGAATGTCTGGGAATGATGGAGCACTCTGCCCCGGTGTCTCCTTTTGAAACACTTGGCTGTCTTTGTCTCTGGAGGAATTGTTGCTTGTTCATTGCCTTCTTGTTACTGTCCTCTTTGCCCAAACAAACATCTGGCTTAATGTAACCGGTTGCTCTCCCATCTCTGCAGTACAATGCCTGTACCCTTCATGGCGGCAAAGGTCAGGAGCAGCGAGAGTTTGCCCTCTCCAACTTGAAGGCTGGTGCCAAGGATATTCTGGTGGCCACAGATGTGGCTGGACGTGGTATCGACATCCATGATGTGTCCATGGTGGTGAACTACGACATGGCCAAGAACATTGAAGGTGAGCTGTCCAGTGCTCTCTGCCTTTCTATAGAGATCTTCTGGGCACTTCCTGGGTCCTAGAACAGAAACCTCTGTGCCTGTGAGGCATGGCTTCACCAATTTGGGCCACCTAACTGGAGAGGCGGGGTGGACGTGGTTGGCATGCTGTGCTGCTGAAGTCACAAAATTGATGTAGGTCCTTCTAATTTCACGTTTGGGAGTTGGCAGTGTGTAGTCACAAAGTGCACAAGTTGGAAAGTCTGGGTCAAATCTTGTCTCTGCTGCTTTGGGCAAGCCCTTCTGCCTCAGCCTCCAATGCAATATGGAGTTATTAGTGATGGCCTACCTTTTTCTAGGACTGTTGTAAGGATTAATGCGATGTATGAAGTGCTTTGAACACTGAATTTCTATACTAATACTTCATCTTCATTTTCATCTTTAATGACTTATCTGTAACTGTTAAGGGGTGATAGATTCAGGCAGGTAGTCGTGTTGATCTGATGCAGTAGAAATGTATTTTTTTAAAAATTAAAATTGTCCAGTAGCACCTTAGAGACCAGCTAAGTTTGTTCTTGGTATGAGCTGTCGTATACATATTTTCAGTTAAGGAGTGGTCAGTCTCTGTCCTTGACCCTGTAGTATGAGCCATCATTTAGATTTTCCATCCAGCACCAAAGGTTAGCCACATTTTAACACCTTCCTTCCTCCTTGCTTACAGATTATATTCACCGCATTGGCCGAACAGGGCGAGCTGGCAAGAGCGGTGTAGCCATCTCTTTTGTCACCAAGGAGGACTCTGCTGTCTTCTATGACCTTAAGCAGGCTATCCTTGAGAGTCCGGTGTCTTCATGCCCTCCAGAACTGGCCAACCACCCAGATGCACAGCACAAGCCGGGAACCATCCTTACCAAGAAGCGGCGGGAAGAGACTATCTTTGCCTGAGTCCTGTAGGGTTGCTATTCAAGAGGCCCATCTGTGATTGCAGCCAGGGGACACTCTGGGCCACTGCCTGGAGCCTGGAGCAGGCTGAGAGCCTCCTGGCGAAATGGCTCTTTCTGGCCCACTTGCCTAGACCTTAAAGAGGCAGTGGCTTTTAATGTGCTTCCCCCTCCCCTTCAAACGTAGTAGGTACACCCCTCGAGCCATTGATGTGACACCCAGCAAAGAATTCAGGACCAAACAATGAAGACTTCAATCTAAAAAGTTAAACTGTCTCCTTGGGAATCCTGAGCTAGACAATTCTCCCTCCTTCCTTTTTCCTGGAGCCTTGCTTTACATTTGAGTTGGGAGGCTGAGCTAGGCTAGGCCTGCAGACTCACCTTGCTGATTTGTGCCACTTGGTGGCTTTAAGCCTGCCACCTGCTCTACTCCATGATCAAGCGAGACTCTGAGGTTTTGTCCCGACTTTTTTTGGGAGGGGGAGTGATACAGCTTGTGGCACTCAGGCTGGGATGCTGCAGGGCCCTCCTTTCCTTCTCTGGTGAGAGCATCACCCTGTTTCCAGTACCATGTATCAGGGTGGTATTTCATGAGGAAGGGTGGGGTGAATTTCTTAAGAAAACTTGATTTATTCAGAGGTTAGTACTGGCTACTTTCAGGAGAAGGGGACAGATGATGTACAGAAAGACACTCATATTTTTCAATGATGTTTCTGTGCTTCTATAAATCCATGTGAAATGTTACTCAGGTCTGTCTCTTCCTTTACTCCTCCCTTTTCACAGATGCAAGTTCAAACTGTGTCTCCTCTGTAGAACTTGCATTCCTCTGTGTCCTGCTTCTGTGCCTTTTAAATGTAGCAATTGCCCTTACAAGCTATTTTTGAGACTATGAGCCAGAAGCAAGATAACCAGTTTTGCACTAGTGATATAGTAAATCTTGTGTGTGTGAGGGCAGTAGCAGCATTTGGAACAAAGCAGTGTTTGAAGCATGACAGCTGGAGGTCTAGAATAAAAGGGCAACTTATTTTTGTTAAAAACAAAATGTGTAGAAAGTGTTTGTTCTTTATGTCCCTAACCCAAAAAGTTGATGGCATGTTGGACTTAAAACAAACAAAATATTTCTAGCTCAATATCCTCTACACTGCTCTCCAGGGGTTTCAAACAGAAGCCTTTTCTTGTCCTATCTGAAGATGCCTGGGATAAAACCTGGCATATCTTGATGTCACTGCTGAATGTCTCAGCAAAAGTATGCACAAGTAGATGTTTGAAGAGAAGTGGGACCTTATGTGTGTTGCCATAAAAGTGAACCATTTGCAGACACCATGAGGCACATGTATTTTTGCAAGTGAGTAGCTCTATGTCTGGTGAGCTGCAGCCCTACACTCCTGTTGCAACCCAGTGGTGGTCATTTTTGGCAAGAGTGCCCCAAATGAAATTCAACATACAGTGGTATCTCTGGTTGCGAACGGGATCCGTTCCAGAGCCTCGTTCACAACCTGAGCAGAATGCAACCCGCGTGTGCGCGGGTCGCGATTCACCGCTTCTGCACATGCACATGACGTCATTTTGAGCATCTGCGTGAGCAGTGAAACCTGGAAGTAACCCATTCTGGTACTTCCGGGTTGCCGTGGGACACAACCTGAAAAGATTTAACCCGAAGCGTCTTTAACCCGAGATATGACTGTAATGTGACTGGACAGCACCCCATTCAATTTGTGTAGCCCTCCATGCTTTGGGGTGACTTTGCCTTTATTTGCTGGCCTGCTCCGGATAAGGCAAGAACTGTATGTTGAAAAGCTCTCTTACTCTGCTGCAACTGGAAAAGTGATGCAATATTGCATAATCTGAAATGTAAATTAAGTGCCCAGGGCAAAGAGTATGGATTTTCCACCAATAAATTTGCATTTCCACCAGGAATTGTGATAATGCAGAGATGAAGACATTTATGGTAGAAAGCTGCAGTGCTGAGTTCACTAACTACGGAGTCTGGTTCATTGAAAGCAGGAAGGCCTGTCTTACGGATGCTTAGGACTGTACCACATGGACTTTGAGGACAGCGTGTTATTGGACCATCTTTGTTCTCTGGGACTGGGTAGCCACTTCCACAGCTTCATTTGCATATCTGCAGACTGAATTCTTCAAATGTGCTCTTTAAAAGAGTCCCCACAGCAGGTGCTGGAGTGCAGAATCCTGAGTGTGTGCACGGGGGGCTTGCAGGGGTGGGTAGGAGAGAAGGTACTTCATGTGATAGTTTATTGTGAGGGGAACTAAATGCTTACACAAATTCCCCTTTTGCTCCTGGTATACATCTCTGAAAACCAGGACACACATACATTAGATGCAAAAGTGACATGCAGCCATTCACATACCTTGTTTTGCTTGTTTAACCCAGTAGGAGTATTAACACCTGAAATGCGAAAGGACTCTTGATATGCAGACTCAAACCTTCCTTTTGGCTGTGCTTCAGGTAGTGCTGACGGAGGGCAGGGTGTATGCTGCTGAATTGGTAGGCTCCAATTTAAGGCTCGGTGGGAAATGCACATTGAATTATCAGCACACGTGTCAAATGTCAACGGCCTCCCTCACCTGCCCAGCTTTTTCACAAGTGACAATCACTTAATGTGTGTGTGTGTGGCCTTGTCAAGTCCATCTACAGCCAACTGAACTTCTTTGGGCTGCAGCTAAGCTCTTGAGATTTTCCATTTGATTTATGTGTTTTTCTATACCACATTAACTGCCATAGATTCCCTTAAGGAATCCTTAGGAACGATGGTTTTGTGTGGCACAGCAGAGAGCCTTAGTTCCAGGGAGAGGAACACTTTTTGTCCTGAGAGCCACATGCACTTCTGTGCAGGCTTCCTGGGCAGCGTGTTGGTGGTGGGTGATGGGGCAGAAGTAAAAAATGTGTGGAGCAACAGATGCAACTTTTCCCCTTGTATGGCAGGCTATGTTCCTGCTCCACAAAAACCAACAGGTGTGTCTCTATTCAGGCAAGAGAGTGGCATCGTTGCAATTCAAAGACACATTCCAGTCTGGCAATGTCCAGCCTGGCAAAAGCATCTCGGGCTGGGTGCCTAGGGAGAGTCCTGAGGCCTGTGAAAGGCTTGCATTTGCCTCCTGGGCCTGAGGTTTCCCCCAACCCTCTCCTGTCCTAGGCTCTGCCTCAAAGAACTAAACGATGCAGCAAAGAACTGTTAAGCCTCTTTGAAGGTTTTTGCAAGAAGTATCGCGTTTGTGAGTCAACACTGAACACACCTAACCCAGTTCACAGCAGGCCCTACCCACATTGCCTTTAAGAGTGCATAAACCATACAAAACATATTAATTTCTGCTCACTGATTACCCACTGAGCATCAATGTTCTTTACCCGTCATATTCCATTTAAAAAAAGACAAACCAGCCTTGTTTTATAAACAGCAAACGCTTGTTGTTTCAAACCGCTTACAAGTTGTCAGGGAAATAAGTGCTCTCTACAAAAGAATAGTAACAAAGCTCTTGGCATGGCCGACTGACCGGCAATTGCAGGGACAGAACCCGGATATCCCTGGCCCCTGGAGCCGCCTCAGTTCCTCCGGCCAGCCCAGGGCGTAGGACACACACTCAACAACTCCTGATGGTAGCATGCAGTATTTACAGGCTGATTTCTGATAGGTGTGTACGTGGTTTTAAAGGCAGGGAGCTGCCATCCACTGCCCAGTGAAGTGCTGGAGGAGGCTGGAGCAAGGGGCGGCAGGAGGACTGAAGGCAGGTCAGCTGGGCCTTTGGGGTAGGAAGGGGGCTTGTGCATGAGATAGGAAGCAGGAAATGGTGGGGTGGGGTTGGCTCTAGCCCTATGCCTCCCTCCTCAAAACAGAATCTGTGAGTGATGCAGGTGGGCATCACTGCCAAGCAGCAACGCTGGCTGGTACTCGCCCACCCCGCCCAGACAGACTATGGAAGATCAAGGCCTCATGCAATTATAGCAGAGAACTCCAGGGAGGCTGAAGAAGAAGAATAAAAAAATTATCACATTGTGGCTTTACAACTGATTGTTATCCCACCAGCTCCTCGACAGAGGAGGGGTGGATGTGCACTGAAAGGAGAAGGAGAGTCTCTGTGAGGGGAAGAGGGGGTCCAATGCAAGCAGACGCCTGGACTGTGGCTCTAAGGGGATGCATTGCTCGTTCGTTACAGGTTTCTCTTCTCTGCCAGGGAAAAAGTTGAATATTATATCCCCTGGTCTCCGGAGGCTGCAACTTTTTCAACAACAGAAGGGTGGAAAGGAGTGCTTCATCTTTTCTCCATTGCCTGTTCCCTACTCAAAATTGTACTCTCCTCCCACCGAAAACATGCTTCCTCCACCTGCCCCCCCTCCACCCATCTCCTGTGGATCTGGAACCCCCATCACTGGAAAAGCAGCTGGGAGAGCATTTTTAGTGCAGCCAATTTGCAAATGATTGCGCAAACCTGCTGCTCTCTATCCAAAATCATACCATCCCAAATCTGCTTTAAATATATATATCTGAAGTGCAGTAGGATTGCAACTTGCACACATTTAACTTGGACGATCGCAGCTTTATGCGTTTGGCAGCTGGCCAGCTGATATCGTACAAATTAAGCGCACAAAAGGCAGAAAATGCTTTTAAGCTCTCAGACTTTCTCATTGGGTTCTGAGAAGGTCTTGTGAGATCCTGGACAGCCCCACAAGATCTCGCACAGTCTCCTGAAGGTAAAATTGCTTGCGTGATGGCGTTTCCAGGGGGTTGTTTTGACAAGACACAATTTCGGCTTTATGTGCTACCCCCTGGAAATTAACCCGTGTGCAAGACATGATTCTACTATATCAGGACCTTATTACACATGTTTGTGTAAAATGTGCAGTTTACCTCTCAGGTTCCTAGGAATAAGAAGGGCTACCACTTCACAGAAGAGAAGAAGAAGAAGAGGAGGAGGAGGAGGAGGAGTTTGGATTTGATATCCCGCCTTTCAGACTAAGGAGTCTCAAAGCGGCTAACAATCTCCTTTCCCTTCCTCCCCCACAACAAACACTCTGTGAGGTGAGTGGGGCTGAGAGACTTCAGAGAAGTGTGACTGGCCCAAGGTCACCCAGCAGCTGCATGGGGAGGAGCGGGGACACAAATCCAGTTCCCCAGATTACGAGACTACCGCTCTTAACCGCTACACCACACTGGCTCTGTGGAAGAAGGAGGAAGGAATTTGGGGCAGTTCTTACGGTTACTTTGGAGCACGACTTTGCTCATAGTGGCATCAAATCTCATGGTGCTCACAGGAGCAATGTCAGGCAAAGGCCACGTAGGGCTCCCCTATTGGTCTTAGCCATGCCTGTGAGTGATGATGCTGAAAAAACAAGCACCCCCACTTATCAGGAGAATATCTCCAGGTGGAAAAGCCGCTGTGGGGTGGCCTCTATGACCGCATGTGGATGCTGTCTGACATTTCACAACCCATCATTCACCTCTTGGATTATGCCACATTTTTCCACTGCCATGAATGGAAGGGGAGGAAAAGATGGAAGAACTGTTTCTAGACTGCTACTTTAAGCTACAGGTAAGGGAATCACATTGTTGAATACATATATCTCCCTGCATACAGAAACTAAACATGAAGAAGAAGCATCATAATCTAGCCTTCTCCACACTAATTTTCTATATGAGGGAAATTCCTTTCCGATATGTTTAACTATGCAATTCTTCTACCCCTGCAACTTGAAGTGGTTCAGCCCAGGGGACAGTTAGACCCGCCCCCCACTGCTGCATATGGCTGTGTGTGATGCATCAAAGCACCTGCACAGTCGCCTATGCCACAAAGCTCACGTCATGACTTCACCCACTGCAACTGCAAATCTGAAAATCTACTCGCAGACCACACCCATTCCCACAGGGGACATTCACGTTCCTCAGCAACCCCAATCATATTACTTCTGAACTGGCCTACAGCAAAGCATGAGAACGATGCCCGAGTCCTTTCAGCAAAAGCCCACAATCTTGTCTTTCCGCTTGTAATCCATCTACTCCGTCTTACCAGGAAAACTGATCCTGGTTTTGCTCCCTGCTAAGCCTCCTTTGTCCTAACAGTAGCCCTGCTCACTTGGAGTCAGAAAAAGAGAATCGCAGCCCTTTCTCCACCCCCTTTTGTGTGCACACACACGCAATTGCCTCTCTCCTAGAGATGCCTGAAGCCCAAATCCCTCCCCAAAAAACAATGGACCTGGGATGAGAAGCTACCAATGGAATTTACCCTGCAAGGACGTTATTGTGGCCCTCATTAACCCAAAGCAGAGGTGAGCGAGAGATTCCACCCATCCTGGGTGTAGGAATCAGGCAGCTGTGGCTGTGTCTGGGGTTCCATGGATAGCACCTGTATACCAGGGCAGGACCTGTATACTGTGGGGCTGAGCTGGGAGGGGAGGAAGAGAGGAAGGCTTGATACCAGGCAATTGACGTGACTCGGGAGGAGAAGGAGGCCCTATCCCGTTTCCCTGGCTGCCTGGCCCAGGGAGGGTTGGGAGGTGCCCGGCCAGGAGGCCTCAGTAGCTGTCCTTAGCCCAGGGCCGGTTGCGCTGCCAGTTCCTCTCGTTGTGGTTGTGCTCTGTCTCGCGCTCCAGGAGGCGGTCCTGGGAGTCGTGGCCGTTGGTGCTGTGGAGGCCGCTGTTGTGGTTGCGGTGAGGCTGGTACAGGTCAGTGTAGGCATCTGAGTATTCTTCCTCCAGGTGCCGGGAGCTGCGCTGAGAGGCTGCCGTCCAAGTCTTGCGGGAGGCATCGCTCGCCTCGTCCGACTGCATCAGGCTGTCATGCTCCACCGGGGAGCGTTCGTTGCCGCGCTCGCCCAGCGAGGCCTGGTTCTGGAGTGGGGAACCATAAAGCAGGTCACAAAAATCACCCAAGGACACAGCGCCATCTGGGGGCGCATAGTGCGTCTGGGCAGGGCCCATGAGACAGTTACAGTCACTCACACTTAAATCCCATTGAAACATTTCAAACTAAAAATGGCAAGCTTGAGCCAACATACCAGGAAGCAGTTCCCGCTGGGTATGGAATTGTGTTGCATCTCGCACAGCTAGTTCCAGTGGCACTTAAGGGTGACTTATTTTATTTGGCCTGCTATAAGGTTGAGGCTTCTGCACTAACCCCCCCCCCCCCCTCAGCAATTTTTCCCATCAGAATCAACAGTCAGAGATTATGGGACTTGCAGTCCCAACAGCCAGAGGACCACAGCTGCCCGCCCCTGCCCCAATTGTTAGGTTATTTGTACCTGCAGGCCTGGAATGGCAGTTGAAGGTGTGGCGAGGTTTTGGCCGCCGGCAGCATGCGCAGGGTGGTGAGTTGCGCGCCAGTATACTTCCAGGTAGTCTGCCAAGTGTTCGCAAGCATCCTCCAGCTGGTTCTCATCCAGGATCACATCAAATAGTTCCTTGGGGGAAAGGGAGGAGGCGCAAGGGTGAGAAGAGGGAGAGAAAGGGATCAGTTCCTCAGAGACCCAGGCACAGAGGGCAGAGAAGTAGGCAGGGTAGAAAATGAGGCTTGTAGTGTTGGGTGGAGAATGTAAGCAAGTACCGGGCGGCCTGGCATGGTGTATAGCAAGGGCACAGAAGTGCCACCTTCAGCTCCAACCTTTAAATGTTCTCCCCCAAATTTGAGGATGGTGGACTGCAATCTTAAGATTGTCTGTTAAATGAGGCGGGAGCACTTCTTAATTTCTAGACGAAAAAGCTCTGCAAAGGAATCTCTGCCACAGGAAGGATGTTCCTGAATTCTAAACACATAAGGCCAGATTCAGGTTGCTCAGGGGTGTGGGAAAGGCGCTCTGCACATGTTCAAAGGCACGTTTTCCCATATGAGACGACTTCACACCAGTTTCTTAAAAGACAGAGTGTGGCCATTGATGGCGAAAGCACTTGCCTGGGGTTCCTTCTGCCGGGTTCTGCAGAACCAGGAGGTGCCGAGGGGAGGAAGTCAAGTTACAGGAGGCACAGAAGGAAAGTGAAGAGCCAGACAGAGCCCAGGGCAAGACAGAGGCATGTCACACAGAGAGAGACAGACAGACAGACAGACAGACTCACCGGAGGACACTGCACAAGCTTGTCAGCTGCCATCATCTGCACGTTGAGATGCTTCACTTGTGACTTCCCTCTGGACTTGATAAGCCTCTGCAGCACCTTCCAGAAAAAAATAAAATTAGAAGAGGACACAGCTACAGAGCTGGAAGGCTCCCAGCAGGCCACCTAAAGTGGGAGGGAGGGTGCATTGGCTGAGATGACTGAGCTGTGAAGCAGAATTTACTATGAAACTATCACATGGTCTCTCTCTCAGCCTCCTCCCTCCACCTCTGCAGCTCCTAAAACTTATGAAGCCACCGACTGGCAGAACCATGGGGCTAGAAGAGGCAGCAGGGAAGCCCAGGCTTTGAGAGGGCCCCACTGCAGATAAATAGTACCTCCTCTTTACAGCGTTGCTTCGGAGAAGGGGGAGTGCAGGAAGCTGCCTTATATTGAGCCAGACCACTGGTCCATCTAGCTCAGTACACTGACAGGCAGCAGATCTCCAGCGTTTCAGACAGGGAGATGCGTGGAATTGAACCAGGAACCTTCTGCATGCAGAGCAGCTGCTCTCCCACTGAGCTATGATAATCCCATAATCCTAAATGGTTTATGGGAGTACCATTAATCCCACACACTCTCATGGGAAGACTGCATGCTACATGGGTCACCTGACACTGACATTTTCAATGGGAAAGTTCCCGCTGTTGCCACGGCCACCCAACAACTGAACCTCATATGGGGGGAAAAAGCAAACACCAGAAAATCCAAGTACACATTTCCCATGTACTATTGCTGCCGTCCCTCACAGCACGAAGCTCGACCTGGGCAACCAGCTTGGTTAAAGAGAAGACCTTCTGTGTATAGTAAAGGTAAAAGGGTTGTGCGCCGGTGTGGAAAGTGAGCCAACCTTGTGTTTTTCTTTGGCCCAGCAGCTGGAATTAGAGTGGCCAGGTCTTCACTCAGAGACCTCCCCTGTATCTTCGAATATCCAGAGTAAGAGAGCAGCAACTTTCTCTCCTCACCTGCCACCAGGAGTGGACTTTGGTAATATGGCGTCCTGTGTGAGAAGAAAGTGTGGTGCCCCCACCTCAAGTTTCTTATTTTCACAATTATTCCTTTTGGTACTTTGAGTAGGTACCAATATTATAAATATAGGTATATTAATGATGATGATGATAACTTTGCACCCCTCAGTTCAACACTCTGTGGGGGGGAACCAGCCACACAGCCTTAAATCAAGTGCTGCTGCCACTTCACTGCCCAGTTCCCCCACTGGCACCTGTTGGGCAGCACACCTGGATTCCTTCTCAACAACATGCAGAGTCAGAGTTGGGTTTCAAGGTAACTGGGTGCTGTGGTGATGAATCTCTGGGTTGCAATCTGGCTGCTGTCCTAGCGGAAACGAAACCCTGAGCTGAAATGCTAACTTTGCAAATTGGGGATTTCAGGGAGGGGATATATATAACTCTTTTGGTAAGGTTTTAAAACAGGACTGTGGGACCTGTCGCCCTCCAAACATTGCTGGACTTCAGCTCCCATCAGCTCCAGCCAGCATGCCCAATAGTCAGGGATGGGGGGAGCTTAATATTTGACATCTGGGGGGCCCTAAGCTCCTATCCCTGTTCTGAACATGGTCCTGCCCATTCAGGAAAACGTGGGGTGGGCATAAATTAAACTAAGCAGAAACCAGCTTACCTAGTGAGCTGGGGAACAGCCTAGAGACGGGAGGAATCCATCTCCCACTGCAAAACTAGGGGATAGCAGAAAACACAGCTAAGAGAGCTGAAAGGGGCTTCAGAAAAACAGAGAATGATTCAGAGGAATCCCATTTGTCTCCGAGGAGCCTTTTCCTCCCCTGCTTACCTTTGGGGAAGAGACCTTGACGTAGACGATGATTGGGGCCAGCGAAGTTTTGGCCAGTTGTGCTGGGTGGTTGATGGTGTCGGCATCCAACACAACCAGTTGCAGCGACTTGGCCAGTTCAAAAATTCGCTCGATCTCGCTCTGGACTTCAGCTGCGAAGGAAGCAGAAGGGCAGTTGTCTCGATGCCCCTTTGAATAGGCAGGAAAGAAGCCTCTGTCTGCCTCCTGCCTCAGGCATCTCTCTGGCATCCACACACACTTGCCTCCCTTGAGTCTCACCTCCACAGCTCCTCACCACCTTTGAAACTGCAGTTTTTACTGTAGGTTGGAAGAACTACTTGTGGTACGCTTCCTTCTTGTTTCTAAAAGGATTTATAATTGCCTGTTCAGGTCTCTAGACCCTAAGTGTCTGGGATGTAGCATTGGTGAAAGTTTCAGTTAGGATAGCAGGATGGCAGGCTAGGTTCAGAGGACACAGCTCTGTCCTCTCATCATTTGGGCATTGTCACAGCAGTATCTACTGCCTCAGCCAGCTTCCTCACTCTGCCCAATGGCAGGGCCCTTCTCTGGGCGCAGCGCAGGGACAGGAGCTTGTGGCCCTCCAGATGATGGGAGTCAATCACATGTAATCCTAGCTGGGAGTAAGTCCCATTAAACTCAGCAGGACAGTGCTTCTGAGTAGACAAGAATAGGACTGTCCTGTAAGGGACAGGGGGCTACACTCCAGTACTTCCTTATTTCAAATCCTCCAATCTGCCAAGGACTAATAGGTGACATTGGGAAGGTTTGCTACTTTCTCCCAGCCTTTATCTGCACTTCTATTGACCTATCCTACAGGGGTTTTGCAAGGATTACAAGGTAACACATCTGAAGTGTTTGGGGCATTTGAAAGCACTATATAAATGCATGGTTCATTCATTATTATATTGTCCCACTATTGCTTCTAGTCAAGCAAATTGTGCAGTGTTTTTTTATGCCATACAATGCCCTGCAAAACCTGTTTTCCAGAAATGAAAATGAGATAAATAACTATCCCACTTAGAAACCAGTTTCTAAAAGAATAATTGTCCCTTTTCAGACTTGGTGGGTCTTTGAGATTATTATTACCCTTCCCCGTAAGCTTGGGAAGTGAGCAGGAACCCATTCTGAAAATGCTGTGAGAGGTATATAAATAACAGCAGTGTGTTGTCTCCTGCAGGAAGCGATGAAATGCAAGGCACCGGGTACATTCAGGGAGAACGAGGAGGCTGCTTCAGGTGAACTGACAGGATCCAGTTTTATAGTACAATGTCAACGTAAGGAGGGGGAAAACACCTTTAATTCTGCTAATGTTACTCATTTTTACAGGGTGACACTGAGATGCAGCCACATGACGCTTTCGCACTGTGTCTGCATTCTGCGCAAGCACATTCCCACATGAGCAACTATAACTGCACAGATATCGTGCAAAAAAACAGTATTAGGGCACTTCACAGATAATCTAGCTCAGTGCCGTCTGCATTGACTGGCAATGGTTCTCCAGGGTTTCAGACAAGCAGATACCATATTTTTCACTCTATAGGAAACACTTTTCCCCCTCCAAAAATGAGGGGGAAATGTGTGTGCGTCCTATGGAGCGAATGCAGGCTCCTTGGCTTCAGCGATAGCATCACGAAGCCTCCGAAGCGCAGAGGGAGAGCTCCCCCCGCGCTCCGGAGGCTTAGCATTGCTTTCGCTGAAGCCACCTGAAGCCCCTGGAGCGCAGGGAACTCCCACTGTGCTCCGGGGGCTTCAGGCAGCTATCCGCAAGCCTTTGGAGCGCAGCAGGAGTTCCCGCTGTGCTCCGAAGGCTTGCGGATAGCCGTCTGAAGCCTGGAGAGCGAGAGGGGTTGGTGCACACCGATCGCTCTTGCTCTCTAGGCTTCGCTTCGCTGGAGAGGCGCTGCACAGTTTTCCCTCTCTGCACAGCGCCCCTTCAGCGAAGCGGGAGGAAAAATGTAAGGGGCTCCATTTCTCCTGCCGCTTCGCTGAAGGGGCGCTGAGCAGAGAGGGGGAGAATTTTTTTTCCTGTTCTCCCCCTCCTATGGTCCGGTGCATCCTATAGAGCGAAAAATACAGTAATTCTTAGCCCCACCTGGAGATGCCAGGGGTTGATGCCTGGAGCCTTCTGTGTGCAAAGCAGAGGGTCCACCACTGAGCTGCAGCCTGTTCCCAGTAGGGATGCATAGAAGGTCTGGTCTCTGCCCAGGAGATTTTTAAACTGTGTTTCCCCTGTTGTGCTCAGACGAGCAATGAGAGCATGAGAGCAACATATACACAAACCAAAATGATCTCTCCCCCCCCCCCAAAAAAAGTTTTAAAGTTAATAGTTTCTGCAGGCATTTCTGAATCCTTGTGGATTGCGGCCTTTCAAAGCAGGACCCTGAAATCTACTGATGGGTGAGCAGAAAGAAAGAGCAGGAGGTGGCTGTGAAGGAAACAGTGCTGTGAATTCTGCTTAGAAACTTGCGCAATTTGCATCCAAGAGCGTCGCTTGAGACCTACCCACACCAAGAGGAAAATCTAGACGACCTTTCTCCCTGGCACACTCATTTTCTATAAGCAGGGAATCTGGGATGCAAGACCAAGGAATGCCATGGCTATGCCAGACCAGCTGCTCGCCTGCCAACTCCCGTTGCCCTTGTGGGCCCTGCTGGGACTCACCGATACTGGACCGGGTTGTGGATCGCTCAATGATGGCCCGCTTGCCTGGGTTGTTCAGCACTGAGCGCTTGGCCAGTGACAAGTCGGCTGTGACCCGTGTGATGGAGATTCTGAAAGACAGGATGACAGGCGACAAGACCATTACCCAACACTTGCTAGCGGCACAGGAACCAGGCAACAGGTGGGGGTCGAAATTGCTCTTTCTATTGCACTATTTCAGAATAGTGCCTTACCTGCCATCGAATCTGTGCTTGAGAAAGTCAAAGAGAGCTTTCTGCATCATGTCTGTCACCTGAAAGGAAAGGACAGAGGGCAAGAGGGCAGCGGTGCTGGTCAAATGACTACCACAGCCAGGAATTTTTGTGTGACATGGGAGCTATTTTATGCTGGTACCCGCAGCACTTTTAGGAATATACGAGTACTGGCAGCTCGTCTTCCCCCCGCCCCTACCAAAAATGCACTGGCTACAGCCATATTTCAGAATGTGGGTTTGGGGCAGAGTTTTGTCCCTTCCACGTTCCCATACCTCATATCCTTTCAGGGATGGCCCCACCAGCACCACCGGCCTCATGGAGGGCACGACATCGTAAGGTGGGATGTGCTCTGTCTGTAAAAAGGAGGGTGTGTCACAAAACGGCTTTTCCCTTCCTCTGCAGCCCAGAAAGTAGGAGAAAGGAGAGCAGTAATGACAAAGTGGGGGCTCTCTCCATTTCAACCGGAAACGCATATACGCAATCCCAATGGGTGGTGAGGTATCAGATACCACCCCTATATCCCTTTTGCTTTGCTACAATATCATATCAGTATCAACAAGCTATGAACTCCTTTCAACAGGAAATGGCCTCACCTGCTCAGCCCCAGCCCCTCTTCTCTGCCCTACACTGCCACCTCCTACTGCGCCCACAGCAGCCACCCAAACCGCTACATGTGGGCATTTTTCTGGGTGGCAGGGAGTAAAACACTGAAAGGGGAGAGCAAGCTAGTTTCTTAACAAAAAATGGGAAGAATAGAACCTGTACTTCCCCCTTTTAAATGAAAGCCGGCAATCAAGGAATTATGGCTAAACTAGGGACAGCAATTGTCCCCTCCTTCCTGTGGACACCCGGCCCACCAGCCTTCCCCTCCTCTCACATTTTTATGCTAAGCATGGGGAGGAAGCCCAATCAAAACAGGTTAAAAAGCCTGCTGCCATTGCATCCTGGTCTACATGGGGCAAAATGCCCCCCAGCACACATTCAGGTCGCCCTGTAAGGGGGGAAGACCCCCATCACTGCAGGCTGCTCCAGCCAAAGGCAGCTCCACCTCGGATGCCATTCTAGCATGAAATCCACTCTGTTCAAAGTTAAGTTGCATACACAGGTATGTGCAAAGCATATTGGAAGCACATTCCGTGGGAGGCCCTCAAAGAATTCTGGGCACTGTAGTTTGTTGAGGATTGCTGGGAATTGTAACTCAGAGGTGAACTACAGTGCCCAGAATTCTCTGAGGGGGGAAATGTGTTTCGAATGTGGTTTAGAGGCATACTGGAAATGCAGCCTTGGAGAGGACGGCCTCATAGTTCACCCCGTCCTCCGCTTGTAGGACTGGCTAGCAGGGAAAAGACACAGCACAGAAGAGGGTCATCCCAGCATCGAGTCCTTACCTGCTTTTGCTTCTGTTTGGCTTGTTGGGGGGAAAAGAAAATACGGGGTTGTCAATAGTGAAGTATCAGCAAATGAACAAGACTACAAGGTAGACAAGGGGACCTGCAGTTTAAGAGCTTTAATCCCTTGAGAGTTGGAATTGGGGTGGGGGGGTGGCTGCCTTCCTGTTACCCCTTCTCCCCCGGCCTCACTCTCGCAAGGCATCTCTGGCCTCACTGTTGTGGCACCCCCTGCAGCACGGCACCAATTGTGGCGCCAGTTGTGCAACCCTAAAACAACCTCTGATTTGCCAAATCATGTGACAGGGCAGGGACAAAGTAAGCCTAGGCCAGGCATGGCCAAACTTGTCCCTCCAGCTGTTTTGGGACTACAACTCCCATCATCCCTAGCCAACAGGACCAGTGGTCAGGGATGATGGGAACTGTAGTCCCAAAAGAGCTGGAGGGCCAAGTTTGGCCATCACTGGCCTAGGCCAATTTGTCTTAAAGGGATACATTTGAAGTCAGCAGTGGCTTATGCGTGTATGACATTAAAAGCATTTAACATTTGGTGCTCAGGGCATCGCACCCAAATTTTGTGCTAAGGAAAGTGAAATCCAGACATCTCCCACTCCACCCTATTAAAAGATAGCATCAATGCAAGCTAGGGGAATCATCACACCATATAAGCCCAATTCAAAGCTAAATGTCTGCATGAAGAGGAATTTTATTTTTTTTTAATTATTAAATTTGTATACTACCCTTCATCCACAGATCTCAGGGCAGTTCACAACATAAAAATAAAATATAAAAGTAGAAAATACATGATAAAAATCAGAACAAGAACCAACCAACCAGTAAGTCTCCCTCTTTGCCTGGCACCTAAAAAGCTGGTAGTGATGTCGCCTGGTGCATCTTCTCTCTAGGGAGAACATTCTACGGACAGGGATCCACTACTGAGAAGGACCACTCTCCTGTTTCTGCCCTCTACACTTCCCTCTGAGGGAGGAGGCACACAAATAAGGGCCTAGCCAGAAGTCGGCAAAGATTTTAGCCACGGGCTGGTCCACCGTCCCTCAAACCTTGTGGTGGGCTGTAGAAGTGGCACCGGGGGGGGGAGCTGGAAGAAGAGGCGAGGGGGGCAAGTAGTCCTCCTCCCAACCCCCCAACCGCAGCCGCTGCGCTTATCTTCCCAAGGGCTGCCACCACCATTGCCCCTACTTCTCGTGGGTAGGGAGAAGGAGCTTGTCTGCTCAGCTCTCTGGCCCACAGGAGCACCAGGGCAGCGTCGGAGGGGAGATGAGCGGCACGAAAGGGCTGGCTCTGGAGAGGAGCTGCTTAAAATGGCGCTCAGCCAGCTCAGCCCAGCTCCCTTCCTCCTCTAGGCAGGGCAGGGAGAACCCAGGAGGAGGGAGGGAGGAGACGCCGCCGTCGTGGTGTGTGTGAAGGAGAGGGGGCGGGATGGAATGGCGCGGGGGGGGGAATGGTGCAGCCCGAACAAACAGAATCCCCATGCCGATCCACGGATAGTCCGTGGGCCGGATCCTGAAGGCAATTAGGCCTGATCTGGCCCCTGGGCCTTAGTTTGCCGATCCCTGGCCTAGGCTGACAAATGCAAGGTCTGGGTGGGTTCAGGCAGAGAGAGGCAGTTCTTCCCTTTTGGCCCTGCCTGTCTAACCCCCCCTCCAGCAAGATCTTTTTGGTCTCTCTCTGTTTCTCAAGTGAAACTAGCAAGGGGGAGAAAGAGCTGGCATAGGTGAAATGCCTCTTCTACTACAATTCCTTCAAAGAGTGTCTTTGAGCATATGCAAGGAGCCTTCCCCTTGCCGCACGTGAAATTCCCAAGACAATAAAAAATATTTTTGGCTCCAGCAGGTGGTGCAATTTGACACTAGCATCTGGCTTCAGAGCAGTTTATTTTGTCAGAAATTTTTCACCTGGCGAGTACCTTCACTTTTTGGTGCCTGCTAAAAACATTCATGTTTAGGCAAGTCTACCCAAATATGTAGAATGCTGATATGTGTTTTAATCTGCTTTTAGCTTATTGCTGATTTAAATTATTTTCTGAATGTTTCAAATGCCTGTTTCGAACTGTTTATATTGATGATTTTATTGCTTTCTTCTTTTTGTAAATTTCTTTGAGGGTTTTTTCCCCTTACAAACAAGCAGTATATCAAATTTAAGAAATAAATAAACCAAACCAAACCAGAATTGTTCCAAACAAAAGTGGGGGTGGGTAGTTTTGCTTTGCTTTTCTGTCAGCAAAAACATGCTAAGATTTCACCAGTCATTTTCAAGTGTATCACTGCAGCCGTAAGGGCTAGGATCTTGCTTCTGTAGTTTAATAAAATCTAAGGTTCTCAGGCGGTTGCATTCAGGGCTCCCACAGAAACACAGCAGACACCCAAACCTGTTTAAGGTTTTACCTAGTGATGGGGGAGGCGATCGCCTGTTGCTGATGGCGGGATTACCAGACTGCCTAATTGAGGGAGAAAAGAGAAAGTCAGTGTGGCAACTGGAGAGAAATGTGGAGCTCAAGCTTGTGTGGATGTGCTTTTTCCGAATAGGAAAGCAAAGTCTGGAAGATTCAGCAGCTGCCTAAAGAAAGCACACCCTCCCACAGTCCAGTTTTCTCAATGGAACAAGGACCAGTGCTGTATAGGGAAGGTGGCTCACAGGACCTAAGTTAGCATCTCACGTAGCTCTTCACTGATGCTGAAATAGCATCAGTGTCCCTGAACATGTATATTAAAAACCATGCACAGTATCACACAGCGGTTTGAGTTTAGCTACCAAAGAACTTAGATGGGGGTGGGGGGGAGGTACACAGTACTACTGCCAGTTTTACAACCTGCCTCCCACCACAGAAAACCATCACACCCCTTTCTCTTGCTGGGGGGGGGGGCTGACTGAGCCAGAGTTATGTGCCATCCCACCCACTGAAGGCCCTTTTACCTGGCTTTCTGCTCCTGCTTCAGCCGAATGGCCTCCAGCCGCTGTGGGCTGGGGATGAAAGCGATGTCTCCCCCCTCCTTCACTAGCCGCCCGATCCACCAGTCATTGCTGTATTTCTGCAGAAACATCATGGTAGAGGGTCATGAATTACTTAAGGCTTCACAGATCTGTAGGGTCAAAAACCCTTTAAAGACACCTTCCTACCATATACAGTGGTACCTCGGGTTAAGAACTTAACTCGTTTCGGAGGTCTGTTCTTAACCTGAAACTGTTCTTAACCTGAAGCACCACTTTAGCTAATGGAGCCTCCTGCTGCCGCCACGCCGCCAAAGCACAATTTCTGTTCTCATCCTGAAGCAAAGTTCTTAACCCGAGGTAATATTTCTGGGTTAGCAGAGTCTGTAACCTGAAGCATATGTAACCTGAAGCATATGTAACCCGAGGTAGCGGTATAGAAAAAGAGGGATGGAATGCGAAGTATCTCTCACTTGTTAAACTATTAATGTAAACAACTGATATATTTTTTACTATTTTTGAATCCTCAAGATGAGTAACAATATGTTAATTTTAAAAAACAAAAAACCAAGCCAACATCTATAAATCTTGCAGTAGCTAAAGATCTGACCCTTCAATACCAGAAGGCTATGACCAGATTTCACGTCACATATCAGACAGAAGAACCACTGGCTGTAGCAATCAGAGAATCGGCAGGATTTACCGTATTTTTCGCTCTGTAAGATGCACCAGACCACAAGACGCACCTAGTTTTTGGAGGAGGAAAACAAGAAAAAAAATATATTCTGAATCCCAGAAGCCAGAACAGCAAGAGGGATCGAAAGCAGCGATCCTTCTTGCTGTTCTGGCTTCTGGGATAGCTGTGCAACCTGCATTCGCTCCATAAGACGTACACACATTTCCCCTTACTTTTTAGGAGGGAAAAAGTGAGTCTTATAGAGCAAAAAATATGGTAATAGATGAGAAGCTAGCACTGTAGAGGACGTGAGGAGCAGATGGAGCTCATTCACCTGGAAAGGCATCCCATCTAGGAGAAGGAAAACTGAAATTAAACCTTTGCTGCCTTGGGGGATATCTCTGGAAGAAGAAAAATAGTACTCTCCACAAATCCAGAGTGAAGTTTGCTTTCTGTTTGGATATCACTGGGGGGGGGGGGATCCTTGTCATCTGTGCAGCCCAGGACCACCATACACCACAATATACACCAGGAAGGTCACTTCAGTGCTATTAATTTCGCCCCCCAGAGGCTCACTCCATTGTCTCCCAAGTCAGATAGATGCCAACAAAAACAGCACTAAATTCAATAATATCCAATCTGGTCCATCTGGTCCAGCATCCTGTTTTCCACAGTGGCCATGTCAACTCTGATTTTGGTGCTAGTACACAATCATCAAGACTAGTAGCCATTATGCTCCACGAATTTGTCAAATTCCTTTTTAAAGCTGTCCAATTTGACAGCCATCACTACATCCTTTGGCAGCAAATTCCATTGTTTATGCGCTGTGTGAATAGTACTGGTTTTGTCTGCCCTGAATCTCCCCCGATTCAGCACGTGGCATCGTACCTCCAGGAAAAAGAGGTACTACAATTGCAAGCTGTTGCTGAAAACTCTTCTCCCTATCCCCATCTCCACCCAGGCCCCACCTCTTTGATGTGCAAGAAGTCTTTGGCTTCAAAGTTGATGGCAGAGTCACGAACAGGACATTCCTCATCCAGAGTCCCACAGTAGCTGACATTGGTACGAACAGCAAATGCGACTGGCTTGTTCTGAGGAGGAAAAGAAATCAGAGAGGGAGCCTGTCAGCGCCAGGTCAGATGGGACCTCGTCACTTCCCTCTCAAGAACAAATGTGCAGGATCTGTCACTCTCGGGATTATGCCCAGTTCCAAAGGGTTTCGAGGGCAGTTGATGGGCCAAGGACCATAGAGCCCTCCACTGAGGAAGCCAGACAAGGAAAAGATCCCCTTAATGTGGTTTGTAGTTCTCTAGAAAATTCTCTAGACTCCACAAGGTTTGACTTGGCTGTTGGAGTCATCTGAGGAAAGGACTGATGCTCACTCAGTTTGCATATTTCCACACACCTGCTCCCACTCTCGCTGGTTAGAGAGCCCACTGATGGCCTCTCTTCTTGTAGGTGTTTAAAACACTTTATATGCAATCCTTGCAACAGCCCTATAAAGTAGATTCACACCTTGCAGGTAAGGGGAACTTAAGGAGAGGGGGTTGTCTCGTGAGTGTGGGGTGTGAAACACAGAGCAGTCACATACAGCATTCCTAGAGTGGACATGAAAAGGGGGGTGTCTGGACCAGCCAGTTGGAACTTCCTGTTTCCTCCTGGGCTGGGACAAACTTCCTCTACATGTGACCAGAGGGGGCGTGACTTCACCTGTGCAGGTAACAAAATAGCACAGGGGAGGCAGCCATCTCTCTCTCTCTCTGACTCCATTCCTCAAAGAAGCAACATCTCCTTAGCCTGAGATGCTCTCTTGGCTTCCAGCCAAGAGAGGACAAAGGAACTATCTCCTTATGGGATAGATTCCACATGTATATATCTTGTAACTTAAGTCTGCCTTCTGGGATCCATCTGTGAACAGAACGTGTGAGTAAACTCTTTTATATTTTTGTACAAGACTGTGTCATGTCTATTCTTTTTAAGAGGGAACAAAGGGGAATTACCAGGAAACTTATTTTAGAGGCTTATACAAGCCTGGCAAACCTATCCGCTGTGTAAGTTTAAAAGGGGAATGTTACTCTTCTAAATTGTAGAACTTGTTAACACAAGTTGGGAAGGATATAATAAAACAATATATTCTCTCCTGCCTCCCGGAACATTCCCACAGTGAGTTCAAGGCTTGAACCGAGAGCAACCTATATTGCCATGATATCATATATGTATCACAACTAATGTAATATGGATTATATAGAAAAGTGATTTATGAGGCCAAATCCAGTATTACATTTAACAGTCTTCAGACTCCCATGCTTCCTTTGCGCAAGTGACAAAAAGAGTTGTGGGAAGCAAATTTGAGCAAGAGAATGGCAGGAGTAGGAAGGCCAAAGCAACCCCTCCCTCCCCCACTCCTCAGATCAAACCCACAGCCTCACACAGTGCTTTTTATTTATTAAAAAAATACACAACAACCACGATCAGGAAACTATTGTCTGAATCTGCTTTGTAATATCTAGTTTGGCCCTTAGTGTAGTCATTAGCTGCAGCAACAGAACACCCAGGGCAACCCAAATGTGCTCCCTACCATACTGGATTGTAGCCCGTTTCTCTTTTATTCACTAATAAATGCCACCCCATTGGCTTGTGTGTGTTGTGTATGATGTCTTTGGAACACACGGGTGAGGATTACATCAATTGTAATCTACAGAAAGGAGAAGAAACCGCAGTCATGGAAACCAGTGAGAAGAAGGCCAAAAATTGCTCGCTCTCCTGCTCTCTGCAGTCTTCAGAAGCCAAAATGAAGGGCAGATGTGGGGCCACCAAGAAGTTGTTGAAGAGCAGCCCACCCCCGTCATCATGGATCATTTTGAGGTCACTGTTTGGGGGAGGACTGAGGCGCCGTTATCCTGAAGGCAGATTGGAAATAGTCCTTTCCAGAATGTTCATGAGAAAGCAGTATGATGTTTACATAAAACATAAAGATTATTTTCTGCTCCTTACAGTCCACTCCTCCTGGACCAGGGCAGGGCTGGGGAATCTGTGGCTCCTCAGATGTTGTCTTGGACTCCCACTCCCATCAGCCCCAGCCGGCATGGCCAGTGGCTGGAGACGATGGGACTTGTGGTACCAAAATATATGGGAGGCCACAGGTTGCCTCCCTCCGTGCATTCAGAGCCGCTGGGGAAGCTGTTTCATGGACAAAGAGGTCCTCACCCCACATCTGCTTAGCTGAAACCAAGGCTGGCGTACCCTCCCCTGCCAGTACCTTGGCTTTCTCGAGTTGTTGCTGAGCCTGGTTCTCCACTTCGCGCTTCACCCCCTCGCGCTCCTCCTCGAGCGACACGTCGGAGTCCAGCGATGGGCGGCTGGTGTACGAATCAGCGGAGCCCTGAGGAGAAGGTTCAAAGCTCAAGTGAGGTGAGGCATTTGGCCATACTGGAAGTCAGGATGCAGCCTGATTTGAGGAGGCCTGCCAGAGCTTCTCTCTGAGATGGCCGCTGAAAGGAGAGGTACCTCTCCGCACAGTTTCACACTGAATTCTGAAAATCTGTGCATTTGGACTCCATGCACTTTTAGGCTGAGAGCCTTGCAAGTTGCTAAGCTTGGCAGGGGTGGATCTGATGTGTGCCTGGATGGGATACCAGATGGGAAACCACAGGCATATGTCCTCCAATTCCATGATGGAAGAAAGAGAGGATTAAAAAACGTATTAACCTCCCCCCAGCCCCGTGATGTTTGAGGTTTCCCTGGCAGGGTCAATACAGTGGGCCAGAAGCTACAGTGCTAAACCATAGCGCCTTAAGGCACTCTTCTGTTCAAGGTGTAATATAGCCTATAGTCCAGCCTTCGCCAACATGATGCCTAGCAGATGTTTTGGACTAGGACTCCATCAGCCCCAGCCAGCGCAGCCGTGACCCCATCAGCTCCAGGATCAAATAGTGGGGCTGATGGGAGTCATAGTCCAAAAGATCTGGAAAGTAGCAGCTTGGTGGAGGCTGGTACAATTGGGAACTGCTTTACAACGCCAATGGTGGAGATGTTAAATCAGAATTCTTAAAGCTTGTTCCTCAGCTAACATTTCCTCAGAAGTATATAAGACTGCAGCCTTAATATTCAAATTAGATACCCTCCAACAGCTCTCCGGAAAAAGAGGACACTCTTGTATAATTACAGCACCCTTGTCTTTGAACTAAAAATCACTGCCAGAAGGCTACCCGCTTCTCCACAACCCAACACACACACACTATTATAAACTGCTGAAGGCTCTTAGCTGTATGCTATATTTATTTCCTGTGCAATCACCTGCTTTGTGCTGGTTTTGGATGAAAGCTTATTAGTAAAGCCAAAAAGAAAAAAAGAAATCTCCTTTTTTTAAACAGCAACCTAAACAATATTTTATAGCATTTATTTTCACAAGATATATAGTCAGACTTATGGAACAGCTGAAACTCAGATGCATTCAAGGAAATGTTCGCAGCATGGCTGAGGTGCAAAGGAAACTTGGGCACTGTGCAAGAACCCGAACATGGCTTGTGGGGAATTTCTTTAGATCCCCAAATCTCCCCAAAGGCAAAATGCAGGCAGCCAAGGTACCATGGACAAGTAAATAGGGAAAGCTGGAGCATATAAGGGGAAGTGGTAGAGCATCTGCTTTGTGGGTTCAATCCCATCATCTCCCAGTAGGGATGGCAGACAACCCTGGTGACATCTTAAAGAGCCACTGCCAGTCAGTGCAGTACTGAGTTGGTGGAATAGGGGTCTTTCTCAGCATAAGGCTGTTTCCTATGTCCCAAAGTCAGAGCAAGTTCTGTTCTAGTATAGAACAGCTCAGTGGTCCGGGTGGCAGCTGTGTTGTTTACTTTGCACCAGGACTGCTCCTATACGTTCACAAGAACTGCTGTGATAGCTCAGTCAGTAGAGCATGAGACTTAATCTCAGGATCGTGGGTCTGAGCCCCAGGTGGAGCCAAAGATTCCTTCATTGCAGAGGGTTGGACCAGATGACCCTCAGAGGTCCCGTCCAACTCAATAGGTGAACCTTTTCCCACCATGCACCTTGATCCCAGGAAACCACCAGCTCTACTGTCCTTAAAGGTACAGGAGCAGGGCCCACCACAAAAAGATGGCAAAAGTCCCTCATCCCTCAGGCCCTTCTCTCCTCAGTCACATATTCATTAAGCCAGCTTTTGCCAACCTAGCACCCTCCAGACAGGTGAAGCCTGCTCCCCCCCCCCCAATCTGCAATACGAGGACAATAATACTGGCATCCCCTACAGGGCTGTTATTGTAAGAATTTCTCAGAAAAGCCCTTAGGAACCAGACACATGCTACATAAATGCTAAATTATATAATTGGTGCTGTTGGTATTTATTGGTTTGCCTAAAATCTTATTCCTATGGCAGCCAAGCTCTCCTTTCCCATTTCTCCACTGCACTTCATACCATATATTTTATCTTCCTTCCTTCAAATCCCTCCTCAAATCCTACTTTCCCCTTAGGAAACCCAGATGAGTCCCCATTTCTAGCTTCAATCACATCAGTTGCCTTTGCCCACATCCCTTCCTTGCTCCCACTTCTCTCTGCCTTGTCTTATCTTCTCCTTGGCTGGTTTTCACCGGCAAATTCCTTGAGGGAAGGGGCCTGCCTATATCAGCTTAACAAATTCTGTGCACACAATACTGAACAAGAAAAGGCTGCCAGAGGTGCTGCTGCCCCACCATCCCGCCAAACAGCTTACAATCTAAGCAAGGTGGGAATTCAGAGAAGGAAAACAGAGGGGCTTCAGGTAAAGAAGGGATGAGGATGCAACCTGGGCGGCCACTGACAACCTGACTGCATTGTCTTTAAAGGTGGAGATGGGGTTTCTAACAAATGACACACCGACAGCAATGTCACTAGGGAAGCATCTGGGAATGCCATCCTATTAGAAGTCCAAAACAGCCACCACCATTATTAATGCCCAGTATACCTGAAGGAGCATCTCCACCCCCATCATTCTGCCCGGACACTGAGGTCCAGCACTGAGGGCTTTCTGGCAGTTCCCTCACTGCAAGAAGCAAAGCTACAGGGAACCAGACAGAGGGCCTTCTCGGTAGTGGCACCCGCCCTGTGGAACACCCTCCCACCAGATGTCAAAGAGATAAACAACTACCTGACATTTAGAAGACATCTGAAGGCAGCCCTGTTTAGGGAAGTTTTTAATGTGTGACATTTTAATGTATTTTTAATCTTTGTTGGAAGCTGCCCAGAGTGGCTGGGGAAACCCAGCCAGATGGGCGGGGTACAAATAATAAATTATTATTAATGCTGCATATTTGAAATGTCCCAACACTTTGTGTACATTATGCCAGCAATCCTCCACAACAGCCCTGTAAGGTGGGCTATAAGTGGAGCATCAGCTCTGGGTATAAAAAGATGGATCAGTTGGCAACTCTGAAAGATCCCAAGAAGGTCTCATCAGCACAGTTCAAAGGGCTACATCGGTGTAGGAAACCTGTGGCCGTCCAATTGCTGTTGGACAAGGTTCCCCATCACCTGACTAGACCAAACCTCTCTCAAGTCCCCACCGCCCTCTGCTACATTAAATGTGGTGTGTGTGAGAGAGATGTACTTCTATAACAGTTGCACCGGATAGGGAGAGTTGTGACAAAAGCAGGGAAGCTTCTAGACACAAGATCTACCCACCCAGGAAGAATGGCAGATGAAAGTGATGGACTACAGGGAACTGGCGGAAATGACTGGCAGAATCCGAGACCAGGGAGAAGAGTCGGTAGAAGAAGACCGGAAGAAATTTAAAGACTACTTACAGAAACACTGTAAAATTAAGAAATGTTAGAGGGATGCTGGAATGATGTTATGTGGTTTTAGCAGTAATGTTTTTAAGGGGTAAGTTAAAATGGATTGTTAACATGTGAAAATGTAAAGCCATAATATATTATGATAAAATATTAAGATAAAAGCAAAAAGGGTAAGGCCTTGCTGAAATAACTTTTGAACTAGAATACAAAAAAGGGAGGTGTGAGGAGGTCAAGGAAACAAGCAGATGAAAGATAAGGTATGGAAAGATTGATTTGGTTTTTCTTTTTTTTAATTGTATCTCTTTTTTTACTGTTTTTTCTTTTTTCTTTGTCTTTATTTCTGTAATCATTTGAAACCTTAATAAATATTATTTTTTAAAAAAGACAAAAGCAGGGAAGCTTCTAATAAGTGAAGCTCCATTTCCCAAAATTCTCCTTTTTGCTCAGCAATGTAAGAGATGCAGGAATTCCCCCTCCCTTAAAAAAAATGGGAATCTGAAAGTCCTGGCTGCTTCCCCCATTAACTTTAAAAGAAAAGAGGTAGTTCATCAGTGGGGTTTGCACTTTTAATCCCCCTTCCGCTTCAGTTTTCACAGATTAATAGTAGGCATGTCTACTCAGAAGCAAACCCTGTGGAATTCAATGGGGCTTACTCCCAGGAAAGTGAAACTAGGGCTGCAACCTAAGCTGCAAGGAAAACATAGCAGCAGCCTATGCCTGGTTTTGGCGCCAACTGCTTCCAGAAGGATACCTTACACCAGGGGTAGGCAACCTAAGGCCCGTGGGCCAGATCCGGCCCAATCACCTTCTCAATCTGGCCTATGGACGGTCTGGGAATCAGCATGTTTTTACATGAGCAGAATGTGTGCTTTTATTTAAAATGCACCTCTAGATTATTTGTGGGGCATAAGAATTTGTTCTTTTTTCTTCTTCCAAATATAGTCTGGCCCCCCACAAGGTCTGAGGGACAGTGGACCGGCCCACAGCTGAAAAAGGTTGCTGACCCCTGCCTTACACACATAAAATGTGTATTTATTATTTTGGTATTTTACAATATTGTAAAATACGCAACTAGACAGCATCTTAAAAAGTAGAGACATCACCTTGCCGACAAAGGTCCGTATAGTAAAAGCTATGGTTTTCCCAGTAGTGATGTATGGAAGTGAGAGCTGGACCATAAAGAAGGCAGATCGCCGAAGAATTGATGCTTTTGAATTATAGTGCTGGAGGAGACTCTTGAGAGTCCCATGGACTGCAAGAAGAACAAACCGATCCATTCTTAAGGAAATCAGCCCTGAGTGCTCACTGGAAGGACAAATCGTGAAGCTGAGGCTCCAATACTTTGGCCAGCTCATGAGAAGAGAAGACTCCCTGGAGAAGACCCTGATGTTGGGAAAGATGGAGGGCACAAGGAGAAGGGGACGACAGAGGACGAGATGGTTGGATGGTGTTCTCGAAGCTACCAGCATGAGTTTGACCAAACTGCGGGAGGCAGTGGAAGACAGGAGGGCCTGGCATGCTCTGGTCCAGGGGGTCACGAAGAGTCCGACATGACTAAACGACTAAACAACAACAAAAATATGCAATGGGTCAGTGTGTCTGGCTGGTCTGGCTGGTGGTTCCAGCCCACCCAGGGATGGCTGTGGGCAGGAATAGATGACTCTTGGATATCCTTCCAACTTTACAATTCCATAGTTCTATGAACACCTAAGTGTGATTCCAGTGGGAGGAGGAGGATGGGCACCCCCTCACCTCACCTCTCCCGAAAGCCATCTTCTCTGCCCTCCCTTCCCACGCCCAACAGCGTGGCACCAAAAATGCCAGGGAAAAAACCGCCATGCTCAACCAGCGCAGGGGCAGAACAGCAGCCTCCGATCTTCCCTCGTCTCGACTGCGGGGAAGGTGGCGTCCATCCCCGGGGAAGGAGCGACAGAGAGAGGCGGAGAGGGAGAAGGGAATTGGGAGCGAGCACCACGGCAACGCGCAACGCCACGGGGAGGTGGCAGCACGAGGGCCTGTGTGAACGCGGGAGAAGAAGCGAAGCGAGGGCGATGGAGGAGGAGTGGGGCACCGTTTTAAAAACACGCCGCGCTGGCTGGCTCAGAGCTGCGGCTGCGCGCCCAGCCCCTTTGGTAAGGATGCGCACGAATCGCCCACGCGTGTCTCTGCCTGTAGATTCCACAGGGAGCTGCCACCACCAGGCGTGTGTCCCCCGTCGCGCGTCCCCCGTCGCGCGTCCACACGGCCCAAGAGGCACGTGGCAGAAGCCGCGCGCAAGAGGGGCCCGCGACGGAGCTTAGATCTCGCGTGGAAGTGGGGGTCTCTGGTGCAAACGGGAAAGGAGCCTTTGCGTCTAGGCGCCCCCGCCTCCGGCCCCCGTGTTCAGCCTTCAGACCCTCTCCTCTTCTGCCCGCCCCACACGTGTACGACGCGTGCGTTTCTGCTGGCTGGAGCTCGGCGGCCCACGGCTCTTCCGCAACGCGGGAGTCTGGAAAGGCGCGCGTGGGTGAGAGAGAAGATGCTTCTTCGCGCATCCTCGATACCCTTCCTGTTCCTGAGCTTCGCGTTGCAGTGAACCGCCTGCGATGTAGATAAACTGGGGAGGGGAATCGGGCCTGCGAAGCACAGGGGGATCCAAAAGGGCTTCGTTTCCCAGGGTTAATTGACAAAAGGAGACACGCATCTGCCTTGAAATCTTTCCCCAAAAAGCCAAAGGGGGGGAGGGGAGGTTGAAAAGGCATTTGACATTTTGCACATGCGTGTTGGCGCTCTTCTTCCACCCCAGTCCCTACTTTGGAATGGGTTTTCATTTGCTTGCGAATAACGGTGTGGTTAGTGATGCATGGAAGTGAGAGCTGGACCATAAAGAAGGCTGATGGCCGAAGAATTGATGCTTTCGAATTCTGGTGCTGGACGAGACTCTTGAGAGTCCCATGGACTGCAAGAAGATCAAACCTCTCCATTCTGAAGGAAATCAGCCCTGAGTGCTCACTGGAAGGACAGATCCTGAAGCTGAGACTTCAATACTTTGGCCACCTCATGAGAAGAGAAGACTCCCTGGAAAAGACCCTGATGTTGGGAAAGACGGAGGGCACAAGGAGAAGGGGACGACAGAGGACGAGATGGTGAGACAGTGTTCTTGAAGCTACCAGCATGAGTTTGACTAAACTGCGGGAGGCAGTGGAAGACAGGAGTGCCTGGCGTGCTCTGGTCCAGGGGGTCACAAAGAGTCGGACACGACTAAACGACTAAACAACAACAGCAACAAAACGGTGTGGTGCAAGGACAAAAGGCTGACTTGCAACTCCAGTTGTGCCAAGTTCAGATTTCACCTCTGCTGTGAATTCACTCGGTGGCCTAAGGCAAGCCGCTTCCTCTCGGCTTGACGTCATGGGGATAGTAATCCTGGCCTACCTTACAAAGTTGTTGTGCATTGGGAAGTGAAGCATTTTAAAACACTCTGAAGTGCTCTATGCAGCTAAGCAGGAAACGCAGCACCAGACTTAGGAAACAATGTTAAATTAACATGAGAGCGTGTTGATGAAGGGAAGAAATGGAAATCAGTAATTTATGTGGGTTTTCTGAAGTACATTCAGGTCAACTACATTTTGGATTATGTTTCTTGTGTACAGTTGGCCAGTTTAAAAGGGGGACGGGGAGAGAGAAAGAGAGAGATAACACAAGGTTTTTGAGGGCCTCTTTCATATTCTTGCTTCCTATGAGTAACTTTCTTTTTTTAAAAAAAAATATTTATTAAGAGTTTAAAGATTACAGAATAAAAAGAAAAAGAATTAAACAATACAATACAGAAACAAAAAAACAAAAAGACTACATATACATAACAAAACAAAATAAAAACAATTAAAAACACCCTATGAGTAACTTTCAGAACTGGTGACTGAGTTTGCTTTTTTCATCCTCCCTCTCCCTCCCCTTTTTCTTTTGTGTCGTGTGTTTCAGATATTCAGAATATACACTGTTATTTTTTATTGCTCTAGGGACCTTTTCAGCTGAAGATCAGGGTCAAAATGCTTTAAATAAATAAATTAACACCAAATTAAATGCAAAAGCTTTGACAGCTTCAATCTGCAGAACTGGCATTGTTCTGCACTTGTAAGAAATCCATCTTGGAGTGTGGCAGCACCTGCAACTTGGAACTCCCTGCCTAAGGACACCAGGCAAGTGCCTTCACTTTTCAGCACCTGCTTAAAACGTATTTTGTTTAGGCAAGCCTATCCAGACATGTAAAAGTTACATGTGTTTTATTTCTTTTTCATTACTGTTGGATCTAATCATCTTTTGAATGTTTTAAAATACCTGTGTGTCAGGGACGCAGCGGGAACTCAAATTGCCATGCTTTATTTTATATTTTTGTAAACTGCTTCAACATTTTCTTACAGTAAGGCAGTATATAATTTTGTTAAATAAAATAAAATAAATGAAATGTCAAATGCATACTATATTGATATGTCACCCTCTGCTAGTACAGTATAATAAATGCATTTTGATTTCTCAATACAGGTTCAAATTCAAGCATCTACAGCATATTTACGACTGTCAGACTGGTGCCAGACACTGCTCATTTCAAAAACTCATGAGCAAACCCCCAGTAATCTAGCACTTATTAAACCATTATTGTTCTTTTCTTACCTTTAAGAAGACTGGTTTATGTTATGGATTTCCCTGCCTTTTTTATTACATGTCCCAAGACAATATTATTATACTGTATTCAAAAATAGTTTTAGGCCTAAACCCTGACTCAAATTAGAGGATTCAGAGTGTTTCACAGGGCTCACTTTATCACTAGATGGAATCTTTTATCACGGCAAGGAATGAGGCCTAGCATTGCATCTGGGCCATCAACAGAGAGAAATACCCTTTTCCCTTCCCAGTTATACCTTGGAACTCGTACCTTTGCCGTTCACTGGCACAAGTCAAGCAAGGCAAGGCAAGGGTGTGGCAAACTCTGTAGTCCTCCAGAAATCGCTGGGCCTCAGTTCCCATCAGCCCCAACCAGCGCGGCCAGGGGTCAGGGATGAAGGGAATTGTAGTCCAACACCATCTCTCCACTGTTGGTCCAAAGCCACGTGATGCAGCAACCTCACAGTGAAGCTAAGCAAACCTGGAGCCTGACATGTACAGTGGGCCAGTGTGTCTGGATGTTAACCAGAAGGTTGGTGGTTCAAGGCCACCCAGAGATCTAGGAACCCCACTTATGCCATCTTGAGAGCCACTCTGGGAGAAAGGTGGAACATAAGTGCAATGAATAAAATGAAGCAGGGAGTGGGCCACTTTCCAAAGTTGAGGCAGGAAAAGGTAAACAGCATTTGAATGTCCAGAGGAGAGATCTGGGCAAGATTTGTTCAAAGACAAGGATGCGATGGGGCCCATAGCTGACTAGTGGGGAGCAGGGATGCATATGGCAGGTTGTTGTGATGCTGCTGGGATACACTGCTAAGCAAGAGGAGCTCCAGAAGCGAGTGAGGGAACAGAGCGCATAGCAAATTTGCATCAGCTAGCTCGGTTAACAAAAGCAGGCCATGGCAGCAGGAACAAAAGCTGTAAATGCACCCTTTCAGATTTAACAAAGAGAGCAGGAAGTCCAAAGTGGTCAGATGCTACTGCTAGCGAAAAGGGGTTATTACAACCTGCTCTTCTTCTTGCGTTTCATCCACCCTGACACAGAACATTTTGGGCTACAGGAAGACTCCCAAGCCGTGGTCTGTGTACCCACACTGAAGCCCATAAGAGATTATCACGAGCTGAAGGAGTCTCAGATTCAAAGCCCCATTTTGCAGTGGCATCAGATCAGTGATAATAGGACACTGTAATTGCTGTTCCAAGCATCCAGAATGTGATTTTCAGCCTCCAGTAAGGGGGGGGGGGCTTCAAACTAGGACTGCCTGAGCAGGAAATGCACAATTGTGTGCAAATGGATACGATGGAGCCCTCAGAGCTTTTGTTCTGCTTCGCTAAATTAAAGCAGCTTCAGGTATACCTGAAGGAGTGTCTCCACCCTCATCGCTTAGCCCAGACACTGAGGTCCTTCTTCAAGGGTCTTCTGCTGGTTCCCTCACTGCAAGAAGTGAAGTTACAGGGAACCAGACAGAGGGGCTTCTCGGCAGTAGTGCCCTCCCTGTGGAACGCCCTCCCTTCAGATGTCAAGGAGATAAACAATTACACACCTTTTAGAAGGTGTTTTATTATGTTCTTAGATATGCTGTAAGCCACGCAGAGTGGCTGTGGAAACCCAGCCAGATGGGTGGGGTATAAATAACAAAATTATTATTATTATCATAATCATCCCCACTTTTGAGTTGCAGAAACAGTGGTGAGGGGCCGCTTAAGCTGTTCCCCATGTTCCCCTTTACTCCTGGGGGGCATGATTTTGAGCAGGAAAATGACTGGAGATGAAAGGGTTAATCAGCCCCTCCTGCTGCTGCTGTTCTCCCCCCACAAAACTGCAGCTTCCCCAAACCTCAATTCATTTATTTAAAAACTCAGGAAATTGTCACATACATCTGCATGTGCCATGTGCCTGGACAGCTAAAAACCAACAGTTTGGACAGGTATTCAAGAAATACTTTGTGGGCTTCTAGTGTGTCGATGTTTCCTTTGGGACTTTTGCCTGTGTGCTTTATAATGCTTGCTCAACCTAACCGTGCATAAATGCAGCATGATGAAGAGGCTGTTAAGTCTCCAATGCTCTCTCTCCTCCAATGCTCTCTCCTCCAAAGAAAATGAACCTTGTAAAGCCGAGTCCTCCAAATGTTGCTGGACTACAACTCCCATCAACCCCTGCCAGCACAGACAGAGATGATGGGAACTGTAGTCCAAAGCAACCCAGAGGGCCACAAATTCCCTATCCTTGTGCAAAGGTTGCTTTATGGAACTCTGACTGCCCGGGAAATGAGAGGGAGTGGGGGATGTGAAACAAGCCATGAAAAACATCTATTATGTTTCGATTCACATTCAGTAAGACTCACTGAAATTAATAACCATGAAAAAGTTGGGTCCATTAATTTCTAGTACAGTACTCTGAGGAAAACTTAGTTGAACACAACCCAAGGCGTAGAGAATCAAGCCTCCATTCTACTGATATCTGAACCTCTACATTGGCCAGGGAAAGGACAGGATGGAATACCAGAAGGAGAGGAGTGACTCTAGAGCAGCGGCTCTCAACCTGTGGGTCCCCAGATGTTGTTGGACTACAACTCCCATCATCCCTGAGCTCTGGCCTTGCTACCTAGGGGTGATGGGAGTTGTAGTCCAACAACATCTGGGGACCCAAAGGTTAAGAACCACTGCTCTAGAGTCTAGAAACAGCAGGGTGATATTTTGTGCTTCATCAATCACAGCTAAAGTGAAACAAAACAGTTGTGCTGGATCCTAGTCAGAATTCTTGCCCGTTGCCCTGGATGCCAGTCATCCCAATGTCGGGTCAAATGCATCCAAAGCGTATATTTTAATCAGTGGCGAGAGAAAGGCACATTGCATGTGGCTAAGAAACGCGTCTCCTTCATTCACCACTGCCTTAAGATCCCCTACCCTGGAGTCCTTGCCCAAAGTAATCCTTAGAGCGGAGGCTCTGAAATTGTGATCCATGGATCTCTGGTGACCTGCAAGGTCCATTCAGGCAGTCCACAAAAATATCACAAATCTCTCTACTGGCCTCGACCAGGGCCAGAGCCTTTTCAGCCCTGGCCCCAGTCTGGTGGAACGCTCTGTCCCAAGAGACCAGGGCCCTGCGGGATTTGACATCTTTCCGCAGGGCCTGCAAGACAGAGCTGTTCCGCCAGGCCTTTGATCCAGGTCCAGTCTGACCCCCTTCTTTCTATGGGACCCTGTATGTAAGTGGCCTCCATGGCTCTTTCTATTGGCCCATATGGGACCAGCACAGGTGGGCGGGCCTGATGAACTTTTAATTCCTTACCCCTATGGTTATGATTCGTGGGTTCCCACTTAATTTTATTTTGATTTTAAATGTGATCCGAATTGTATTTTAAACTAATCCTTTGATTTTGTTTTTTCAATGTATTTTATATATTTGGTGTTAGCTGCCCTGAGCCCAGTCTTGGTCGGGGAGGGTGGGGTATGCATAATTATTTTTATTTTTATTATGTTTGTTCACAATGGATTTTGCCCCTTAAAACTGACCCATAAAAGTGGCCCTCCTCAACAATCTGGCGTAAGCCAAACAATTTGTATAAAGTAGCACTGGTTCTGAAGCAGAGGCTGAATGGGGAGAAAGTTTATGAAGTGATCCAACAGTTTTGAGAACTGCTGCCTAAGAGAGCAAGGGGTGGGCAGCTTGTGCCCCCCTCAAGCTGGTGCTGCTGGGCTCCAGCTTCCAGTAGCCCCAGCCAGCATGGCCCAGTGGTCAGGGATGATGGGAGTTGTAGTCCTAAGACTTGGAGGGGCTTCCCCAAAAGATGAGCGCCTATGTACTCACATGGCATTCTCCAGACAGGCTGAAAGGAACTGGACTTGGAGGCACAAAATGGAAAATCCTTAAAATGTCACCCTCCCTGCTATGGCGGAAGAGAGAGAGAGGCTCTTTCTGGCCCAATCTGTGTTGTCACAGCTGCAACCACAGTCCCCCCCTGAGAGGAGGATGAATCTCGGCCAAAGAGCTTAAGATCCAAGCTGTCAGCGAGCAACAGTCCCTCGCTCCCTCTCCTCTCCTCTCCTCTCCTCTCCCCAACGAAAAGCTCCACCACTTCACCCAGCTCCTTTCTCAGTCTGCCTCTCCTTTTTGCAGGGGGCGAAAGACCCACCCACCCTGGGAGATCAGTACGAAGGGAGAGGGGTTTCACTGTCAACTTGCTACTCCTACACCCAGGAAGGGCACGAAAAGGCGAGAAGGAAGAGGACCAGTGCAGTGCCTTCCAGATATTGCCAGACTGCAACACCCATCGTGGGGATTATGGGAGTTGGAGTCCAACAACATCCAGAAAGTGCCACAATGACAATCCCTGGTACTCTGCCTCTCAAATACCAGAGCCTTAAACAACCCAGGCCCCCAAAATATCTGAAAGATTTCCTCTTTCCCTACAGACCCTCCCAGGTGTTAAGGTCTGCAGAGGGAACCGTCTTGGTAGTTCTCCCTCCCTTGGGAATTGGGGGGGGGGGGTGTCTGTGGCTTGGGATAACGTATTCTCTGTGACAGCCCCTAGGTCAGGGGTCAGCAACCCTTTTCAGCCGTGGGCCGGTCCACCGTCCTTCAGACCATGTGGTGGGCCAGACTATATTTTGAAAAAAAATACAGTGGTACCTCAGGTTAAGTACTTAATTCGCTCCGGAGGTCCATTCTTAACCTGAAACTGTTCTTAACCTGAAGCACCACTTTAGCTAATGGGGCCTCCTGCTGCTGCCGCGCCACTGGGGCACGATTTCTGTTCTCATCTTGAAGCAAAGTTCTTAACCTGAAGCACTATTTCTGGGTTAGCGGAGTCTGTAACCTGAAGTGTATGTAATCTGAAGCGTATGTAACCCGAGGTACCACTGTATGAACAAATTCCTATGTCCCACAAATAACCCAGAGATGCATTTTACCGTAAATAAAAACACACATTCTACTCATGTAAAAACACCAAGGCAGGCCCCACAAATAATCCAGAGATGCATTTTAAATACAAGGACACATTATACTCATGTAAAAACACGCTGATTCCCGGACCATCTGCAGGCCAGATTTAGAAGGTGATTGGGCTGCATCTGGCGCACGGGCCTTAGGTTGCCTACCCCCGGGCCCTAGGTTGTGGCATTCCCTCCCCAGCCCCAGTCTGACTTCCTCACTTTACAGCTTTCAGCGAATGCTGAGTCTGCCCCTCTTCACCCTGGCCTGCGACATCAGAAATGTGTGTTTTCACACACCTGATCCTTGTGACGGTAATTTGTTTTTAATTCTGAATTTTAAACTTGAACAATAAATTTGATGATGATGAGCTAAATAAGAAACCAGCCCATCTTTTGCTCCCTTTCCAGACCGTTGAATCAGATTACCATGACAAGGATTGGAGGATTCAGAATAGCCTGAAGACCAAAGCTGGCTATTGTCTGGACCCTACTTTCTCCTCTCCCTTTGCTGCCAATTCAGCTCCAGTTCAGCCTTGCTGTCCACCCCATTCCTACCTTGCCCTTTGAAAACCAGAGTTAGCATGTTGTGTAGTCATTAAGAGCACCAGTCTGGAACGGGAGATAAGTAAAGGTAAAGGGACCCCTGACCATTAGGTCCAGTCGTGGCCGACTCTGGGGTTGCGGCGCTCATCTCGCTTTATTGGCAGAGGGAGCTGGCGCACAGCTTCCGGGTCATGTGGCCAGCATGACTAAGCCGCTTCTGGCGAACCAGAGCAGCGCACGGAAACACCATTTACCTACCCGCCGGAGTGGTACCTATTTATCTACTTTCACTTTGATGTGCTTTCGAACTGCTAGGTTGGCAGGAGCAGGGACTGAACAACGGGAGCTCACCCCATCGCGGGGATTCTAACCGCTGACCTTCTGATCAGCAAGTCCTAGGCTCAGTGGTTTAACCTACAGCGCCACCCGTGCTCAAATCACTACTCAGCCACATTGAGATCCCCAGGAAACCTTGGGTTCAGTCACTCTCTCTTAGCCTAACTCACCTCACAGGGTGAGAACCATGTATGCCAACCTGAGCTTGAGAAAGTCAGATTACAGGAACACAGGAAGCAGCATTATACAGAGTCTCTTGGGCAGGGGCTCTCCAGGGTTTCAGACAGGAAACAGTCCTCTCAGTCCTCTCTGGAGATGCCAGGGACTGAACCCACGACCTTTTGCACGCAAAACAGATGCTCTGCCACTGAGCCAAATTTGGTCCCCCGCCCCTGCAAAAATAAATGTAAATAATCCAGCTCCCATAAACCAAGAAATAAGATTGGAGATGGTATGAACCAGGAGCGAGGATTTCTGGGCACAACTTGATTCTGGTTCCCAGGAATTCGGAATGCGAATGGAAAGTGCGAAGGCCTCTAATAACTCGCATCCCTAGGCTACCATCCGCAATTCTGCACCTTCACTCTCCTCCCCTCCCTCTGCATATGGAGTGTGATCAACAGACACTGAGAAGAAAAAAATACTTTGCAACAGTCTTTAAAAAGTGCTTTTATGACTTAGGTAAGAGGTGCTAGAAATGGAGGCGGGAGGAGAGGTGAACATCTCGCACTTACAGCATGCAGCGTCTCTCTTCTCCCCCCCCCCCCCAGCTCAGGCAGACACTAGGAAATGCCAGCCCCCTCCCCCCTCCAAAGCCCAGTTCCGTCATGTCAGCTGATCATCTACCTCCTCCTGCCGACACCCACCCACACATTTCAAAGCGCAGCAGCTGTGCCTGCTGTGGATGCCTAACCCCAACCAGGTGGGCAGGAAGCCCAAGGACTGGGCATGATAAAAATTGTGCTGGCATCACACAGGGGAGCCCCCACACCTGACTTATAATTGATGGGCTCCTACAGAGGTTGACAAAGAGGCTTGTTCCAGACCTGCAGAACTAGCCTACTGGGTGGAGATTTTCCTAGCCATGTGTCCTCTTCCCTTGTCATCTATCTAGATTATAGCCCCTGTTTGCTTACACATGTTAGGTGAAGGGCCATTGTCCAGTGGCTAGAGCATCTCTTTTGCATGCAAAAGACTCCAGGTCCCATCCTCAGCATCTCCAGCTAAGAGGAAGATCCCCGCCTGAATTCCTGGAGAGTCTCGCTGCTAGTTAGCGCAGCCAGTAATGAGCTAGGTCGACCCAATGGTCTGGCTCTGTACAAAGCAGGCTCCTTTATGCCCACATCCTCCAGCCAAAGCCCTCCACAAACTCTCCATCCAGGATTTCCGCAACTCCTCTTTCGAGCTCTAATGCCTGGGTGACAACAGCCAGGAAAAGTGCAGAAGAGAAACACCTCCTCCTCTTTCAGGAAGGAGTTATTTTTGGGATCCCACTTGAAGGGAGATGTGAGACTTTCTCCACCCCTTACCCAAGCCATGTAGGAGGACCTCCAACCAAGGATCTCCCGCAAAACAGGTGCATGGTCTGAGGGACTCTGCACTCGCTCCCGCCGCTCCTGGCTCAGGAAAGAACAAGCCCTTCCCAAGAACCAGCTGCTGACAAGGAACACCATGCCAGGGTCCGGCCAATGCCTCTCAATGTGCATCTCTAGGCATGGTTGGGAGAGAGTGAAACCCTGTGCTTGCTAGGGTAGGCAAGACTGAGCTAGATGAAGCAATGGCCTCACTAGGGATGCAAGGAAGCTTCCCATGTTCCTACGTGCTGGATTCACCCACCAGCAGGGGGAGCTGTTAGGGGAAAGAACACCACTTCCCTAGAATGCCAGGGCACCATCCTACTGCCCGCTTGCACCCGGACATATTTAGAGCACCCCATCTATCCAGAACCATTTTCCTACACTCCTTGGAGAGGACCAAGCCTCCAAGTGCCTTCCAGCCCTGAGCCAAACAGAAGCCAAGGAAAGCAACCTACCACCACCACCCCATAACTAAGGGGTACCCTTAACATGCCTTGGTCCTCCTCCACCAAAGGCGCCCAGTTAAACCCTCGTGGCATCTGTGATTATGCCCTGAGCTCAGTCGCCTACTCCACTGTCTCCCCACTCCCAGCCACAACCCCCCAGCGTCCTCATGGGTCCTCTGCCCCAACTTTCTAACACCTAGTCAATAGCCCCGGAGCTCACCCCACCTTACCCCCTGCCATCCAGCCCTGCACCCAGCGAACCAGGACGATGCCAGGTTCTTGTAAGTGGGCGGTTCCCCTGCTGAAAATAGCCCCTGGCTTCTGCCAGACTCACCACCTCGGAGTCTTCGAATCCATGGAGACAGGAGTCGTCATACATGGGGGATGAAAGAATCGTTCAGGAACCAAGACAGAGGTGGTGGTGGTGGCAGCAGGGTGAGGGGGGGTGAAAAGGGGCAGCTCTTCCAATCGGAGGGATGCCCAGCGCTGTGCCCCCTGCCCCAAGCTGGGTTGGGGGCAGCGGATGGCACGCAATGGCAGAGCTGCTGTCTGCTCCCCGAGAAAGATTCCCCACCCTGGATGCGCTCGCTCGCTCGCTCGCTCTCTCCGCTCAGCAACGACGGCAAAAACAATAGCGCCCACCCACCAGCCCTCCCCTGGGGGCAGGCATTGAGACAGGCAAGCACGGAAGGAAGTGGGGAGGTGGGGGGCGGGCAGAGAGAAAGACAGAGAGAGAAGAGAGAAGTGGGGCAGGCAGCAGCTCCTGAACTGTCCGGATGCGTCTGCACCCACCTGGGGCAAGACCAAAGCGGGGGGCCAAGGGGCGCGGTGCAGAGAGCAGAAGGGGACCATCAGGACGGGGAGAGGGAAGACACGACCGGAGGGCATGTGATGTGGGTTTTTGGGGGGCAGGGGTCGTTCTCAGTGCATTCTTAGTGCCCACCAAGCTCTGCCCTTTATTCTGCCTCCAGAGACAGGGAGGGCAGAGAAGGATGCCTTGCTGGATATTCAGCCAAACAAAAGGGAGTGGCGGGTGGGGAGACACAGCCTTCCTGCTTGGGCCAGGAGAAGTCCGGGCACCGAGGCCGGGCAAGCGAAGGAATGTGGGCAGTGAAAGGGTGAGAAGTCCAGGCCACCACCACGACACGCCGTGCCCCCCACCCGGTTCCTTGAGTGCCCCTGTTTTCCTACCCCGGCTGCCTTAACTGCCTGCAGGTCACTGGGTAACCAGGGCCAACTGGGAGCCTCTCCGCGCGACCCCTGGCAATGCCACCCTCTGCCACCCTCCAGCTTCCCTGATGCAGCGCCTCTCCCTAAGGCATCAAGGCTCTACGCTCCGGATTGCCCACCCAGACGGTCTCACAGCTCCATCCCTAAAGGGCAGATGGGGACGTTCGCCTCCCCCCCCCCCAACTTCGGGGCAGGTGCTGCTGCTGCCCGCTGATCTGGACTCGGTCCTCCGGCTCTGCCGGAAATGGGGCCCGGTGGGGTTCCCCCTGCCATTCCCCCAAGCTGCGTCTCCAGATGCCTCTCCAAGCCCGGTGCCAGGGGTGCAGGCGCCAGCTGGACCCCCACCCCGTCCCACGGAAGTTGGGCAGTCCCTGCAGAAAGAAGCCCCTCCGCCCTTTGCCAACGAGGACGCAGCACCAATCCTGAGATCCCAGCCGCGAATCTAGGAAGCGCAACGGGACTGAAGGCGCGGGAAAGAGGGAGGCGAGGAGCCCGGCGAAGGGGCGGGAGAGGCGCGCAGCCGCCCGCCCCTTCTCCCTGGCGGGCTCCCTGGATCCTCGCGGAGTTGCTGTATGGCGCGCGTGGGGGTGGGGAGGGATGTCTGGGGCGCGCGAGGAAGCTGCCGCTTGGCGCGGGAGAGGCGCGCGAGACGAGCGGGGCGGGCCTGGCGCCGGGGCTGCCACGGGGCGGGGGGCGGCGGCTGCGCGCTGCCTGGTCGGTTACCTCGTTGAGCAGGAAGGTTGCGCTGGAGTCAGAAAAAGACATAGACGGCGGGGGAGGGAGCCGGCCGGCCGGCGGGCGGGCCCGGGGTGCGCTGCCCGCTGGGGAGAAGGAAGGAGGAGGGAGGGAGGCGCCCCCCGGCCCCGCTGCGCCGCTTCCGAAGCGCCTGCCCGGCTCTGGCTGCCTGCGCTCGTCCGCTCGCCCGCGCTTTCCTCCTCCTGCCGACGAGCGCGGTGCGCGCCGCCGCGCCTCCCGCCCTCCTCCCGCCGCGCTCCCCGCGCCCTTCCCAGACTGGGCTCGGGGACGTGCCAGGCGCTATATAATCACGGTGGGGGGGGGGCGAGGATGCGCCCTGCCAAGCAAGAGCCTCTCCGATGGCGCCTTCCCCGCGCGCGCAGCTGGGGGCTTTCGGCGGGCCCCCCTCTCCTCCTCTCGCCCGGGTGGGGCGCTTCTGGGCTGAGCAAGAAGGGGGCCGAGCTGGCGTGCAGGATGCGCCTCGCTCCAGCCGTCGACAAGCTCCAGATGCTCATCCAGCAGATATCTCCAGCTTCCCGGGGTTTTAAGGCCATCGCTCCCGCTCCCCCGCCCGTCGATGGCACTGCAAATCCGAGAAGCTGGAGATGGGGGAAGCCGCTCACCCGCCGCCGTTCTCCCCTGCCCCTATACCACGCCTTTCCCCGGGGCTTCAGCCGGCCCTGGCACGGCAGAGGCTCATCCCTGGGGGAAAGGGAACAGTGGAAAGGACCCCAGAGCAAGAGCAGAGTGCCTTTCCGCGGAGTGGCTGCAAATAATTGCCACATATCAGCCCCCGCCGGAGAGTTGTGTCTGAAGGCCCTCCGGCCCTAGCATCGCTTGTGTTACAACTTAAGCTTTGCCATTTCCCGCGGACGCCACCCCCGACCGTTCAAAAGCAAAGCACATTATTCTCTCTCGGCTGCTCGAGATCCTTCCCGCCCCGTTTCCAGGGATTTCAATGTGGCTGCATCCAGCCCCTTGCCCCAGCTCCTTGGGGCGCCCCCTGGTGGAGATAAGAGGATAATCGGGGTTCGGCTTCCCTTGCTAGAGAATATTTGGTGCGGGTGGGTGTTTAAAACAGGATTAATAAAGCAGATCCCTATTTTAATCTCAGTTTGAAGCTTTTGTCATCAGGGAATACAGGCCTCGGCCAGCAAGACTCGTGTGCAAATGCCGGTCATAACTAAATAAAACCCCATCTTTGTTTACAGTATGAAAGAACAGCTGGATTTGAGAAGGGAGGAAGAGGAAAGATCAGCTATGCCACTGGACCCTCTTACTGAGGGTGGGCGATGGGACACCTAGCTCAACCTAGGCAGGACCACCACTCTTAACTTGGGGTGGGAAGGAAGCCCAGGGGGTGAGGAGGGAAAGGAGGGCAAAACAAACTTTGGTGCCACCCTGGTCAGTGCAATGGAAAATTGTTCAGAATAAGCCTGTGAAAATAACATTTTAGAATGGAGCCTTTGTAGTTCCAGCCCTGCAGGGGGCACTATGGATTGAGGGTCAATAGTTTTAGATTTTGTGGAGGGGAAGCTTCTGACTTTGCTGTGTATAGGATGAAAACTGCAGAGAGCACAGATGGAGGAGGAATATTTTAGTTACCACAGGGGTTAAAGCAGAAAATATTCAGCTGCTGGACTCTTCTGTATGGGGGGGCAGTGCTCCTGCCTTGGTGGTCTTCACTCAGCAGGGGCACTATAGGGCACAGGCCTTGAGTTCAGGGCAAGGGGGAAAGGGAAAGGGGGCAGCGGATGGCACAGCAGAGCTCAAACACACCCATGAATCGCTGCAGCGGCTGGTGCCATCTGACTACCTGGGAAAACCTAACTCTTCTTGACAGCTCTGGCGAGCCTCTCAACCCACATCTCCTGCATCTGACTCCACTTTCTTGTGCTGCGGTTCTGCCACCCAGGCGGCCCACTCACCAGGCTGCTCCCTCACCCCCTTCTCACCCGCTCCTCTTTTCCCAGCCCGCCCCCCAAGAGACAAGGATGGCGCCACTTTACCTCGTTGAGCAGGAAGACACTGGAGTTGGAGAGAGACATGCAGAGTGTCTGCTTTGCTGGACTGTAGCTGACTCTGCGTGGCTCACACACCTCCTCTACCTTCCTCTCATGAACCCAGCCCAGCTCACGGGGCAGACAGGAAGCCCTGCCCACAGGGACTCTCTCGTGGGATGGAGAGCCAGCAGCCTGCAAGCTCAGGGGCACGAGCAAATTGTGCAACGGTGCACGAGCATTACAAGTCCATCCGTCCCCCCCCCGTGCACACTGATGTCTTGTGGCGCCGTATGCAAGCATCCCATTGGCTCCCAAGCTCTTGTGGGACACTGTGGGTGTGGATGGGTGTGGGAGTGCGCATCACAAAGCCAGCTTTGGGAACCATCATCTTTTAGCACCAAGCACAAACAGCGCACCAGCTGCAGCAATGCATTTAAACATGACGCTGGCTTCAGGCATCATCTCACAGCTTCTTGTGGGTCCCAACAGGAGCAGTTTCGGTGGCAGCCCATGACTATCACGCGCCTATAGTGCAAATGGCTTTTGTGACAAAGATTCTCACAGGGTGGCGGCAGTCGCTTGGCAGGATCTCAGCGCCATGGGTCTCTGGGCTGTCAAAAGTGGCTACTGAGAAATGATGCAGTCTAATGATGACTTCTGGATCAATTGTTGAAACTGGTAAGTGAGCCCAATATGACTGCAGTGGAGACAGACCAGAGGAGGCATGACTGATGGGAGGAGCGCAGAGAGAAGAAACGCCATGGTGCATCTGCAGCAGCACAATTGGACGCCTTCACCTAGCTGCCCTAGCTGCAACAAAACATGTCTCTCTTGTATTGGTCTCCCTTCCAACAGTTTGACTTTACTCCCAAAGGAGCACTCCTCCACTGTCTCCCAAGATGCCAACAAGTGCCCAATAAAAGCCTAAACCAGGGCTTCCCAAACTTGGATCATCCTTAGCTAGCAGGACCAGTGGTCAGGGATTATGGGAACTGTAGTCCAAAAATAACTGGAGACCCAAGTTTGGGAAACCCTGGCCTAAACCTTCCTGAGAGATCTCTCTAAATTGTAAAACTGCTATAAGATGGTACGTCATCAGCAAGCCACCCAACTCAGCAGCACCCACGTTGGTCGACATTAGTTCCCCTCACCTTGCTGGAATTTCTCTTCCAGCTGTGGCTTTTACCCATCATTGGTGCAGTTTCTAGACCACGGATGGGCTCTCAAATCATCCTCAACTGGACTGATATTTATATTAAGTACATGTTCAGCATATTGGGAACCCGTCAGATAGAAGGTGAGAGCAAGAGGAGGCTCGCTTGCTCTCTCCACTGCCATTCCTTCCAGGACTTCAGGCCAGCTCCACTGAAGGCTTGCGGCCAAGGGCAGCTTCCGGACTGTTGCTGCTTTGGGCTGGTATTCAATCACACACGGGTTGTAGTGGATTGGGTGGTCTTCCACAACAAACTTGCTTCCCCCAAAAGATCAGAATTTGCAATCTGGAAAGTGAAGGTGGGAAATGCATTCTCTAACATCCCTGCAAACAAATCAGAGAGCATGCTCAGTGAACATCTGGTCATCTGGATGAGCCCAGAGTACTTATTCCCGGATACCAGCTGTTCCTTGTAACCACCCAACAGAAGATCCAAGTTGCCTTTTATGTGAAAGATGAGCAAAAGGCCTTTGGAAATATTGTGGAGAGCGTGAGGGGGAGTGCTCCTTTCACTCCTGCATCCTTTCAAGGCAACTGCTCTTCTGTGCTTTGCTGGTGAGCCAGAAGCAACTGCATGCTGGTCTGCAACTGAGACTCCCCCTTTCCCTACAGCACACGAGACCAGAAATACTGAGGGCCCCCCCCCCCGTGGCGTAGCGTGGGTTGTCAGCACCCGGGGCAAGGCAAGTAATTTGCGCCCCCTAACCCGTGGATTTTAGTAGGGGCAGAGAACTGCGAGTGCAAGCGCGCGCCCCCAGATGTTGCGCCCGGTGTGGCCAGCCCCCCCTGCACCCCCACGCTACGCCACTGCCCCCCCTCACCATATTCAACAAGCTTTATTCTGGCTGATTTTGGCCTAAGTAAAGACCCCCGCCCCATTTGGCAGATTGAGCTATTTATTTTCCCAGTGAAATGGTTTTTGAACCACTGAGGGATTGCTGGGAAGCCCTGCAGCTCTTTCATGGGATGGCACCTTACCGAGAAAACCCACGGATTCAGTAGTGCAGGCTTCCCCAACCTAGTGCCCTCCAAATGTTTTGGAATAAAACTCCCATCACTTCCCAGCTGGCACTGGAGGGCATCTAGAGGGCACTTGGTGGGTGAAGGTGGTGGTGCTCCAGGCATGAAGAACTCCACCCCAGCAGCAGAAAACTCAGGCCATCTCAGGTGCCTGAGAAAGCCCCCTCCATCTCCTCCTAAGGGACCCTTCCTCTTCTGCCCCAGTGTGACAGCATTGGAGGACTTGGGCTCAGTTATACCCTGAAGGCGTAAAAGGATAAGGAGCCTGGATCTAAATTATTTGCCCCCACACACACACACACACTGTGAGTCACTCCGCTTAGAAGAGTGGGGGAGGCAGAGCTGGAAGTGTGTGTTGTGTGTGTGTGGAGAATCCTTCCATTTGGCTGCCTCAGAGCAGCTTCATAAATAAGAAAACACAAAGCCAGGCAGGGCGGGGGAGGGGGCCCTCAGAGTGGCCTGCTAATGGATGCTCTCCTATGCCAAGTCAGGCCCTGGGGATGCAAGAAGCATCTTCACTTTCCAGGAGAAGGAGAAGAGGGGAAGGGAATGCGGAGAGGCGGGGGGGCTTCACTCCCTCCCATTGCATTTGGGGGAGGGAGGACAGATCCTGAGATCGCTTTTGTCAGGGATCCATATCGAACCGCGTACACAACCGGTGGCCCCCCAGCCCTGTTTGTGGACAACCTATACTGGCAGCCCCATTAGGGCTTGGGGTACTTGGCCAAATGGGCCCTACCAAAAATAACCTCTCTGCTGAGAAACACTCAGCCATTCTTTTTAATGTCCTAGTGCTGCCAGATCTTAAGCCAGAGATTGTGCTTATGCAGGAGGGCCATTTAGGGAGAGTATTTCCCCGCTTTTATTCCAAATTATAGGACTGTTCCTCCTAAGCAGCTGTGTCAGTATCGCCGGTCTTTCAGGACCTGCCCAACACATTTTGCTGCCTGGTACAAGATGGCGCCTTCCTGTTCTATATTATATAGAACAGGGGTAGGCAACCTAAGGCCTGGGGGCCGGATGTGGCCCAGTTGCCTTCTTAATCCAGCCTGCGGATGGTTCAGGAATCAGCGTGTTTTTACATGAATAGAATGTGTCCTTTTACAGTGGTACCTCGGGTTAAGTACTTAATTCATTCCGGAGGTCCGTTCTTAACCTGAAACTGTCCTTAACCTGAAGCACCAGTTTAGCTAATGGGGCCTCCTGCTGCTGCCGTGCCGCCAGGGCACGATTTCTGTTCTCATCCTGAAGTTCTTAACCTGAAGCACTATTTCTGGATTAGTGGAGTCTGTAACCTGAAGTGTATGTAACCTGAAGCGTATGTAACCCGAGGTACCACTGTATTTAAAATTCATCTCTGGGTTATTTGTGGGGCATAGGAATTTGTTCATCTTTTTTTCCAAAATATAGTCCAGCCCCCCACAGGGTCTGAGGGACGGTGGACCGGCCCACGGCTGAAAAAGGTTGCTGACCCCTGTTATAGAATCAGGCTGGACTGACAGATGAATGTTACTTCTACACAAGCAGTGGCGCATCACACTTGGGGACAGCAGGCTGGCCTAGGGGGAGCAGCAGGGAAGCCTAGCATACGGGACTCAAGGGAATGAGAGAGGGGCATTCCCAGTTCTACTTGGAGATGCCAGAAATTGAGCCTAGGACCTCCTGCAGGCCTACCAGATGCTGCCCCACTAAGCGACAGCCTTTCTCCAGGGTAAATTGTTGTTCTGTGAAGGTGGCCCCTTCTGGATTCAAAGGACACAGTGGTGACATGGACCACTAGAACAAGGAATTCCCAGTTGTGGGATATTGGGGCAGGGGCAGATTGTAGGCCTGTAGGATCTACTTTCCCCCCTCAATAGAGCCCTGGTGGTTCAAGAGGGCAGACGCGAGGCACTTTCAGACTGCTGTTTTGCGGGGTCTTGAACAACTCACCTGCTTCCTCAAAGGAACAGGCTTTTTGTGATCAGGGAAATGATATGGGGCAATGCCCTGGAAAGTTTGGAATGGCACTTATTGCAACAGAATGTCATCTAACCTCCCCCCAAACACTTAACCCCAAAATTAAGTTTTTGGTACCAGGACTGGAGCTTAAACACAAATCCTTTTACCTTTTATACCAATCTTCTCCTGCTTCCCACCAAGGTTTCTTGACTGCACCAGCCTAATTTAGGTGAGGGGAAAGGCTTTTTGTTCCTGCTAACAGTTAAGACATTAGGAGTCTAAAACCCTTGTTGATCTACTTCAAATTACCCAGCAGAACCCGTACACCTTCTTCTCATTCTGGGTTGTATTACAGAACAAAGCAAGGTTAATTTCCCCTGGCATCCTGGGATTTAGGGGCCCAAAAGACTTAAACCTGATGGGCTGGAGAGCTCTTGCCAGTTAGAATAAGGGGCTAACAGTGCAATCTTATGTATACCTGCACAAAAGCAGAAACACACAAAAAACGCATAAGCAAATCCCATTGATTTCAATGGGACTTACTCCCAGTAAGTGGCGTAGGGATGCAGCTTAGATGGACTGGTGTTCTGACTCAGTCCAAGGCAACTTCTGATGCGTGGTGCAAGGGAGGAAATATCGCTTTAACGTTTCACCAAATGTGCTAAAACAACCCGCAAGAACTCCACCGGTGCTCAGAAGGCACACTGTAACTAAACATTGCAACATGCTCCCCCACCATCACCATCAAATGGCGGCATTTGGATTGTTAACTCGGAGGTTCAGCCTGGGCTCCACACGCACCTCCCTCCTTTGTCTCCAGCTGGGCTGAGCGCAACTGCCCACCTTGTCACCCTGCCAGCTGGTATTTCAGAAGGCTCAGCAGCTCCGGATGCTGTCCTCTGACACAGCATTTGCTAGATATAAAAATAGCAAGACAGATCCAGGCAGCGCTATCTGGCCGGCATGCTTCCTGCTGACTCTCAGAAGCTTTGATGGATGCCACAAAAGTCCTCCGTGGCTCAGCCATGTGCTTAACAAAGTCAACGCTGGCCCCTTCCTGGCTGATATTCCAGAGGCCTCACCGTGGTCTCCTTCAGTGTCACCACCACAATGGAGTCTTCGTGGAGGAGCATATTTTGGGGGCGTTTGACTCCAAACAGCTTTAGCAAGTTAAAAAGAGATGAGTGGAGCTAAGACGTTGCTTCTGCTTTTGCAAACTCAGGGATGAGGATTCTCTAACCTTGGCAGAAGTTGCTGGATTACAGTTCCCATGATCCCTGGCTCCAGAGCCATGCTAGCTGATGGGAGTCCAAGCACAGCATCTGGAGGGTCCCCCACCCACGTCCTAGCATACTGGATATGGAGGGCAGCTGGGAATTAAAGAGTGCATGTAAGAACAGTAGGTGATGGGAGGACACCACAGAGTTTTATGCCCCTGGAGACTCCAGCAACTTCTGACGTTTCTTCATTATACTGCAGAACAAGGTTAGGAAGAAACTAGAGGCGTGGGGTTTTGTGGGGGGGGGAGAGTTGCTGCCAGTTTGGATCATGGCCCAATATTTCCCGTGATCCAAAAAGCAAGAACTACTGCAAATTCACAATGTCTACCTATTTATTTTTATTTGTTGTTGTTATTTAGTCCAGAGCACGCCAACTGCCTCCCACAGTTTAGTCAGACTCATGTTTGTAGCTTCGAGAACACTGTCCAACCATCTCGTCCTCTGTCGTCCCCTTCTCCTTGTGCCCTCAATCTTTCCCAACATCAGGGTCTTTTCCAGAGAGTCTTCTCTTCTCATGAGGTGGCCAAAGTCTTGGAGTCTCAGCTTCAGGATCTGTCCCTCCAGTGAGCACTCAGGGCTTATTTCCTCAAGAATGGATACGTTTGATCTTCTTGCAGTCCATGGGACTCTCAAGAGTCTCCTCCAGCACCAGAATTCAAAAGCATCAATTCTTTGGCGATCAGCCTTCTTTATGGTCAAGCTCTCACTTCCATACATCGCTAGTGGGAAAACCATGGCTTTAACTATACGGACCTTTGTTGGCAAGGTGATGTCTCTGCTTTTTAAGATGCTGTCTAGGTTTGCCATCGCCTTTCTCCCAAGGAGCAGGCGATTTATTTTTATAGAAAACGTTATACTGCTTTATGTACAAGGTATCCAAAGTGGTCCACAACCTTATAAAAACAAAGCAAAGCATAGCAATAAAAATAATTAAAAACTGCATTACCATTCTAGTTATAAAAGCAAGTGAATTCCAGGGTAAACAAGGCGGGCAGTGTGGTTTAGTGGTCAGAGTGTCAGACTGAGACCTAGAGACTAGGGTTCAAATCCACACTTGGCCATGAAGCTTGGGCCAGTCACTACCTCTCAGCCTAACCCACCTCACAGGGTTGTTGTGGGGACTCAGTGAGGGGAGAACCATGTATGTCTCCTTGAGTTCCTTAGAGAAAAAGGTGGGCTGTAAATGTGATAAACAGCTAAAAAAATGTGATGAAAGCACCTCCTGCAACTCCCAACAGAAGATGCTTTAGGAAAGAAAGGCGGGGGGAATCTGCTGAGAAGATGGGTTCTAGTCTGGATACTAGCATCTAAGTGGAGTAGACACAGGAATATCTGCACTAAAGATTTACTTACCCAGTTGCAATCCTAGACTCACTTGAAAGCAAATCCTGTGGAATTCAAGGAGGCTAATTTTTGAGTAGAAGAGCTATATAGGCTTGCACTGTGCATCTGGTTTTAATAGGCAACCTCTCTCTGCAAGGAACCATTGGAACTGTTTTGTGAGGGGCTTAGCTAGCAGAACATAGGAAACAACCATGTAACATCTACCTCAATACCATCCACACTGACTGGCAGCAGCGCTCCAGGGGTTTTCTCCTTGCCACACTTGGAAATGCCGGGGACTGAAGGCACAAGCTCTGCCACTAAACTACAGTCCTGACCAACAATGACCACTTGCAAAGTTGGCAGCCCTGGTTTAAACCCCTAGCTCAGCTTCAACAGGCCAATAACAGAGCTTCCTCACATCCCAAAATAAATCCCTTCTTTTGCTTTCCTTCCACTTTCAGTAGGCCACTGACTAATTGGACATCTGGGGTGAAATATATTTAATTAGACACCTTTCGCACTGTAGAGTTGTAAGGCCCATGCCATAAACAGACAATCAAGCCAATGGCAGGTCTGTCTAACTCTTGCCCCAAGGCACCAAAGCCCAGTGTAGAAATGACAAGCCGTGTGTGTGTGTGTGATCATTCTCCTTCTAGTCTCCCTAATATTTCATTGCATTCCAGTGTCTCCTGAATTCTCTCTGTTGTGGTGGGGGGGGGGGGGGAGTGGAGAGAGAGAGTGGGGAGGAGTGGGGAGGAGCAGCTCCCCAAGCCAAGACAGTCTCAAAAATTAGGACATCTTGCAAAACAGCTTCGGCAGCATATGAATTATTGAGGACTGTAGAGAAAAAGAAGTCTGCCAGGTGGTTTGGGAAGGAATGCAGGCGGAAGCAGGCTAGGGGGTTGCACAGCAGGGCGGGGGGGGGGGAGAGAGAATCTGGGCAGAATAGGATGGGTGGGGCGCGATAGGATGCAGCTGGCTGAGAAGAGCCCTAATGTGCAGGGCACTCTGCGGCCCGACCACATCAGTCTCTCTTGGTGGCAGAATTCCAGAGACTCTATATAAAAATTTTTATATATAATTTTTTATTAATTTACATCAAAAGAAAAAAAAAATATTAGTTTCACATCAAAATTTCACAACATATTCCTTTTCAGGACTTCCTCCAGCTTATCCGTAAATCATCCGTAGTTATAATTTAAATTACGCATTTCTTAATTTTATATTGACATTATTTATATATTTCTTTCTATACCCTTTAGACAATATTTCTTAGTCTTTCACAGTGCTTCTTTAAATCCCATTAGCGCTATCTGGAAAGATCAGATACTTACGTATCAGGAAAGATCAGATACTTAAGAGACCAAAAGTTCATCAAGGACTGGGGGAAATTTGTGGAATATCTGGAACATATAAGTGAGGGACAGAGACTCTAAGATAATCTGGAAAAGTTCTGTGATCTCTGCCCCGCTCCGCCCTGCTGCCACTAATCCAGGTCTCTGAAACCACCCAGTCTGAGGTGTGTAGAGACGGTTGTGAGAAAAGGCCCTCCCATTTGGAAGCATTTTTTTTCTATTTTTGATCTGAAGTTCATATACCTGTTCACTTGTTTTAATTTGCTTCTATGGATGCAGTCGGTTTAATTGACGTTATAGAGGCGATTTGTTTTGTGTGTGTTTTTATTGTGCAGTGAAATTGTTTTGCGGTGCTTCCTAAGCAGCAATTCCTAAATGAAATTATGGGAACTGCTATCAGGAAGACCCTTGTAGAAGAAACAGAATTACCTTTCCCACCTCCTCCCACCCTTTGCTAGATAAAACTAGATGTAGGTGCGGAGCAGCAATTAAAAATAAAAATCGATTTTTGCCAACGTCAGCAAAATAGCTTGAGCTAGCCCTGGCTCCAGACTGTCTGTTCTAGAGAAAGGACGGGTGGGAGCTGGTTGAGAGTGTCATAAGACGGGTATTTTGGGTAGTGGTGGAGAGAGCAAGAAGTATTTGGGAAGTACTGTAGCTGGAAAGCGGACCTGAAAAGCCAAAGTCAAGAGCAGATTAGCCCTGTGGACTAGTGGTCACACAGACTATGGCAGAAGTGACCACAGGGAGGGAAAAGAGACCCGTCTCACAGCATTTGGCTTCTCCAGCTCATTTGCCGTCAGCTTACAGAGACAGCCAATGTTGTGGTCATTGAACTACAACTCCCATCAGGCCCCACTGTGCCCTGGGCTTGTGCCAAATGCAGCAGGACGCCTGCATCTTCCCCTCTATTCTCACAGTATCATCTTGTAACACAGCAACAGCAGCTGCGAGGGGGGATGGTGATGTCATCGCACGGCGAGTTTCCCTGCAGTCAGTTGAATGAAACATGGAGCTGGGAAAGCCAGAGCAGGGTGACATCACAGTGACTTTTTGGGATATCGAGATGCCACAGAGAGACTGTAGGGGGCGCTGTGACTTTTAATGGCATGCCAGGCCTGCTCAATCCATCCAGGTGAGTTCTGTAATGTACCGTATTTTTTGCTCTATAAGACTCACTTTTTCCCTCCTAAAAAGTAAGGGGAAATGTGTGTGCGTCTTATGGAGCGAATGCAGGCTGCACAGCTATCCCAGAAGCCAGAACAGCAAGAGGGATTCCTGCTTTCACTGCGCAGTGATCCCTCTTGCTGTTCTGGCTTCTGAGATTCAGAATATTTTTTTCTTGTTTTCCTCCTCCAAAAACTAGGTGCGCCTTGTGGTCTGGTGCGTCTTATAGAGCAAAAAATACGGTAGGTTGCTTCTGGACAACCAGTTTACTGAGCATTCATTCTCACTTGCTTGTGGGTAGGGCAGAGGACGTTGAGTCAAAGCATGTGTGAGCCCACACCCTCCCGCAAATCTTTGCTGCCATTTTTCCTTATCGCAAAAAGTCAGATCTGCTGGGGAAGTGGATTTGTTGTGCATGACACCCCCCCCATCAACTCTAACCCTGCACCCTGAGTTTGTCGGCATGTGGGTGAATCTCGCCAGAAAAGAGCCACAATCTGCACACCCCCACAGATACCAAGGAAGGCTATTTGTTCCATCTAGCCGAGTGCAGCCAGTTGGCAAGTAGCAGCTTTGCAGGGTCGTGGCAGAGAAAGACTTTTCTCATCACCGGCTCCTTTGGACTTCCATGCAAAGCATGTGCTTTGCCACTGAGCTGAGGCCTTGCTGAGAAGCAGAAGCAGCTGGCCCTCAAGAAATGGAGGGAGACGAGCCGCTTGTTGGCTCGCAAGCCCAGAGGCGAATTCCAGAAGACTGGCCATGTTAGGGCCAATTTGTACAACCACTCCGCATGTTAGATCCAGATGGTCTGCTTCCTTCCTGGGCTGTGTATCCAGTCAGGATGGGATGGGAGAGAATTTCATTTCAGTTTGCAATTTAAAGGCGAATCTACTGGCTTTTCACTTTCAGAAACAATTTGCAAGCAGACACACAGCCTTCCTTTGAGATTCACATGACTGTGAATATTACAATGCAGTTCTCTGGTACAAAAACATGTCTGCTAAGGTTAAAATGTGCACAGATGCATCTATTTGTGGACATAACCTATAAGATGCATTATATTAGGGAACAGTGCTTTGTAAAAATGTGCACATTTGGCAAAATTGCATACAAAAATGTGTCCATAGAAGAAAAACCTGTACAAAAATTGCCGCCGACTTTTCACGAGGACTTTAAAAACAAACCACCACCAACTAACATGGAAAAGTGAAGAACTGAACTTAGAAATTGGAAAAATGAGAAGCGGATAGGGACAGAATCACCCACTTGGGCTTCAGCATTCACTCAAATGACACGTTCTTCACCTGCGCAGCGAAGAAAGAGCAACGGCCTTTAACATGTTGTGGCAACAGGCAAGAGGCCACAGCAGCACCCAGAGACTAGCTGGCTCCTTGCTCCATGAGCGCAAAGTCACCCTACTGCCATTGCTGTCCCCAGGGCATCAGAGCGCCAGGCTTCAACTGGCTTGTGCCTCAGGACAGCTAGAACTAATGGGGTGTCTGCTGCCTCAGACAGAGTATCGGACTAGGACTGGGGAGACCTGGGTTCAAATCTCTGCCCAGCCATGAAGTTCCTTGAGTGAATTCCTTTTTCTCTCAAAACAACCTACTTCACAAGAACCGTCACAATGATAAAATTGGATCACACATACCATGGGAAGCCAGCCTTGAGGGAAGGGGAGAAGGCGTCCGTGAAAAACAGATATTAATCACCAACAAGTGGTTTTTCACACTTTGTGTCAGGTGAACTCTGGTGTTCCTCAGGACTTTCGTAGAGGCTTCTTTGTCATCATCACTGCAAGGGCTGACACAACTTCCACTGTCGCTGTCCCTAGAATCTGTAGCTGCAGAGGAGAACTGAGAGTATTGTATCTAGGTTTCCTGTTTAAAGGAGGGTGGTCACTTATGCTTCACCCAAATTAAATAACTAAATAACTAACTAAACCTGCTTCCTTGGAGGTTTTTAAGCGGAGGTTCGATGGTCACCTGACAGGTATGATCTAGTTGAGATTCCTGCATTGTAGGGGGTTGGAATAGATGACTCTCAGGACCCCAACTCTACAATTCTATGATTCTGTGAAATAAAGGCAACACACTGCTGAAACTTGCAGATGCTAAGTGTTCTGGTCAGATGTAAATTTAGAAATAATTACTGTAGTTTAAATAGGAAGACCATGTTGTTTAGTCGTTTAGTTGTGTCCGACTCTTCGTCACCCCATGGACTAGAGCACGCCAGGCACTCCTGTCTTCCACTGCCTCCCGCAGTCTGGTCAAACTCATGTTGGTAGCTTCCAGAACACTGTCCCACCATCTCGTCCTCTGTCGTCCCCTTCTCCTTGTGCCCTCCATCTTTCCCAACATCAGGGTCTTTTCCAGGGAGTCTTCTCTTCTCCTGAGGTGGCCAAAGTCTTGGAGCCTCAGCTTCAGGATCTGTCCTTCCAGTCAGCACTCAGGGCTGATTTCCTTAAGAATGGATACATTTGATCTTCTTGCAGTCCATGGGACTCTCAAGAGTCTCCTCCAGCACCATAATTCAAAAGCATCAATTCTTTGGCGATCAGCCTTCTTTATGGTCCAGCTCTCCCTTCCATACATCACTACTGGGAAAACCATGGCTTTAGCTATACGGACCTTTGTTGGCAGGTGATGTATCTCCCCATAGGGGTGTTGGGGGTGGGAGGCTGTGACCTGGGTGACCCCCCTGGGTGAAGCTGCTCAGGCTTCTGCCTAAGCACTCACTGCTTCATGGCCCCCTTCCCTGCTCCCTCCTGCTTCTTGACCAGACATGCCTTCAAACAGAGAACTGTCCCCGGTAAAGTAGGATGTGTGGCCACCCTGATTAATAGTGGCCTTGCATTCAACCCCTGTGTGATTGTATCATGGGGTTGGGGGGCCGGCCAGTGTTTCAAATTGACTCTGATATCCAATAGCAACCTAAGGCACAGACATTAGCAGATGAAACAGCAGATAATACCGTATTTTTTGCACCATAACACTCACTTTTTTCCTCCTAGAAAGTAACGGGAAATGTCTGTGCGTGTTATGGAGCGAATGCCTGCGGGTGGCGGGGGGGGGGGATCTGCTGCAGTCGTGAGCAGAGGATCCATGGTTCCCCTTCCTTCCCTCCTCCGTGGTTACAAAGCATGGATCCACATGGATCCTAGGATTTTTGCATTGGGCTACTCCAAACTCACTGTCAGATCACATGTCTGTGGCCACAGCATGAACCACAAAAATCATATATCCACTATTTCGTTTAGAATATTTTTGTTCTTGTTTTCCTCCTCTAAAAACTACGTGCGTGTTATGGTCTGGTGCATGTTATAGAGCGAAAAATACGGTAAGTTGTGTGCTGGGAAAAGCTTCCCCTTCTGATTCCTGCAGTTCAGAACCTCTGCTAAAGAGACTGGGGGAGCAAAAATCAGTTGGCAATTTGCTGTGCAGACTAGATCTGGACTCAGATAAATGGTGGAGGATCTGCTAGAACCTCTCCAAGGACTGTTTCCCAGGGGCTCAAGCAAGGTCTGACACCCCATTAAAAGAGAGTTTAGCCAATGAATTGCACACCTGGGTTTTTACTGTTGATTCAGTTAATTAAACTCTTGATTAAATTTGCATAGGGGTAAAAACAATGGCTCTCACAGCACCAAACTTACTTTCCTCCTCCTCCAAAGCAATAATGGGGGGGGGGGGAGCAGCAGAGGGGCAGCCTCCACCCACTTACAAGGTTCAACATGGAGCTTAGGTGGCTGCCACCAGAAGACACCAGCCTTGACCCTCCTGAGGTGTGTTAGAATAGAGGCCTCATAGCCAACCCCCACTTTGAGCCATATAGGAGGGGAGTGGATGAGGGGTAGGTGGTTTTTGGGGTGGGTTGCCACCTCCTCCTCCTCCTCTACCCCACTATGTCTGAGAGAGTTCCTCCCCCCCCCCACACTGTTTGTTATATTTTTATCCTGCTTTTCAGCCAAAAATTGGCTCCCCAAGCAACTCGCAGCAATTATCCAACACAATATGCAGCTGAGGGAGGTTCTCAGCTGGAGCCGAATGCAGGAACAATGGAGGGGCACCTGGCTGCTCCTCCCCCCCCCCCCCCCGATGGCTGCAGAGCAGTTGTTGAAGTGTGTGCAGGGGGGAGAATTTGGCCCCAGATCTCCCCCTTCCGCCTTATTGTTTTTTTTCTCTGAAGGGAAGTAGGTGGAGGAAACTGCCCTTCTCTCCATTTTTCCATGCCACAATTTGCAACCGTTCACAGCAGAGGGAGCCAATGTTGTGCTCTGCATATGTTGTTAGACTCCAAGGCAAAATGGCCAATCACCAGGGATGGAGGCAGCTAGAGTACAAGCCATCTGCAGGGCACCACGTTGACTATCCCTGGTCTTATAGGGATGCTGAGGAGAGGTTGGAGGCACCAGCTGGGGAACCCCAAAAGGAATCCCCAGGAGAAGAAGGCTCAGAGCCAGGGGGCTGGTGATGGGGCGAGAATGAGTGGTCAGAGGGAGAGGAGGCAGCAGACTGGGAGGAGGAGGAGGTGTCAGAAGCTGAAGAGCTAATAGGACTTAGTGAGCAAGAAGAGACTGTGGCAGAGAGCAGTCCAGAATCAGAGACAGGAGATGGAGATGAGGCAGGCTGCGGAAGATTCTAGGGAGTCTCCTCACCCTCCAGCTCCCCTCTCCCCTGGTCTCCCCAAACATGAAGAGGGTGGAACAATGAGATATGAGGCAATGGAGTTTTAGGTTGCTGGGGAAAGACCCTGGAGGGGAGGATCCTTAGAGCATGGTGGGAAGGTGGGGACCTTCAGGCCTCCTTGCAACAGCCTCATTGGGGCAAGACCTACTGGGAAGGGTTGCTGTGATCACTAGGCCTGCACTGTTTCGGTTTCTTTCAACAAAGACACTGGTCTTCTTTATTGCTGACCTACACCTGACTCTAGGGTGGCGCTGTGGGTAAAACCTCGGTGCCTAGGACTCGCTGATCGTATGGTCGGCGGTTCGAATCCCCGCGGCGGGGTGAGCTCCCGTCATTCGGTCCCAGCTCCTGCCCTCCTAGCAGTTCGAAAGCACCCTTAAGTGCAAGTAGATAAATAGGTACCGCTTTATAGTGGGAAGGTAAACGGCGTCGGCTCACGGCCTCTTGAGCAAGATGAGCGCGCAACCCTAGAGTCAGACACGACTGGCCCGTACGGGCAGGGGTACCTTTACCTTTACCGTACACCTGACTCTGGTTCCTGACCAGGTGGCTGGTGCTTTATGCATATGTAACACCCACCTGCTTGGTTTGTAAAAACAATATAACAATATTTTCCTGTATATACAGAATTACCACCCACCCACCCTGCCTTTTGTTGTTGTTGTTTTTAGGACAGTCACCCATTTCACTGATTGACATCAGGCCACTTAGCACGCTAACAGAAGGAACTAGTGAAACCTGCAACAAAATTATTATTATTATTATTATTTGAATTTATATCTAACCCTTCCTTCTGAAGGAGCCCAAGGTGGCTGGCACAACAACAACAACAACAGTTGCAATACCACCCAGAAGTGAAGTGTCCCTACAGTTCAACAAAGCCAAACACCCTTTCTGTGATTATACTGGTTGATTATTGATTATTTAATTTAAATATGGCTTAATACATTAGAAATATCTCTAAGTGGTGTACAAAAAAGAAGCAACAACAGAGAACTGAAACAAAACATTACAAAAAAACACAGTTGCATGTAAAAATGTTACATTAATACAAAGTTATATATATATATATATATATATATATATATGCTTTCGTAGATTTTCACGGGTACAGGAATGCAGGTTTTGGTGTCCTCGGGTGTCTTCCCGTGTAAAAGTTGGGGTGTCTAGGCGACGTTTCGACGAGGTCTCACTCGTCATCTTCAGGCTGGTGCTTTCGGCTTCTTGTTACTGGAACAGAGCGGGATCTCAATGTTTGAGTTCCTATAAATACTGTAGAGGGGGTGTGGTGTCTAGCCTCCAATGTTCTGGGCAGAGAGGAAGTTCCCAGGCTAGTGTGCCTTTTCTTCTTTTGTTCCTTAATTACTTGAGAGATACCTTGAGTGATTTCTTGAGTGATATCCTGAGTACCACTTAGGTGGGTCATTAGGTGTGGATTAGTTGCTAAAGTCTTTGTGTCTTGACCTCTTGAACTTTGTGAAGAGTTTTCCTGAGAAGATGGCTGTATTGCACTTAGTTGTGCTTTGGCTTGGCTTCGTGTATAGGGGCGAGCTGTGGTTTTGTGGCTTGTGTCAGCCAGATCTGTGTAGGGATTGCAGGGGGGTGCGGCATCCGGAGGTGCCACCATGGATTGGCTACTGGATGGTGTCAGTAATTCATCTGTGGAGAGGGTCTGGGTTTGGGTCTGGTGTGGTTGATTGGTGTTGGCGTTCTGTGTGCCTCTGGATCTGGTGTCAGTTTTTGTGGGGAGGGCTAATTTCCAGATGTCTGGCAAGCGGGATGTGTCGTCACGCTTGTTCATGTTGTGAGGGTGTTTCTCTATCTCGATGGCTTCCATGATTATTCTCTTGTGGTGATGTTCCGTGTTAAAGAGCAATTTGGAATAATCATGGAAGCCATCGAGATAGAGAAACACCCTCACAACATGAACAAGCGTGACGACACATCCCGCTTGCCAGACATCTGGAAATTAGCCCTCCCCACAAAAACTGACACCAGATCCAGAGGCACACAGAACGCCAACACCAATCAACCACACCAGACCCAAACCCAGACCCTCTCCACAGATGAATTACTGACACCATCCAGTAGCCAATCCATGGTGGCACCTCCGGATGCCGCACCCCCCTGCAATCCCTACACAGATCTGGCTGACACAAGCCACAAAACCACAGCTCGCCCCTATACACGAAGCCAAGCCAAAGCACAACTAAGTGCAATACAGCCATCTTCTCAGGAAAACTCTTCACAAAGTTCAAGAGGTCAAGACACAAAGACTTTAGCAACTAATCCACACCTAATGACCCACCTAAGTGGTACTCAGGATATCACTCAAGAAATCACTCAAGGTATCTCTCAAGTAATTAAGGAACAAAAGAAGAAAAGGCACACTAGCCTGGGAACTTCCTCTCTGCCCAGAACATTGGAGGCTAGACACCACACCCCCTCTACAGTATTTATAGGAACTCAAACATTGAGATCCCGCTCTGTTCCAGTAACAAGAAGCCGAAAGCACCAGCCTGAAGATGACGAGTGAGACCTCGTCGAAACGTCGCCTAGACACCCCAACTTTTACACGGGAAGACACCCGAGGACACCAAAACCTGCATATATATATATATATATATATATACGTTTCTCTTCTGACATACCCTCCTTCTCAGCCACCATGTTCTCACCCAGGGTCCAAACCTTCAACGAACCCACAGAAGTCTCACAATAAGAAGAGCTGCTGGAAACAGCGGCGATCACCCTGGTCTCTCATTCTAGACTCACTTTTTATCGACAGGGCCAAGGTGGAGGGCAGTTCCTCAGGCTGCCCACAGCTGAACTCTGCACACCCAGTTCCAGGGGCAGCAGGTTTGTTGAGCTTCCCAGGGGGTCCAAACCATGGGGAAAGGGGGTCTCTCCACTCCCAGCTCTATCTTCACCCTCTGTCCTCTCCTACTCCAGCTCCAGGTGTACAAATACCCAAGAGAGGGGACTCCATTGGGAGCCAAACCACACAGGGTACACAAATGCACATATAACTGCAACATGACGGCCCCTTTTCAGAATGAAAAGCCTCTTAGGAGAGAGTGGAGAAACGGCAGGATAGATGTTTGGCAAAAGTTGTGCATACACAAACCAGCAGCAGGAATACTCTGGGAGTGGACAGGAGCAGACTCTCCAAGTGTCCTTATTTTCCAAGGACAGTCCTGGATTTACAGAAGCTGCCCCAGTTTCTGATTTGATCCCATAATGTCCCGTTTTTCCATAGGAAGTCCCTATTTTCATTCGAGAAATGTTGGAGGGTATGGAGTTATGGAATCCCCGAGCCAAGGAGATAAGTAACTATGCAACCTTTAGAAGACATCTGAAGCCAGCCCTGTAGAGGGAAGTTTTGTTGATGTTTAATGTTTTATTGTTTTTATATATGTTGGAAGCCGCCTAGAGTGGCTGGGCCAACCCAGTCAGATGGGTGGGGTATAAATAGAATAAGAATAGAATAGGATGTCCCTATTTTGACTGTGGTGTAAACCACTGAGCCTTGGGCTTGCCGATCAGAAGGTCGGCAGTTCTAATCCCCGCGGCGGGGTGAGCTCCCGTTGCTCGCTCCCAGCTCCTGCCAACCTAGCAGTTCGAAAGCACGTCAAAGTGCAAGTAGATAAATAGGTACCACTCCGGCGGGAAGATAAACGGAGTTTCTGTGTGTTGCTCTGGCTTTGCCAGAAGCAGCTTAGTCATGCCGGCCACATGACCCGGAAAAACTGGCTGCGGACAAACGTTGGCTCCCTCGGCCAGTAAAGCGAGATGAGCGCCAAAACCCCACAGTCGTTCGCAACTGGACTTAACAGTCAGCGGTCCTTCACCTTGACCTTTTTATTTTCGTGGAAGAAATGTTGGAGCTTATGTGGGACTGTGTGTGCATTATCAGTGGCATTTTGGGAAGTTTAAATGGTGACCAGATCCAGCCAATCAGCCCTACTCAGACCACAGGTGGGGCTGGGGATGTAAAGAGGAACCCAGGACAGGCAGCAGCAGCAAGACTCCTGCCGAGTGATGCTTGCAGTAGCCCCACAACCACTTTCTCTTAATACAATGCTACTTCTGGGCTCTGAATTATGCTTGTGCTGAGCAACCGGGTTTGTTAAAGCCCTGTAGGATCTCTGGAATGTTCGGGGGAGGATTCCCCAGCTGGAGTTCATCAGCCAGGAAAAGGAGGGCGGAGGGCGCCCCCGTGTGGGAAAAATGCGTCACTTCATCCAGAACACCAAGCTCTCTTGCCGTCTCTCAGACCCACAGGCTGCAACTGCAGTATGCACACCCGAACCTGTATGCATAGGCCCGCAAGCTCTTTTAAAACACAGAAAACAGGGCGTTTCTTTCCTCACGTAACCGATGCGCTCTATCCATTGCTGACACTGTTCCAGGGCTCAAGCCGTTTCCAGCCCCGCCTCCCGGGCTTTTAGGAAGCACTGAGTCAATGCACAACTCTTCCACGAGGAGGCGCTGCTGCCTTAGAAGTGTGAAAAGGCGGTTGCTGCTTTTATCCCAACCGGGCAAATTGTCCCCTAAGATCTAACAGCAAAAGCCTTTGCTGCCTTTGGATAGCAGGGTTGCTGTCATGGCTCACCTCAGATCACCTGACCTGAGGCAGGAGGGAGGTGGCGGCAGGTGCATCCAGACAGGACAGCTAAGGAACAATATAGGTAAAGGTAAAGGGACCCCTGACCATTAGGTCCTGTCGTGGCCGACTCTGGGGTTGCAGCGCTCATCTCGCTTTACTGGCCGAGGGAGCCAGCGTACAGCTTTTGGGTCATGTGGCCAGCATGACTAAGCCGCTTCTGGCGAACCAGAGCAGCGCACGGAAACGCCATTTACCTTCCCGCTGGAGCGGTACCTATTTATCTACTTGCACTTTGATGTGCTTTCAAACTGCTAGGTTGGCAGGAGCTGGGACCGAGTAACGGGAGCTCACCCCGTTGCGGGGATTCGAACCGCCAACCTTCTGATCAGCAAGTCCTAGGCTCTGTGGTTTAACCCACAGCGCCACCCGCGTCCCACAAGGAACAATATAGAATCACAGAATTGTAGAGTTGGAAGGGACTCCAGGGGTCATCGAGTCCAACCCCCTGCAATCTGTTCTGGATCATACAGAACAGATGGCCATCCAACCTCTGCTTAAAAACCTGCAAGGAAGGAGAGTGCGCCACCTCTCGTGGGAATCTCTTCTGCTGTCGAACAGAAAGTTCTTCTTGACGCTTAGTCAGAATCTGTAACTATAAAGCAGAATACACCTGTCTCTTACAGTTTGCTATGGGGAAATCCCATGGAAGCCATAATGGGCAAGAGGCCAATTGCTCTCGAAAGACAAGACAGCATGCCCTGCTCTGATGCTCTGAATATTGCTGTGCAGCAGTAAGCTGGTGAAGGTTTTGTTTTGCGGCATGGAAATTAACATTGTTGTTGTTGTTTAGTCGTTTAGTCGTGTCCGACTCTTCGTGACCCCCTGGACCAGAGCACGCCAGGCACTCCTGTCTTCCACTGCCTCCTGCAGTTTGGTCAGACTCATGCTGGTAGCTTCCAGAACACTGTCCCACCATCTCGTCCTCCGTCGTCCCCTTCTCCTTGTGCCCTCCGTCTTTCCCAACATCAGGGTCTTTTCCAGGGAGTCTTCTCTTCTCATGAGGTGGCCAAAGTATTGGAGCCTCAGCTTCAGGATCTGTCCTTCCAGTGAGCACTCAGGGCTGATTTCCTTCAGAATGGAGAGGTTTGATCTTCTTGCAGTCCATGGGACTCTCAAGAGTCTCCTCCGGCACCATAATTCAAAAGCATCCATTCTTCGGCAACCAGCCTTCTTTATGGTCCAGCTCTCACTTCCATACATCACCACCGGGAAAACCATGGCTTTAACTATACGGACCTTTGTTGGCAAGGTGATGTCTCTGCTTTTTAAGATGCTGTCTAGGTTTGTCATTGCTTTTCTCCCAAGAAACAGGCTTCTTTTAACATTACTAGCTGCTAATGTGTTCCCAGTGGGTGCAATGGTGCCCTTGAGAGCTTTCCCTCTTCACTCTCTAAATTTCTAAGCTCACCAGACCACCTCCCCTTTGGTCATCAGGGGGTAAGGATCGTGTCCTTTCTTTCTCTTGAAATGTACATCAAGCCAAAGAAGGAAGTTGAAAGAGTGATGCTCTCTCCCACTTCCTTTTTCAGCTCTAGATGCTTGATAAGACACAGATTAAGCACACATCTGGTTCCAACTGTATCAAACGGAGAAGCGAAATTTGTGTGCACGTGCTTTGTCTTTTTGGGGGGCAGGAGGAGAGTATTGATCCAGGGGGGAAATTAACCAAAGAGGGTGGTGCCCACAAGTCGGAGGAGGTCAGTAGACCCTGTACAAATGACTGCACACCTAGTTGGAAGAGGCACAGGAGTGGGGAGGGACAATCTTTAAAAAAGTTGGCAACCCTATATGCTGTGAGTGGAAACTTCCACAGCTTCAGATAGGACAGTCATGCACACCATATTACACAGGGTCAGGAAGGCCTCTCTTGAGCCACTGCTCTGATGTGGTTGACATAATAATAATAATAATAATAATAATAATAATAATAATAATAATAATAATTTATTATTTATACCCTGCCCATCTGCCTGGGTTTCCCCAGCCACTCTGGGCGGCTTCCAACAAAATATTAAAATAAAATAGTCTGTTAAATATTAAAAGCTTCCCTAAATAGGGCTGCCTTCAGATGTTTTCTAAAAGTCTGGTAGTTGTTGTTCTCTTTGACATCTGGTGGGAGGGCGTTCCACAGGGTGGGTGCCACAACCGAGAAGGCCCTCTACCTGGTTCCCTGTAACTTGGCTTCTCGCAGGGAGGGAACCACCAGAAGACCCTCGGAGCTAGACCTCAAGTGTCTGGGCAGAACGATGGGGGTGGAGACACTCCTTCAGGTATACTGGACTGAGGCCGTTTAGGGCTTCAAACACTTTGAATTGTGCTCGGAAACGTATTGGGAGCCAGCGTAGGTCTTTCAAGACCAGTGTTATGTGTTCTTGGTGGCTGCTCCCAGTCACCAGTCTAGCTGCCACATTCTGGATTGGTTGTAGTTTCTGGATCACCCAGTGGCGTAGCGTGGGTTGTCAGCACCCGGGGCAAGGCAAGTAATTTGCGCCCCCTAACCCGGGGCAAGGGGGACGCAGGTGGCGCTGTGGGTTAAAGCCTCAGCGCCTAGGACTTGCCGATCGAAAGGTCGGCGGTTCGAATCCCTGCGGCGGGGTGCGCTCCCGCTGCTCGGTCCCAGCGCCTGCCAACCTAGCAGTTCGAAAGCACCTCCGGGTGCAAGTAGATAAATAGGGACCGCTTACCAGCGGGAAGGTAAACGGCGTTTCCGTGTGCGGCTCTGGCTCGCCAGAGCAGCGATGTCACGCTGGCCACGTGACCCGGAAGTGTCTTCGGACAGCGCTGGCCCCTGGCCTCTTAAGTGAGATGGGCGCACAACCCCAGAGTCTGTCAAGACTGGCCCGTATGGGCAGGGGTACCTTTACCTTTACCTTTAACCCGGGGCAAGGCAAGTAATTTACGCCCCCTAAACCCTAACCTGCCGCCACTGCCAGCTTCTTCTTGCTGCTGCCTGGGCTGGTCAGGTGTGGTTCTCTCCCGCTCTTAGCGCTGCGCTGGGCGGCCGCTGCACTGTCCCTCCCTCAGATAGTCCCTCGCTCTCTCTCCGCACCGCACACCTGGCACCCACCCCCGCCACAGTGGGCGGCGACCCAGCGGCTCGGATCGGATTCGCACAGCCAGCACTGCAGTGAGAGAGAGTGAGTGAGCCAGGTAGGGGCAGAGAGCTGCGAGTGCGAGCATGCCCCCCCTGATGTAGCGCCCGGTGCGGCCGGCCCCCCCTGCACCCCCACGCTATGCCACTGGGGTCACCTTCAAAGGTAGCCCCACGTAGAGCGCATTGCAGTAGTCCGAGCAGCTGATAACCAGAGCGTGCACCACTCTGGCGAGACAGTCCGCAGGCAGGTAGGGGACTTTTAGGGTTTTCCTCGCTCACACACCAGGGTTTCTTCAAGCTCATTGTGCAACTTCGCAGCCGCGTCTGCCATTTGATGACTTAATGTGATTAATAGTCACATTCTGTCACAGAGGAAGGGAAGACACTAGAAGGAGCAAGAGGCAATGGGTCACCGAGATGGCATTAATTCATGAATCACAGAATCGTAGAATTACAATGTTGGGTAGGGTCATCTGGTCCACCCCCCTTGCAATGCAGGAACCACCTTATTAACTTGCACACAGACAGGGTGCCCAGCTACAAAAGAGAGCAGGGCTCTTGCATCTTCTGATATCTGTGCAGAAGAGGGAATATCAGCAGGTGCATTCCCCTTTTCCATACAACAACGAAAGTGCAAGAGCCCTGCCCTCTCCTGCACCCGATCACCCTATGCTCAGAGGAATCCTTACACTTATCAGACAGAGAGCCCATTCTTACATTCAAATATTCTTGGGCCTATGGTGTGCAGTACTAGATTTCCCCCCAAAGCCTCTCTAATATCGATCCAGAAGGCTACAAATTAGGGGTACCTTTAGATGCTGCTGGAGCACAAATCTCATCACCCCTGACCATTGTCTATGCTGGTGGGGGCTGGTGGGAGTTGGAGCCTGAGAACCACTGAGAACCACATTGCCTATGGCAGCTCTAAATATTGTGAGAAGTTGCAACACAGCACTGGGCAAATTGCTCCATCAGTGCAAGGATTTCTGCTTCTGCCTGAGGGAACTACCTGCCCTCCCCTCCTCCCCTATGCTGTTCTGGGGGCTCTCCCGACTCCCCCTCCCACACACAGGCATTTTTGGGAGTGCAGGGGACAGCATATCCTACAGCACAGTACGACCTTAAAACAGGCATGGCTGCAAATGAGCATTGATGTTGTCTGGCCATAAATTGCTGGTGACAAGCACTAATGCCCAGGCACCACAGGAATGAGGCTTTAGCTCATCAGGAAAATCACATTTGTGTAAAAGCCTCCATGTTCCACCCCTGGCACTTCAGTCCCAGTGGTCTGACTCAGTATAAAGGCATCTTCATAGATGTTCCCAGTTTTCCTTGCACCTGTCAGCCCCTGGATCACTTTCACACAGGAGTTGATTGCATTGCTCACCTGCTTAATGTGCTGTGGAGAGGTAGGCGTTCTACCAAGAGTAACACCAAGGTAGCCTGGCAACGGTTCCTGGGCAATTTCATACCACAGTAACATATTTCCATACCTTTGATCTCATCTGCACAACTTGAGATGAAATCCCAAGAGCAGCGTTTTGTTGTGGTTCTCGGAACTATGGCACATACACACCAAAACTGTTTCTTTCCTTGTGGCTCAGTTCCTTCCTCCTGCTAGATGGGTGCTTGCATTGCTTGAAGGGCACCCGCTCTAGCATTGTGGGCACAGCAGAGATGGGGGTGCGCGAGGCTCTTTGAGCCCATGGATCACATTCCCTCTTGGGCAGCTTTCCAGAGGCTGTAATAGCAGCCTCTGGAAACACCAACCAGATGTGACTCTTGTCATAAGAACCCGAGAAGAGAGCTGTGCTGGATCAGGCCAATGGTCCATCTACTCCAACATCTTGTTCTCACAGTCGACAACCACTGCAAGCAGGACCAGAGCACATCTTCTCTACCAGACTGACACTCTAACCACTACTCCATCCCTCCTGGCTTTCAGTTGAGCTCAATTCTTTGCTCTGTCTTGTGAGATGCATCAGGAACTGTCCCAGGTCCTAGCCTTAGCTTTCCCAAAGATGTAGAGGAAGGTGAATGCGAAAGAGCAAGCACATCTCCAGGACTATTTTTCAGAACAGGAATCTTGATGTCATCAGAAGAAGTGGCAGGGCCATTGATGGATCCTCTTTGCCCTGGAAAGTGAATGAGGTGATAATGTGGCTTTGAAGTTTGTTTCTGACTGAGCAGCAGAGAGCAGGCATGGCCAAACTTGGCCCTCCACCTGTTTTGGTAATACAACTCCCATCATCCCTAGCTAACAGGACCAGTGGTCAGGGATGATGGGAACTGTAGTCCCAAAACAGCTGATGGGCCAAGTTTGGCCATGCCTGGCATAGAGGAAGGCAGAAAGTTTAAGCCAAAATACCCATTTGCTGGATTGTAGGCATTTAATAATAATAATAACAATAAATTTTATTTATATCCCGCCCTCCCCAGCTGAAGCTGGGCTCAGGGTGGCTAACAACAATCAAAATAGTTCAACATTCTAAAAACATTCATTATAAAATTAATTAAAATCAAATTAAGATCAAATTAATGGCAACCATCAAGCAAAATTCTGTGCAGATTGCCAGAGGAGGGGGGTCAGGCTGCGCCCTGACCAAAGGCCTGGTGGAACAGCTCTGTCTTGCAGGTCCTGCGGAAGGATGTCAGGTCCCGCAAGGCCCTAGTCTCTTGTGACAGAGCGTTCCACCAGATTGGAGCCGCGGCCGAGAAAGCCCTGGCTCTAGTTGAGGCCAGCCTAACCTCTCTGTGGCCTGGGATCTTTAGGATGTTTTTATTTGCAGACCGTAAATTTCTCTGTGGGACATACCAGGAGAGGCGGTCCCGTAGGTACGAGGGTCCTAGGCCGTATAGGGCTTTAAAGGTTAAAACCAGCACCTTAAACCTGATCCTGTACTCCACCGGGAGCCAGTGCAGCTGGTATAGTACCGGATGAATGTGATCTCGCAGCGAAGACCCCGTAAGGAGTCTCGCCGCGGCATTCTGCACCCGCTGGAGTTTCTGGGTCAGTCTCAAGGGCAGCCCCACGTAGAGCGAGTTACAATAATCCAGTCTGGAGGTGACCGTCGCGTGGATCACAGTGGCTAGGTCAGGGCGAGAGAGATAAGGAGCCAACTGCTTAGCTTGGCGGAGATGGAAAAATGCCGCCTTTGTTATAGCTGTAATCTGCGCCTCCGTAGAGAGGGAGGTATCGAAGATTACACCCAAACTCTTAACGGACGGTGCTGGCACTAATTGCACCCCCGCAAGAGATGGGAGTTGCCCCCTCAATCCCATATCGTCCCGCCCCAACCAGAGGACCTCTGTCTTCGAAGGATTTAACTTCAACCGGCTCCCACGTAACCATCCAGCCACAGCTTCCAAACATCTGGTCAGTGTATCTGGGGGCCGAGTCAGGATGGCCGTCCATCAACAGATAGCTTTCTAATTGAAAGCTAGAGGTTGCATTTGGCAGACCAAGTGTCTTTTGTTAAATGCTGGGGTGGGGAGCCTGTGGCCCTTCCAGGGGTTGCTAGACCTCAGCCCCCATCAACCTTGACCACTGGTCAGCCTGTCTGATAGGAATTCCATGAACACCTGGAGGGACACAGTTCCCCCACCCCTTCTCAAATGTATTTCGTGAGTTGAATCTATGCAGTCAGTAGTAAACACCCCTGGATTTAATGGAGCTTATTCCCCAGCAGTGTGAAGACAGGCTCTGGCAGACTGAGCAGATGAGACCAGTCATGGGTCCAACTTGTCAAGAAGGCAGATTGTGCACATGCTGTGAGGGGCAAATGGGGCTCATCCACCTGGGAAGGTAGCCCATCAGGGAGAAGGAGAACTCTGATCCTAAACCTCCACTGCCTTGCAGGAGATCTTCAGGAGAAGAAAAGGCGAAGGAGCACACCCTACACAAATCGAGTGGAGTCCCTCAGATGATTGGATGGTGCCTTGGACGTCTCCTTCCTGCAACTCCTGCAGCCAAGCTGGGGCCAAATGTCTTGCTCTGCTTTCCTTTGGACCACCGCAGCCCAGGACCTCCATACACACTTGCCCAGGATTGTGCCCCAGGGAGGTCCCTATGGAACTGCGAATACCACGGCTTGTCTTCATCCTCGGAAGTGCTCTCCATTGCCTCTCAAGACAGACAGAAGCTAACAACACCCAGGAAACCATGTATAGGATTGCAGTCATGATGATCCTATTAAATGGGTATTGTGCTATCTACTGCTCCTCTTTGGTGTGTGTGTCGTTTGTCTATGCATGTAATCATAATGGATCGACACAGCTGCCTACACTTTTGGACTCTCGCTGGGGACTTGGCTATTGACTCTTCTCAGCGGGTTGGGGTGGCAAAGCGGGACTGTCAAGAGGAGCACACTTGTGCTACTAGGCCACTGCATCTGTTTAGCCTGGACTCCATACACAAATGCTGCCTCTTTGAATCTTCTCTATTGGTCCAGTTTTTACCAGAAGCACCGAGCTGCCCCAGTCCCCAGGCCTTGGGTGTTGGCCGTGTTCACACTTCTGAGCAATCAAACTGCTCCTACACATTTCGTGAAACTTCAGCAGTTGACCGTTGTCTGCAGAGGGGCTGGATCGGGATCACAGGAACATAGGATGCTGCCTTACACCGATTCAGACCATTGGCTCATCTAGCCTGCCATCGCTCTTCAGGGTTTCACGCAGGGGTCTCCCCCCTCCCTCCAACTAGAGTTGCTGGCAACCTGGGACCTTCTACACTAATAACATCTGCTCTACCACCAGGCACACTCTTATAGCCAAAAGCAACAGTGGTTTTAAAAACGGCAGCCTGAGTTTAGAGGCTCTGGGGGTTTTGCTATCATTGGGCTTATCTGATTGTGCAACTTAACTGGCAAAACTTGAGAAGCTTTTCAGAAGGACCTGGAAGCCGGTCTGAAAAAAATGTGTTTGAGGAATGTCTAAGCCAGAGTACACAGGTAAAGGGATTGTTTTCAAATCTAGTGTAAACATCTAAGTCCTTGTTGTACTGGCTGTACACAATGGTTATTCAATGGTGAGGAAGTTTCCTTGTGACTTTTAGCAAACTCAGCCACGGAGTCCTGCCTCCTTGATGCCTGCTCAGCCCTGTTTGTCATTTACCGAAATATACCCACAATGGCTGGGAAGAAAGCATATATAAATCATTAGCTTATTTGTTTTTATGGCATCCAGTAATGTGATGACTGCACATGTTAATTTTGGGATCAAGCTTTCCTGTGTGTGATTGTTCCCACAGTGCATGGCTATGCTCAGTGGAAAGAATTTCACTTGGCAATGAACAATACCTCCATTTTACAGGCAACTTAATAGGCGGGCTCAGGGCTGGAGTTTCTGACTCAACACAATGTTCGTGCAAAGGTTCCCCGGCAATCAGGTTGCCAACTGATCAGAAAATAATCCTGACAGGCCTACTCCTCTGCCTGAAAAAGAAAAGACAGCTCAATGGGAAGAAAGAAAAAGGTGAAGCTAATGTTTGTGCATCGAGCTGTTTTTTGCAAACACAGCTGCAGTGCCCAGGGGGAAAGTTGGCAACATTACATGGCAAAGGGCATGGTGTAGTGGTTAGAGTGCTGGACTGTGACCTGGGAAACCAGGGTTTGAATCCCCACTCAGCCAGGAATGTCACTGGGTGATCTTGGGCCAGTCACTGTATCTCAGCCTATCCTACCTCACAGGGTTGGTATGGGGGTAAAATGAGGAGCGGAGAACCTTGAGGTCCTTTGAGGAAAAATGGGATAAAAATGCAATAAACGAATAAGTAAAATGTAGCTAAGCCTTACCTGGGCTGGACCACTTCTGGTATTTGATGTGCAAATGTACAAATCCACTTACAAACATGCAGGCACTCCCACACAACCAAACATTCACATAGACACACTTGCAAACACCCTCAGCAGGATTCAGCAGTTAACTACTGTAAAGCATTTGGTTAGATCAGGGGTCTGCAACCCGCGGCTCCGGAGCCGCATGTGGCTCTTTTACACCTTTGCCGCGGCTCCGGGGCGGATACTAGCGAGGGGAGGAGGCACACTGTGCGCCCCGACACTCCCCACTGTGGCGGGCGCTGTACTGGCTGTGACGTCGCATGGGGGCGGTGCGTGCGTTAGTCACACACCGTCCTGATGTCACCTTCCCGCCCGCTACATTGTAAGGGGCATGTACGCTGGTCACTGCATTGAAAGGGGGAATGTACGCTGGTCACTGTTTTGAAGGGGAGTGAAGAACACACACACACACACACACACAAAAAAAAAGGTAACTTGTTAATTTAACGTTTATTTCTATGAGGAGGAGTAACTCTGAGGGGTCAAACAAAGAAATAATAAAAAAGTGACAAAAAGGTTATTTTTATAATGACGAGTTTTGCAGCTCCCAGTTTTTTTTTCTTCGGAAACGGGTCCAAGTGGCTCTTTTTGTCTTAAAGGTTGCAGACCCCTGGGCTAGAGCAATAGGTGCACCTGCCATTGGTGATGGGCCATATTGAACATCCAAGATAATACAATATATTGACAGTTATTAAATGAATGCTAAATAATGCGGTGTTCTCTTGCTCAGAGGCTTAGTGAGGGCAACAGACCAGACTGGTTGGCATGTTTCCATTGGCCATGTGCATGCAGTCTAGCCCATAAAAAGACATCCAGCCATTGTTTGGAGAAGTCGGGAGAGACTCTGTACAGTAACAGCTAGCAGGTTTTTTCACCCAAAGGCTTTCCATGCAAGAGCAGTCTATCTGAGCAGCAAGAGCATGGAATTTCAGCAGCAGTATGGCTACACTCCACAGCCCCTCTTCCTGGTCCCTGAACCATTCATCCTGATTCTTCGTTTACACCCCTGGATTAGACCTCTTTTACCTTCACTCCCATCACCTCCTGAACCCACACGAGGATTAGATATAATCCTGCCGTAGTCCATTCAAATGTCAACCAAAGACTTCTCCCCATCGTAATCACCCCCATGGACTGCTTTCCCATGGAGTGATAGATGCAAATGTGCAAAAGGCAATGGAGAACATGAGAGGCTTTGTTGCCCCTGAGGGTTTCCAGGGGGACTATTATGATTATTGATTGAATTTGTCTACTGCCCTTCATTCATAGATCTCAGAGTGATCCGCATCCGATTGGTTCTCTGCATTTCCATTCTTTCTCCCCCTGTGCTGGGGGGCCTTCAGCCCTTCTTGAAACAAGATGTCCTCCACCAACTTTCACCCCCCCCTCCACCGGTTGCCACAGCAACTTTGTTGACAGCGTAATTTGGATCAATGGAATCCCAAGCTGAGCAGGCAAGGGGCCGGTTGCTAGGCGACAAGAAGCCCTGGATGCCTGTGGATCCTTGGTGCTGGCTCTTCCCTGTCCTCCAAGTTGGGGAGGTTTGTTTTGGGAGCAGGGTCAGCCCCTTCAGGCCTGGTGACTCTGCAGGAGAAGCCAGGAAGCCTTTTCGCAAGTACTTGGGCTGGTGGGCACCACAAGGGACTGAATTATTAGTCAATCCCGATGGAGGGCACTGTGGTGAACACAGAAACTCTTCACTTTCCACAGTATGCTTTGCCCTCATGCATTTTGCTTCCTTTGGCCGAACAGGTTTTGTGTATTTGCATATTTTTGAGAAGGTACAAAAATATGCTTTCTGTAGGCAAAAGTGGTACATGCACCAGGAGCACAATCCCTTTTCCAAACTGTCTACAGCTCTCTCTTTAGAAGAAAAATAAAGATAATCTGTCTGCTGTTTAGGCAGTCTGGGAAGTCGTTTGCCTGGGAGCCACAAGTGTATGTGCTTTCTTCTGAAGATACAGTTAATACGCTTTATATACTAAATGATGCTGTGTATCCTTCTCACCTGAAAGGAGCACTTATGGTGCAAGCTTCCAGGCTGCCTTTTCCCTTATAGAGAAACCTTGTTTTCCATTTCAGCTTTCTAACTGAGATGGTTCTGCACTCCATGCTTAGCTCACTGGGCCATTGGGCAGATTTTATTTTATTTTTAATTCCCTGCATACTTTGGTTCTCATTCTCACGTGCCGACATCTCCCTTCCGTTCCTCCGTAGAGCCAGTCCAGCACTATTTCCGTGGGCTTCTCGCCGCATGAATTTCCAAGGACTTGCGCATAAGAGGAGTAAACTACACAAGCAGTCACTTTTGGGTGGGGGTGAGAGGAGAGACCATGAATCCTCCTTTCAGTAAAATGCAGGAAAGCGTCTGGCGTGGGAGGAGTGGAGAAGAGAAAGTTTCTTCAAAATCTTAAAATGATTCATCTTTCAAGATTCCAATCAGGGTTGGATTCTCTCTCCCACTCTCCTCCCTCCCCCACCCTCATCCCCTGAAGTCCCCGATGGTTTAAGCCTGGAGAGTTCCGGGTTGGCTCCATCTCTGATTGAAACCCTTGGGGACATGGATTTGCAAAGGGCTATTGTTCAGGCGGCCCGTTTCCTGCTTCAGCTGCTGCTGTTTTAAAGCTTGGCACAAACGCACTGCAAACAAGAGTTGGGAAGAAGTCACTTCTGACCTCTGCTCCTCTACACAGAAGCCATTCAGGGCAGTCAGAAGCCCCCTTAGATCAGATCGCTCAGGGTGGGAACGCAGCGCAGGCCAGCCCAGGGTCAAAGCTGCATTCCATGACTTTTGGTCTCCCTCTAATTCTCTCTAATGGAATGAGAGACTAGCCAGAAGGCTGTGACCTCCGCTCATTGGGGGGGGGGGGGAGAATTCAGAGTTGCCCTCTGCCATCAGAAATTTGCAGAAAGCAAGTCCAAGCTGGGTACTGCCTAAATCATGGCAGCTCTCCTAATGCCAACCCTTCCAGGAACCTCAAACGAAAGGCTTTATGGTGTAAAGGCTCGCTGGATCAGATGAAAGGTCCCTCTCGCCCAGCATTCTGTTCCCACAGCAGCCAAGCCAGATTTGCCTCTGGGAAGCTTATGACCACAAGGACAGCACTCCTTCCCCTTCTGTGTGTCCCCAGCACCCAACATTCACATACGCTCCCTGTTTCTCTTTACCAGGCACAGTCTGTCTTTTCTGGTACATGTCCCAAGGAAGTCACACGCCTTTGTGGGAAGCCCTTTTCAAAATGTTTGCAGCATCTTCAGGCGTGTCCTAGCAGCCCATTCACCACCACCACTCACAGCATGTTGCTGATGTGCTTGAACTGCAGTTATCCCATCATAAGTACAACCAGACACATTGTTAGATGAAACAAACCATTTCAGACCTTGTGAAATGAGGCTTTCTTGGTTGACCCAGCATTTGATGGCTGAAAGATACGGTTTCTGGCAACCTGAAATCACTGGCTGAGAATACATTTAACTGTTTTTAAAATGTTTCTAAGTGTATTTACACACACTTATTACTGATGTGTTTTCCACCCTGGGCTCCTTTGGGAGGAATCGGAATGAATAAATTGAATAATATATATTCTGAAGCAGGCATAGGCAAACTCCGGCCTGCCAGATGTTTGGGACTACAATTCCCATCATCCCTGACCACTGGTCCTGTTAGCTAGGGATGATGGGAATTGTAGTCCCAAACATTTGGAGGGCCAGAGTTTGCCTATGCCTGTTCTAAAGGTTTGGGATTTGTTTTTAAAGGGGGTATTTAACACACATTGTAAGTCAGGCTATAGCAAGGTAAATAAATATGTTATTCAAAAAAGGGCATCTTACAGAATGAAGTGAGGTGTGCCTTATGTTACTTTGGGTGTGGACAGTTTACAAATGTCCGAGTTTTTGCATAGGAAATGTTGGAGATTTTCCTTGTGTGATGGGACCTTATCTTCTTCTCCTATGTACATTTACGGGGGGGGGGGGCTCACAACCCACCACACTTCTTGGTGCATCACAGAATCACATTGGGGGACCTATTTTTTAAAAGGGGGGAGCGTTTAGGGCTGCCACCTTTATCCCAACCTTATCAACCTACTGCATGTGCACAATCCTGTTCCATATCTAGTACAGGGATGGCTAACTTCTTTTGCACACCAGATTGTTGTCTGCATTTGAATTGATCCATTGTTCACTGCCTCAGAATTAAAAGTTCCTAGGAAGAGGGAAAGGCCATGGAACTGGTTTATGTCTGTAGTGCAGATAGAAGCCCAGGACTTTGCTTCAGCTGTCCATTATTCTCTCATTCTGGAGCACCACTGCATTGTAGAACTGTAAGGGGAAGCACGGAGGATGTTTCCACAGATAAACAGCAATGCTTACATGTGATGTGACACATTCATTTAACTCCAGATTCCAGAATTGAGTCTCAGTGTGGAGAATTCCATGTCGGAAGACCTAAATTACAAGGAAGAAAAACAGATGGCTGGAGGCCAGGACCTAAGTGCTGCTAAGGGAGTGGGGGGGGGGGAGCATTAAAAATAAGTTGTGGTGTCTGTTGTCTGGTGCTGTAGTGTTCTGAAATGTTCCATCAAGTTGCAATGTTCTGGGGTAATAGGGACAGTCCCTTTAAAAACATGGTGATTCTGGCAAACCTTTCTGTTCCTGTCTTGCCTGATGAATCACTCTGTGACCTTGGGTAACTCTCCCACCCCGTTTTCCCAGCCTCAGTCTCCCTTCCTTGACACAGGAGAATTGGTTCAGCTTGCTTTATCATGGCAGACTGTGGTGTTCAGTTTATGAACGCTAAGCCCTCTGAGATGTGTTGGCCAGTTCTTCTTATCGCTGCTCTGGAATCTCCCAGCAAAAAGAAAGAAACGGAAAGCGGGGGGGGGGGGGGGAGCTGTTGTAATAATTAACCTCACCAAGCTCTGCAAACTGAGCTGGCAAATTGCACTTGGCGGTGATTTCCCGGCTCAGGAGTGGGACGCAGGCCTCTCTACAGAGGAGGGGAGAGATGCAGTAGCTGCTTAATGCAACAGAGCTACGCCACTGTTTGGAATAGGAGGCGATGGAAGATGGGGAGCGAGCCTGTGCCGCTATGCATGGCAAGGAAAGATTCCAAAGAAAGACAGTCCCTTAGGTGGCAGATCCTGGTTGCTTGTGCTAGGCAGGGGTCAGCAAACTTACTGCGCCTCGGGCCAGTGTCTCCAGTGCCAATCTCGCAGCGGGCCAGAGGGTGGGGATGCGTGTGCCCGTACGAGTACGCACACGCTATTTCTGGTGAGCTTCCGGGTCGGAGGAGCACTGGAAATAACTTGTGTGCATGTGCACAGGCCTCCTCCAACCCAGATGTGCACCGGAAATAACACTTGCGCATGCACAAATAATGCTTGCGCATGTGCACAAGCTATTTCCAGGGCTCCTCCGACCCGGAAGTGGGCAGCCACACCGCGTGACGCAGTGCAGCGCTGGTGAGAGCGGGCGGCGCGGGGTTACCATGCGCTGGATAAATGAGTCCCTTGGGCCTTATACGGCCCACGGGCCTTAGTTTCAGGACCCCTGTGCCTGTGGGAAACCCACAAGGAGCACATGCGTGCAACAGCACACTTGTGATTAAGGTAAAGGGACCCCTGACCATTAGGTCCAGTCGTGACCGACTCTGGGGTTGCTGCGCTCATCTTGCTTTATTGGCCGAGGGAGCCGGCATACAGCTTCCGGGTCATGTGGCCAGCACAGGGCGAACCAGAGCAGCGCATGGAAACACTGTTTATCTTCCTGCCAGAGCGATACCTATTTATCTACTTGCACTTTGACATGCTTTCGAACTGCTAGGTTGGCAGGAGCTGGGACCGAGCAATGGGAGCTCACCCCGTTGTGGGGATTCGAAACGCCAACCTTCTGATCGGCAAGTCCTAGGCTCTGTGGTTTAACCCACAGCGCCACCTGCGTCCCCCACACTTGTGATTACTAGCTACTATTATACAGAGACATAGTGCAACTGCAGGCGACTGACCCCAGTATCCTTTTCCCTGCACCAGGGAAACATACCCAAACTATACATGACGGTCACTTTCTCTTTTGAAAAACAGCTGCTCTTTGTGTGTGTACACATGAGAGAGAAGAGAGAGCTTTGGATCAAGGAAGCAAAGTGGAGAGGTTTAACCCTTTCTCCCCTTTCCCCCACATCCGTTCCCTGATGCAAACCCTCCCACCCCACAAGAGCAGCTATTAGCTGAAATGGTGAAAACAGATGCCACATTTTAGCTCAAATTAAGCTCTGTAAAAAGCTTGATTTGAGCCAGGGCTCAGCTTCTGAACATACTATTAGTGCCAGTTCCCACCCCAGAAATATGCAAACAATTCAATCATACTTGATGAACAAATGAACCAGAATTACCAGCCATCATAGGAGGTTGCCTGCTGCATCTCTGCATGAGTTACTATTTGGGGTATGTTTCTTTTTAGTCTTTGCAGATCTAAGAGTGTTGTGTTTCCCTTTTCAATTCAGAAAAGATTTTGTGCCTCAGCTATCCAAAGTTTAGGAAACACTGGCCTAGAATCCTCCAATCCACACCTTGCAAGTTTGCTAAACCCGCAGGATAGCACCATAGAATCGACTGAAAAAGGAGCAGTATTTCTGTTTTGTTGTTTGCACCCTGACATCCCAGTCACAAATATTTTTACTAAGAAAAAGTTCCACTAAGTTCAATGGGAGAAATCTTGGTGGTAGGCCTGATCTCTGCATGTTTAGGGTGCAATGAGTGCAGTGAGATTGAGTGTTTGTGGGGGACAAGGAGGAGGCTCAGTTAATTTCATTGTACACAGGTTGTACATTGACAATAAAGGTATTATTATTATTATTATTATTATTATTAGATGGAATTAAGTTCCAGTCAGTTCAGTGAAACTACCGTGATTCCCTGGTGACTGAGCAAAGGCTTGCAGCCTTACCTATGTCATTCTGGTGCACTGCATTCTGTATTGGCTCTTAAATTCCCCATTGTGCTTCATCCACTGGCAGAGGAATGGGGGGGGCGGGGAAGCTAAACCCCCCCTGCACCATCAGAGAGGGGGGTACCAACACAGCCACACCCCCAAACATGCGCCGCACTCCCCACACTGTGCCGGGCCCCACGCCCTCGGGACGCATGCCATGCCCTGTGGGCGATGTGTCACGCCCCTGGGATGCATGCCACCCCCCTGCTCTCCGCCCCCCCCCCCCGCCCATGCCGGAGCATGTAGCTTCGCCACTGGCTTCATCTACAGTAGGGGCAGGGAGCAAAGGGCCGCAATCCCCTGGGCAGCCTTCTGAGGGCCACATGTCAGTGGGGTGGTGGAGCCAGAGACAAAAGTAGATGGAGCAACAAATGTCAATTTCCCCCTTGTACAGTAGGCTAGTTTCTACTTAGACAAACATGTTGCTGTCCTCCACTCTGGCAAGCAACAGATATCCAGATTCAAGGATGTTTTCCAGCAGGCCATGGCAGCCTAAGGAGCTCCGAGGGCCAGCTAGAGAGGTTGCATTTGGCCCTCAGGTCTGATTTTCTTCTCTCCTTCTCAGTGCGTGTATCTTTGCCACCCAGCCCAAGACCAGTGGGGCATAATGCTCAAAAAGCATTTGATGCCACATGCAATCATCTAATGTCAGGATTTGAAAAATCATTTGCAGCAGGCTTGGATTATTCCAGGATCAGGATCAGGCTGACCCTATTTGGCCTTTGCAGAGCACTCTTCCCGCCATGGTGATTGCTCCCAAAAACTTGCACAGAATTAGAGTGGAAAGCATCTCTTACTTAACACCCCCCACCTGCTAGTCCTGAGCTTTAAGGGCTCCTTCATCCCCAACCTGTGTAGCTTTGGGGATCTTCCAGATTCCCTGAACAATCACAAACACAAATAATCACAAGCAGGGCTTTGGGGCAGTTGTTCTTTAAAGCTGAGGAAATTCCATTATCTTCCCCACTTTCCACTGGAAAGGAAAACTCAGGCACCAAGAGACCAATCCAAGTGAGAGGGCAATCAGAAATTTACAGTTCAATTGGTTACATCTACTCAGATGTAAGCCCCACTGAGTTCTTTGGGGTCTACTCCCTAGTAAATGGATATAGCGTAGCAGCCTTACATTACTTCCAGGTGAAAGTTTATTGTGGAATTGTTGCTGTTCACACATGCAAGGTTTTTGCACCGTCCATATGACTGTTCTTACCACCAAAATGGCGACACAAAGTCTCTCTTTCTCTTTTTTTACATTTAATCCATATCTCCTGTAGAAAAGCTGTTCAGTACAAATAACCCATTATATACCTGCAGTGACTACTGGAGCAGAAGCTTGCCAGCAGATGGGGGGCAGGGGGCTGTTTGTCACATGCGTGGTAAATGTTTTAGTAGGTTGTCCCCATTGCCACACTCCTGCTTCTATCTGCTCCTCACCTGAGTACAACTTGGCAATTTTGTTTCCCATGACCCAATTTTATTTTATTTTACATTTTCAAGTTCAGTTTCCCCACCTACTTCCACCGATGACCACATGCTGAAGGCACGTCAAAATTTTCAACAGCCCAGTTTGGAGGAGCTGTTTTCCCAAGATCTCAGTGCATGTGAGGGAGTCCCTTGAGGATTGCAATCACAACACATACATCAGGTCTTTAAAAATAATAATACAAGGTCTTGCACAAGACCTATGCATCAGAATTTCTGTATAGCTAAACACAAGCTTTTCACAACTCTTAAATGAACATAAAAAATAAATAAATGGAACCAGATCTCTCTGCACAGCACAAGCCTTCATTTTGCCCATAGTGAAGCATGATAACGAAAGGTAAAGTTTGCTCTTGTCCTCAACCTGTGATTTTTTTTAAGCTGTCTGCGGCCCAGAACAGGATAAGGTGGCATTGGGGTGGGGGTGGGCAGTTGAGAGGAGAAACAAAAAAATATAGCATTCCATCAAGATGGGAAACAGCTGAATAGCTATGAAAAATCTATAACTAAAAATGGAGTGTGTTGATGGTTGCATGCCAATCACGTACACACAAAATTCAGATCTGAATTACCTGTTCGTGACAAACAAAGCAAAACAAAAACCTGTCTGGAAGCACGTAGTGTTTAACGTTTTCAAAATTCAAATAAAGACTGTTTTTGAACAATTAAGCACAAAAGATGCATCATGAGATTATACTGGGACATGTGTTACTCAGGGATAACCCCACTTTTAGAATAGGGAGGTGATGTCGTTGAAGTGGGACAATGATAATGTTTGCAGAACCTGTGTAAGAAGATGCTCATGAATCTTAAGGGTTTCATAAAACCCTGCTTGAAAACACTCTCATTGGAGCAGGAGTTAGAAAGCTTGACTCCAAATAACTGCCACCAGCCAGGTGAAAAGGGAACTTGCAAAGAAAACACCATGTCAAATTCACAATCTGGTGAATTTTCTTCCATACTCTGTTATTAGAAAAGGAGTTCAAATGCATCCATATATTTAGAGTAGCCATGTTAGAGCTCCACCAGGAAGAATGGAGATGGCGAAGAAGACAATGGCTGTGTACATAAGACAAGTTTAGAGTGCATGACTTCAAACAAAGAATCATGGGAACTGTAGTTTTGCTAAGGGTGCTCTGAACTGTAGCTCTGCGAGGGTTAGGCTACAGTTCCCAGGAGACATAGCGGAAACAATGTGCTTTAAATGCATGATGTGTACGCAGTCAAAGAAAGGAAAAGAGGCACCAAAGATATGTTAATGTGACGAGTTTCTGCCACATTTTCTGGCTCTTGTTTCTCTGTGTGTCCAGTTACAGTCTGGGAAGGGTTAAGGCCATCACATGACACCCAGTCCTAATCCCCCTGCCATCAACTATGATGCAATGGAACATTCAGGAGAAAGGCTTCGAAATCAATTAATGCCTTTCACACCCCCTTCCCCTCTTCCTTGCCTGGGGAGAAGCCGAGCAAGCAGGCCCAGGGGAAGCCCAGACCTTCTTGCGCAGGGGATAATCACTCCCCAAGCAGCGCTTTAGTAAGTCACTCGGTTAAGGAGATTTGGTGGCATTATTCCATAGCCAAGCCAATCTGCAAAGCAGGGAGAGAGTGGAGGCCTTGTACACACCCAGCGGCACAGGGGCAGGTGCCCTGGAAGAACCGCTCCACTCTGCCCTTAACAAAATGCCATCCTTGCCACTGCGGGCACTTCCCTGGCCCCGTGGGACTCACGGTTAATTAACAATTAAGCTTACCTCTTCGGAGGATTGTGCCACGGGGAGGCCTGCCTTCCCCTTTCTCCCTCGCTGGCACAAACTAAGGGAGTGGCACGAACAGAAGGATTTAGGGCTTGTCCTCTGCCTGGCACTGTCCCCCTGCCAAGGGCAAGCTGCTCACTAACCATTTCCCTTCCTCTGCTTGTATGCTGCTAGCAAGCTTGCGGGGGGGGGGGGGGGAGAGACTCAAACCAGCCCTGAGAGATTGCCTGGGATCGGGATCTGGAGCGGAGCAGAGCGGCCTCCAAGTTGGGCAAACAGGCTGGCGAGCCACTTGTTGAAGGATGGAGTGTACCTGATGACTGACGCCGTGGGGCATCCAAACGGGTGGACGCTTATACGGCTGGCAGAGGCATGCCTACTCAGAAGTAAATGCCGTTGTTTTCAGTGGGGTTGGCTCCCAGGTAAGTCCGCACAGACTTTCAGCCTGATATTTCTGTTGTGCGTTGGGGATAAGCAAAAAAACAGAGGGGAGAGGGATTGTCCTGGTTTAAGAGATGGCAACAACAGGTGGTTCCTGAGCAAAACCCAAACGGCATTAAGAGATTCCCCCTCTAGGCGACAACAGTTTGGGATCCACGAGTGTCCTGGGATTGGGAGATTTTTTTATGCTGGGGTGGGGGGAATGTGCGTACGAAGAGGCGAGAGCCTCAGAGACCCTTGTAGCCAAGAGTTGTGCTTTAGGACACCGGGGACTGTCGCCACCCACGGGCGGTAGGTGTTGCGTGTATCTCCCGGCGGGCACGCGTGTGAGCCGAGCGAATCCATCTAGCGCAGAGTGGGGAGAGGCGGGTTGCACCACTGGGCCCAGCTGCCGCTCTCTGCCCCCCCCCCCCTTGCTCTGCCTGCTTGCAGCAGGTGCCCATGCTTTGGGCAGCCTCCGCCGCCTCTCGTTGCCAAGCGCCCTCGCTGCCTGGAATCACAGCTCCTCTCTCCCTCGGCATCTCTGCTTCCCCCGCGCCAACTGCCCCCGCATCCCCGCGCAACAGGCGAAGGGAAGGCGACAAAAGGGACCTTGTGCCTTTAAGGCCTCCTGCTTGGCGATCCCGGTCAGGAGCGCACGGAGCGGGGCGAGCCTTGTGGATCCGGGCTAGAGGGCGTTTACTCTGGACAACGCGGGGAGGAGGGGACGGGCCCAGAGCGGGCGGGCGGGCAGGCAGGAATGGAGAGGGGGGCGCATGGTGTAAACAGATAGCGAGGGGCTGCAGAAGGATCTGTTTGCCAGAGATCGCTGCTTGCTACACCCCCGCCGCCCCACCCGCCGGAGAGGAGGGCCCTGCCGTGCCCAGAGGCGGCCCAGCACCCGGAGGTGAGTGGTAGTGGCGGAGGTGGTGAACGGGAGCAAGCCGGAGAGCGCACGGAAGATCTCTCCGAGGGGGAAATACGCTTTGCGCCCCGGAGGACGCATGGAGCCGGGCGGCGGCGGGGCGCTGGGAAGCTGGCTCTGGGAACCGCCGCGTCCAGAAAGGCCGGGCCTGCCGGGGGTGCGGCGGGGAGAAGCTAGCTGGGGAGGTGGTCCCGAGAGGGATGGCAGCGCAACGAGCAGAAAGGGGTGGCAGCAGTTAGGCCGTCCCCACGGCGACTTGGCGCACGGGAGGAGAGGGGACGCGTTTGGGTCCAAGCGCGCCGGCTGGGGGCGCTCTCTAGGCCCAGAGATCCGCGGCGACTGCGGGGAATGCAAGAGGGCGCGCGGGGGGGGGGGAAGGGGCGTGGGGACAGGTGCGCACAGCAGCGGGCCGATGCGGGGCCCTTGGGGGGCGCACTTGCCCAGAGCCGGGAAAGTTCCATGGCTGCCCCCCGACTGGAAGACTGGCTATTGAATTAGGTGGGGAGGCAATAGGGTGCCTGCAGAGCGCAGGAGAAAAGGCTAATGATAATGCAACTCCCAGAGTTGAAAGATTTCACCTTCCTTGTGTTCGTAAGGGCTGAACGCGGTAGGACTTTCTCCCCATTTCTGCTTCCCCCAGGATTGGTTTTCTGGGATGCCTCTGCAGGGATTGGTTGGCTCCCGAATGTGGGCTGGCCTGGGCAGCTTAGCTTCTCAGCCTGGTCAGGTTACATACCTGGAGGAGGAGCAGGTGGGCTTCCCCTAAAGCCTCTGTATTGTGAGCTGTGGACTTATTTATTCTTTGGCCGTGTCTCCCCTTTAAAGCAGGCAGAGGGAAGGGGGTCTCTGGGCAGGGAGTCTCTGTGGGGCTCTGGGCTCTTTTCCCATTGAACTTTGGAACCACCTCTCCCAAGCCCCTTAGTAGGACCTGGGGAAGGGAAAAGAAGTTGACCTATAACCTGGTGCAAGGCAGAGGGTGCTGTGCTATAGGGAACAGGCTCTTGAGTGAGGGGTGTTGGGCTGCAGGGAGTAGGGTAAAAGTGACTATGCGAGGGGGCATGTGTTCTTCCTAGGATGCAAAGCTGAACCAAGGAGGAAGATGCTGTTGCTGTTGTATCACTTTGTTATGCTTCGTTATTGCATCACTTACGAATGTGGGGCGGGGGTTTGCGGGGAGGGGGGAAATCAATGCTGGGGGAGCTGAGCTGTAATAAACCTTGCTATTAAGCCAAAGCCCTTCCCCCTCCCTGCATGCTTGAGTTTTATTTCAGCCCGGCTTCTCCCTAGATGGGTTATGTCCTGCACCCCTTGACCTCCTCCGCTTGCCACAAAGCTGTCCTCATGTGCTGTTGGCTGTTGCTTCCCACAGCCCAGGAGGCTGCGTCAGAGTGCTGCTGGTGTGTGTGAAGCCATTCCTGGTGTGTGTGTGTGTTGTGTGGGGATTGGAGGGGAGGGGAAGAGGGGTCCAGCTTCTGAAGCCTGCCTGTGTGTTCCTACAGTAAAGGGCAATGATGTCATGACGTTGACGCCATCTCCCTGGATGGATGCAGATAAGAACAGTGTGGGAGGGCACTGGAATCGCTCTCCGAAGGGGTTGGAGCTAAAACAAGCCCTGGTTTGGCTGGCACTCAAGACAAATAGAGTTTGAAAGGGGAAAACTATTCCACTTTGGTTTTCAGTGAATGGGCGAGCTAAGCCAGAGGAAGGACCCAGCTGCCAGAAACTAGCACCGCTGCCCCTCCTGCCCCAAACTTTCCCTGGCCTCTGAAATCTCTCCTGTTGCACACCCTGGGCAAAACTCCACACCGTTTGGAGAAGAGGAAGGGCACATTGCTGAGAGAGCAGCAGAATGGCGAGCTGGAATTAGTGGACAAGTAAACTGAGTTTGGACTGAGCTGTGCCCATATAGTTCCTTTCACCTTGTGTTCTGGATCTTTGATGCGTGGATCAGGTGAGCCAGCAAGTGTCGGAGACCAGTGGGGTCTGATCTGAACTTCTGGAGTTTTCTGGACTGCATAAGGAAGGCTGCATATTGTAGGCTGTGTTCACTGTACGTTTTAAACTTTTGTATCCATACGCTCATGTGCGTGTGTGTATTCGCTGTGCAGAGATGCCATTTTGATGGGCAGTGTGGGAAAAGGACTTGTGTTTTGCAAGGGCTTTGGTGGAGATTGGCGTGTTGCTGCGCGTGTGAACACTCTCTCTGTCCTCTCCCTTTGCCTCTAGTGACAGCCAAGGAGTGTGGTGTTGCCTTGAGATGTCTCTGAATAATTCAGTCCCATCATCTGCATAACTCCACCTTTGCTTCTGTTTCTTGGGCACTCTTAAGAGTGTGATGAAATGTTAGGAACCAGGTTTTGCTGCCAGGCTGCCACTCGCTAAAGACTCTTCCCACTTCAGGGGAGAGAGAGGGGGGCAGGGCACAGTCGCCTTGCCACCAACATGCCACAGGCCTTCTCAACCTGCCAGTTAAGAGTGGCCTAGCTCCACCCGACCCCCTCCAACAGCATTCTGTAAGGCCTTGATCAATGCCAACAATCCCCTCTGTCCCCTTATTGTTGCAATGGGCAGGATGTGTATAGAGAGGGGACCTGTGTATAGCACCCCCTCCCCATGGGATCTATGTTGGTGAGAGCAATGCACAGGGAGATTTTGTTTCAGGCAGCCACTAATTCTCCAGGTGCAGCACTTTCACTTTCTCTCTGGAGGAATTACTGACAGCTGTCCTCTATCCTGTGGAAAGTAGGGAAAGTGTGCAAGTACTGTACACTGTTGGGGTGGGGCTAATCCCATTCCCTGCTCCCTTCCTTGATTTGGGGGATTAAGAATCAAGCAGGTTTTCCCTTCTGCAACAAACCCCTCCTCATCCGCATAACACCATCCTTTTGGGGTTTCCCCCCCCTTAGTCCTTCTCCAGTGGGTTGGAATGTTAGGAGCCAGCCTTTTTAAAGAAGGAAAGAGAGATTAGCATATTGATCACTGTTCTTTTGTTGGAGCTGACCTTGGTAGGACAACTGTTGCTGCCTGTCCTCCACTTTGCTGCACCGGGGATGCTAAATTGAAGCAAGCCACACACACACACACACACACACCAGACTCTGTTAGCTGCTTTTTGTGCAGGTCGGGCAGGGGGAACATGCACATATTTCTGATTCCCAGTATCAGCAGCAGATGGTTCAGTGACCAAAGTACCTGCAAGTCTCCCTCTGTCAGCACCACGCAACCTGAGGTTACAAAGCGACTTGTTTGAGCTGTCCTTTTGACTCAAAGCAGTTAATGTATTTACTTGTGTTTGTGGGCTGTTAGTTAGAGCATCACGCTCATACTGTCATCCTTGTTGGAAGGGGAATAAAGGGATAGATATCCTCTTTGCGTCACTCAGCATAAAGTATGCACGGGGGGGGGGGGGTGTCATACCCTGGTGGGAATCTAGTTGCATCTCAGGGGAAGTGTCTGTTATAAAACTTGAAGTCAAAAGAGAATGTGTGAAGGTAACCACAGATTGGCAAGTAGAGAAATATCCAGTCTCAAGTTCCAGAGAGCAGGAGAACGGGATGCAATGGGGGCTTCAGCCTTGGAAGAGCATCGAGGATGAACAACAAGCTTGACTGCTTTATTTTCTTTGAACAGGTTGCCGCTCAATGTTGAAGAGGAAATAAGAGACGCCCCTCACTGCTGCTGCTTTGCCTTCCCTACGGGGATCCATGTCGCCTCCTCGTGTCCAGTTCCCAGCGGCCTTCCAGGTATTGAATCACCCCATGGCAAAGAGGGCAGCCTCTGATGCATTGGCACTGACCCCTAATAAATCTGAACCCTCCCTCTGCAGGCTCTCTAGATGCTCTTTTCAAGAATGTGGATGCTCTGCCTCCCCTGTCCCACCTCTACGTTAGGCACCTCTGGTTTGTGTATCTTGCCACACAAGCCTTGCCTCGTCCCCTGGCACTGATCCAGCTGCCCTGCTTGAAGAGCATCCTGTTTAGTGGCCACCATCCTTGTTACCTAAACTGGAGACGTCCCAGTGCCCTGTGTGCTTTGCCTCTGTGGCCCAGCCTCCCGTAGAGAGGGGAATAGCTTTGCCCAGGAACTGGTGGAGCCCTCCTTGCCAGTGGTCTGCTAATGATCAGGATTTCATTCTTCCCTTGTTCTTGCTTTGTGTCCAGCAAGGAAAGAAAGCACCTCCTTCTAGGTTGTACGGACCCATGGCAGGAACTGCTCCCTTACTGGGCTGTGTGGGGAACGATGTGGGGTTGGTCCTCTCGGAGAGGCAAGCCCAGCTGACTTTCTCCCTTGCTCTGCCTGTTCTTATTTCTAATGCCCTTTCCCCTTCCCCACAGTATGTCCTGGTTTAGCGGCATCCTGGTGCCCAAAGTGGACGAGCGGAAGACTGCTTGGGGGGAGCGCAATGGGCCCAAGCGCCACCGCCCAGCGCTCTGTGGCCCTCGCTACATGAGTTGCCTGCAGGATCCGGAGCTGGAGCGCGGAGGCAGCGGGGGACTGGGCCTGAACTGTTCGTGGCAGGAGGACCACTATGGCAAGAAGGCGCCGCCGCCACCCCCGCCTGGCACTGGGGACCTGGGACTCAAAGCCGTGGACCTGGGCTTCGAGGACGGGGGCGGAGAGGCCAAGGGACTCTCGGCCAGCGACTGTGGCCGGCGCCTGCTGCAAGTGTTCCGCTCCAAGCGCTTCCGTTCGGCCAAGCTGGAGCGGCTCTACCAGCGCTACTTCTTCCAGATGAACCAGAGTTCGTTGACGGTGCTCATGGGAGTCTTGGTGCTGGCTTGTGGCATCATGCTGCTGTTCCACTGCGTGCCTGGCACTCCCCGCGTGCTTTATGCTGCTGCCCTGGCCGTGGCGGCCGCCCTGTTCCTCTCGCTCATGGTCCTCTGCAACCGGACTGGCTTCCACCAGGACTGCATGTGGGCCGTGAGCTACTTGGTCATTGGGGCGTTGTGCGGGGTGCAGGCCCTGGGCACTCTCCTGGTCTCGCCACGCAGTGCCTCCGAGGGCGTCTGGTGGAGTGTCTTCTTCATCTACATCATCTACACCCTCTTGCCCGTCCGCATGCGGGTGGCGGTCCTGGCTGGAGCCTTGCTCTCTGTGCTGCACCTGGTAATCTCCTGGCACCAGAACAGGGCGGACTCCTTCCTTTGGAAGCAGGTAAGGGGGAAGGAGTGAGGGCGGAGGAGGCCTGGGATTAATGAGTCCCTTGAGGACAAAGAAACACCTAGGAAGCTGAGGAAAGGCACACTTGAAACCGTACACTAATTGGGCAAAGGCCTTGGGTGTGAAGCAAAAAGGCTGCCAAGTCGGGGACTTGTATGGTAATTGCTTCAGGCTTTTGTTGGGGAGCAGTCAAGTGGCCTGCAACCTACTTCTCCTGTTGAGCTGCATGGGAACATGAATCTGTGGCGCATTCCTAAGCTGGTAGGAGCAGCTTTGGGTAGTATAGGAGGAGCCTGCCTGTAGCTCCTCCCCATGCTGTGGGATTGGCCCAGTTTCTGGAAGTGGGTGATTGGGATATTTCATTTCCTGAGTTCCCCAAATAACACGGTTAGCTTGGCTGTTGGCGCTAAAGCCTTGTGTGTGAAAACTTCGTTTTGCTTCTGCCCCGTATCTGTTTGGTTCTTGCCCGCTTTTCATTGCTTGGTGGTGACAGAGGAACGCCTGGGAATCTTGTTTGGCCAGAACTAGCACTGAACATCTTTTCCCAGCACAGAATCTGATGGCACGTCCACAGGATCCTCTACTTAACACAGGAACGTTCTTTGTGGTGGGATGGTTGGATATTTTGGGGCAGTTTTAAGCTGCCCACTTGGACTCCTCAGTCTCCTGCCTCTTGTTGCTGCATGACTAGTAGCCCCTTTTTCCATCATGAGTTTATCTAACCTCCTTTTAAAGCTATCCAAGTTGGGGGCCACAGCCGTGACAGCCATTTCCATAGCTTAAATATCGCTGGGTGAAGAAGGTTTCTGCCTTGTCTGTCCTGAATCTCCCAGCAACCATCGGATGACCTTGTGGCTCAAGGACAATGAGAGAGAAACCGCTGCCCTCTTTCTCCCCACCTGCATAATTTTATATACCTGTCTGGTGGTCTCTCCTTGCCCTTCCCTGGCCTTACGTGCCTTTTTTTTAATCCCCTAAGCTAACAAGTCTGGTGTGCTGTTCCTTTTTCTCATACAAGAGTTGCTTCAGCTCTTGATAATTTTGGTTGCCCCTTTTCTCTGAATGAATTAGGAAATCAGGCATTTGAAAGTGAATTAGAACAATTTGTATGATAAAGAGTTCTCTGTTGTCCAGCAGTTGCGTATTATAAATCAGTGCCATGAAAGACAAAGTCTTACCTATTTTGTACCTTAGAGAGTGATGTGCTAATTATGGTCTGCACTCCACAGAGAACCATATCTACACATTATGCCTAAGCATCTCTACCTGCTGTCATCACTGTATCATTAGTGCTACAGAGTCAGTGCTGTGTAGCATCCAGATTTATGGTGACCTTTTTATCAGCCTTCCCCAACTTGGTACCTTCCAGATGTTGTAGACTACCACCACCCCTTGCTATTGTTCATGCTGGCTGGGGCTTGTGGGAGCTGTAGTTTTAAAACATCTGGTGGACATTAGACTGGATAAAGCTGTTTTTATATGCTTACATTGCAAGCTTTGAATTTACTTCCCTGATGCTCTGTTTGCTGCAGAGATGAAGGCAAAGGTGTAATTTAAATGTCCACATTTATTCAGCTGGTAAATGCAGAAGTTCAGCTAACCATAATTTTAATAGTCAGTTCCATCACCTCTTTTTGTGCTTCTATTTCTTTGGCCCTAGAAAGGAGCAGCATAATTTACCCATTTCTTTTGTATTTTTATCCTTTTGAAATCCGTCAAATTCAATGTGTCTAAAACTTACATAATTGCATTGCAATTAGGTTTTTGAACTACTACGTAACATACCTCTTAAACACGGGTCATTAAAATTGTGGCGTTGAACACTACAGTGGCAATGAGGCATAATTCTAAAATGTGTAATGTTTGTGTGTGGAGAGGAGAAAATGGGAGGAAAGGAAAGAGGCCACAAGAGGGTGGCCTACATTGAATAATGATCTGGCAGCTTGCAGACTCCCTCAGTGATTTATATCTGTGCCCCTTTATTGACATGGTTTTAGAAAAGGGTCTTTACTTCACTGGTTGTTTCTCCCCCACTGCTCCCCAGATCTCTCCTGTTCTTGCACTGTCTGTTAGCTCTGGTTAGCCCAACTTTCAGCATTTCTCTTCTGGGAATAACTAGAAGGATCTGCGTCTGCAAAGTTATCAGAGTGATGAGCGCTGCCATTGGCGACGGAGAGGCAAATGTGGTGGTCAGTTTGCAGCTGCTTCTGCTGTTAGTGTAACCTCATGGCCTGTTTGGGTTTCATCCACGGCTCCATTTGGTTCCCCTTCCTCCTCGGTTCAGCCTTCCAGTGCTCCTTTCCAAAAAAGGATTAAGGATACAGCTGCTCACATCAGCCTTTTCTGTTCAGAAGGAAAGAAATAGCTACTTTCAAGGTTTGGGTTGCTGTGGATTTCTGGGTTTTTTTAGAACACACACACACACACACACACACACACACACACACACACAAATAGCTCCCCTATGATGCTTGGAATTATTGCTGTATCTTCAACTCATAAACTAAATTAGAGTTAACCCTCAACTATCCAGTGCTGGCAGCAGCAATTGGGGAGTTAGCTTGGAGTGTGGAGGTGTCTATAAGTGGCCCAGTCACTGTCTGCCATAAGTTAGTGACATCCTAGTGGGCATTCATTTTTGCTACCTTTCAAAACTCTGGTCAGGATTTATTTATTATTATTTATTACATGTCCATACCACCCTTCATACAAAGATCAGAAACCAAAGTTTACAATATAAAAACACAAAAATACAATGCTCCCCCCCCCCCCAGTTTAAAAGCCCATAGATTGTTTATTAGCCAAAAGCCTGGGAGGAATGCTTTGCCGGTGCCTAAAGATTAATAATAATACATTTCCTATATCCCTCACATCTGACTGGGTTGCCCCAGCCACTTTGGGTGACTTCCATCAAAAATACAGGGGGGGGGGGAACCAACAACAACGCAGCCAAGGTGCCAGGCAAGTCTCCCTGGGGATAGCATTTTACAGGCGAGGAGCCACAGCAGAAAAGCCCTGTTCTCGTGTTGCTGCCCTCCAGACCTCTCATGGAGGAGGCACAGATGATGATCGCAGGGTCTGGGTCACTTCACATGGGGAGAGGCGGTCCTTGAGGATTGGTTGACCTTGGTGAGATGAGATCAGAGCCATCAGACCATAGTGGCATTGTGGGAAAGAGCCCGCTGTTGACGTTTTGTGCTCCAAGACTCATCATGCTGCCAGCATCCCTAGAACCTACCATCAGTGCCCTGCAGTAATAAGCACACCTTTACCTGTGAGCATTCCAGCATTTATAGAGTGGAGGTTTCACCTGCCTCCTCTCACAGCTGACCCCCAAGCAGATGGGTTAAGATCCTGTTTCCAGTTATCATGGCACTATTAGGTGACCAAGGAAGAAGCCTTAGCTTGTGCATTATTTACATATATATTATTTAGACTCCCCCCATGCTATCTCAATGGCTTAGGGCAGATTACAGATTGGTGTCGCCTATTGACTGCATTAGAGTAAGAACGAATTCACCCAAGCTGCCCAGGAAGCTTACAAGGATACTGAGTACCTGTCACTGTGACAAACATTGCATGGAGAGAGAGCATGAGCTACTAAGAAAGTCTAGAGTGACCAAGGGACAGCAGGTGCAGCTACGTGTGTGTGTGTGTGTGTGTGTGTGTGTGTGCATGCGCGTGTGTGCAAAAGTGCCACTGATTAACAAGGCAGCAGATTTTAAAGTTGTATTTCATATTGTATATTAATGCAGCTTCTTACCAAAAAATGCAGGGGAGAAGTGCAATAGATGGTAGGAGTGGTCACAGGCTTTGCAGAGGTTCCAGGTTTAATCTTTGACATCTCCATTTTTCATGGAAAAATGCTGCCACTCTGAGTAGGCATTATTGGGCTCAATTGATAAATAGTCTTTCCTGTTGTTATTATAAGGCAGCTTTCTGTGTTTCTTATGTTTGTAAAAGAAGAGTCGTTGTCTCTCCCGTCCACATAACCATGTGCGCACACTCAAGGAAATGCCTCTTCTAAAATAGCACTTGCTTTGTTATCTAGCAAAAAAATGCATCTTGCTTCAGGAACATTGTTTCCCCCTTAATGCCACTGTTTGCAAACGTGCATGCAGACATAATTGATCACACAAACTTAATTAATAGGTTAATCAAATAAGAGTTTCAGCTGATGAATCAGTTGAAATGTCTTTAATTGAGGTTGTTGCCCTGAGAATAGACGTCGGCCATAGACCAAGTCTGACAATTTCTTTTTCATACCTACTTGGTATAGTAACAATTGCACAAAGATTTCAAGCTAAGGTCTTTCCCAGCCCTGTCACCTAATCTTAGGCCTTCCCCATTCCAAGACCAACTAGAGATCTGTTGACTGGAGGAGCCGGGGATGGCCTGTGGAGCTAATCATCATCATCATCATCATCATCATCCACTCATCTGACTGGGTTGATCCAGCCACTCTGGGAAGTTTCTAGCAAAACATAAAATACATGATAAAACACACTCCCAACCAGGTCCTGTCCAGGCCTGCTTGGCTTCAACATGGCGGCTGCATCATGGGCCCATGGACCATGCCCTCAACTTTTCTGAATAAATCTGTGCCTCTGTCAGCTTGTTTGCCCATTCCCTCCCAATCCCTTTCTCTATCATGTCAGCTGGACTGTAAGCTGGTGGGGAGAGGCTAGGGTGTTTTCTTAATATTTGTGCAGTACCTAGAAAACATTAATTAATTAAATTAAAGAGCTGAAGTGAGATTTCAGCTGGCAACTTCCTGGCCTGCAGCTCACCCTTTTATCCACGGCACCATCCCAGTTCTCTGCAGCACCTTAGCTCAGCGGCAGGTGAGTCCTGGAGGCAGGCCAGGCCCAAGATGTGTCATTGCCTGAGGCAAAAGACAAGACCGTGCCTCCCTGTTGCACATAACAGAAACCAAGCAGGCTGTTAGATTAATCTTCCTTCAATTATGGCAACAGAAGAGCAGGCTCAGCTTAGGCAGGCCAGGCTATGCGGCTCCCACAGCGCTCCTGCAACAGAGTGGAAAGGCCAAGGGGCTGTTGCTGCTGCCTATTACCTCCCCCAGCAGCAGCCACCTGTCAGGTGTGAGGCAGGTGAACACCTGGCTCTGCCAAAAGGGGATTAGCAGGTATTGCTGGTCAGCTGATCAACAGTGCCTGCAAAGCGCTGGACAAGATGGTGCTCTAAAATGGGCTTCTAGGAACAGACAGTCAGCCAATGGCCTAATATCCAAAAGCTCCTTTCAAAGTGCTGCACAAGCACTGCCTGTGAGGGGTGTAAGAGTTTGGCCCAGTGGTCAGATTCGGTTCCCTAGCCCTGCCTTAAACCTCAGGGAGCTGTGTTTTGCTTGTTTTTCTTCCCACCCTCTGTCTCCCGAAGGCACAATATTGGGACCCCTTTTGTATCCTGGCAGCAATGGAGGATGAGACTCCATTATGGGCCAAGAGGGTCTCCTGGGCTGGCACCAAGCTCCCAATTCATTCTTTAGGGAAGGGAGCAGAGGTTAACGGCACCTCAGGTGGAGGGAAGGTGGTCCACCTCACAAACGTCAGGAACTGGAGTTGACGATGAATGGGCTTTTTAGTAGGTCTAGGTTTCCTGCTGAAAGCTTGCTGGGAAAGAAAACTGCTTGAAGCAGTAACTTCTTTTCCTGCCCCAGTATGCGTTTCACTTGGGCCCCTCTCTTGCTTGCAGCTTGGAGCCAACATTTTGATATTCCTGTGTACCAACGTCATTGGCATCTGCACCCACTACCCGGCTGAGGTGTCGCAGCGCCAGGCCTTCCAAGAGACCCGGGGCTACATTCAGGCACGGCTACACCTGCAACGTGAAAACCGCCAGCAGGTGAGGAGTCATTGTGGGGGGGCCAGGGTTGGGCTGCAGCCTTGGTGGGCAGGGCTGCCAGTTAAAGGGCCAGCTTGGCCATTCAGTTCCTGATCTTGTGTGGCTGGCATTAGGCCGCTTGGGGACGACAGGATGCCAGAATTTTGAGAGTCTGGCAATGTTTGGGGGATTGTGAACTGGGACAGAAGGAATGTTAAGGTTGGAAGAGAAGGGTGAAGGGAGGATTATCTGTGACAAGGCTGAAACTGGTGCCTTTAATTTCGGTGTGTTGTGTCAACATTCTTGCTCTGAGGGAAGTATTTATGTGGCTTTCTCTCTGGGGTGGTGGGCAGGAGCGGCTCTTGCTATCAGTGCTGCCCCAGCATGTTGCCATGGAGATGAAGGAGGACATCAACACCAAGAAGGAGGACATGATGTTCCACAAGATCTACATCCAGAAACATGACAATGTCAGGTACCAAGCTATTGGGATATGGGGTGTGTGTTTGCATGTGTGCACCCATACCTGGGAGTGACCGAGGCCTAGGAGTGGCAAGGACGTCAGTGAAGCAAAGGCCGCTCTACTGTAAACATGGAAAACTTAAACTGCAGGGCACTTGCTTTTCGACAAGACGTGAGCGGGTGGGTCGCTGAGTGCTCGAGGAGAGAAAATGTTGGCTGGGTTCTGGGTGGGTTTATTAAGCCAGATAAGACAGAGACCCCCTTGCAAGTTCTTATGCTCTTTTCCTGTCTCTTCTCACCCCAACAGCATTCTGTTTGCTGACATTGAGGGTTTCACTAGCCTGGCGTCCCAGTGCACAGCGCAGGAACTGGTCATGACACTGAACGAGCTTTTTGCCCGTTTTGACAAGCTGGCTGCGGTAAGTGCGTCTAGCAGGATCGGCCAGTGGAAGAGCTGACCTGTGGGGGAATGATGATCTGCCTGTGCTCATTGGAGGAATAGGGCCCAGCCGGGGTTCTGGCAAATGTCTGCATGTTTTAAGCATGCGCACCTCCCTTGAGCTTTGTGCTTATTACAGGTGTGCCTGCAACAAACCCAGTTGCCGTGTTAAGAAATCCCCATAAATGTTCAGCTCTGGTACCACCTCCTTCCCTATGTTTGTGGACAAAGCAAGACCCTTTAAGGCACATCCCACAGCACTCTGTTTATTCTTATAAGGTTACTTCCCCTATAGAAGTACAGATTTTGGCTGCTGGAGGGTCTTTTTGTGGAGCAGGGGCAGAGGTATTGAACTGAGGTGAGATAATAACATACAACAATACAAACAACCAAATAAAAGACTTCCTTTATCCTGTATCTGGCCTCCTTATTTACTTCTTATAAGATTTTTCTAATTATAATTTAAATATCCACAGTGTTATGCTCACTGTATATTATGTTCACGTTTAATGAGGGTGGATTTGTGTATTGGGGGTTTGTGTTTTGTTGTAAATAAAATTCCAATGAAAATTCAAATTCAAAATGAACTGAGGTGAGATGGAAGGGGCACGTTGGAGTTTGGGGTGGTGGTATTTCTGACTTCCTCCTCCTCCCTTTGGCAGGAGAATCATTGCCTCCGCATCAAGATCCTGGGGGACTGCTACTACTGTGTCTCTGGACTTCCAGAACCACGGGCGGACCATGCCCATTGCTGCGTGGAGATGGGCGTTGACATGATCGAGGCCATTTCGTGAGTGTGAGAGGGGGAAGCAGTTTGGTTTGCGAGGGCTGCATGCGTTCCTTGGGATAGTCAGTGCCTCGCCATATGCATGTAACATGTTCCTTGTGACAGTTTCCAGAAAGGTAACCTTTTTAGCCTGTCACAGCGATCTTTGGGGCACTTTTTAAAGACTAATACATTTTCTACGGCATAAGCTTTAATCGGCTAGGATACCATAAAATTGTGTGTGTGTTTGCTGTTTTGTATTGCACAATGGGCTAGTTTGGATGTATGGTAAACCGTGGTTTATCGTTATGAGAACAAGCACTAGCTAGCCTAGGGTGTTTGTGCTCTCCCCACCTCTAGCGTAGACTGGATGAGGGGACTTGAATATTCAGATTAATGACAATTTATCAGTATATCCATTTCATAAACTCTGGTTAATCTGAACAGTGTTTTGTTTGAAGGATGCCCACTTCATAACCCATGGTTTAAAAAAGGTAAAGGGACCCCTGACCATTAGGTCCAGTCGTGACCAACTCTGGGGTTGTGGCGCTCATCTCGCTTTATTGGCTGAGGGAGCCGGCATACATCTTCTGGGTCATGTGGCCAGCATGACTAAGCCGCTTCTGGCGAACCAGAGCAGCGCATGGAAACGCCGTTTACCTTCCCGCCGGAGTGGTACCTATTTATCTACTTGCCCTTTGATGTGCTTTCGAACTGCTAGGTTGGCAGGAGCTGGGACCCAGCCACGGGAGCTCACCCCGTCGCGGGGATTCGAACCGCCGCCCTAGGCTCTGTGGTTTAACCCACAGCTTATTTCAGATAAACTCTGGTTACAATGAATTGTCAAGTTTGGATGGAATGTCAAGCTTGTTAATAACTTTTGGGTGGAATGTCAAGCTTGTTAATAACAAGCTTGCCAAATCTTCCAGTCACCCCCTCATGGCCACTCTGGAGGAGGAAGGAGATTGTGTGACCCTCACAGGTGCAGCCTGTTCCCATCGCGATAAACCGTGTTTTATCAGGCTATCTTACAATGTGTGAGATACACCAGCCATGACTGTGGCAGTTTGTGCATGTGCTTGACGCACAACATACAGGTGGCAACATCCTTCTTTATCTCAGGTCACAGTACAGAAAGCCAAATTCGTTACTTCTCCATTTATACAGATCACTGAATGGTTTAAAAAACTTAGTATCTCTTTCACACTTGCAGCATTCAGTTGGAACCGGGCTTGATAATAGCTTATGAGAGATAGCATCACCAGGGCTGTGAAGCAGAAATATCTAATCTCAGTTCCTTGAAATGCAAAATTGTGGAACTGAATAAATCATACATGTTGGGGAAGCTTCTGTTATTCTCCCATAATGTTCTTAGTGTTGCTTTGGCTGGCAGGAGGGAGGGAGGTGCCTTGCGCTGCCTTAGCTTCCTGGCCAGTCCTCAGCACCCCTCCTCCTCGTCCTCAGAAACTTCATACTTCACCAGGCATTGCCTATGTAATGCCAGGATTATCTTTACAGCCATATGGTCTAGAAACTTCCTTTTTGCAACACCCCCACCCCCCATAAAAGCCAAAGTCCTCACAGGGTGTCAGATCTTTGTGCCAAGCCCTGTGCGCTTGTGCAGTGTCACTGAAGGAAATGGGAAAGGAGAACCCCCTGGGGTTATCGATGGACGGCTGTGAAACTGGAGCCCCTTCCAGAGAATCGAAATGCTTTATCTATAGGCCTGTTTTTTGTAAGGCAGAAGCATCTGTGAGGTGAAGAGGTGCGTGATAAAAGCCAGCAATGCCACCAGCTTTGTACTTGCATCTGAAGTCACGGGTGGCTGTATTCTGTGCCCCACTGTACCACCCAAAAGCGGCAGCTGGTGTCAAAGCAGCAAGATGCTTTTTGGTCCCTCAACCCTCTGGAGCAGGAAGTCTGTGGCACAAGCGGAATGGCATCATTGAATACAACCCAGTGGTTTATAATGGTGTCCCACTTCTGTGAAGGCTCACTCAAGTCCTAAGTAGTTGCTATATGTATGCGTAGAGACATTATCCCCCCCCCAAAAAAAAACTAATCTGAACTAAAACACAGAAAATAAAAAGAAGCATACAAAGTCTTCTTTCACAGGTAAATCTTAACTTGACCAACACAAAACCACTGATAAAAGGGTCTAAAGATGTGCTTTGGGTATGGATATGGTGACAAATTAATCTACAGGTGTTTGAGGCTCCATATTCCGTATTTTCCGTACGTTTCCGAGCACAATTCAAAGTGCCTTTAAAGCCCTAAACGGCCTCGGTCCAGTATACCTGAAGGAGCGTCTCCACCCCCATCGTTCAGCCTGGACACTGAGGTCCAGCTCCGAGGGCCTTCTGGCGGTTCACTCATTAGGAGAAGCAAAGCTACAGGGAACCAGGCAGAGGGCCTTCTTGGTAGTGGCATCCGCCCTGTGGATCGCCCTCCCACCAGATGTCAAAGAGATAAACAACTACCTGACATTTAGAAGACATCTGAAGGCAGCCCTGCTTAGGGAAGTTTTTAATGTGTGACATTTTAATGTATTTTTAATCTTTGTTGGAAGCCGCCCAGAGTGGCTGGGGAAACCCAGCCAGACGGGTGGGGTACAAATAAATAATAATAATAATATTGTATGGCCGAAGCTTGTCTATTGATCCTAGATTATTTTGTTCTCGTACCTCCATCCCCACCCTGCCAACTTGCTTGCAGGAAGTTTCATTGCCCATTTTAACATCAGTCGTCACCCTTAAGGGCAGTGACCTGTTTTCTTGTACCCTGCATGAATATGACACTTTGTTGATGGTATTATAGTCAGTCTTCCCCTGTACGCAAGACACAGACTGCGTTTCTTGCTTCATGCGAGTGAATTCATGGGTGTATGAAGAGGGGGAGGGGTGCTTTGACGCTTCTTTTCCTCCTGCTTTTCAGGCTGGTGCGTGAGGTGACGGGGGTGAATGTGAACATGCGTGTCGGGATCCACAGTGGGCGTGTACATTGCGGAGTGCTGGGGCTACGCAAGTGGCAGTTTGATGTCTGGTCCAATGATGTCACCCTGGCCAACCACATGGAGGCTGGTGGCAAAGCTGGGTAAGTCCAGTCCCCATAGGCCTGAATAAAGGCTGGGGAAGTAATGACCAGTGGTCAGGCATGATAGCAGTAGGGAGTCCTGGAACTTGTGGCTGGAGAGCCACAAAGTCTCTGTCTTTGGAGCAAAAGGAGGGGAAAGTTGGGTTGGTGGAATTACTAAGAGGTGGCTCCATAAAGAGGAATGAGTTGATAGCTGGAACTGTAGGGTTGTGTCTGTTGCCTGAGACAGATCATGTGGAGGCGAACAGCTTGTACATGTATTTGTGGGCAGGCAGGAGGAGAATTTGTCAGCTCCCCCTTGGCGGATGTCACAAGCACTGTCCAATAGGCACCACCTTCCCTGTCCCAAAGGCCCTGCCCTATCCTTGATGCTTGGAAGTGGGGGTTGCTGTTATCCAAAAAATGGGGCAAGGGTTTATTTTTAAACAGCAGCCATTGTCCCGCTGCCACAAAGATGCATTTTTGCTGGGGCAACGTTGTCTGACCACCTCAGCCACCTCCACATGGCTCTGCCCACCTCTGTGCCAGGAGAGGCCCCATAGTTTTGCATAAACAAGCAGCTTGGTTTGGCCAGGACTTCAGCTTGCTGGCAGCAAGAGCAAAACCAGGCTCTCTAGTTTTGGTGGTCATGGTCTTGACCCAAAGGTGGGGAACTGGATCTAAGCTTGCAGGCCAAGCTTGACAGGTGGCTACGGTGGACCACCCTGACAAGCACCTGATAGCAAGTGGCCCAATTCAGCCCTCATGGTTTGGAGTCAATCCTTGCAGGCAAAGTCACTGCCATCGGCTTATCCCTGGCACTCTTGCAAAGCCCTGTCTCCACTGCTTGGCCTTGCAGGCCACAAGTGAGGGCATGTGGGCTGGGGTTTCTCCACTACTGCATGGGCCAGGTGTGGTGAAGGTGACCAAAGACTGGGAAGACTTCCATCTCTTCCCTTGAAACTTCTCCAATGGCTTTTCCCAGTTGCCGCCTGCAGCCTCTTCACACTTCTAGTCCCTTCATTCAACACTCTTGACCCCAACTATCTCCCTTCCCATCTCCCCTTCTTGCACTTCTTAACCCGTGTAAAGCCATCTGTCATTGCCTCTGTGGCTTTCAGCCATGCTGTTCCCTGTTCCTGCCTTAGTTTCTGAAGACACACCTTTGAGGCTTTCCCCTGATATTCAGCTTAGTCCACTTTTGTATTCCCTGGAGTCCTATTGCTACCTCCTCCAATTTTACTACCCACCTACTTGCCCTTTCTGTTCAATTGCCCATCGAACCTCCCATGAGAGGTGGGAGATTCTCCTTCATTGGAGGTTTTAAAGCAGAGGTTGGATGGCCATCTATCATGTATGATCTAGTTGAGATTCCTGCATTGCAAGGGGTTGGACTAGATGACCCTTGGGGTCCCTTCCAACTCAGCAGTTCTATGATTCCATGATTCTAGCCTCTTGCTCTCCAGCTTTGTGGGCAGAGACCAAACCACTTACATGTTGAACGGTGTCTTCTTCTTCCTCTTGTGCATATTAATGGCAGTTGTAGGTGTGGCTCAGAGGGAGTGGGAGGGGGGGGGACTCCACCAGATGAGTGACAAAAGTTTTGTGCTAGGCGGATCCACATTACGCGAGCTACGCTGCAGTACCTGAATGAGGACTACGAAGTGGAGCCAGGGCACGGGGGCGAGCGCAATGCCTACCTTAAGGAGCACAACATCGACACCTTCTTCATCGTGGGCTGCAGCCAGAAACGAGTGAGTCCTGGAGGGGCTGGGGACTGGGGAAGAATATCACAGTCATTTGCTCTTGTGCAGGGCTCACGAAAGGCTTTCCCACCGTGGCTCTTGGGCAGGTGCCCCCGTTTTCTTTGTCTTTTTAAAGAGAAGTCTCTAGCCCTCCTAGAAAAAGGTTATGGAGCAAAATGTGAATATACCTTCTGAGGTATATTTTTCCTGGTACTGATATAGGTTCCCTGTTGCTTTTAGACTGCAAATGTTTGTGTGTGTAAGTAGAACCAATACTGTGTGATCCCTCAGAATCACAGCAGGACATACCTCCCTTCCATTAGTAAGTCTGAGGTGGCTGGGGGTGGTAGTCTCTAAATTTGTGTTATGCCACATTCCCCATGGCAGCCATTGTGTGTTATGCAGTACCACCCCAGTGGTGGCAATTTTGTGACTGGCACTCCCAGCACACTCTCAAAATGTGTCCCATGGCCCAAAAAAGTTGCCTTCCCCCCTTCTCTAGGGTGTGGAGGGTTAGAAGACCTACCTGCCAGCCAGCAGGGTGCTGCTTATGCCCTGTAGGTGTGGTTCACGGGGAAGGTGAGCATTCTGCTATCCAAAGCTGGAGCAGTGGAAGCTGCAACTCTGGCCGGCCAAGATGAGCAGCCTTATTCCAGGGGAGGGTATTGGAAAGGGCCTCCCCCCTCTCCCCATGGCCCCCTCCCCCCCAACTTCTTTGTTTGCACCTCCATGGCCTGTTTTTCTCTCCGACAGAAAGAGGAGAAGGCCATCTTAGCCAAGCTGCAGAGGGCTCAGGCCAACTCTACCGAAGGACTGGTGCCTCGCTGGGTACCTGAGCGCTCCTTCCCCCGGACGAAGGACTCCAAGGCCTTCCGACAGATGGTGAGTGCCAGCGAGGGACAGAGAGAGGGCTTGCTTTGGGCGCACATCCAGCCAAGAGGGTGGGCGCAAAAAGGCAACCAGGCTTGTGATCACGTTACACACCTGCTTGCAGGTCCTGGGTGGGTAATAGTCTGTTGTGTACATTTTACACTATTTATTATCCTTAATAAAATCCTAAATATTGAAGGGATGTGGGTGGCGCTGTGGGTTAAACCACAGAGCCTAGGACTTGCTGATCAGAAGGTCGGCGGTTCGAATCCCCGCGACGGGGTGAGCTCCCGTTGCTCGGTCCCTGCTCCTGCCAACCTAGCAGTTTGAAAGCACATCAAAGTGCAAGTAGATAAATAGGTACCGCTCCAGCGGGAAGGTAAATGGCATTTCCGTGTGCTGCTCTGGTTCGCCAGAAGCGGCTTAGTCATGCTGGCCACATGACCTGGAAGCTGTACGCCGGCTCCCTCGGCCAATAAAGCGAGATGAGCGCCACAACCCCAAAGTCAGCCACGACTGGACCTAATGGTCAGGGGTCCCTTTACCTTTATTATCCTTAGAGAAAGAGGCGGAAGCCCCCACAAGGGCCTGCTCTCATGAATGTTTGAGCACAAGGGGTTGTAGCCAGCTTAAGAGTAGACCTGTTACTCTTCATGGACCTAAGTTAAACCATGTCTTGATTTCAATGGGTCTGCTGTGAGCCAGGCTAGCATTGGCTACAACTCATAGTGACCATGGCAAAAGCCTTGCCTGTGTGGGCTTTTCTGACTGTGTGGCACGCTGGTCACATGGCAGCATGTGCAGGATCTGGTCTCTTCGCTTATTATTGGCGCAGATGAAGCTGATGTCTCTTATTGAGTCCAGTATTAATCTACTTTGCCCAGATTGATAGGCAAAAGGACTTTGGGTGGGGGTCTTTCCAAGGGCCGCTTATGTGAGCTCCTTTTACCGGAGCGGCTGGGGAATGAGCATGGCGAAATCTACGCATCCAGAGCCTGTCTCCGCTGCCATTTGGGCTGCTTCACACAGGCTCTTGAATGCCAACCCAAATGGGAAAAGCCTCAAAACATCCTCAGAGTGCTTGAGAAGGGAGTCACCAATAACTTCCCTCTTTGGTGGCCTGGGTGGCGCAGTGAAGAAATCCGTCTTGCTTGAGTCTGCAACTGGCGGTGGAGCAAAGGAGAAAGTATGTGGAATTAAGGGAGAGGATTTCTCTGAGGCTTCTGTGCATTAAGGCTGTTTATAGGTCAGAGCAGCACCTTGACTTGTGCCAAGGAGACAATAGTCAGCCTTGTGCCAAAGGAGTTGGCCCAGAATGAGGAGGGATGGGGATAGGGTGGGAGTAGCTGTTTAAGGCCATAGGCCATAACCATAAAGTTGCTTCCAGTGCAGTTGGATTACCAGCCATAAAACCGAACGTGTCACATGCCAGAGTTACAGTTTTACCCCACTTGCAGCAAATTGCATCCATGAGAACCAGGCTGTTTCTGATCCTAGCAGCTGAGAAAGCAAATAATGTCCCCACCCTTTATGTGATGTACAGATAATATATTTGATGCACAACAAGCAGGCTGTTTTTCTCTTTTCCTTGTGGCATGAGCCAGTTGGAGGCTTTGGGCTGAATCTGCTCACGTAATTTTTCTAAGATCAAGAGGATGGCATATATATATATATATATATATGTGTGTGTGTGTGTGGAAGGTCCTTCTCTACCTCCCTCCCAGCTCAACGTGAACCTACCCACATTACAAGAACTTCCTTGGAGACACTGTTCTTCATGAACCCTTTTGCCATTTGAAGTAAATTGAGGGCAGAATTACTTGGGGTACGACCTCCTTGGTGGTGGAATCTAAACTCTGGAAGTCCCTCCCAAGGGATATTCACACTTTCCCTGATCTCTGTTACTTTTTGCTGCTGTTATTGATTTAGGCTGTGCCATCCCAGGCTGCCCTCAAAGTTGGAAGAGAATCTCCCACCTTCTGCTAGCTTTTGGTCATTGTTTATTGCTGCTAACTTGATTGATTGATTAGTTCTTGATTATTATTATTTTTAAAAAAATTAAGCCCCCTCTTGAATTATATTTATTTGGGTTGTTGTTGTTAACCACTGTGTTAAGTGGTGATATGATAAAGGTAAAGGTAAAGGTACCCCTGCCCGTACGGGCCAGTCTTGACAGACTCTGGGGTTGTGCGCCCATCTCACTCAAGAGGCCAGGGGCCAGCGCTGTCCGGAGACACTTCCGGGTCACGTGGCCAGCGTGACATCGCTGCTCTGGCGAGCCAGAGCCGCACACGGAAACGCCGTTTACCTTCCCGCTGGTAAGCGGTCCCTATTTATCTACTTGCACCCGGAGGTGCTTTCGAACTGCTAGGTTGGCAGGCGCTGGGACCGAGCAGCGGGAGCGCACCCCGCCGCAGGGATTCGAACCGCCGACCTTTCGATCGGCAAGTCCTAGGCGCTGAGGCTTTAACCCACAGCGCCACCTGCGTCCCATGGTGATATGATAGCCATGTTCAAATATATAAAAGGATGTCACATAGAGGAGGGAGAAAGTTTGTTTTCTGCTGCTCCAGAGAAGCAGACACGGAGCAATGGGTCCAAACTACAAGAAAGAAGATTCCACCTAAACATTAGGAAGAACTTCCTGACAGTAAGAGCTGTTCGACAGTGGAATTTGCTGCCAAGGAGTGTGGTGGAGTCTCCTTCTTTGGAGGTCTTTAAGCAGAGGCTTGACAGCTATATGTCAGGAGTGCTCTGATGGTGTTTCCTGCTTGGCAGGGGGTTGGACTCGATGGCCCTTGTGGTCTCTTCCAACTCTATGATTCTATGATTCTAAGATGCTTTGGCTCAAAAAGGCAGGATATAAATTTTCTAATAAATAAAAGCCTAGATCCATATGGAGATATTGAGTAGCACCGCTTTTTAACTTTGGAGAGGAACTGGCTTTTGAAATGAGATGTCAGCACACCAGATGTCCAAGAGTCTGCTTGGGTGTTGCAGCAGATGCGAAGAAGCATAGGGAATCTCCTCCATGTGTGTTTTTGAATATGTGTGTGGAATGAAGCCTGCTGTCTTTCTGTCTAGGAGCACCCTCCATGAGGTCAGCAGAAGGGTAGATAAGTAGACTACACCACTAGCACAGATCCAGCTATTTACCCTGTCAACCTTTTGGAGGCTAGCTGACCAATGTTAAAAGAAAATCTATTGATACCATGCAGATAGGGAAGATCTGATGAGTTGTGTCAGCACATCACATTTTCCCTTGAGATAATCATCCTGAGAGACAAGCTAATTGGACAAATAAGGTGTCAAATATCCAACAAACAAGAGAACAAAAATACTCTTAGCCGCCTTTTTTTGGAAAAAAAAAGTTATGGAAGGAATTGGGGTTAAAGTAGGACAGCATTGGTAGAGCACATATGCTGCATGCAGATGGTTCCTGGCATCAGTCTCTGGCATCTCCAGTTAAACATATCAAGTAGAAAAACCTCTATACCAGTGTGGTGTAGTGGTTAAGAGCAGTGGACTCGTAATCTGGGGAACCGGGTTCGATTCCCCGCTCCTCCACATGCAGCTGCTGGGTGACTATGGGCTAGTCACACTTCTCTGAAGTCTCTCAGCCTCACTCACCTCACAGAGTGTTTGTTGTGGGGGAGGAAGGGAAAGGAGATTGTTAGCCGCTTTGAGACTCCTTAGGGTAGTGATAAAGCGGGATATCAAACCCAAACTCCAACTCCTACTCCTACTCCTCCTCCTCTTCTTCTATCTGCCCGAGACCTTGGAAAGAGACTAGAGTTGATAGTGCCAGGCTAGGTGTATAAAGAGCAAGTATGGAGTAGCAGTTAAGAGTGTTGGACTAGGGACTGAGAGACCAGGGTTCAAATCCCCACTCAGCCAGGAAGTTCATGGGGTGACCTTGGGTCAGTCACCTTCTCTCAGCCTAACCTATCTCACATGGTTGTTGTGAGGATACAGTGGGATAGGGGGAGAACTGTGCTCACAACCGAGAACTCCTCAGAGCATAGGAAGGATAGAAATGCCAGAAAGTAAATTGGCTTTCTCGGCTCCTGAATACCTGGGGCCCAGCTCTCTCGGGGGGGGGGGGGACACAACAAGGGGCTGAGGGAAGGAAACTCTTTCATGCTTCCGATGGACTGTGTAAGCAGGCAGGAATTGGGTACCATGCACATGTCACCCCAACCCACCCACCCTGGCTCCATGTTGGCTGAAACAGGACGATTTCCAAAATGTGGAGCAGAGCTAACAAGTGCAGCGTTCTACAACTGGAGAATCACAATTGACCGTTTTATCTGAAAACTGAATGGGTGGAGGCATAGTGTGGATTCTTAAAAGTCTGGCCTCAGGTGAAGAAATGTCTAGTTACAATGCGGAATTTGAAGGCGTTGGGACTACATGGCTTTGCCAAATAAATCTGAAGCATTTGGGTTTCTTAGGCTGTTTAAGAAATACAACAGCTATCAGGACAGAAGGTGCTTGCTTCAGGAACTAGGAGGATTATTTTGAAGCATCAGGGCTGAGGGACACATTCACCCGTGAAAAAGCATTTATTACAGCCCTCTGGATTGTTTTACCACAGAAGGCAGGAACAGAGTTGTGGGGAGTTTGTTCCTTCATGTGGAAAACAAGTAGAACAGTTCTTCTCCATATTCTGTGTGTAAAGGGTTTTTGAAGTGGTGGCTTTTGTGGGGAGCGGGAGAATGTCCAGATTCTCTTTTTATGGCTTGTTGGGTGGGTGGGTGGGTGGGTGGGTGTGTTGCTAGCGGCCATTCTGAGCTGGTGGATTTTGCCTGGGGCAGTTTCAGTGCTGGTTGTTTCCAATCAGTCACTCACCCGAGCGAGAGGTGAGGTGAGCAGCTAACTAGGAAGAATTTCGTGCCTGAATTACTCTGGACTATCTTGCTTGGGTGGCAAGAATGAGAGTTGCTTGTGTGCTTATTCAGTGGGTAGGGGAACCTCCCAAGGTTTTCTGGGCATTCATGCAGCAAAAGCCTGAGCCCTTTCTGCCCTTAATCCAGTGTTTCCCCAAGTTACCTTCTGATAAGTAGGGCACACCTTTTCCCACCTCCATTTCATCGGAACAGATTTTATTTTGAGAAAATGTGCAAAAGTAAGAGGAGGTCTCTTACTTCTCAAAGGAGGTCGCCCCCTAGATTTCTGTGCAAGACCCCGGTGCCAGTGTGCAAACCTGGTTTTGCTACTCAGGCAGAGATGTAACTGTTGGCCTCCTAGTGGGTGAGGAATTCTGCCATGTCTATCTATACATGGAGTGTATTTACATGCTCCAGTTGCACCCCGTGGAGTGATATAGCAGAATTAATTGCTCCTACTAGAGGCTGCTGTGAAGGGGCAAGGCAAGGTCTATGAGTTTTATTCAGCTAGGTCCTACTTCGTGTAGACCAACTGAAATTAACCAACCTTTGTTAGTCATGGCTGTTAACTTCAGTGGGTCTCCTACTTTGAGTAGGACAAGTATTGTATACCACCCAGTGAAATTGTGCAGAGTTGCAGTGGATGCATTTCCTTTGTTGCCAAGTTTGGTACGGCTCAAATTACATAAATTGTTAAATTTATTACATGGCACACGGTTTAGGATTTACTGATCTAGCATTGGAAGGAGTAATTCTTCCCCTCCCTGTTAATCATCCACATTCCCCCCCACCGCGCCACCTCCCAGTATATGAAGTTTAGGCTGGGTCTGCCTATGGAGCAGGATGAGGTCTCCAGAGCTGGTACATGTGAGGCTTGCAACAAAATATACAGAGGTACCTCAGGTTAAGTACTTAATTTGTTCCGGAGGTCCGTTCTTAACCTGAAACTGTTCTTAACCTGAAGCACCACTTTAGCTAATGGGGCCTCCCGCTGCCGCCGTGCCGCTGGAGCACAATTTCTGTTCTCATCCTGAAGCAAAGTTCTTAGCCTGAGGTACTATTTCTGGGTTAACGGAGTCTGTAACCTGAAGTGTATGTAACCTGAGGTACCACTGTAGTAGGATTGAGTGTTCCTGTTCAGGATCCCAACCACTTTTGACCTCTTCTGTTCCCACTTCACATGCAACTGGCCAGCATTCTCTGCCCGCTGAACATATTTGGGCTGCTTTGATAGTTTTTTTTAAAAAAAATTATACTGGCAAACTCTGGGGTTCTTCTGTATGTTTATGTGTGAATGGTGCTATTTTGACTACGCAAGGTATGGGGTCACTTCTGTATGCCGCCCATGTAATAAAAGAAGCATTGCTGAGAAGAGATCCATTTTAAGACCAGCTCCTCACCTACTTTCTGTGTGCATGGAGTGCTCTTCTATGGAAAAGCTTTCAAAAACGTCCCATCCCCTCTTGCTTAGAGTCGGTCTGCTCTACTGCCTCCGTTCTGCTGCAGGTGTCGATCACATCTCAAAGAGAGTCTTGGAGGAAGGTCCCCTTCTGGACCCAGTTTCCTTCTCCTGCTATCAGCCGCCACAGCCAACAGCTATCTCTCTCTCACCCTTTTCTTCCCACCCGCCAGCACGCCTCACCCTTGGTCTTTCTAGGAGAACTGGAATCTTGCTTCCCCTGAGTCATTCCTACTTCCTTCCTGTGACCTCGGCACAATGCCCTGCTTTTCTAAGTCTCCCTCCTCCCAGCCCTATTTTGCTTCATAAATTGCATGGAGCATTGTTATAGCAACAGTTGTTGCACATTGGGGCAGCTATTGTTCCCAATTTGTGTGTGACAGGGAGGGGGAGATTTCGAAACTATCATAGCTATGACCATTATCTTGATGTGCTGGCTAACTTTAAGACTTTGGAAGCATTTTTTTTGTATATAAAAAAATAAGTTACTACATGTTGTTTGCTTTGTGAGATTCTCACAAAAAGCCAAGGTGACAACCTATTTAAATACCGTATTTTTTGCACCATAACACTCACTTTTTTCCTCCTAGAAAGTAAGGGGAAATGTCTGTGCGTGTTATGGAGGGAATGCCTACAGGTGGCACGCCTACGGATTTTCCTCCTCTAAAAACTACGTGCGTGTTATGGTCGGGTGCGTGTTATAGAGCGAAAAATACGGTAGCTGGGATACCTCAGTCGGCAGAGCATAAGAGACTTAATCTCAGGGTTGTGGGTTCAAGTCATGTTGGGCAAAATATTCCTGTATTGCAGGGGGTTAGACTAGATGACCCTTGTTGTCCCTTCCAACTCTACAGTTCTATGAGTCTATGAACTGAGTGAGGCTTTAGCATGAAATCTACCAGCTTCTGCAGAATCCTGAGAGCCTTGGCTTTTATTTTAAACAAAACGAAAGCAAGTTTTTAGCCCCCACAGCTCATGTGTGAATGAGAAAATACAGATGGCTAAGTTTTCGGCTCTCATGGCCAGGGTGTGGCCCACAAGACCCTTTTAGCTGATCACCAATGCTTAAGCAAACTGTGTGACATTTTAATTCTGAGTTTCTGCAGAATGACCTTGGCTGTGCCTCTACACACTTGCTCCACGGCTATGAGGGCCCTTATTGTTAGATGTTGATAACTTTATCACAGAGCCTGACCGCATCTGAAGGGATCCAATTGTGCCACAAAATATACTCCCAGCCCACAGACACGTTTCTTGAGAATAGATGGCAGATCCCCCGATACTGAAGCTGCCTTTCCCTGGTTTCAAAAGCAAAGAGTGTTGGGTTTTTTTAAGTGAGACTTCATGCATTGCAACGGTTTGTTTTCACTGCACCTTCCTTTTTCTGTGTTGGAAAAATCCCATTTGCCCTGCATGAATAAAACCATGTCTAGGGATTTTAAACACTGTCAGCTCCGGATCCAAATGCATCCAAACTACAAGAAAGAAGATTCCACCTAAACATTAGGAAGAACTTCCTGACAGTAAGAGCTGTTCGACAGTGGAATTTGCTGCCAAGGAGTGTGGTGGAGTCTCCTTCTTTGGAGGTCTTTAAGCAGAGGCTTGACAACCATATGTCAGGAGTGCTCTGATGGTGTTTCCTGCTTGGCAGGGGGTTGGACTCGATGGCCCTTGTGGTCTCTTCCAACTCTATGATTCTATGATTCTATGATTCTGCATGGAGGTTGGTTTTTTAATGCAATATCTATCCAGACTTCTTAGTCTCTATGACCTATCATTTCTTAGACTATCTCAATTTCTGGCAATAGAAAACTTGTATGCAGAACCTTGTAGCCGCTACCCTGATTCCAACAGTGTAAAGTGTGAATTGAGCAAGATTTTACACCAATTCCAGAGTTTTTAAAAAACCACTGCTACCACTTAATGTGCTCTTCTTCATCATATTGTCACAGTTTGCTGGTTGCTAAGGGATAACCAGTGGTCTTGTGTCATTCACTGTGAAGGGTTGCTGTTACTTTGTTGATTGCTCGATTGCAGGTTGTTGCTAGGGCACTGGTTGCTCAGTGGGTTTTGTGGTGTGGCATCTGTTGCCATGGCATCCTTTGCATCTTAGGAGGAGCTTCATTAGCATGGGAGGAGGAGCTACTCTGCCAGTGGTGGCAGCCCATTGTCTGACATGGTTTGGTAGTAGTGGCTGATTGGTTGCCACGATACTGGTGGCTGTTGCATGATCTGGCAGTGCCCTTTGCTCCCAGCACCTGTTGTTGTGGTTTAGCTAATTCAATACAGTGGAATGGTTTGTTGGTGGTTCTGGTGCCTCAGGAAAGTCTCTGGGCTCAGGCTTTGACTTGTGCTTGGGGCCTAGGAGTGAAGCAGTTTGGGGGTCACTTCAGCCCTACATGAATTTCTGAGTTACTTACCTTTTCCTCTAATTATGGTTGGGTCACTTCCTGCTCAGATTAAGCTCTACTTGGCCAAAGGCGTGAGGGCCAAAAACTGTGTTGTGGGCACCAGCAACACCCTTTCCCCCAATGCCTCACATATCTGCTCCCAGGCTTCTCACATTCAGGTCTCGAAAGAGATTAAAAGTGTATTCAGCTGGATGATGACCAGGAACTCTCTGCATGTTGGGGATGTCGCAAGGTGGGGCCAATGTTCCTTCAACCCAAACACAGTCTGGGCCCTTATGAGTTTGACTCAAGTGCCTGAACAGGACTTACGGCTATCCTGTTGAAGAGGAACCTGTTAAGATGGCCTTCTTTCAGAGGCTGTTGGATTCCCGAAAGGCCTTGGGCAGTTTGGGGCTAGTGTTTCTGTCTGTGGAACATGGGGGTGACTCAGACAGGTGAAATAATCACTCCCGCTAGAAAGAGTCCGTTTGCTCCTTGGTTTGTTGCACTGGCTAGCATGGTGTTGGCAGTAGCGAATCCAACCAAACGCAGGTAACTGTTCATGATTGCCATTATTGACACAGAGTAGATTCAGTGAAGGAACAACACTTCCCCCTCACAATGCCATCCACTGGAGGGTATGTGACCTTTTCCATCTGAGCCCATATCCAGCTGTTAAAGACTCCCCAGAGGCCAGCTGCGACTTATTTGCTAATCATTTCAAAGGCAGAATTGCTCATATCTGCACGGACTGGAATGCCTCCTTTACTGCCGTCTCTGTGATCATGTTCAGAACACCACTGAGTCACATTTTGTCGCTGAGGCCTGAGGCCATCGACAGGTTGCTATGAGGGATGGGGGCAGCTTGCTGCCTGGATGCTCAATCCTTGCCCTTCCTGGCTCATTACATCTGCCTGGGGTAGTTTCATCTGCTGGGTCTAGGGGCTAAAAATGTCTCTTTCTGAGATAAGACTACCTTTTAAAGAAAACCAAAGTATAACCATTTTCCTGCATTGCAGAGGACTAGATAACCCTTGGGGTTCCTTCTAACTTTACAATTCTATGACCATTCTTGATAAAGGGCACTCAGAAGATTCCCTCCTCCGCCCCCCAACATTACAAACATTCCATTTTGGGGCAAGGTTCTTGAACTGAAACTCAATCCAGACAGGATGGAGCTACTATGCATGGCTTATCTGACCAAGAAAGTGTGGTTCAGCCTGTTTTGGCTGCGGTTAAGGATTAGATCTGTAGTCTTGGTATGCTATTCGGACTGACGTTATCTTTTGGTGGAGAACCCAGTGGCTTTCTCGGCTTCTGGATCCTTTTTTGGGTGGTACACCAGATGTGATTTCTCCTTGGCCGAGATTCCAAGATGCAGTTTAGTATGCACTGATAACATCCCATTTTGATTATTGTATTTAGTGTGCTATATGAGGAGCCCCCTTAGAAGCTTCAGGTGGTTTAAAATACTGAAGATTGCGGCTGGGAATTTGGGGTTTTGATTGTCTCTCACCAGTTTTGAAAACAACTGTGCTGGCTTCCTGTCTGCTTCTAGGCACGATTCAAAGTTCTGGTTTTGACCTTCAGGTCTCTAAATGACTTGGGTGACTTTGGAAGCCCATTTTCAAGTGCTCCCTCCATCTAAAGAGAGGTGGGAGGCGAGCCAAGATGGAACTTTCTCTCTGTTTGCACCCTGCCTTTGAAATGTGTTCCCCAAGAGAGATTTGCCTTGCACTGACTTGGTTTATCTTCTCAGCACCAGGTATATACCATTCCCTCCCCCCCCCAGGTCTTTTTGCTACTGCTGTGTCCTGATCTTATGTGGTTTTAATAACTATGTTATGCTCTGCTGTTTTAATATTTTACGTAGATATTTCTCTATTATTATTATTATTATTCACATTTTATTTTTATCCACCTTTTCTCCAAGGAACTCAAGTTGGTATCGATGGTTCTCCCCCTCCGCATTTTATCCCAGTTTAGGCTGAGAGGTGGTGACTAGCCCAAGGTCCGCCAGTGGGTTTCATGGCTGAGTGGGGATTTGGTCTCCCAGGCACTCTAACCACTATACCACATTAGCAGTATTTTGGTGAAGCAATACTTAGCAGGATTTTAAACAACTCTCCTCCCAACCCACCAGCTGATTGACAGGTGTGTGTGTGTGTGTGTGTGTGTGGTTTGGGGGATATGACAACAGAGCCCTAATTGGACCCCCTAATGGACCAATGCACTGGAGATTCCCCACCGCTCTCTTAGATAAATAAATAAATATTGCAGGTACAGTGGTACCTCAGGTTACATACCCTTCAGGTTACAGACTCCGCTAACCCAGAAATAGTACCTCGGGTTAAGAACTTTGCTTCAGGATGAGAACAGAAATTGTGCTCCGGCAGCACGGTGGCAGCAGGAGGCCCCATTAGCTAAAGTGGTGCTTCAGGTTAAGAACAGTTTCAGATTAAGAACGGACCTCCGGAACGAATTAAGTACTTAACCCAAGGTACCACTGTATTTCAAGACTAATAGCATTCCCTCACAGTTGTTAGCCATTTCTGCACTTTAGACATTCACAGTAAAGATTGCGTGATTATATATTAATGTTCTAAAAAGATCACAAGTTCTATATTTTTTGTGCATGTGTATACAATTTTCTTGAAATCTGCAGTGAACACTTGAACACTTGAATGATATCCACACTGTGGAGAAGTCTTCTAGCAAAGATCTGATGGGCATCCATGCTTTTGACTTTCTGGTGTCTCTTGAATACTGTTTTTAGGCCAACAGGCTTTTGCAGCTGTTTAATTAGCCAGTCACTTGGATGATTTTTTGAATTGTTTTTAATGGCTCTTAATATTTTGTTGTTGCAAACCACCCTAGTATTTTAAGATAAGGTGGTACAAAAATATTTTTATGAATAAATATAAATACCTGTTTCCTCTCTGTGTCTCCCTCTCCTTTCTCAGGGTATTGATGATTCCAGCAAAGACAAGTGAGTATCTTGCCTTGCTCTTGGGACCCTAGCAGCGGGCAGGGAGGCTGTGCCAGTTAGAGCCCCTTGCCTGTGTTGTGACACTCTGGGAGCTGATTCTGCAACGAGTGGCGAGATGAATATGGGGGGAGGGACTTCACCGGCAAGGCTTGCTTTACTGCCACTTGATGCCCCCACAACTAGTCATAAAACTGAGACATCTGCCTCTTGCAGCCGAAGCACGCAGGAGGCCCTGAACCCTGAAGATGAAGTTGATGAGTTTCTGGGCAGAGCCATTGATGCTCGAAGCATTGACCAGCTGCGCAAGGACCATGTCAAACGCTTCCTGCTCACTTTCCAGAAGCCAGAGTTGGAGAAGAAGGTACCTTCCCATTTGCTTCTGGAATCTTCAGCTTTCAATCTGGGCATGGAAATCCCACACTTCTTTGTTCCAGTTCAGGCAGAACCACCCCCACTCCCCGCTGGTAACTTCCCTTTCTCTTGTCTTTCTACTCTGCAGTATTCCAAAAAGGTGGACACCCGCTTCGGTGGCTATGTGGCTTGCACCGTGCTCGTCTTCTGCTTCATTTGCTGCATCCAGATTGTCATCTTCCCGCAGTGAGTGACACATATGCAAGAGTACGTTCGTCATGTACTCTTTCTGCAAACGTGGTACATATGCATTCATGCCCATGTATGTGCCTTCATGTGCACATGCAGTGAAGGCACACACTTCACAGGATCCCAGTATGTGCAGTGGGTCTGCATCCTACACTTCTCCATTGCTGCATATGGTAGCCATAGGCGAGGTAAGGCGGCATGACCAGATGCATAATAATAATAATAATAATAATAATAATAATTTATTATTTGTACCCCACCCATCTGGCTGGGTTCCCCCAGCCACTCTGGGCAGCTTCCACAAAGACCAAAAATACACTAAGATGTCACACATTAAAAACTTCCCTAAACAGGGCTGCCTTCAGATGTCTTCTGAATGTCAGGTAGTTGTTTGTCTCTTTGACATCTGATGGGAGGGCGTTCTACAGGGCGGGTGCCACTACCGAAAAGGCCCTCTGCCTGGTTCCCTGTAGCTTTGCTTCTCGCAATGAGGGAACCGCCAGAAGGCCCTCGGCACTGGACCTCAGCATCTGGGCAGAACGATGGGGGTGGAGACGCTCCTTCAGGTATACTGGGCCGAGGCCGTTTAGGGCTTTAAAGGTCAACACCAACACTTTGAATTGTGCTCGGAAACGTACTGGTCCTAAGCACACCTAGTTCTCATAAAGGCTTATTATGCACTACTTGCCATCATGTGCTACCAACAGATGCACAGGACCCTCAAGCCGCTGATTCCCAATCAAGGCACACCCTGACACTGTGGAAGAAACTGGGCCGGGGGAATCTCAAAGTCATAGGAAGCTGCTTTCTACCAATTCCAGCTATTGCCCCCTTCTTGCTCATTATTGTCAGCACCAGCTGGTGGAAGGTCTTCGAGATTTCAGACGGGAGTCTTTCCTATCCCTGCCTGGAGACACCAGGGATTGAGTCCGGGACATCCTGACAAACTGGAACGTGTCCAGAGGAGGGCAACCAAAATGGTCAAAGGCCTGAAAACGATGCCTTATGAGGAACGGCTAAGGGAGCTGGGCATGTTTAGCCTGGAGAAGAGGAGGTTAAGGGGTGATATGATAGCCATGTTCTAATATATAAAAGGATGTCACATAGAGGAGGGAGAAAGGTTGTTTTCTGCTGCTCCAGAGAAGCGGACACGGAGCAATGGATCCAAACTACAAGAAAGAAGATTCCACCTAAACATTAGGAAGAACTTCCTGACAGTAAGAGCTGTTCGACAGTGGAATTTGCTGCCAAGGAGTGTGGCGGAGTCTCCTTCTTTGGAGGTCTTTAAGCAGAGGCTTGACAACCATATGTCCGGAGTGCTCTGATGGTGTTTCCTGCTTGGCAGGGGGTTGGACTCGATGGCCCTTGTGGTCTCTTCCAACTCTATGATTCTATGATTCATCCTGCATGCAAAGCAGGTGTCATACCACTAAACCACAATCCTTCTCTCAACTCCATCTCCTTGTCCACAAGTGTGGAGGAACGCTGCTTGAGCCAATGGGTTTCAATTTCCATTTGGATAACCCAGGATATCCCTCATATATTTAGCCAACTCTGCCTGGATTCCAGTCAGTAAAATTATTTGCTGCCACAAATGTTTTAGGGGAAGAGGAGGGAAGAATTTCAGTTGCAGTTATTAGGGAGCATAGATGTGCTGTCTATCTGTGAGTATATTTACACTTTGAACCACGACACCCAAGTTCCCCCTCTCACCTGTGTTACACACCTGATGCAGAAGGGGTCGGCAGATGCCACGTGACAACATTGTGAGAAAAGGCGATATGCTAGACTGATTAAATGGCTAATTTGGGGATATCACTGAGCGAAAGAGGGGTAAATGGGGAAGTGGGGAGAGCACAGTCTGTGGTTGTGGAGGCTTTTGCTTTGAGGCTGATTCTTAAGCAAAAAGAGGAGGAGAAGTGACTTACCAACACAGCCCAACTGGTCTTGGGAGTCAGGGGTCACCACAAGTGGAAAACCCACACAATACACTATTTTTAAATTTTTAAATTTAACATTCTGTCTTCCAACAATATGCACAATATTGTTAACTTACGCAGTACTTCTGCCTTCCCCGCACCTGGGGCCTGGATCTTGTTGGGACCACAATTCTGTCATCCGTGACCATTGGCCACACTGACAGGGACTGGTGGGAGTTGGAGTCCACCAACATTTGATGAGTGGTGGAAAGCCACACGTGTTATGGTGTTCTCCTGACTGGTGGGGCTGATTCTGCCTTGTCTCCCCACAGCTCCCCTCTGATGCTTGGTGCCTACATCAGCATCTTTGTCATCCTGGCCACCATCCTTTTTGTCTGTGCCATCTACTCCTGCCTTGGCGTAAGTGATTTTCTCTTCATTGGAACCCCATGTCTTTGTGATTCATGACTATCCCAAGGACTCCCTGACCTTCCCTCTGCCAGCCCTTGGACCCCACCTGGGAACACCCCTTATGCCTTTTGAGGGTGCAGTGTGTGGGTTCAGTCTGGTTCCATGTGCAGCTCCTGGGTTTTTGCCACAGCGTCACCCCCCTGCCCCTTAAGCCCTTGATGTGCTGGGCTGAGCAGACGGGCCTGCTGCCCTGGTGTCAGGCTCCTGTCCATTTAAGGGTGAGGAAAGGCAAAGCAAGTCAGCAGCCAGGAGGAGGAGGGTCCCTTAGTTGTTCAGGCCAATGAACAAGTTGGGTCTGGAAGCTTTTACATGGATCTGAGAGTATCTTCTGACTACCTCTGGCCTACTGTAGCTAAGAGGCTTTCTGGCTAATCTCCCTGCAGTTTCCTCCTCAGACCAGTCAGAACACGGGAAGCTAACTTCTATACCAAGCCAGACTATTTGTTCTCCGGTGGTGCCCTGGCTGGCAACTGCTCTCTAAGGTCTCTCAAACCTGGTCTGTTCAACTGGTCATGCCAGGGAGTAGGCCTGGGACCTTCTACATACCAAGCAGGAGCTCTGCCCCTGAGTGCGCAACTAAATCCCCGCCTGGCTTCAGAACCTGCTGTGGGTTGGAATGCTAACACCTGATTCTGGTGTAACCAGGCTGGTGCGGGTGAGGGGGCAGTCAAGGCTTCCACTTTCCCGGAGCCGGCCTTTTTTCTAGCCTCTTGGGCATAACAGGGTGTATGGTGGTGGCCCCCCCATCTCATACAACCTCTCGTGACTCCCTACAGCCTTTTCCAGCCGCCTTGCAGCGTGTCTCCCGCAAGATTATTCAGTCCCGAATGAACAGCACGATTACTGGTGTTGCTGCCATCCTGCTGGTCTTCATCTCTGCTTTTATCAACATGGTATGAGGGTTGGGAGAGGTGGGCAGGTCTTGCAGTGAGGCCTTGACTGGTGTGGGGACAGTTGAGAACCAAGGCGATATGGGAGTCAGGAAAGAGCACAGAGGTTGCTCTAGGCTGGAGATACACACGAGAGAGAGAGAGAGAGAGAGAGAGAGAGAGAGAGAGACTAAAGTGGTTTGAGGGAGCTATGCACACACTTCTCATGTCCTGCTGTTTCCCCGGATTAAGCAGGTGTTTGGAACAGTACAAAATTGTATTTACCAGTGGGCAAAAGTGGGAAGAAAGTATACATTATGAGCAGCAGTCCCACTTCCAACCCTCTCCAGACCTTCAACACTCCGAAGAACCCTTTGTCTGTCTCTGGCCCCAGAGCCCAGCCATTGGCTCTCCATTATCCTGGTTGCCCTAAGTCTCTGGCATTGGGTGGGATTGGGCAAGTCCAGAGCAAACGAGCAGCATTGAGTTCCCTGTCAGCCCTACATAGTCGGCCATTTTTCCCCCCTCAACCCAGTTTGCTTGCAGCCGGCTCCGCCTCCAAGACTGCGCTGCCGGGTTTCTCAACATTACTCCAGCCGCCGTGGGGCCCTGCCACCTACATGCCCTCAACTACTCGTTGGCATCAGACACTCTGCCCTGCCAGGGGAATGGTGCTTCTAGCTGCAGCTTCCCTGAGGTAAGTGTATTTCAGAAAGATCGGGGGGGGGGGTGCATGAGGTGTGAAGAGTTGTGGGTGGGACTTGGGGGTTCAGTCACTGGGCCTGGGGTCAGCATTTACCTCTAAGTCCAAGAATGGTCTCTCCTCCCTTTGTTTACATCCTTGCTCCCATAGAGTGCCTTGATATCTTGTGGGTTTGTGGCTCTGACTGGGCCTTGAAGGTTGCTCAGCTGCAAAATCTGAGGCGGGTGGCATATCTGTGAAGACAGGAGGAGAATGTAACACAAAAGGATCCTGCTGGATCAGACCAAAGGTCAATTGACTATCCTGTTTCACACAACCCAGGTGCCTGTGGGAACTCCACAAGCAAGGCACGAGGGCGATGATCTACCCCGGTTGCTTGTCTGTGGATAGTGGCTGTTGGTAGAACCATCCTCTGTGAACTTATCTAACCTCTCCTTTAAAAATATCTTGTGGCAGCAAACACTATCCAAATTAAGAGGGGGGAGAAGGAGAGGTCACGCTTGTCTCAAGGGAATGAGTGTGTGCTTTGGGGAGCACGTCTAGCTGTTGTAAGGGGCGTTCTGACATCTCTATCCTTTCCTCCCTGCAGTACTTCACTTACTCGGTGTTGCTGAGTCTACTGGCTTCCTCTGTTTTCCTGCACATCAATAGCCTTGGGAAGCTGGCGTTGCTGATAGGGATGGAGGTGGTGTACCTGGCCGTGGCTGAGGGCCCCCAGGGGGTGTTGTTCAACAACTATGACCTGCTGGTGGCTGCTAATGCCCTGTAAGAATCCCCCCTCCCCTCTGGGACTGGAACAATCTCAAACCTTCAGCCCTGGGCCCTGAAGTTGTCTGGGTGATTTAAAGTGGGGAGGGTCTTCCAGCTTTCACCCTGCGCTTGTTTTCTTCCATGTTGCCCTCAAATATAACTTTTCCAAACAGCCATGAGTAACTGAGAGAAAATGGGCCCAGCTACAAACCACCACAATAGCAAATAACATCAGAAACAAAGATGATATAGCACCGTCACTTTACACCAGAGGTGGTGGTTTTGTGGCCTTTCAGATATCAGCTGAATTGTGGATTCCCAAAGGTTCTCATTCATGCATAATCTCATGAGAGGGGCTTCTTATTCCTTTGGCACTTTTCCCACTTAAAAACAAAAACCCAGCCAGCTCACAACATAGAAAATCCATAATTGGCGCTGGAAGATAAAACAATATGCCCTACAATAATTGACAGACTTATTCCATTTTAACATACGTCATCTACAATGGCATTATATAATAAGTTCATTTTGCCGCTACTGCATAATCCCGTATCTTATTATGCAGTTCTTTAATCGTCAGGAGCTGTAACCATTCTCCTTTTAGCTGCATGTAAGATCGTAGCAGCTGCTAGCAAGTAATAAATCATATCCTTATGTTCTTCCTTCACTGACCCTTCCTAATAATCCAGCAAGAATATGACCGGATGCAGTGGAACTTTGTATCCAAAAATTCTTTCGGAATGAACTTGAACCCATTCTTCCTGAATATTTCTTGACTTGTTCATATTTCTACCATGTGTGGAAAAATAAGCCAGCAAGCCATCACTGAGCAAACTGGTTCTGTATTTTCTGTGCCCACCTCCCCCCACCTTGGGTGCCCACATCTTTTTCCCCACCCAGGGAGAGGAGAGAGCAGCTTCCTCAGAAGGAGGGAGTTTTAAAGCAGAAAAATCTATTTCTGGGTGAAAGGAGTAAGAACATCCCTTCCTCTGAGAAAATAATTTGCTTCAAATTATATACGGAAGCAGCTCCGTTAACTAAGAAGTGAAAGAAAGGAAACAACTGTAACTTAATGTTGCATATTTTTATTAAGCAAAATTTATATACCTCTGGATTGTAATAAAACTTGGAAGTGGTTTACAAAAAATAAACCAGGCATAGGCAAACATGATTTGTAAACAGCTAAATTTGGGGAGCAGAGAAAAAGGAAACTGCGCTGAGCCTGGGGTGTTCTATAAAGCTTCAGAAACCTCTAATTGTGATCCATTCTATCTGGACATGGGTGTTAAACTAAAGAGGAAGCGACTCAATCTCTTCCCATTGCAAGATACTTAGGGCAGAATTCAGGTGCATCATCTACTACCAGAATCTTCATTGTCTCCCAGCCCATTTCCCCACTTCTAACTCGCTCTCAATCTCATTTGCCTTGCATTGTGGGAGGTGGCTTGGGGTGTTGGTATTGGGTGACTTGGGCCTCTCGCTATAAAAATTCTTCTCTCCCCCTTCTCACAACAGGCCAGCCTTCAATGAGACCCACAGTAGTCAAGATTGGTGAGTTGGAACCAGAAAGGGAGCCAAATTTGCTGTGGTTGTGGGGAATGGAAGATTGTGGTTATAAAGGCTACCTAGAGGTTTGGTGGCGCTGTGGGTTAAACCACAGAGCCTAGGACTTGCCGATCAGAAGGTCGGCGGTTCAAATCCCCGTGACGGGGTGAGCTCCTGTTGCTGGGTCCCAGCTCCTGCCAACCTAGCACTTTGAAAGCACGTCAAAATGCAAGTATATAAATAGGTACCGCTCCAGCGGGAAGGTAAACGGCGTTTCCGTGCGCTGCACTGGTTTGCCAGAAGCGGCTTAGTCATGCTGGCCACATGACCCAGAAGCTGTACGCCTGCTCCCTTGGCCAATAAAGCAATATGAGTGCCGCAACCCCAGAGTCGGTCACGACTGGACCTAATGGTCAGGGGTCCCTTTACCTTTACCTTAGAGGTTTGGTGAATGTGTTACCAAAGCTTTGGAAAAATTAAGTATACAGCAAGGGGGGTACAGGTGACATCTCCAGATGTTGTTGGACTACAACTCCCACCTTTCCTGACAATAAGCCATACTGATGGGAGTTGCAGTCCAACAATATCTGGAGGGTACTAGTTTGGGGAAAACTGTCCCAAGGCTGTTTTTAGGGTTTGGGAGAGTGGTAGATTCTGTTTTTTAGAAGTCTTTTGGATTTGGAAGCATCAGATTGTGCTGTTTTGTTTATATATTGTGATGCTATATCAGTAACAATGTGAGCTTACTGTCCACATTTAGAGGGGAGGGGACAGAACCTGGCAATGGTTAAGCAATGATAGCAAGGGACAAATATACCGGTAAGCAAATGCAGTTACAGTGGTACCTCTGGTTATGTACTTAATTCGTTCCAGAGGTTCGTTCTTAACCTGAAACTGTTCTTAACCTGAAGCACCACTTTAGCTAATGGGGCCTCCCGCTGTCACTGTGCTGCTGCCATGCGATTTCTGTTCTCATCCTGAAGCAAAGTTCTTAACCCGAGGTACTATTTCTGGGTGAGCGGAGTCTGTACCCTGAAGCGTATGTAACCCGAGGTACCACTGTATATGTAGTTAGGTTTAAGTGATATATATACATAAATCGTTGAGATGAAATTAAATTTAAGCAAATTATATATGGAATTTGTGCACCACTTAATATAACCATCTCTGAGTGATTTGAATGAAAATGCATTATTCGGTGAAAGGTTTTATCCAACTTATACTTGGAAATTAATGGACCCAAGGTGGTCAAGTCTGCTCTGAGTAGGAATAACTTGGCTACAACCCAAAGCTTCCTAAGGAAAGCTAAATAAAAAACAAGACGTAACTGTGTACCACAAATAAAAAAAATTAATAACTGGAGTCACAAATAACAGCTTTTCTTTCAGCTTGGGATGGCAGCTAAAGGGAAATGTCAAATGCTTTGTGGAAGCAATGGACTTTATAGAGTAACAACGGTGGTTTAATTTTTCCCCTTTTTGATTTATATTCCACCTTCTGCATGTAGTACCCAAGCCAGATAACAACCATGTAATGACAGTGCATTTGGGTTGTCCCCTTGGTGTCATGGCAGGAAGGTACTCCAAGCATAAGGGACAGAGAGGGAGAATGGGCTGAGTTTGATTTTTAAAGAGCAGGGGGCTTCCCTAGGCTGGGGGAGGAAGCAGAGCAAAGGGGTTATGTCAGGGCTGTATTGGGCACAGGAGCACAGAAAGATAACAGCTTGCCTTTACTCTCTTTTCTCCTAGTTCTGCCGAGGGGAAAGTGGCCCTACAGTACATGACACCTGTCATCCTGCTGCTCTTTGCTTTGGCACTCTATCTGCATGCCCAGCAGGTGGAGTCTACGGCCCGGCTGGACTTTCTCTGGAAACAACAGGTAGTGGAGAGTGTGAGGTTTCTGCCAAGGCTGGGATGACTCTGGAGATCTCCTGGTGCCAGTGAATTCCAAAGGATGCTGTTAATTCTTGCTGTTTACTCAGCTCTTTGGCATGCCTTCTTTAATTGGCTCTGAACTAAAGGACTTAGTTTGGTGCTTTTATAAATTCAAAGTTATTTTAAGGGACATTTGCTTTATTTTTGTTTGATTGACTGGGATGCTCCCTCTGAGGGTGTGAGAGTCAAGCCTATGGGGGGCTGTGTCCAGAGACCCTTCTACCCCAGAGTGAGAGGAAGAACTTGATTTCCCCAGGGGAGATAGAGGGAGAAGGTGTTTGTATAGCCCCAAAGGTGAGAGATGGAGATGAAATGATTGGGGGAGGGTTGGCTTTCACCTGTTGGATTCATACGTGATTATGGGTTGTTGAAGGTTTCACTGGAGTGAGAATTGAGAGGATGGAGTGATGTGATGGGTGCAAGGAGAGTGTAATGACAGCATGGTTCTTGAATTCCTGAATTGCATTATTTCGTGTGAGGATCCTTTTATGTAATATTAATGTGATTATATAAAAATGCACGTGCGCGCACACACACACACAATGCTGCATTTTGTTGTGTATTTTGTTGCATTTTTGTGTTGAATGATGATGTAAATGTCTCTGAGATTCATCTAAAAATAAAGCATATACAAGTTAAATAAATAAATGGTAGGAAGGAGAGTGACTGGTACGGCGTCTCTTGACTAGGGGGATAAGCTTCTGTGGTTTAAGATTATGGCTACTGACAGGGCAACAAGTGATGAAACTTGAAACTGAAGAGTGGATTGAGCACAATCTTTTGTTAGTAGTGGTGAGTTTTAGTCCCAAACATTGCTCTTTCCCCCTCTCTGTGACTAGCAGGAAAGAATAAATTATGCAAATATGTGCAGTCCTGCTGGATGTACAGAACTTCTACAGGTTGCAGAATTTGTGTCTGGTGTGTGTGGTGCAGGCTGGGCAAAACTGTGGCCCTCCAGACGTTGGGACTCCCAACTCCTGTAATCCCTGACCACCAGCCTTGTTTGCTAAGGCTGCTGGGAGTTGGAATCCCAAGAACATCTGGAGGGCCAGTACCTTCAACAGCGGAAGTTCAAAAGTCTTAATGAAATCGCACGTCTTGGATAACTGGTACCCTCCTCATTTCGTTCCTGTGTGACTCTCCCAGGCTACAGGTGAGAAAGAGGAGATGGAGGAGCTTCAGGCCTACAACCGTCGGCTGTTGCACAACATCTTGCCCAAAGATGTGGCCGCTCACTTCCTGGCCCGCGAGCGCCTCAACGACGAGTTGTACCACCAGTCGTGTGAATGTGTCGCCGTCATGTTTGCCTCGATCAGTAACTTCTCAGAGTTCTACGTGGAGCTGGAAGCCAACAATGAAGGCGTTGAATGTCTGCGGCTACTCAATGAGATAATTGCTGACTTTGATGAGGTAACTGCATGTCTTTTGCCTGCATTGGGTTGGAAAAGGGGAGGTACCAAAGACTGGCAGAGGTTGAAAGATGAGTAGGTTTCCCCCTCCTCCCCAAAACAAAGATGCTGGAGGAGGACATGTTTATTGTTTTTGACTTCAGTTTTGAAAGTGCCACGTGAATGAATATTTGATATTTGTTAGTCTTCCTTACTGTTTTGTGGTTTAGTATTGTTTTTATTGTGAATTACACAGGAGGCATCACCATAGTCTTTTCTGTGCTGCATAGGGCCTCTAGGGGTCTTAATCCGGATCTGGCTCTGTGCCCACTAGGGGGCCTGTGCCAGGGTGAGGTTGGTGCTCTCTGCATGGCATTCTTCTGAGGACGGCTCTCACCTAGTGTCGGACATTTGCACGAGTACAGAGCAGAAATAGGAGAGACTTTTGAGAACCAAGGCAAAATCTCTGCCGCTCAGGAGAAGTGCGGCAGTAGATATATATATATATATGCTTTCGTAGATTTTCACGGGTACAGGAATGCAGGTTTTGGTGTCCTCGGGTGTCTTCCCGTGTAAAAGTTGGGGTGTCTAGGCGACGTTTCGACGAGGTCTCACTCGTCATCTTCAGGCTGGTGCTTTCGGCTTCTTGTTACTGGAACAGAGCGGGATCTCAATGTTTGAGTTCCTATAAATACTGTAGAGGGGGTGTGGTGTCTAGCCTCCAATGTTCTGGGCAGAGAGGAAGTTCCCAGGCTAGTGTGCCTTTTCTTCTTTTGTTCCTTAATTACTTGAGAGATACCTTGAGTGATTTCTTGAGTGATATCCTGAGTACCACTTAGGTGGGTCATTAGGTGTGGATTAGTTGCTAAAGTCTTTGTGTCTTGACCTCTTGAACTTTGTGAAGAGTTTTCCTGAGAAGATGGCTGTATTGCACTTAGTTGTGCTTTGGCTTGGCTTCGTGTATAGGGGCGAGCTGTGGTTTTGTGGCTTGTGTCAGCCAGATCTGTGTAGGGATTGCAGGGGGGTGCAGCATCCGGAGGTGCCACCATGGACTGGCTACTGGATGGTGTCAGTAATTCATCTGTGGAGAGGGTCTGGGTTTGGGTCTGGTGTGGTTGATTGGTGTTGGCGTTCTGTGTGCCTCTGGATCTGGTGTCAGTTTTTGTGGGGAGGGCTAATTTCCAGATGTCTGGCAAGCGGGATGTGTCGTCACGCTTGTTCATGTTGTGAGGGTGTTTCTCTATCTCGATGGCTTCCATGATTATTCTCTTGTGGTGATGTTCCGTGTTAAAGAGCAATTTGGAGTCTGCAAAATTAATTTCGTGTCCTGTTTCTTTCATGTGTTGGAAAAGAGAGGAAGTTTTTTCTTCTTTTTTGACGGCATTCTTGTGTTCTGCGATACGTGCATTTATTCGTCTGTTTGTTTGTCCAATGTACGTGGCTGGGCAGACTTTGCAGGGTATTTCATAGATCCCTTGGTTTTCCAACTGGATTTTATCCTTGGGGTTTCTGAGGATATTGGCTATTTTTTGGTTGGTGCAAAAGGCTGTTTTGATATTGTGTTTATGGAGGATTTTGCTAATTTTATCTGTAGTGCCCTTGATATAAGGAAGGAGGGCCATGCCATTGTTTTCTTCTGTGTCTTGGTTTTTGGGGGGTGTTTCCTTTTGGATTAGCTTCGTAATCCTGTTTTGCTGGTATCCATTGGCAATTAACACATTTGAGAGATTCTGTAACTCAGTTGTCAAGTGGTCTTTGTCAGCCAGGCGTTTGGTTCTGGAGATGAGAGTCTTGGCTACGGAGTTTATTTGTGCAGGGTGGTGGTGTGATTGTGCATGTAAGTAGCGGTTGGTGTGTGTTTTTTTCTGGTAGATAGTGTGTCCTAGGGAGCCATCAGGTTTTTTGTAGATTAGGACGTCAAGGAAGGGAAGTTGGTTGTTGGCTTCTATTTCCATAGTGAATTGTATTTTGGGGTGTAAGTTGTTGAGATGTGTGAGGAAGCTATCCAGTTTTTCCTTCCCGTGTGGCCAAATTACAAAGGTGTCGTCAACATATCTGAGCCAAAGTTTGGGTTTGTGTTCTGACTTGTCTAAAGCATTGGTTTCGTAATCCTGTGTTCCATGTACAGGTTTGCGATGACCGGTGAGAGGGGTGACCGGTGAGAAGGAGCACCTATGGGATCACCCCTCTCACCGGTCATCGCAAACCTGTACATGGAACACTTTGAAACCAATGCTTTAGACAAGTCAGAACACAAACCCAAACTTTGGCTCAGATATGTTGACGACACCTTTGTAATTTGGCCACACGGGAAGGAAAAACTGGATAGCTTCCTCACACATCTCAACAACTTACACCCCAAAATACAATTCACTATGGAAATAGAAGCCAACAACCAACTTCCCTTCCTTGACGTCCTAATCTACAAAAAACCTGATGGCTCCCTAGGACACACTATCTACCAGAAAAAAACACACACCAACCGCTACTTACATGCACAATCACACCACCACCCTGCACAAATAAACTCCGTAGCCAAGACTCTCATCTCCAGAACCAAACGCCTGGCTGACAAAGACCACTTGACAACTGAGTTACAGAATCTCTCAAATGTGTTAATTGCCAATGGATACCAGCAAAACAGGATTACGAAGCTAATCCAAAAGGAAACACCCCCCAAAAACCAAGACACAGAAGAAAACAATGGCATGGCCCTCCTTCCTTATATCAAGGGCACTACAGATAAAATTAGCAAAATCCTCCATAAACACAATATCAAAACAGCCTTTTGCACCAACCAAAAAATAGCCAATATCCTCAGAAACCCCAAGGATAAAATCCAGTTGGAAAACCAAGGGATCTATGAAATACCCTGCAAAGTCTGCCCAGCCACGTACATTGGACAAACAAACAGACGAATAAATGCACGTATCGCAGAACACAAGAATGCCGTCAAAAAAGAAGAAAAAACTTCCTCTCTTTTCCAACACATGAAAGAAACAGGACACGAAATTAATTTTGCAGACTCCAAATTGCTCTTTAACACGGAACATCACCACAAGAGAATAATCATGGAAGCCATCGAGATAGAGAAACACCCTCACAACATGAACAAGCGTGACGACACATCCCGCTTGCCAAACATCTGGAAATTAGCCCTCCCCACAAAAACTGACACCAGATCCAGAGGCACACAGAACGCCAACACCAATCAACCACACCAGACCCAAACCCAGACCCTCTCCACAGATGAATTACTGACACCATCCAGTAGCCAGTCCATGGTGGCACCTCCGGATGCTGCACCCCCCTGCAATCCCTACACAGATCTGGCTGACACAAGCCACAAAACCACAGCTCGCCCCTATACACGAAGCCAAGCCAAAGCACAACTAAGTGCAATACAGCCATCTTCTCAGGAAAACTCTTCACAAAGTTCAAGAGGTCAAGACACAAAGACTTTAGCAACTAATCCACACCTAATGACCCACCTAAGTGGTACTCAGGATATCACTCAAGAAATCACTCAAGGTATCTCTCAAGTAATTAAGGAACAAAAGAAGAAAAGGCACACTAGCCTGGGAACTTCCTCTCTGCCCAGAACATTGGAGGCTAGACACCACACCCCCTCTACAGTATTTATAGGAACTCAAACATTGAGATCCCGCTCTGTTCCAGTAACAAGAAGCCGAAAGCACCAGCCTGAAGATGACGAGTGAGACCTCGTCGAAACGTCGCCTAGACACCCCAACTTTTACACGGGAAGACACCTGAGGACACCAAAACCTGCATATATATATATATATATATATATGCTTTCGTAGATTTTCACGGGTACAGGAATGCAGGTTTTGGTGTCCTCGGGTGTCTTCCCGTGTAAAAGTTGGGGTGTCTAGGCGACGTTTCGACGAGGTCTCACTCGTCATCTTCAGGCTGGTGCTTTATATATTGTCCAGTAACACCTTAGAGACCAACTAAGTTTGTTCTTGGTATGAGCTTTCATGTGCATGCACACTTCTTCAGATACACTGAACATAGCTGTCAACTTTTCCCTTTTCTTGCGAGGAATCCTATTCGGAATAAGGGAATTTCCCTTAAAAAAAGGGAAACGTTGACAGCTGTGACACTGAAAGAGAAGTCACCAGACCTTTATATACAGTGAGAGGGTGGGGAGGGGTTTTACTCAGAAGGGTGGTGGGAATGGGTGATTGGCTGATAGGTGTGGTAAACCTGTTGACGACAGTTAACAACTGCAATTGGTCTTACAGGAAAAAGCGAGGGGTGAGATGGCTAAAAATAGCTACATCATGTATAATGAGATAAGAATCCAATGTCTCTATTCAGACCAGGTCTCTCCATGGTTTTAAGTTTGGTCATAAGTTGTAATTCAGCAACTTCTCTTTCCAGTCTATTTCTGAAATTCTTTTGTAATATGACAGTTACTTTGAGATCCTGTACTGAATGTCCTGGGAGATTGAAGTCTTCTCCTACTGGTTTCTCTGTCTTGTGATTCCTGGTGTCAGATTTATGTCCATTTGGCGTACGGTTTGGCCTGTTTGTCCAATATAGAGAGCTAAAGGGCACTGTTGGCATTTGATAGCATACACAATGTTAGAAGATGAGCAATTAAATAGTCCTGAGATGGTATGTTTGATGTTGTTAGGTCCAGTGATGGTGTTGTCTGGGTGTATGTGGCAGCAAAGTTGGCATCTGGGTTTATTGCAGGCTCTGGTACCAGTGTCCATGTTAAGTCTGCTTGCTGTATTATTGTGGGTGAGGAGTTGTTTAAGATTGGGTGGCTGTCTATAGGCAATGAAAAGTCTTCCTCCCAGAGCTTGGGAAAGAGAACTGTCGTTGCCTAAGAGAGATTGTAACTCTCTGATGATGCGTTGAACTGTTTTAACTTGGGAGCTGTATGTGTTTTAAAACAGATGTGCAATTTTGATGAAAGCAGACTCTCTCAGCATTCGTAGAAATTACCTTCCATTGCTTCTTTCTGTAGATTATCAGTGATGAGCCATTCAGGCAGCTGGAGAAGATAAAGACGATTGGCAGTACCTACATGGCGGCTTCAGGGCTGAATGACAGCACGTATGACCGCGAGGGGCGCTCCCATATTACAGCGCTGGCAGACTATGCGATGCGGCTCATGGAACAGATGAAATATATCAACGAACACTCATTCAATAACTTCCAAATGAAAATTGGTCAGTGGAGCCTGGGAAGGGTGGGCGGGTGTTCCACACTGGGGGGAGAGATTGGGTGTCCTTAAGGCAAGTGGCTTGGCTGCTCAGTTTTGACCGATTTTCCTTTTTTGCATCCCTTCTTCCCTTCCCATTTCTTCCACAGGGCTAAATATTGGGCCAGTAGTGGCTGGGGTGATTGGCGCCCGAAAGCCACAGTATGACATTTGGGGCAACACGGTGAATGTCTCTAGCCGTATGGACAGCACTGGTGTCCCTGACCGTATTCAGGTGAGAGCGGCGATGGCGTGACCTGTTTTAACTATGGTTAAGGTTGCTGGCAGGCCCATGCAGAGGTCAAGGGTGCAGCCTGGTACACTTGCCTCCAGCCAGGGACCCCGCCAGGGGGCCTGCCTGACTTACACTGTCATGCAAAGAACAAGACCCCCATCCCAGGCCTCATGGTTGCCAGGATTTAACCTTGGAAGTCTACTTCCTTAGGAGAGGTTCAATAGGTCTGTAATAATATAATCTATGCCGAGCGGCTTAGTCACAGGAGTTCTAACAAAATATATCCCATGCAAAGTTAAAACAGTTAAAAATCAACAAAACAGCAAACCTTACAAAACAAGCAGCAACATTGAACAGCAAGATTCACTCCACACTAGCACCCATCGTTTCTGCATCGAAAAGCCCTACTAAAAAGAGATGATGTTTTGGGGTTGGTTTGTTAAAAGTTGGAAGGGAGTAGTCTCCAAACAAGCCTTCCTTAAGAAAGAGTTCCCACCTGATCTGATAGCCTCCTGCTGAGCTTCAAATGTAAGGACACCCTAACTAGGACCATCTTGAAGATTCTCCTTAAGGATAAGGGACAAATATTTAGAAGGAGGCAAACCCATCTATCCTGCTCCTGGGGTCATTTGAACCTTAAGAACACAGTGCCAGCACTTTGAACAGCTGCTGAATTTCTGGGTAGCAATTTAAGGGGGGGAAAGGAGTTCTTTTCCCTCAAGCATGGCAGCCCTGCTGTTGATAGCTAGCATTTTCTCAAGGTGGGGACAGCTGTGACACAGCCCACGAGGAGATGGTGGGATATTTTAAAGACCCAGCAGCTGGAACACCTGGATCAGAGTGAGGATTGTTGCTGACTCATTCCTGTGCCACCATCACCATTTTATTTTATTTTATTTTATTTTATTTTATTTTATTTTATTTTATTTTATTTTATTTTATTTTATTTTATTTTATTTTATTTTATTTTATTTTATTTTATTTTATTTTATTTTATTTTATTATTTGCCAATTGTTGGGAGTCATTTCTGGTGGAGGAAAAGCTTTTCACCAACTGCTTTGAAATTCTTACTTGCTGCCAGTTTTTCCTGGCAAATGGGTTTTTTTTGGGGGGGGGGAGGCACTATTGGGGCTGGTGGGGAAAGCTGGAAATCCTGTCCAGAGAAGACTTCAGTGAGAAGAGGAGCATTTCAGGCTTTGTTGTGAGCTGCCTCAGAGACCATGGGAGTGGGAGGGGCGGAATATCCACATTTCTATTAAATAATATTACGGGAGCATTGTGTCAGTAAGGCTCCCTCTGCTGACCACTTCTGAATAGTTCTGGTTACTATATGAGAGTAAGAACTCCTTTGCCAGACCAAGCCAAAAGTCCCACCTAGGCCAGCATCCTGTTTGCAGCATGGTCTATGAGACGCTTCCAGAGATTCCATGTGCAGCACCTAAAAGCAGCAGCACCCCCTTGTGGCATCTGGGTGTATATTGCCTCAGGATGTTCCGCTTGTTGCCACTAATAGTCACGGGTAGATCCATCCTCCATGAAGCTACCTAGTCTATTTTTACAGCCATCCAAGTGGATGGCCATCGCAGAATCTTGATATAATGAATTCATGGGGTTGTATTCACCAAGGGTGAATACAGGATGACAGGATGAGTTACTGTCAATTGGCGGAGCCCTTGCTTGTAGACCTAGTGGCTACACCAAAAGCAAGACCATTTTCCTTTCTTATGGTCCTTCCCCAGGGACACAGAAAGCCTACTAAAGCCCTGAAGCTCAATACTTTGGGACTAGGTCTCTTGTAAGCCAAATAACTGAAATGGAGACAAATGCTCAAAAAAACCCCAAATCCCATGACTTAGGGTTGCCATATTTCAAAAAGTGAACATCTGGACACAAAAGTTGTTGAGCTTTTCAGGCCATTTTCCGATGGCCGAATCCCAGCAATCTCCAGGGAATTCTTGATGTATGGCAAGCCTACATGACTTATTAGCTCAACCTGAGATACTCCATGACAGGTATTTCAGAGGGGCTGCTATGGTTTTTCTGAGTGATTTAAACTGGCAAAAGATTTGTTTCTATAGTATCTCTATGTCAGTTCCAGTGAATTTGCTGGATCATTGCATTGCTTAAATGTGCACTAATTATGCCAGGCTTGGGCAGGGTGGGGGCTGCATTGGCTTCCTTGCTGTCCTCGGTCACAAACTGCTTGCTGTCAAAAACAGCAGGATTCACATCACCTGTCTGGCTTTATTCAGCAGTCTGGCTTTTCCCCTCTCACCAAGACAGGGCAAGAAGGCAGTTTTTGCTGGTTGCAACTTCCTCTGCAGCCTCCTTTTGCCATCCAAATTTTGCTCCAGAGGATTTGGGGACCCTTTGGAACAGTGCTGGGGGACGGGGAGATTTGACTGCAAGATAAAGGGGAGAATTTGTGGAAAGTGCCTCCCACTCCCATGTACAGAATCCTCTTCTGGAGCAACGGGGACAAAATTGGAAACTCATAATTCCATCGGCCCAGAACTGCGTATTCCCTTTCCTCCTAACACTTGTTGTTTCCCTTCTCTAGGTGACAACTGACCTATATCAGGTATTGGCAGCCAAAGGTTATCAGCTGGAGTGTCGTGGGGTCATCAAGGTCAAGGGCAAAGGCGAGATGACCACCTATTTCCTGAATGGAGGCCCGACCAGTTAGCAAGAAAAGAGCCTTTGCTTAACAAAGGGACCTATTAAGCTGGGCTCAGTCAGGCACCATGGGGTTGGTTGGTTCTTTCTTTCTCTCTTTGCTCTGGATTTTGGAACACACCCTCCTAAAAAGGGAAAAACCCCTACAGCTTCTGAAATGGGATCCTTGATAGTCCTGGAAACAGAAGAGATGTCAGGGGGGTCACTTTACCCCATACAAGACTTCTTTTTTATTTATTTGGAGCAAAGCCTAACTTGGAGTGCCTCCTTTTGGGCCCGTGTGGGTGCTATTTTGGGGTAAAGTTTGTTGTGAACCTTCTGCCGCTCTTGGGATCGACCAAAGGACCTGGTGAAGGGAGGTTGCAGTAGGGGTTAGAAGACCCCACCCTTCTCTATCTGTGGATCCAGAAAGCTGACATTTTGATTTTATTGTTGAAGGGAGGCTATACCCTTTTCTTTCTGCCCCGCCTCCACCCTGAAGCATTGCTCGGATGTTTTTTGAGCGGGGCTCCATTTTTCTCATGGCGCCATTTTGCTGAGACTTTCCAGAAGCGCAGCGACGGCACTTTTCTCTTGGGGGAGGTGACTTCCCCCCAGTGCGTTTTGTTGGTCACATCTCTCAGCAAACACCCATTCTGTCTTTTTGTTCCTGTGTGTGTGTGTGCCTTTCTCTCACACACATAACATGCTCTCACAAACTCACTGTGATGTTTGGGAATATCTCTCTCTCTCTCTCTCTCTCTCTCGCTCTCTCTCTCTCTGAGGGATTGTCATTTTGGGTACAGTTCTCAGTTGCCAAATTGCTATGTCTGGTTGGAATGAAGGGGAGTGATGACAAGCACTTGGGGTGCTTTGAGAGGGGGGCTGGGGGTTGTGGTTCTGATGCCAAAGAGACGGGAAAGAAACAGGCCTTCTTTCCCCTGCCTCCCCCACCACTCCATCTCCTGTAATAGCCAGGGAATGAGGTTTTGCTGCCCTGTGAAGATGCAAACCTGCCTTAGGTGCCTGAAGTAAAGGGGACGGGTTGTTCTGTCTGCAGCCTTCCCCTTCCACCTTTCTGCAGAAGGGAGCTTCTTCCCTACTCACTTGGGACCCCAAAATAAAAAAGTAGAAATTATTTAACAGGAGCTGGAATTGGCAGACAGAGCAAGCTCCTTCCTTCTAGCCCACTCTCATGGATCTTTTGCTATTAAGTGCCATGTCTCTTCTCCACTCATCCTGCCCCCTGCTTTATCCATCTTTAGGTTGGTCAAGTTGGTTCTACTGACCTTGATTTTGGGGGGTGTTAGGGTATTTTCCCGTCTTTCCCATACATATTATATATGTAGCTCCAGAAAAATAATAACATACCCGCCCCCCCCCCTTATGCTCTTTATCCCAGATGTGGGAAGGCTTGAGGGTGGGTGGGTGGGCTTATCCTAAGTGGACTTCCACACATTTGGGGTCTGGCTGCCCTAGTGAATGTTTGCTCTGACCCTCCTGACTGGCAGGAAACACAGTAGATGACAAAATCAGCAAAGTGAGAGCTCTGTGTTAATTGCCAGATTTAAGTTGGCGAGAACATGGCACTGAGGTGCAAGAGGAGAAGACCCTGGACTCCTTTTATTTTTATTAGCCTAGGTGGGTGGGAAGGGGGATCTATTTGCACCAAAGTACTAACTGGTCATAGGAACTTCAGAAACCATGTGTAAAAAGGATTTGAAAGAGAGCTCACTGTTGAGTGGTGAAAGTGTGTTGAAAATAAGTACGTGTCTGTTTGGTGTAGAAGGGCAGGTCCATGTGGTCAGTAGCTGGCGTGGCTGGCCAGTGGCACAGTTATTGAGCACTTGCTATTTCCCAGATCGATGGGGTTGTGGCTGCCATTTTGAAATGCTCCATCTACTTCTGTAGCCCCTGTAGGGGCACCTTGGATAGTGCAGGCATGCTGCCTGCTTACATTCTGCCTGTTTCCTCTATAATTCTCCCATTTTATGCAGTGGGTGCAATTCCCCCTTTGGAGGAACCACCTTTGGCCTATTTTCACTTGACCCTGTTCCAAGGAGTCTTTACTCTGCAGCTGTGGACTGAATTGGTTGCAAGCATGTGTATGGGTATGTCCCACCCACTACCATAGTTTGGGTCTTGTCCCTCTCATATCTGAGGTTGGCAAGTTACAGCCCCCCCCCCCCGTTCCACCTTTTGTTACATAGGATTCCAGTACTGAACCAGATTCCTTGGAAACAAGGTTTATTTTGCTCAACTCTTTGTCACAAGTGACACCTAAATTGGGGAACATCTAAGCCATGGGGAAGCAAGGTAGCTTTGTGAAATCTCTATTCCATTGAAGAGGATGGATAAAGTGGAAAACAACTATTTTTAATTGAAAAAAATGAGTCTTTTAAAGAAGAAGGGAAAGAAGTTGAAGATTATTCTTTTTTAGTTTACTTTATGGTTTAAAAAGCTCTAATATTCCTTAAATTTTTTTAAAAGAAAAGATTATTTTTAATGGACAACTGTCATTGTGCATAGCCTATGAGTTATTTATGCACACCATGTAGGAGGAAAGAGTGAGTTTTTAAAAAAGACAAAACTAACCCAGACCTCCCCACTCCCTCTAGGGCTACTGTGAAAATGGCTCAGTTGTGTTCCTTGGGCGAGGTGTATGAGCAGAGTGGGCAATATGGCACTTATTTGGTACTTTTTTTCTTTTTGTGTGTGTATATATAAATTATATATTAAAGATCACTTTCTATTACATTGTTTCCTTCTTTCTCTTCTGCCTTCCCAGTGCCATAAACTTGAATATACTACCTCTCTTCTTCCCTGGGCAACTTCCTCCCACCCCCAGTTGCTCAGTGCACGCATACATGGAATAGGGAGATGGAAACTTGTGAGAACTGTGAATGTTAGGGCTATCATACAGTTAGGAAATTCTATTCTGCAATCCTCAACACAATTACCTGGGTGTAAGCCCTCTTGAACCCAGTGGGACTTGACCACTGAGCACACTTGCATGAGATTTCACTATTGTACAATTGAATCACATGGGTTTTTATTTGATTTTAAACTGCATGCCATCTGTGTATGAATAAAGATGCTTTTGAAGAAAACACCTCACTAATTTTTAGATGATGCACCTCTCAAGACAGTACCTGTGAACAACAGTTCTTGAATTTTTAAATCTGATATAGATAGATATCAGCACCTGATTGATTCAGGCTAAAGACATTTGTTAAGTCAATTTGACTGTAATCATTGCAGCCCAAGCAGTTTGTGTACACTTACATGCCTATGCATTGGTATTTTGCAGGGTTTATCATTAATATACTAAAGCTTGTACATCCCTGATTAAATCTCCTTACATTATTTCAGGCATTAAGGAACAACTATCACTGTGAAGAACCCAAAGTGTAATGTTCTTGGTATAAGCTTTCGTGTGCATGCACAATTCTTCAGGTATCTGAAGACGTGTGCATGCACATGAAAGTTTATACCAAGAACAAACTTAGTTGGTCTCTAAGGTGATACTGGACGATTATATATATATATATATATATATATATATTTGCTTTCGTAGATTTTCACGGGTACAGGAATGCAGGTTTTGGTGTCCTCGGGTGTCTTCCCGTGTAAAAGTTGGGGTGTCTAGGCGACGTTTCGACGAGGTCTCACTCGTCATCTTCAGGCTGGTGCTTTCGGCTTCTTGTTACTGGAACAGAGCTACTTGTTCTTGTTACTCTGTTCCAGTAACAAGAAGCCGAAAGCACCAGCCTGAAGATGACGAGTGAGACCTCGTCGAAACGTCGCCTAGACACCCCAACTTTTACACGGGAAGACACCCGAGGACACCAAAACCTGCATATATATATATATATATATATATATATATATATATTTTGGTGTCCTCGGGTGTCTTCCCGTGTAAAAGTTGGGGAAGACACCCGAGGACACCAAAACCTGCATTCCTGTACCCGTGAAAATCTACGAAAGCAAATATATATATATATATATATATTGACTGCATCAGACCAACACTGTTACCTACCTGAATCCAGAACCTAAGTGTAATGGTAATTTTGACATATAGGACCACATCATGACAGCCACCGTCCAGGAGAATTCAGAAACACGTTACATATTTTACACACATCACTGCCAACAGTATATAGGATAATGCCCAAGGTATTGGGATCATCTAACCATTATAGAAAGGTGAGCTGCCACAGGGTGGTGTAGAACAGGGATTGTCAGCCTTTTTAGTCCCAGGAACCACATTTAGAGCCATAGAATTTGAGAGTTTGAAGGGACCACAAGGGTCATCTAGCCCAACTCTCTGCAATGCAGGAATCTTTCTGCCCAAAGTGGGGCTCGAACCCATGACCTTGAGATGGAGAGTCTCATGCTTAACCCAAACATGCATTTGGGAACCCATTTCTTAAATGTTACCATATAATTGCATGAAGGTAGTGCTCCTGTTGTGACCCACTTTGGATCAGGCTGTGACCCACTGGTACTGCAGACCAGTACTGCAGAGGGTTTGCATGCTGGAACTTTGGCTAGGCTGTAGTAACTGCTTCCCAGTACTGATGTATGGAAGTGAGAGCTGGACCATAAAGAAAGCTGAGCGCCGAAGAATTGATGCTTTTGAATTATGGTGCTGGAGGAGACTCTTGGGAGTCCCATGGACTGCAAGAAGATCAAACCTATCCATTCTTAAGAAATCAGCCCTGAGTGCTCACTGGAAGGACAGATCGTGAAGCTGAGGCTCCAATACTTTGGCCACCTCATGAGAAGAGAAGACTCCCTGGAAAAGACCCTGATGTTGGGAAAGATGGAGGGCACAAGGAGAAGGGGACGACAGAGGACAAGATGGTGGGACAGTGTTCTTGAAGCTACCAGCATGAGTTTGACCAAACTGCGGGAGGCAGAGGAAGACAGGAGTGTCTGGCGTGCTCTGGTCCAGGGGGTCACGAAGAGGCGGACACAACTAAACGACTCAACAACAACAACAAAGTAGCTGCTAAGATGACCTGCATTTATACTACATGACTGCAATTCTATATATAGTTAAGTGACAGTAACTTTCCTTAAGCTCAATAGGTCATACATTTAAACTCCTTGCACAAAGCAGAAACCTGTAAGAAAAGCCTGTGGCTCATCTAGAAAAGCGTCCTGTTCTTACAGTGGCAAACTAGACCTCCATCAAAGGAAAGTGTGTCTCCAGTCTCTCCTTGACTGTTCTCCTCTGACTTCATCTATGCTAAGCTAGTAAAACAATAGTAAAACCTGAAAGCCTCATCATCACCTTAGTCCCTTGCTAGAGCACAGAAGGGTGGGTTGGTTTGGCGGTTGTGTGCAAGCATCTGTAAAGCCTGCTTTTAAGTTTCCTAGAGGGAAGTGGATTGGGAAGCAGGGAATTTACAAAAAACAGAGTTGTTCCATTTCTCTGTTAAGGTGGTGGTTTGAGAAATGCGGGGCGGGGGGGTAAGAGCGCAGCACTAGTCTGCCTGCAGGCCCTGCATTTATCAATTTGGGTCCTTCTAGCATTGATCTTCCTCCCCTTTCTTGAAGCACTGCTACAGTGACAGGTCAACGTTATTGTAATGGAAAATGCAAGGGGTCTGCATGTGGGGAAATGGGGTGGAGATAATCTATTTTGAAGTTCAATAATGCTGCCCATAAACATTTTATTCTGCTTTAGAACATCAGGCATGGGAAACTCAGCCCTCCAGATGTTCTGGGACTACAATTCCCATCATCCCTGACCACTGGTCCTGTTAGCTAGGGGTGATGGGAGTTGCAGTCCCAAAACATCTGGAGGGCTGAGTTTGCCCATGCCTGTATGGCATATGTCATCCATTTGTCCCTGGATGAAACATGTATTGGTCAAATGTAGACATAACACATGCTCAGGTGCACACATTTGCCAGCATCTACTTAAATCACAGTGAGCTTTGATATTGAAATGTCAGGAACAATCCTCATTCCTGTACTAATTCTTAAAAGAAGAAGCAGGGAGTGCATAGATAAGATAAACAGCCATAGACCAGCCTTCACCAGCTGTGGACTCCCCAGATGTTCTGGAGCACAACTCACATCATCCTTGACCATTGAACGTGTTAGCTGTGTTGATGGGATTTGGCGTCTCAACAACACTTAGAAGCCACAGGTTTCTCACTTGTAGTTTATATCCACCCACTTTCTTTTCCCTTTCTTTTGTGGGCAAAAAAACCCCCCCAAACACAGATGATTGTACTGATTTCCTATTTATTTGTAGAACAAATGCGCTAGGTCTGAAACATGGGAGCCGGTTATTGCCAATGAGCTCTCACTGACATGCGCCTCAGGTTCCTATTATGGTTCCAAATGGTTCTCAAAACATGCTGAAGAGGCGGTCGCTCGCTATCATGCTGTCAACAAATCTACAATAAACAAAGAAAACAAATTTCATTGCTGTTCCATTGTCTCGTGGGGTACTGTTTCAGCTGCCATGACCTTATTTATCTATTGTTAAATTTATATCCCTACCGTTCCTCCCAAAGGAGCTCAGGGTGGCAAACAATTAACAAAGCTATAAAAACAAACATCTTTAAAGCCATTTTGAAATAGGTGCAGACTGGGAAAGACCTCAACTTTAAAAGGCTTGTTGAAATCACACACACAGGAATCCTAGGAACTGCATTTTGTGAAGGATACTGGAAACTGTAGCTCTGTGGGGAGCAAACAGCAGTTCCTTGGGGAGAAAGGTTCAGTGTTTGAGAAGCACATCTTAGCACAGGGGTGGGGGACCTTTTCCCAGCCAAGGGCCACATTGCCTTATGGGGGGGGGCAGTGGGCCAAATGAATGGGTAAGAGGCAAAGCTGGCACAGCAACACATATGACTCTTAACCTTAGTACAGTAGCCTATATTCCAGCCACACAAAGGTCAAAGGTTTCCACACACCCGCAGCCATTCCTCTATCTGCCCTCCAGCCAAGCAAGAGCATGGATCTCTTAGACAATACAAAGGGTGCTTGGATCCAGTTAAAGCAGCCACCCAGAATCTCTTCTTAATATACTTAATGGGAGGAGGTGCAAGCTGTGTCCTGGCATTCAGAATTACACCTCCCTAAACACACACACACACACACACACACACACACACACACACACACACACCACAAGCAGCAGTCAATGAAATGGTGCTGGGAAAACTCCCAACTGCAATGGCATTGTCTTTTGCGAGTAAAAGGAGATGTTGGGCGGCTGCTTTTGGAAGGTGGCAGGGATCATGCAACCCCCTTGGTGCACATCCAGACCATGCATTTAAAGCACATCTTTCTCCAAAGAACCCTGGGAACTGTAGTTTGCTAAGGTGCTGAGAATTATAGTTCCGTGGATTCTTTGGGTGAGGCTATGTGATAAAATGTAATTTGTATGGGGTGGATTTGGCCATGATGTCTGCTGTACACACAACAATTAAAGGATGAGAGTGAGATCCTCCATCCCTGGCTGGGTGAAGTGGTGGTCGGGCTGATTCCCTGCTTCCCACTGTATGCTCACTTGGTCATAGAGCTCCGTAGCTGGGGATGCCTTTGCACCCTTATCCAAGGGATGGCATCTTCTGGCTTGACTGACCAGTTCTTAGGCAGCCACCAGCCAATCTCTTGTCCACAGGTCATTGGTTCCCTGTACTCTTCATTTGGGTCTAGAAAAAGAAGAAGAGTTTGGACTTGATATCCCTCCTTTCACTCCCTTTAAGGAGTCTCAAAGCGGCTAACATTCTCCTTTCCCTTCCTCCCCCACAGCAAACACTCTGTGAGGTGAGTGGGGCTGAGAGACTTCAGAGAAGTGTGACTGGCCCAAGGTCACCCAGCAGCTGCCTGTGGAGGAGCGGAGACGCGAACCCGGTTCCCCAGATTATGAGACTACCGCTCTTAACCACTACACCATAGGAGAAACCAAAAGCTGTCTAGAGGTGTGGGAGAGAAGGATCTTGGCTTTGGGCTGGCCATCAACACTTGCTAAAAATCCACTGACTTGAGCAGGAGCTTGAGCAACAATGGAGGCTTGAGAAGATAGCTAATAATCTGTGGGTTTAAATTACTGCTGTACATATTGAGTTCAGAAGCTCAACAGTCATGTCCTCATACATGCATCAGCCCTAAACAAAGATGGGATCTGCCACTTTTGACCTATGGCCCCTTCCCTTCTATAATTATCATATTTCGTCGTTGTCTTTTCCTCCCTTCCCCAGAGAACCAATAACTACTGTGTCCTTAATGCTCCTGAACCTGCTTGGCGCCCTGGTTTCAGCACTGCAGGTCTAGATGTTGTTGGACTTCAGATTACATCCTCGACTTTTGGTCTTGCTGGCTAGGGATGATTGGAGTTATAAGTCCAATAACATCTGGAGGGCCACAGCTTCCCCATCGCTAGGTCAGCACAAAATGTGCTCACAGAGAAGCAGGCAAGAGGAGCTGGAAAGCCAAGCTCCAATGACAGCTGACACAGGCACTTAGGAGACAAGTGGCTTCCCAAGATGTCGTGAGCCTTTTAGGAGGCAGTGGGAGGTGACTGGTTCCTCATTATCAGTTACCTAGAGGTACTAGCCTGCTGTCCAGGAGGAGGAGGAGGAAAGAAATCAGAGAAAGATATCAAAACCCCAGGTACACAAGAAAAATTGCTTTTGATTATTAAACCCAACACATTTCAAATTACAGTGGTACCTTGGGTTACATACACTTCAGGTTACATACACTTCAGGTTACAAACTCCGCTAACCCAGAAATATTGCTTCAGGTTAAGAACTTTGCTTCAGGATGAGAACAGAAATTGTGCTCCGGCGGCACGGCAGCAGCAGGAGACCCCATTAGCTAAAGTGGTACGTCAGGTTAAGAACAGTTTCAGGTTAACTACGGACCTCTGGAACGAATTAAGTACTTAACCCGAGGTACCACTGTACTGTTCTTCCTCAGGAGCACTCTTGAACATCACATTTCCACCTGGTTGTATACACAGTATAGCAAATTGGTTTGCATGTTCACTAAAAATTTGTGACAACAAACTTCCTTTTTACGTGGCCAAAGGTTTCCTCCCTGTCTCTCCCTGCTGTCTGGAAGGGCCAGCTGTCATGCTGGTGCAGCGAGTATGGAGGTGGCGCACCTGCCTGGAGCCCAACATCGTAGGAATAAGCAGAGCTCTGCTGGATCAGGCCAAAGGATCAGCTAGTCCAGCATCCTGTCCTCAGACTGGCCAACCCGATCTGTACAGGAAATCCTGCAAGGACATCCTCTTCAAATAACCATGGGGCCTTCAGTCCTCCTCCTTCCTCCAAACCTGCCTCCAGAACTCTCTTAATTTGCATGCATGCACACACACAGCTCCTGCCAACCCAGAGGTCAGTGCTCCTAGTCCTGGTCCCAGTGCTCTGACTCATAGTATGGATGTGCCTCTACAGAATCCTAAAGGCTCCTTGTGCTTTTGCTGAAACCACCATTTAAACCCTGCCTCTGGTAATTATTTACCTACATTTTTTGAGCTTCATCTTTCTGATAGCCTCTCGATACTTCCTGCAGCTTCCCCTGTGTACTGTGCCATCATATCCACTTGGTCCTATGGGTGGCAGCTTTGGGTAGAAAAGTTCCAGTTTAGGGGTTGGTGTTCCCACTGAAGATGGACAGAAGAAGAAAGAAAACTAATGCAATTCTGGAATATAGCAAAACGGAAAGCAAATGGAACAAGAGGATTAGGGGAATAGAGTTCCCAAAATTATTTGGGCAAAGCCATGACTGTTTAAAGTGGTGTGATGCTGCTTGAAATGTGTTGAGCAGATGGGGCCTCAGCCAAATAAAGAAGTAATGAAATTAGGGACAAAAATGGTCATGTTGGAAACAGGAGAATTTCCTCGTGTCCAGGGAATTAAGTCCAATCTAGATCCCAGATGTACCACTTCAGATTGCAGCTGGAAGACAACATGGATGAAAAATATCTCACTAATATACAAACAATCTCTAGGCATAAAACTAGCACACTGAGGGAGAAAGGCTTAAACCATTCTCTCTGATGTGGACCAGTACATGATTCTCGCCTTTGAAAGACTGTGGGATGGCCATCAACCCTTCGATTTCAGAAGGGGACAAAACCAGGAACCTCCTATACAGTAGGGGTGATGTGTGTGAACAGCACACAAAGAGCTTATCTATGCAACTGCTCTGTATCAGTTTTCTACCATCTTCAATCATGGTTTCCCTGCAAGAATCCTGGCAATAGTAGTTTAGTGACAGTGGTGGGAATTCCATTAAAGATCCACAGCCTTCCTCAGAGCACTGCCATTCCCAGGGTTCCAAGATGAAGGAATGACAGTTAAGACTTTTGTGCGCAGGTACACATACAGAGCAATCACCGCTGGTGAATCCCAGGAAGAGCTTTCTTTTTCAGTGAAGTGTCCTTACCTGGTACTTCATACTTTGGTAATTCTAGTTTTCTGTCCCGAAAGGGGTCTTGATATCCCATAAAAGTTAATCCAAAGAAAGACATTTCCTGCACCTAATTTGCTGTAGGTTCAACCGACTCCACAACTTCCCAACTGCAACCTTCTGCCTTCAGCCTTCTAAAGCATGTTTGCTATGTTACCATGGAGATGCACAGCTCAGCCCTGTCTCTTGGGAGTTTCTTAAGCAATGAAAACTTGAGTGTGTGAAAGGGCGATTGTGATACCTTGAGAAAAATGTAATGAGGTTTGGTTTGAGGAGGTATCTAGAAAGGAAAAGGGGAGAAGTGACCCTTAACCTTGTGTTTTTTCCAGCTTTATGACTTCATTAATTTGTATTTATTTGCATGTGATTCCCAGTGATGAAATAAGTATTTAACCAGATGGCTGTATTTTCTCCTCTAGGGAGATCTGGCACTCACTGCAGCTTTTAGTGTTGTCTCTAGTAGATGTGAGCCAAATGGTCTTCTTGAAATGCCAGCCATGAAGAGTGGTTCACTCAGTGGAGTGCTCTGAGTAAAGATAGATAAGTGTGTGCTGTGTGTCAGCCTTGTTTCCGACTCTTATAGGCAAATATTTGGCACCTCCAAAACTCAGGCATGATCGTCCCACTGAGGTGTTTCTTACCTCATCTTTATACTCTTTTAGGGGGAAGGTGAAGAAACTACCTCTTTTGCTAAGCTTTTGTACTGAAGAGGTGTAGTCTGTCTGAAGTTAGTTTTATAATCTACTCTCAGCTATTTTATTTTAGTTTGTTGTGTTTATTTAGTATTTCCAGTTTAACCAGCATTTTATTGGTGTAATACATTGTCACGACAATGCTCTCCTGCACTGCAATTCTAACAAGTAGAACATTCAGACAGCAGAACAATTAAAAATAAGTTTATATACAGATATTTTTATTCATTCAGTTTATGAATCTGCATAAAACACACTGAAGCAATTTAACAATAAAAATCATCAACAACAAATGCATATTTAAAAGCAATTTCCAATCCAGTACAGACTGGAATAAAAAAATTACCCACTTAAAGGTAAAGGTAAATGACCCATGGATGGTTACCGGTAAGTCCAGTCAAAGGCAACTACAGGGTTGCAGTGCTCATCTCGCTTTCAGGCCGAGGGAGCTGGCGTTTGTCCACAGACACCTTTCCGGGTCATGTGGCCAGCATGACTAAACCTCTTCTGGCTCAATGGAGCACCGTGATGGAAACCAGAGCGCACGGAAACACCATTTACCTTCCTGCCCACAGTGGTACCTATTTATCTACTTGCACTGGCGTACTTTTGAACTGCTAGGTTGAGCTGGGACAGAGCAACGGGAGCTCACCCCGTCATGGGGATTCAAACCACAGACATTCTTTTTAAAAAAAAAAATTAATAAATTTTCCAACATACATTCATAGTATCCAATCTAAATTTATCACATATTTTCTCTTTTAGACTTCCTTCAACCTCTCTGACAATCATCCATTATTCAAATTTTTAAAATACGCATTTCCTAATTTTATATTGCATTTTATAAACCTTCACACACTTAGTTTTCATCAATACAATAGTCCTCTATCATTTACAGAACTTCTTGAAATCCCACTAGCGTTATTTGCTCATCACATACACATTTCAGATAGTCTGAAAATTTTCCCCAGTCTTCAATGAACTTTTGATCTTGTATATATCGGATCTTTCCTGTTAGTTTGTCCAGTTCAGCATACTCCATCAGTTTCATTCTCCATTCTTCGAGCGTCGGCAGTTGTTCCTGTTTCCATCTTTGGGCCAATAATATTCTCGCTGCTGTTACTGCATATTGGAAAAGTTTACAGTCCATTCTATTTATTTCATTTCCTACTATTCCTAAAAGAAAAGCCTCTGGTTTCTTAACAAACGTATATTTCGACATCTTTTTCATCTCATTATATATCATTTCCCAGAAGCCCTTCACCTTCTTACAATTCCACCACATATGATAAAATGTTCCTTCTTTTTCTTTAAAATCACAGACATTCTGATCAGCAAACCCAAGAGGTTCAGTGGTTTAGACCACCCCACCATCCCATTCACTTAAAATACTTGTTAGGAAGGAAAAGCCTATTAAAGGTGCAGAATACAGACAGCACTTGTTATTTAACACAAGTTCCAAATGGCAGATGTCTCCACACTAACGGTCCAATTCTGACATTGTGTAGACCAGACCTCCCGACTGGGTGACGATGTGCTGGATGCTGTTGTAAACAAAAATTGCCGTTTTCCCTTATGGGGTATCCAAGAGCTCATATAGAGTCCTTACATAGGTTCCCTATTGGTAGGAGAAGATAACAGAGGCCAACCAGAGAATATTGAGAAGCAAAGCAGCCAGTAAGCTTGATCTTTATTGATCTGTTGCAACAGGGTGCTCCCCTCACCCGCAGGAGAGGAGGAGGAACCCAGAAAAAGGGCGCACAAGGCCTTATAAAGACTTTTGAAATTGCCACCCTGTAGATCAAGACCACCCCCAGAAACATCATACATACATCACAGAAAAGGCGGTCTTAAAACAGAAATTTGAATGTTGTTTTTCCCCTGTCGTTTTCCCCCCTGTCTGGCAGGTTACTTGATTGGATTGCCTGGGTAGCCTGGCCAGCCTTTTGTAATGATACTTAGTTCCTGGGCCAGGTCACAGGCTCACACCCTATTCATATCTTAAATGTGCCCTTAAGACAGGATTTGTGAGGAAAGAGACTGTGGAAGGTTTCCCACTTTGACATTGCAGAGAAAACATTTGCTCAGTTTAGGAATCAAAATGGTTCCAGGTCGGTCTTCCTGTGCTGATCTATGTACATGCTTGGTTGGTACACTTATGAACATTACCATATATCTAAGACCATATAATTCCTATCACAATGCCCTCTCCTGCAGCATGCAGTGACCAGTTTGGTGTTGTGATAGGAATTTTGATGTCTTAGATATATGTTAAATGTTCATAAGTGTACCAACCAAGCACATACATAAATCAGCACAGGAAGACCGACCTGAAACCATTTTTTATTCCCAAACTGAGCAAATGTTTTCTCTGCAATGTCAAAGTGGGAAACCTTCCACTGTCTCCTTTCTCACAAATCCTGTCTTAAGGTCACATTTAAGATATGAATAGGGTGTGAGCCTGTGATCTGGCCCAGGAACTAAGTATTTATCATTACAAAAGACTGGCCAGGCTCCCCAGGCAATCCAATCAAGTGACCATTAAACAGGTAATCTGGCAGACAGGAGGTAAACAAAGCACTCAGATTTCTCCTGTTGACCACTCTTTCTGTGACATAGGTATGATGTATTGGGGGGGGGTCTTGAGCTACACCCCTTCTGTGATGTATGTATGATGTTTCTGGGGGTGGTCTTGATTTACAGGGTGGCAATTTCAAAAGTCTATATAAGGGTTTGCACACCATTGTTCTGGGTTCCTCCTCTTTTCCTGCGTGAGGGGAGCACCCTGTTGCAACAGATCAATAAAGATCAGGCTTACTAGCTGCTTTGCTTCTCAAGATTTTCTGGTTGGCCTCTGTTATTGCGTGGCGAGTTCCCGCCCCCACCAGGATAAATAAAGACACAAGACACCGTATGTAAGGTTAATTGGGCGAATTAGGCCACAACTTTATTGAATTCAGGAATGAGAGGCATTGGCATAGGCATTGGTGCTAACGGCTATCCGGCTCCAGCCCATTTGCTGGAGACACGGGGAAGGGTTAACCTTATATCGGGGGAGACTCCCGCAAGGCACGTCGACTAGGAGCTCCCCCGGGTCACCGCTCTGGGGCGTGCCTTTGGCCCACACCTCCATAGGCTTCGGACAGGGCCACGCCCCCCGGGGTCCTTTAACGCAGTGTTTCCCAACCGGTGTTCCGCGGCACACTAGTGTGCCGCGAGACGTTGCCTGGTGTGCCGCGGGAAAAATTAAAAAATTCGAAAGATATCCGGAGAGGCGGCCTTCGGGCGAGTTTTAATTTTAATTTTCCTTCTCCCACTTAATGCCCCACGCTCGCCCGAGCGGCTTGCAGTCCTCGGTAACCACGGTGACCCGAGGGAGGGGAGGGAACAGGGAAGTCGAGGGCGGCGGCGAGCCGCGATGACGTCAGTGGGCCGCGCCGCCTCGCCCTGGCACGGTGTGAGAGCCCCGGCTAGTGCCGCGAGCTTCGGAATAAGTGGGATCCGCGTGCGCGAGACCGAGATCGCGGGTAAGGAGCTCAGCCCTGGGCAGGAGGAAGCGGGGCCGCGCGTGCGGGCCACATCCCCACAGAGAGCGAGCCTCCCCCGGCCCACCACTCCGGGCAGGTCCACTCGCATGAGGGGGCGGCGATGGCGACGGCCGGCAGCTTGCCTGCAATGCCATCCCTCGAGCAGGCGAGGAGCCCGGAGGCTACCAGATGCGAGTCCTCTTTCCCACCCTGCTCGGGAGTCCAGAGCACTTGGTCGCATTCAGGATCTAGAGTGGGGAAGCGGGGCTTGTGTCTGGACTGGACACATTGGGCTGCCTGTGCCGCTCGACCTGCGGGGAGAAATCAGGGTGGGAGTCACGACCGTGAGGCAGGGCTGCCAAGTGTGGCAGAAGAGGACACGGCCGTCGCACCTGTCCTTAGGTAGGAGCTTCTTCCGTGTCGACCTGCTGCCCTAAAGTCTTGGCTTTTTTCTTGGCTTTTTGGCGGTTGGCACAGAAGGAAGGCAAGGGGGAGGGGAAAAAATTGAAACTTACACTTTCATGCGTCCCTCCCGGCGTGACGCTGCGCGCTGACGTCACGGGGCTGTAATGGTGGTGTGCCTCGAGATTTTTTTCATGAAACAAGTGTGCCTTTGCCCAAAAAAGGTTGGGAAACACTGCTTTAACGGACCACCCTTCGCTCGCTGGGGGGAGGTGATGGCGTTCCTCCCCCCCCACACATCGTCTTAACCCCTTCATACCAATGCCTACCGCCAATGCCGAGAAGTTGTGACGAGTTGCTACGAGGTAGGCGAAAAACCAAAAGGCCCGAAATTGCCAATTGGGAAAAATTCCTACCATGCCCCTTGCGGCGACAGACCGAAGTCCATAGCAATGTCAAAGGCGTGCCTAAACCTAACCTACTTAAAGGGAGGGAGGGTGGGGAAAAAAAAAACGTGGGGGCGAGCCGGCGAAAAGAGGGCGAGCCCCCTCTGCGCCGGCCATAAATAGGGCAAGCCACGCCCCCCCGCCGACCAGCTGATTGGCTGGCTGGGGGGGGCGGGCCCGACGGGGATTCCCCTACTCTCGCGGGGGCTGGGGCCAGCCCCCGCTCGCGTGGGTGGGCGTGAAGCCCGCAACCCCACCTCCTGGGGCAGGCCCGGAAGTGGCTTTGCGTGGCGAGTTCCCGCCCCCACCAGGATAAATAAAGACACAAGACACCGTATGTAAGGTTAATTGGGCGAATTAGGCCACAACTTTATTGAATTCAGGAATGAGAGGCATTGGCATAGGCATTGGTCCTAACGGCTATCCGGCTCCAGCCCATTTGCTGGAGACACGGGGAAGGGTTAACCTTATATCGGGGGAGACTCCCGCGAGGCACGTCGACTAGGAGCTCCCCCGGGTCACCGCTCTGGGGCGTGCCTTTGGCCCACACCTCCATAGGCTTCGGACAGGGCCATGCCCCCCGGGGTCCTTTAACGGACCACCCTTGCTACGAGGTAGGCGAAAAACCAAAAGGCTACAAATTGCCAATTGGGAAAAATTCCTACCATGCCCCTTGCGGCGACAGACCGAAGTCCATAGCAAAGTCAAAGACCTACCTAAAGCATACCTAAAGGGAGGGAGGGTGGGAAAACGTGAGGGCTAGCCGGCGAAAAGAGGGCAAGCCCCCTCTGCTCCGGCCCTAAATAGGGCAGACCTGGCCGGGATTCCCCTGTTCTCGCGGGGGCTGAAACCAGCCCCCGCTCACGTGGGGGTGGGCGTGAAGCCCGCAACCCCACCTCCTGGGCAGGCCGGAAGTGGCTTTGCGTGGCGAGTTCCCGCCCCCCACCAGGATAAATAAAGACACGAGACACCATAATTAAGGTTAATTGGGCGAATTAGGCCACAACTTTATTGAATTCAGGAATGAGAGGCATTGGCTTAGGCATTGGTCCTATCGACTATCCGGCTCCAGCCCATTTGCTGGAGACACGGGGAAGGGTTAACCTTATATCGGGGGAGACTCCCGCGAGGCACGTCGGCTAGGAGCTCCCCCGGGTCACCGCTCTGGGGCGTGCCTTTGGCCCACACCTCCATAGGCTTCGGACAGGGCCACGCCCCCCGGAGTCCTTTAACGGACCACCCTTCGCTCACTGGGGGGAGGTGATGGCGTTCCTCCCCCCACACACATCCTCTTAACCCCTTCTTACCAATGCCTACCGCCACACGAGCCATCGCTCGCCGCCAATACTCTCATGCCTGAATCCAACCCCTTATCCCCTTTGCTATATCCATCAGCCAAATATCATTTCCAGCATCCGAGAGATGCACGCCATCAGCCAAATATCATTTCCCGCATCCGAAGATGCACGCCATCAAACCGGTAGAGGGCCTCACCGTTGAGACATATGCCCCGGAGGTCACTGACACTCCCACCCTGGGCTGCCACTCTACGCACCACCGCCAAATATCATTTCCAGCATCCAAGAGATGCAAGCCATCAAACCAGTAGAGGGCCTCACCATTGAGACATATGCCCCGGAGGTCACTGACACTCCCACCCAGGGCTGCCACTCTACGCACCACCGCCAAATACAAGGCTTTCCTAGCCCTATTTATGGCTTTCAGGCACCTGCAATCTCTGCAAACCCGCCTCTCCATCCACGAGGCCCACATAGAATAGTAGTGACATTTGGGTAAGAGGCTTTAAGTTCCTCAAAGTCACTAAACATATGCCACATCGAGTTGACTGCCTTTCTGTAAGCTAACTCTTATCGCCTAATTGGATAACTAAAGCATCTGGGGGGCCCTCCGCTGCCGCTCTGGCCCTAATAGCGGGCAACATTCCGGCCCAGCGCATTCCCCTTCGAGAGATCCATTGATGTAGCTAAGGTGCGGCCCAAGACCGGAATTGATGGCATGGACCCTGGCCCAATGCACAATGCTGTGCCCAATTATCCAGGTGCACGCCGTCATAGCTCCTGCACCCTAGGTCCCCATTAACGGCATGGTTTCTATCCCAGTGGACGGTGCAGGGCCAATACTCCAAATATGCATCACAACGTTACCTGAAAGCAAAAGAAGGCAACAAAGCCAGGTCAGGTATACTGTGAACAATCACAAGGTCTTATGAATATATCCTTTATATGCATCAGACTTCCCTTAATGCATCAGACTTCCACTGCCCCCAAGTCCTTCATCCTTTCAGATGAGAGTCCCAAATGCACTGCTGTGGTGGCGGCCCCAATCCTAAAAGGAGTTAACCGCGAATTCAGCTGAGGGTAAACTGCAGGCAGCAATCGCCCTTCGCATAACGCGCATGGACTGATGCCGTGCAGGGCCGGAGCCATCCCAATGTTTGAGGAATGGACCTGAGACGGTCATCTCACGTACATGAATTGCTTAGTGTCCTTTTCTGCTGATCGGTTTGGAACATTGGACATGCAGGACTAAATTGGATCTGAACAAGGTCAGGTCTCTCAAAATACCTCGGGCGGCGGAATCTGGTTGGCCCTTACAAACCACTTCGCATAGCGCCAAAGGCAATGGAGTATGCAGCTGTAAATAGCTGGGCTTTGTCCTCGGACCAATAGATACTTCTTAATTTTTTATTTTTTATTTTTTAATTTATTTATTTATTTATTTATAATATTATTTTACTTTTATTTATTTATTTATTATTAGGAATTAGCACAGAATGTCATAAGTTAAGGGCCTTCTACCATCACTTTTAGGAGGCTGCAGCCTGCGCCAGCCGCACCGTACCCAGGGTCTCTGGATTAAACAACCTTACAGAAACAAGGAGATTGCCGCCTACTGGATCTTTAAGAGTCTTTGTTGCACGACCCAGCACCCTCCAATGTACCAAGCATTGCAAAGCTTCAGCCTTGGTAGGAGGTGTGTCAAGCTTAGGATTCTTTCAAGCCTAGTTTTTGGTTTTTTTTTTTTTACGATTATTATTATCATTATCATTAATATTTTATAAGTTTGCCTTGAAACTCCATAAAGTCCACCCATGCCTTTTTTAAGATCTACACGTGGGCAGGGCTCCTAAAGCTAATACTCCCTTCAGGACATCATGTTCCCAAGGCTCCAAAGGTGCTCCCGGAATGGCTCTGGCAATTTGCTGCGCCTGTGCACCCGTGATGCCCTTGTTAACCACAGGGGTAAATTTGGTAGAGAAATAGATGTTTAATTCTATGCACTAAAGGACAAAGGTCCAGGACAGCTTTGCCACTCTAGGAGAGTGCAATAATTGTTTAGACAAGACACTGCCAACCGTCTGATTGTCGGTCCAGAAGCATACCTGGTGATTCCTGAACTCTTCAGCCTGCAAATACCATTGTACTTTTCCATGAACTAACCTTCAGGTCCGACTTGACCACTTTTGAGAGGCGCACTCGGTGTTGCAGAGCGCGCAGTCCCGCTGACAGCTTAGCCAGTCACCCATTTTTTTTTTTTATTTTTTTTTTAAGTGGCTTTTTCTCCTACCAATAGGGAACCTATGTAAGGACTCTATATGGGCTCTTGGATACCCCATAAGGGAAAAGGGCAATTTTTGGTTTACAACAGTGTGTATAAGAGAGATGAAGCTTAGCTGTCCTGGTCCCAAACTGTACAGAGCTTTATTCACCAGCACCTTGGATTTAGCCCAGGAAGTAACTGGCAGTCAGTGTGATTCCTTCAGCAGCGACATTAATATTGTTGCGCACTACCCCAATTGGTGCCACATTCCAGGGCTTCCAGGCGCTTACCTAGGATTTGATCTCATTGGGATGAGGGGCAGCAGAGACTGTGAGCTCTTTAGGATATACAGTGGTATACCTCGGGTTAAGTACTTAATTCGTTCCAGAGGTCTGTTCTTAACCTGAAACTGTTCTTAACCTGAAGCACCACTTTAGCTAATGGGGCCTGCAGCTGCCACTGCACCACCGGAGCTTGATTTCTGTTCTTTTCCTGAAGCAAAGTTCTTAACCTGAAGCACTATTTCTGGGTTAGCGGAGTCTGTAACCTGAAGCGTATGTAACCTGAAGCGTATGTAACCTGAGGTACCACTGGAGGTCTTATTTACAACCTGAGCCTACGTTGGGGGGCTCACAGCATTAACACCCCAAGAGGATCTTCTCTCATAGCCACAGCCTTGGATTCAAGAAGAAATCCTGCATGGTTCTCACTCTCTGGCTTCTGCCTGCTCCTAGCCCAGCTCTCCCACATTTCTCCTCCTTCCCATTCACTACCAGCCAGGGAGGGAGGCTCCATTTGCCCCCTGCCACGCAGCTGCCAAGCTGTATATATACACCGCTTGGTTGTACCGGGGGGAGGGGGGACCTCGAAGCGGAAGCGTGAAACGATCGCTTAAAAATTTGCCAGCGTAATTTAAGACGTGCAGAAGGTTAAAACCACACTGGCATAGACTAAAACGAACAAAAACAAGACTCATGTGAGTCCCTCTTCTTTGTGTGTCACTCTACCATTTTTGCCTCTATGGCGCTTCTTCGAGTCCTTACGACGATCGCCATAGAGATGGAAGGCATCGACCGACGCACTGAAACGTAACTGTCAACGCAACGCCCCACCCCTACGCAAGCCAATACCGGAAGTTCGGCACGCATATCCTCTTCCTTTCTTTCTCCCAGCGGGAGAGGAAACGGAAGTACGCACGCACGCACGCATGCACGCACGCACTCTCTTGGGCGAGGTCACGCAAGCGTAGGCCGGTGCGCGGTGCGTGCGTCTCCACACGCATGCGTGGTTGTCGACGGCGACGGCGGCCATCATGGCGGTGTGTGGCGCGGCGGCTGCAGCAGGAGGCGGCGGAGGGCGCTGGTATTTCAGCCGAGAGCAGCTGGCGCGCAGCCCTTCCCGGCGCGCGGGGCTCGACCCAGACAAGGAGCTGTCGTACCGGCAGCAGGCAGCCAACCTGCTTCAGGATATGGGCCAGCGCCTGACTGTGTATCCATTGGGGGACTAGGCCGCGGCAGCTCGAGCTGGGGCTGGGCTGAGCAGGGTGCGGGAAGCGCGCTTGGGCCGCTGGGCGAACTAGGCCTCGCCGGGGCTGAAGCCTCTGGGGCGAGAGACCAAGACCGGGGCCTCGCGGTGGTTCGCGGCCGGCTTGGAACGGGGCACGTTATTAGGCCGCGTCCCACAAAGACCGCGCGTTGGCCCGGGAGCGGGTGGGAGTTGGGACGCCTTTACGGTTGGCGGCGGAGGGTCGACTCCGCGACGCGGAGAAGGTTGGGGTGGAACTAGGTGGGGTCGGGGAGAGGAGACTAGGCCCTGAAGCCTTGATCGAGCTGCAAGGCCCGAGAGAGGAAGCAGTTATTGAGCAACAACTTGGAAGGCGCACTCATTTGTTAGCAGGCCGGCTTGGCTTGGGATTGCGAATCTATGATTTGAGCTAAATTTTAAGAGGGTTATTTGCTGGTGGGAAAAGAGGCCAGTCTTGGTTCCTGTACGGACATTTCTCTTTTGCGCAGGTTAATGCTAGTTATACCTAATTGCGGTATATTTTTTTCAAAATGCAGCCAAAGTTCCGTCAGTGTTTCTTGTATTAGGTTTCTTGATTATGGAAGAGTAAATGTTGGTGAGCCCTTAGCAATGCTTTAAAGCTTGGTTCTGATTTCAAAGATGTGATTTAGCCTGGAAAATTAACGTATGTGTATGTGTGTTTAGATGTGTGTTCAGAGAGAGGGTCTCTTTATTGTCAGTACAATCCTAGCCAGGTCTACTAGGAAATGAATCCTTTTGTGTGTAGTGGGGCTTATTCCTAGATAAGTGCTATTATGACTGTAGCCTTAGTATAGTGAGTTTACTTAAAGGTCATATGGCACTTAGTGTGATTCCATGCACGTTTATTTGGAAGTCCCATTGGTGCTTACTCTTGGTAAGAATGCAGAGCATTGCAGCCCAATATTGTTTTAGCATTTATTGGTGTTGAACTTCCTGTGTAAGCCTGCATCTGAAGGATAAGTGTTCTAATCATTTTGTAGACATCTGGGATTTGCTAATGTGTGATGTACGTTACCTCAAAAACACTGATTCACATCAGTGTGTGTTGTGAAGATTGGAATACATGGGACAGTGCAGTCCCTTAAAACCTACAGTTTGCAGATAACCCTTTTAAAATATGCTTGGAAAGCCTTTGTCTGCTTTTTCCTTAACCACAAGATACTAGTTCCCAACTGACTATCAATACGGCTATTGTCTACATGCATCGGTTCTACATGGTTCAATCTTTTACTCAATTTCATCGAAATGTAAGTATTATTTTTTTATTTCCCTATCCATCTGACAGGGTTTCTCCAGCCACTCTGGGTGCCTTCCAGCAAAGATTGAAAATACATTTGTATCACTTGTATTAGTACTTTTTCTTAGTTAGAATTGTACATAGATATGTTTCATATTCTCCCTTATCCCACACAGATTAAGAGAAAGGGTGTGTGCTGAGTATTGTGGTGGAAATCTTTAAAGGTTTTATTCTATGTCACATTTTTCAGAAATTAATTCCAAATAATTTATTATGAAGAGTGTATGAGAGCGAGGATAATCTCTATTAAACATTTGATCTCATTTTTCTGATCTAAAGATACATTTAAGGTCGCTAGCAATTATACATAAAGAAGAACAGAACATGAACAGATTCATTTTGTGTTCACTAGTTCACACCAATAGTTAAACAATAAGATAATAGAAGAGTGAAATGTAGTGGCAACAGCAATAGCAAATCCATGAATGAACTTAGAGGCATCACCTAGGTCAAATGCTTATAGGAACAATACCATTTTGCTGATGTCCATTTTTTGCTGAAGAAGAGGGGAAGGTAAACTTCCTGAGGCAACACATTTTAAAACTTGGATGCTGTAACTAACAGGGCACACATTCCATATAAAACTGGATGGTTTTAACCTAGGTTTCTATTTCAATAGATCTGTATCAAGTTTTGGACTCTATGGTGATCAAGGTAGCTCCTAAATTGATCATCAGCTTAGCAGTGGTCTTCACTTAAGGATCAGCAGTAGAATGCCCCAGGAAAACTTGAAAACTTGCGCCCACAGTTCCTTGTAGAAGTTGTTCATTTTTGTAACTTAGTTTTCCTGTGATGATAAGACCTGGAGTCATAATGTTTTTAAGGAAAAAAATAAGCCTATAATTCCCAGAAACCATCCTCTGCATTAAATTATAGCTTCTACTGTGCATAATTTGTGCAGTGTGAAAACCCAGGTAGTTATATCCCAAATTAGCACTGGTTGTCTACTGTTTAATAGCTTTCATATAAAACATGGGTTTTATACAATCCAGTATGTTCTGCAGGTTACGATGCCTTGCCAAATTAATCTTTTGATGTTTGTGTATACAATTCAGCTTGTGTACATTTAGTCAAATAGTAGAACTACCAATTCTAAGTTGTTGTTAAGATACTTTCTCTGGACTTTTTGAGACCAAGGAGGTTTGCTGCCATTTGAAAGAGGATGTTGCATTTAAATTTATTTTCTCTGTAAAGTCTGTAGCACCAGCTGCCCTTTTCCTGGCAGCCAAGGTGGAGGAGCAACCGCGAAAACTGGAGCATGTCATCAAGGTCGCTCATGCCTGTTTGCATCCTCAAGAGGCGCTTCCAGATACCAGGAGTGAGGTAAGTAACTGAATACCTGTGAAACATATACAGTGCTCAACAAGTGAGGGAGGGGAAAGGACGAATCCTGGCAGTGCAAGTCCCCTGTGCTTCATTGGATCTAGAGTGCTACAGCTTTGTTGGAATATTATCTGAACAATAGTAATTAGTTCTTGAATATTGCTGGTGCATAGTACAGAAAGCTCTGGGGTTTTGTAAGCCAAATAGCTTGTCTGTCCTGTGTGTTCCTGCTAGAGTGTTGTGAATTAAAGCCAGATGTGTAGCACTGTTTGTATTAATGGGTGGATATTGCCTGCCAGGATCACCCTCTTATGGTGACACAGAAAACGTTGTTTGAAATTCATTCCTGTCACTGCCATTCAAACAGAAGGATTGTTAAGCATATTGTTTTACATCTCACCACAGCCCTTCCTGACAGGACCAGCACATCTAACCTTGCCAACAAGGGGGAAGCTTTATTCTGAAGCCAAATTGAAGGAAAGGGCAAATTTTTAAACACACACTGATAACTTCATGGCAGTTGAAGCCATTATGGAATCAAGAGCAGCCTCTTGAGCAAGCATTGTGTCTATTGGGCACTTAACATTTTTTTCCTGGGAATGGGATGCTTGTGCCAATTCTCTCCAGCATTGACTATGATAAAGATTCCCCCTTGATATTTTTTTGCCTCCCCAAGAGAGTGTTAGAAATATGCAGGCTTGATACAGAGTGCCTCATCACAAGTAACCTGCCTGTCCTCTCAACCCCAGGCTTACCTGCAACAAGCCCAAGACCTGGTCATTCTAGAGAGCATAATACTGCAGACCCTGGGTAAGTTTTTCCAAGCGGACGGGCTGCTTCATGAATCTCAGACCCAGGAAAGTTCCGCAGAGTGGAGAGTCTAATCCCAGTCTTCTTCACAGCTGGAGGGCAGAGGCACAGCTGGCCAGTGTGGGAGAGCATCAGTCCAGGCGACAAACCTCACAATTTATGACTTGTTTGATATGTTTTGTTTAGGGCGAATTTATTGACATTCTTGTAAACCAATATGAATGCAAAATTTGGTTTGGGTTCTTTTTCAACAGGATTTATATTGTTCAGGTTCCATGCAGTGTTCTCTGGATTGAAGGCTTAGCAACATGACAGCCTATTGTTCCAATTGTATGATTAGCTTGGTCATGCAGGGTGGGAACTGGATACCCAGACAAACTGACATGAATTGTTGATGTTGAGCTTTTGCTACTTTGTAACTAATTCAAACAGGTTTTTTGATAGCTGAAACAATATTATTTCTATGCCTTTGGTAACCTCTTGGCTTACAGATACTATCTCTCACTGTAATTAGATGAATGATATGATGCCCAATCTTGCTTGTTATATGCAGATATTTCAAACACTTTTTTGAAAACACCTCAGAGGTTTTCTTACAATCAAGTGGTATATAAATTATAGTCCCCAATGTACAAAGAAGTTATCGCTGGCTGCAAGGGACACAACAAAATTATTCCAGTAACACTTTCATCAAAGAACATCGCAGAGGAAGAACTTGCTTAACTTAATTGTTGCTGGTAGTTGTTACTGTGTGGCAGAAGGCAAGGCTTCCAATAATTTTTTTTTTATTGTCTTTCCTGAGCCATTGCTCACTGGGACTTCTCAGACCAGTCCATAGCTGGGCTAAACATTTCCCCTTAAAAGAAACCATTTAAAAACTAGCTTTATACTCAGTGAGCATCTGTTGCTTAAGAGGAAAACATTGCTTGTTGGTGTTTGGTGTGACAGGAAAAGCCCTCTTCCAGTAGATTGTAGAATTTTCTTTTCCTGTTGTTTTAATACAGGTTAGTTTTCTGATTTAGAATGTTCAGTTATATTTTAGTATATTTGCAGCAGAGAATATGGTTACCTTAGAAGCTAGACGTTTCTGTCATTTTCTTGTGCTGGATAACAGATTCATTTGAACCTAGGAAGATATTGTGCTTTCTTCTTGCTTGCAACTGAAAACAGCATGAGCTTTAATGGGGAAGAATGAGCAATCTACTTGCCTCCCAGGATCCAGAGGCATTTGTGGTATGTAGAAGCACAAGTATGTTATATCCATGACCTAACTGTCACCTGTTTTTCTTCCAGGGTTTGAGATCACCATAGATCATCCTCACACTCATGTGGTGAAATGCACACAGCTAGTGCGAGGTAAGCAGTGATTCAACACTGCTGTGATTCTGGCACAGCACTTATGACACTTTCACACAGAAGTGGTTGCGTTTCTTAGTCGACAAATTGTTTCTTGGTCAAAGGAACAAGTAAAATAAACAGAGGGTCTTGCTGTACTAAATATTCACCCCTTACTCTGGCTTAATATGGTGGTAATAAGTTGGATACAAATATTCAGAGTATGGAAATATTAAAGTGGGCATTTACAGCTGATGAGTATATATATAATCAAAGTAAATTCAATATGCTGAGCTATTTCCCAATAGAATAGAATTGCTGAGCTATTTCCCAATAGAATATTATTGTATATTAAAGAGGTGCTTTGCAGCACTAACACGTGGTTTTCCTTTTTTTTTCAGCCAGCAAGGATCTGGCACAGACGTCCTACTTCATGGCTACCAACAGGTACATGTTGAAGGCTTACTCTTATTAGCTTTTTTATTTGGGAATGTAGTTCTTGCATTTGTAGAAGAACATCCTTCTAAACTTACAGAAGAAATGCTTTATTGCGCATTTGAATATCAGGGCAGTACATGTCTTACTCTAGAATAAATTAAGGTTTTGTTCTGAAGAAATCTCCTAGAAAATAAGTTGACAATGCTACTAGCTCATGTACTAGCCTATGTTGTGGCCTAAACAAAAAAATAAACAGCTTTTATTAGGATTTTCCTGCTTGGTTACCCTGAAACAATTCTTGCTTGCCATAGGTGGCTGGCTATTTATAATTCCAGGCTAAAATTGCTTTGCTACTAAGTGTGGATCAGACTGGATCTTTCCATCTAGAAGTCAGTGAACACTTAGCAGCATTCATCTGAGATGAAAAGAATTAGATTTTCTTTTGGAAGAAGCTAAATTGTTGGCTTGAGATGGCTTTTTTCAATCTAGAGTTCTCCAGAAGAGAGATGCCTCTTCAGTATTTGAACCCTGCAACATGGTTGAAATCACTTTTTGGAACTATATTGTGTGCAAAGGCTGCCGTTCTATAGATTTTATATTTCATGTTTAGATTTTGTTCTGATAAACATTGCTCAGTTTAGTGCTCTTCTTGACAGTGTTTCAGACACTCATACAAACTAGTTTTCTCTGAATTCAGATGTGGCCTGGTATATGCAGCTGTTCAAATGTTTCAGCTTTGTACTTCATGGAGGATTGAAGTAGGGAATTTTGTGTTTAACACAGCAGTCAGCATCCTTAGGATTTTACTATTCTTTTTTAAAAGTAGGGCATATAGAAACTTGGTGAAATATGTTGTGCCTTTTGAAATTTCAGAAGCCAGAGAGTAGATACATAGGCCTTCCTCTGACCAATTAATGGGGTTTGAGTTCTCTTTCTAATTTCTTGTAGGATTTTAAAAATGCAAAATAGCATACATGTAGATTTGGTTATTTGGGTTACCTTGTTGCAGAGTATATAGTCAGCTGATGTATAATATGCAAAGAGTACTGATTGTGCTGGAGATTAATTTATTTAGAAGGAGGGGGATGGAATGGGCTTGAGGCCTCATCCTTCTCAAAACGCTGCTTGCAAGTCCCATCACCACAGCAGTTGCTTCTTCCTCCACACCTTGTTTCATCCCTGTAGGGGAGGGAAAGAGCAGCTGGCACATCTCCCAAGGACCACTTTTGTCCCAGCAGACACCATTTACAAATCAATGCCTTGCCCTGTAGTGTCTCCGGAAGAGTTTGTTGGGATAGAAATGTACCATGAGTAAAGTAGTATCTTGCCAGCATCTCTTTGTTATCAGCCTTCTGGGGCCCATTCCTATTAGGTTGTTGTCATGCAAGATGATTTGATGCTCTGTGGAATTGGCCAAAGCTTAAAGGGAACTACAATTTGTCTAAGGCACAACTGCTTGACTGTTGGCTTTTGGATCTGATGCCAAAATCTACTGCCATCACTGATCAGATTGGCCTGGTGAATAAAATTCCTTTGAAAAAGGGCAAAGTAGCCCAAATCTCTTGAGATTGTTCTCTGGTGCTATTGGATAATCCAGCCCTGTGGAACCCCAAAATAGTAACTTCAAATGCAGCATTTTCCCTCTGCCCGCCCTGATGGCCGTATGGGGGTCCTGGAGCTCCAGGCTGACGGGAGCTCCTGGAAAACCTCGTGGAAGAAGGCTGAAACAGTGTTGTTTTAAGCAGGGCCTGCTTGACGATGCAGAATAATTAAGGCTTTTAAAGCTGAGGGATGCTCACTTCTTGCAGTGTCTGTCCAGCGGGCGGTTGTGTGTGCTGCTGCCGTTCAGGCTTGGGAGCTTACAGCTTTCTGTTTCTCTCTCCCTGCTGGTGATGTCAGCCTTCACCTAACCACCTTCAGCCTGCAGTACACCCCTCCCGTTGTGGCCTGCGTCTGCATCCACTTGGCCTGTAAGTGGTCCAACTGGGAGATCCCAGTCTCCATGGACGGGAAGCACTGGTGGGAGTACGTTGATGGCACTGTAACTCTGGAACTCTTGGATGGTAAGTTTGGAGCAAGGTCAAATACATTCCCATGCACAATGAGGTATTTTATTACCTTGATATCTTACTTCTAAGGGACATTCTCACCAAGGTTTCCAGCATGGCAATAAAAAATTAAGTGGGATTAATTTGATAACTTGAGCCAGTATCATTAGTCCCAGGAATGCTCCATCTGTTGCTGGCAAGGGCAGAAGTTAAAGCACCCTTTGGGTTCTGGCTTGTAAATTTCACGCCTCTTACTACTTGGTGTTCTTGTGTTTATCTTGCAGAACTTACTCATGAATTCCTGCAGATCCTTGAGAAAACTCCTAACCGGCTGAAACGAATCAGGAATTGGCGGGTAAGGTCCTCAGCACACTCTGAGCATGGCTTGGCAAAGTTGTGTGTGCTCTTCAGTTTGATAAGTAATCCAGAAATATATGTATAATAAACATCTTCTGGCTGTGAGGAGATGAATATTCAAGAGGTGTATGCTTCTCTACATAAACCCTTCTGTATTTTTTGAATTATCCAAAGGTTTCATCAGACAGCAAGCTGGCGTGTATAGACCCCCTTACTGCAGCCTTCTCCTATAATAGAATTTTCTAAAGTGACAGGATCAAATGTTGTATGCTGTTGAAATGCGATGTATTCTATTTTCTTGCAAGACAATTTGTGAATGAAAAAATTGTTTATGGAAATGGCATAACAGGACAGCTGCAACAAAACAGGACAGCTCCTTCCTTCCTTCCTTCCTTCCTTCCTTCCTTCCTTCCTTCCTTCCTTCCTTCGTCAAGGAGAGAGATCTGGCATTCTAAAGTTGGTACTGCTTTTGTTTTTCCCCCTAGGCCTGCCAGGCAGCTAGGAAATCAAAGACTGATGATCAAGGTGATGATGATTGCCTCTCAGAACAGACCATTCTCAGCATGATCTCCAGAAGCTCCTCTGACACAACCATTGCGGGTCTGATGAGCATGTCTACTTCCTCGACAGCTGGAGGCCTTGCTTCGCTTTCAGGTGCAGCAGGTGACTCTCCAGGGGACCTTGGCACAGATGTGATGTCAGCAGACAGCTGGATGGCTCAACACCCGTCACATAAATTGGAGGTCAGCCACAGGGCCAGTGAAATGTCTTCCAGCACAGATCATCCACATCTCGATAACAGTAGTGGCCCCTTCTCTAAGCAGAGCATTAAAAGTGCACCACTGGCAAAAGTATCATTAAAGGAGTATCGTGCCAAACATGCTGAAGAACTAGCTGCACAGAAACGTGAGCTGGAAAACATGGAGGCAAATGTACGTTCTCAATATGCCTATGCTGCTCAGAACCTGCTTGTGCAACAGCAGCGGGAACGGGATGTGCAGCAGCAAGAGAATAACCCATCTCCCATCATTCTGAAAATCCCATTGGGTGGCAGCTCTGATGGTTCTGAACGGCTCCCCACTGAAAAGCCTGATAAGACCTCATCTGCCCTCAAAGTTCGGCTGACTGCACCAGGGGACAAGCCTGCTGTCTCTTCCTCCAAACCGGAGGAAATAAAAATGCGCATCAAGGTGCCGACTCTGTCAGAACGGCCGGGCTCTTCTGATGAAAGTAGCGGCAAGAGCCGAGGAGAGCACAAGGAAAAACATAAGGTCCATTCTTCTAACCACCACCACAACCACCATTCTCACAAACATTCACATGCACAACCTGTTGCCAGCACCAAGCGGCCAGTGGACTCCAAGCATGGTAACCAAAGTGGCATTGCATCCCATAAAGGTTTTGTCCCAATTTCTTCCTTCCGCAAGAGACCACTTTCTGAGGAGGCCTCAGCTGCAGCACATGAACATCAGCCGAAAATCAGCAAGAATTCAAAAGGGGCCCCCATGCCATTTCCCTTTCCCCAGCACCCTGGGCATAGCTTGGATGCAGCTGGTCTCCCTTTTGTCCAGGGCAGCAAAACCAGAGGGGCTCCTGGGAAACTGGACAAGAGCACTGCCGGGGCCAATGGGCATAACATGAACCAGGCCATTGATTACCAGGATACAGTGAACATGCTGCACTCCTTGCTCAGCGCACAGGGCATGCAACCCACCCAGCCTCCCACCTTTGACTTTGTACATTCATATGGCGAGTACTTGAACCCCAGGGCTGCTGCGAGTGTGGATAAACCACGGCCGCCCCCTTTACCTTCAGAACCTCCCCCTCCCCTGCCACCTCTCCCCAAGTGATTCCCGTTTTTAACTACTGAGGTTGGGCTGCCGTCTGCTGAGGGCATGTTGCTCGTAGTGATCTCCACTGCCTTGTGTGAATGCCCGAACCCCTTTGTAAAACATTTTTATTATTGGTATGAGAATGTGGAGCCCTTGAAGCTGTGAAAAGATGCACCCATCTTTCTCCATGTGCTTCCCCTCCCCTCCAGTCCTACTGGAAAGAAATGGGGATATGTTTCCTGTCAGACTGATTTGAAGGTCGCGAACCAACAGGAGATGGCATAGGGCTATTTAAAATTGTTGCAGTCTTTCTCCTAAAAGACATTTAAAATAATTTAAAAATAAGTTATATATGTTCTTAGTGTTGATTTTATTTTTCTAAGGTGGACAAAGGAAGGGGATTACAGCAGAAACTGAAATGAAGGCAGGGCTCATGGGCTCTGCGCGCTCCTTAAGTGTTACTTGTCCTGGTGGAAGTTGCTTCCCTCTGAATGGAAGGCAGTGAAGGTTTGATAGGATGAAAAGGCATGAAAACTCTCTGAGGAAGGCATGAACATTAACTAGAAGCATAATGGTTGGGTAGGGGGGTGGAGCTTCCCCCCCTCAATTTCTCCCTACTGTGGCTTTTGGTTCCTCACCAGTGAGTGTGGAGACAGATGGCAGACCCGTATTTCCAAGAAACTTTGGAAACAGCAAAGTGTGTTTTAGTTTCTGGCTTTGTCCAGCCCTTCCTGCTGAGCGGGAAGGATGTGGGAACGTGTCTTCCTTAACCTTTCGCTTCCTGCCTTGACCACATTTCTTCCATTTGGGTGCCCTGCTACTGTGTGTCCCACCTAGCATAAGGCACTGAAAATAATTTTGATGGGACTGCATTATAAAGGTGGTCAGGACTGTGTCTTCCTGCAGGAACTCTGAGGGTGCCTTCAAAAAAGAGGGTCTTTGCAGCAACTTATTTGGAAGTGTGGGTTAGTTTGGGAAGAGGAGTGGGAAGGGAGGCAGAAAGTCAATGTGAATGTTAGAACAGTAATCGTGATTCTGGGATGCTTTAAATTGTACTTAAACTGCATTATGGGATACGAGATTTTCATATTTGCTAGAAGCAGAAAAGGCTTTTCAAAGTATTTGTAAAGACAGCAGTGAGTGGAATCAGGCATATTTGGATTGGAGAATAGAGGAGTGAAAAGAGCTGGTAAAACCTAGACGAATAAATGGGAACTTGCTTGTCTCCTCATTTAATGTCGTCTGCCGACAATATAAACCTATGGCCAGGTTTACTGTGTCCTGACTTTGAGATCTACGGGAAAATGTGGGAATTGACCCTGTGTAAATTGATTGAGAGACGTATTCCAGCCTAAGTTTGTATTGCAAAAGGCATAACATTCTGACCTGATTCTCCAGTACTGTGTTAAAGTTAAATGGGGTTATTCTTTTTTAAAGTGGCCATATATTTAGTGTTTCTGTAGATGACATCTGAGTGCTTGTTCATTTGACAGGATTCAGCCTTGGTTTGTCGCATCATAACAATTGGACTGAACACTTGGTTGGTACTCATAAATCCCAGCTTTGCTGTCCTTTGAGTATACATTTCCTAGGTCAGCAAAGTATTTCAGGGCATTCCCACTGCTCTGAAGAAACTTCCAAATTAAAATCTGGAGGATTGTGTGGTGTAAAGCATTGTGGTTTTCTTAGCTGGAATGGAATGCTTTGACTAATACATATCAATAGGAATCTATTCCAGTGTGTTAATAGCAACTAAAAGTTGTGAACAAACAAGGCTAGCAATGGCCTAGGTCTGCAGTCTCATGTGAGAAAAGTTTAATTGCTGCTGGTTAGATAGAGTGTATCATGTTTAAAACAACAAAAGACACTCATCTGTGGGTATCTGTTTGGTTTTTATTGAAGTGTTTTCTCTTAATTTGGAACAATAACTATTTTCCCACCACCTCTTAATTTTTAAAGCAATGGTGTCTCAGCTGTTGATGGTCACAAACTTTGGTCTGGTTTCACATAATCTTTCAGAAACTTTCTAATTCCCAGCTCATATTATTACTATTCTAAGTTTCAATAAATGTACTGTCTCCACAATTTGTCTGTTCTTCTACATTTCAACAGTTGCAAACTGCCTTGGTCACATCCCATTATTTATATACAGCAAAGAAAGTCTACAGAAGCATTGGGGAAAGAACCTTGTATCATATAATAGTTCTGGATCCAGGACTCATTGTTATCCTTCCTCCTCTGCCTAGTGGCTCAAATTTTTTACACTGGGATTTTACCTATCTTTAAACTGTTTTTAACTTCACCAGTTTTCTGCTTACAGCAGTCTGGGGAGTGGGACAGACAGAGGGAAGTGGCAATGCTGGGCAAATTATTCTCCCCCCCCCCCCAAGCAGTAGCAGTAGCACAATATCACTTTTCACAAAGTATTTTTCGCCCTATTGGACGCTCCGGCCCATAGGACGCACCAAGATTTGGGGGGGGGGAATAAAGGGAAAAAAATCCCCCACAGGCGTGGGGCTGGGGAAAGCCCGAGCTTCCCCAGCCCCCAGAACGGGTCCCAGAGCGATGCCGAAGCTGCATGCATTGCTCTGGCTGGTTTGCATTGCTCTGGCTGCACGCCCGGGAGGTTTGCGCGGAGCTGCGCCGAGCCCAGGAGTGCAGGCAGCTCTGCGCAACCCTTGGGAGCCCGGCGTGGCTGCGCGCCGGGCTCCCGAGGGTTGCGCAGAGCTGCCTGAAGCCTGGAGAGCAAGAGGGGTCGGTGCGCACCGACCCCTCTCACTCTCCAGGCTTTGGCGAAATCCTGTATTCGCCCCATAGGATGCACAAACATTTCCCCTTTATTTTTGGAGGGGGAAAAGTGCGTCCTATAGGGCGAAAAATACGGTAGTAAGCCACCTTGTAAGATCATTGGAACTCATCTTCAAGCTGCATATTAAATAAAAAGGATGTTGCTGGGCATGGGGAAAAGCCAGAGTCTGCCATTTGCAATAGTTTTTTTTAATATCTCAAAAGAAATACAATCAGACCTTGGTTCTCAAATGCCTTGGTACTTGTATGTTTTGGCTCCCAAACACTGCAAACCCGGAAGTAAGTGTTCCGATTTTCAAACGTTTTTTGGAAGCCGAACGTCCGATGCGGCTTCTGATTGAGTGCAGGAAGCTCCTGCAGCCAATCAGAAGCTGCGCCTTGGTTTTCAAACGTTTTCGGATGTTGAACGGACTTCCAGAATGGATTACGTTCGAGAACCAAGGTACGACTAGATTTTTTTCGGGTGATCAATTGTCAGCTGCTATTGATTGCTTCTGCACAACCTGTGTATTGTTTGTGGGGCTTGCTGAAGGTTCCTGAGTGAGCCTCATTTAAATGAGTGACAGTTGCACCGGAGTGATGCCCACTTGATAATGCTCAGTACATCTTTGAACTGGGTGTTCTAACAGAATATTCTTGCCTCGGGCAGCTTGATGGCACAGGTATGCACTAGTATTTCCTTAGCACTTGGGGAGTTTGAAACTAAATGTTTAATAGCCCGTCATTTGTATATTATACATCCCTTATACTCAATGCATTCACTCCTTTATTGATTCACAAATATGTAATGAACATTTCAGAAATAAGCTATGCAAATCGAAACAAAAGTACTAAGTAGTTTTTTCTTGGTCACCTCGGTTATATATTAGGAGGAAGTAACTTAAAGTAAATAGTTGGTACTTGTTTCCAACTGAGTTATTGCCAGTACTTGCATATATTTAGATCAGTGAAGAGGAACTTGTGGCTCTCCAGATGTTGCTAGATTCCAAATCCAACCCGCTCTAGCCATCATGGTCGGTGGTAAGGGATGATGGGACTCATAGTTCAACAGCATATTGGGGGGGGCGGGCCAAATTCTTACTCCTGAATTAAACCTAAAAGAAAATAAACTCCATTCTTAGGCAATCTAAATTCTACACAAAAGAATTTTTTTAGCAACCTTCTGTTATTTCTCACTGCAAAATTCTGGTTCTGCTGGGCTGGGCAATGAACTCGGCAGGGCACTGATGCTCCACCCCACAACCACTGGCTTACGGTATATGTTTTCAGCAGGTATGGCCCATGCATTTTCAAGCACAACATACTTCTGCAGCCATAAGGGCTAGAACCTATATTTTATTAATGAAAGCTTAGATTTCCAAGAACCTTAATTGTGCTTAGTTTTCTGCCTCTGACCCCTGTAGAATTGCAACATGTAGCTCTAGTTCCTCATCCTGTTTGTGTGTGTGTGTGTGTGCGCGCGCTGTTCTAAAATATGTAAGGAAGTTTGCTTTAGAACATGCTTAAATGTAGATAATGATATAGGTACAGTGGTACCTCAGGTTACAGACTCCGCTACCCCAGAAATAGTACCTCAGGTTAAGAACTTTGCTTCAGGATGAGAACAGAAATCGTGCTCTGGTGGCAGCAGGAGACCCCATTAGCTAAAGTGGTGTTTCAGGTTAAGAACAGTTTCAGGTTAAGAATGGACCTCTGAAACAAATTAAGTTCTTAACCCAAGGTACCACTGTATACTGAAAGTTGCATGAACTGCCATGGACTGCCATGGAAAGTTGTATGGACTGCCAATTCAATAACAATTCTGCTAGGATGCAATCCTATAGTGGTGGAAGCCTGCCTATACTGCCAGAGACTGGACTATTATTATGCATATTTGTTGCTTTAGGCCAGGCACGTCCAACAGGTAAAACACTGTCTCCTGGTAGATCACTGGGCGTCTGTGGTAGATCGCTGGCTCCCCTAAAAAGCCCATTTTTGCCCTGCATCCCCTAAAAAAAGCTCAACAACTTTGATCAGTCTTTAACTCTGTGAGTAGATCACAGTCTCTTGGGAGTTGGCCACTCCTGCTTTAGGGAAACATCTCTAAGTGACTTAAACAAATAATAGTAAAATGCACAAAATAACATGAAAAATAATAAAAAGTCAAGTATAATACTGTAAGCTACTTAAACCATTAATAACAAAACTTTCACCACACCCCTAAAGGAAAACAGACAATTACAAATAAAAACAAATGCCTGGGGAAAAAGAGATTAGTTTGTCTAGTGCACCAAAAGATGTCAATGTCAGAGTCAAGCATCCCTTGGGAAAGCATTCCTTAGATAAGGGAGCACTACTGAAGAAGCCCGTTTTCTTGTTGTTTTTTTATAAGATATTTATTAAAGTTTTCAATATTAATACAATAAAAAAGAAAAAAGAAAAATATAACAAAAATACCAAAACAAAAAATACTTAAAAACACACAAAATTTCAATAACTTATTTTTCATTAACTTATTTCCCAGACCTCCTCGTACCTTCCTTTTTTGTATTCCAATTCAATTGTTAGTTCAGCAAATCCTTATCAATAAGTTTTAACCTACTTCTAAACCTTTTTTCCATATTCTCTTAAAACATTACAGCTGGAAACCGCTTAATTTCTATCCGACATCATTCTAACATTCATTAATTTTGTAATATTTCTGTAAATAGTCTTTGAATTTCTTCCAAACTTCTTCCGCTGACTCTTCTCCCTGGTCTCGGATTCTGCCGAAGCCCGTTTTCTTGTTATCACCTCTGGCCTGATAGCACTGATACGACATGTGCTCTGGCAGAAGTCTCCCAATATGCCAGTGGAGCTGTTCTGCCAGTGAAGGGGGTTATGGGTGGCATAGGGGAAAAGCACACTTAAACCATGCCCTACACCTTTTCATTTTACGACTATGCCCGTGATTAGAATGGAACCAATACTCGGCAACGTGGCAACGCCTGCCAGTGCCTGGGACAGACCAAAGTTGTTGAGGTTTTTGTTTTGTTTTGTGATAAATTCAAAGTTTTGCCCACACACCTGCCACTTGAGGGTCATATTCCACATATCTGGTGAAAATGGGCTTTAGTCCCATAATACAGAGGTAGCTTAACTCCCAGCATGTGGACCTGTGGGAGATTAGCAGCCAAACCTAACAAATACATATTCTAGCTGTGTATCTGAAGAAGTGTGCATGCACACGAAAGCTCATACCAAGAACTGACTTAGTTGGTCTTTAAGGTGCTATTGGAAGGAATTTTTTTTTTATATTCTAGCTAGTTAGCTTGAGGAGGGGCTAATTCCACAGAACTGGATTGCTGATAGGCCAATGCTCAGACCACTGAAATACAATTGGTAGAGAGGAGACTCTGTGATGTCATTTCCCCTCTTCACCTGGAGAAGAAAGAGCAATATAGTCTTTCCTGTTCCTCACTTCCTTTGACCAGGCTGGATGCAGGTATCCCTCTGCTTGCTCCAGCTTTAGTATAACATGTATGAAGCTGCAAATATACGGTATTTATTCCCCCCCCCCAAAAAAGTTATTGGTTATAGCACACAGACATAAACACAGACATTACATTTAACACAACATAAAAACTTAACAATAAAAACACAAAAAATAAAAGAATTTTTTCTTCTTATTCCCTGGTATATTAACATTGCTAAAAGACTTCCTCGACACCTTCCAATCTGAATTTCATCATAACACATATTTAGCAGTTGCCAAATTCATATTTATAGCATCAATATCCTCTCTCATATAAGTATTTTGTCTGGATAGATTTTACTGGTACTGTGAATCAGTCCATGATCATAAATGTAGGTAAATCTTTTTAAACTTCTCAAGTAGTTGCCTGATTCTTTATTAACCGGAATAAGAAAGGGAGGTCAGCTTATTTCATAGCTAGACTTGTTCAAAACAAGGTTTAGCAGTCTTATTCTTATGGTTTGACTTTTGCCACCAACGATGGCGTTTTGAAAAACTCACGCAGTGTTGGCACCTGGAGGGATAAATTGCAATCAGTATATCCTCTCCTAGGGACGCGGGTGGCACTGTGGTCTTAACCACAGAGCCTAGGGCTTGCCGATCAGAAGGCCGGCGGTTCGAATCCCCGTGACGGGGTGAGTTCCCGTTGCTTGGTCCCTGCTCCTGCCAACCTAGCAGTTCAAAAGAACGTAAAAGTGCAAGTAGATAAATAGGTACCGCTCCAGCGGGAAGGTAAACAGCATTTCCATGTGCTGCTCTGGTTTCGCCAGAAGTGGCTTAGTCATGCTGGCCACATGACCTGGAAAAACTGCGGACAAACGTCGGCTCCCTTGGACAATAAACCGTAACTCCAGAGTCGGTCACGACTGGACCAAACGGTCAGGGATCCCTTTACCTTTATATCCTCTCCTCCCCATTAAAATTCATCCCACATGCCCATTCCTTAGAGGAAACGTGGGATAAATATGCAACAAATAAACTATAAGCATCCCTTGGCCAGGCTGGCTGCGACTGAGGGCGCCATGTTGGGTCCCTCCTCCCCAGCCTGAACGCAGCGCGACGTCAGGCATTCAGCATCTAAATTCAAGTCCCGCCCTCTTACGTGATGCGACCGTGAGCGGCAGCAGCTACAGCCAGTAAATTTGTGGGGTCCCTCCCACTGGCTGCGCGCCGTTGGGCGTGGAGGGGAGAGGGAGAGGGAGAGAGGCGGGCTTTTTCGCTCGAGCGACGCACCTTTCGACCAATGCTGTCCCCGCTCTCCGCCTCCCGTTCGGGTTGGCTTGCGATGGCGAGCGGGAGGAGTTGCTGAATCGCGAGGCGAAGTTAAGATGGCGGCGGCGGCGGGAATGACCAAGGTGAGGCGTTGTTTTTTATGTCTGGTTTTTATTCCCTTTCCCCCCGCTTCTTGTGGGCAAACTGCTCCACATAGGAAGGGCGTTTCTTTGGCCAGGCGTGTGCCGTGGAGTTCTGGTGGTTTGGAGACGAAAGCCGAAGGGCAGGGATTCCCTGCTCCTGAGGGCGGCTGCGACCGCGGGTGGGAGGTCGGGCGAAGCCCCTGGCGGGAGGTGGGCAGCTCTTCCCACAGGGGAGCTAAGCAAGTGTGCGCGCGCGCGCCTTACCAGAATAAATAATAACTTTTATTTCCCCATTTCTATTTTCTACAACGGCTCTCTCTCTCCCCCCCCCCCCCGCCATCACACTCCACTACCTGCTATATATATATTTTAATTTAACCACAAGACAAGAAACGGGTAATCAAGAAGTCTGGCCTAATAACTAAAACGAAGAAAAAGTGCTATAATGGGAAGGGTGGGGGGGGCGAGACCCCATTACGTTGCTTTCCTCTCCCAAAACTTGGAGCAGCATGGATGGGGTTTGGATATTTTTTTTTCTTCGTAATTCGAAGAAAAGCTGAGGAAGGCCAAGGTTGAAATCTTGTGCCTGGAAACTGATAGATTTAACAGGTACCCCCCCCCCCCCGGCGTTCTTATGGTTATGTATTCACACCCTCTGTGTCAGTGGTGCTGCAGAGATTAATAACTTGCTCCTTGCAGACGCTGGCATGAACAGAATTCGCATCCACGTGTTGCCTTCAAGTCGGGGACGACTCACCCCTGTGCCAAGGCCCCAAGAAGCCTTGTCATGTGCCTTTGCTCACCGGCCGTGCTCCCAGCCTCGTTTGGAAGGACACGAGTTCTGCATAAAGCACATTCTTGAAGACAGAAATGCGCCTTTCAAGCAGTGCAGCTACATTTCCACTAAGAATGGGAAGAGATGTCCAAGCGCAGCTCCCAAACCTGAGAAAAAGGATGGGTATGTGTTACGTATGTTCAGATAATGCCGAACGCCGTTTACCTTCCCGCCGGAGTGGTACCTATTTCTCTACTTGAACTTTGACCTGCTTTTGAACTGCTAGGTTGGCAGGAGTTGGGACCGAACAACGGGAGCTCACCCGGGAGCTCACCCTGTCACGGGGATTCGAACTGACGACCTTTGGTTCAGCAAGCCCTAGGCTCAGTGGGTAGGCTTGCTGAAATCAAAAAGTTTTAAACTGGCATCAAATATCATAGCAAGAGTGCTTTCCTAATGTTAATACACAGGGAATTCCAAAGCTACTGCACTGTTACAATGACTCCTAGTAGACTCAGAACGAACATTACATGGTACTTGTAGAAGTGCAAGTTCCACAGATCAAAATTGTCAAGTAGGTCAAGTAGGCACATATGGGCATTGGAAATCCTTCAAGTAAAGTAGTCCTAATCAGTTAAGGGCTTTATATACTAATAGTAAAGCCTTGAACTTGGCCCAGTAAAAAAATCTGTAGCCGGTGCAGATCTTTAATAAAATTGTGGTAGGCTCTCACTTCTGTTAGTAGTCCTGCTGCAGCATTCTGCATAATTTACAGTTTTTGAGAGTCAACTGCAAAGAGAGCCCCACATACACCGCATAGAAGTAATGCAGTTACAAGCTATTCTGGTCCAGCAATGGTTGCAGCTGTTGTAAATGATTTGCTCAGTTTCAGAATCTAGGCTGCCATCAACTGGTTTTGTGTTCATTTCTACACTATAAACAAAATGAAAACATACTCACTGCTTATTGGTTTATTATCAGTACTACTTTAGAAAATTTGGGAGCCACGAAAGGTTGGTTTCTCTTTTGTCTTCCCATCTAGGGTATCGTTTTGTGCTGAACATGCTCGTAGAAATGCCCTGGCACTGCAGGCTCAGATGAAGAAGTCCAACCCTAGTCCTGTGCGGGAGTCCCTTCTCTGTCAGCTGAGCTCCTATGCCAAGACAGAGCTGGGTTCCCAGACTTCAGAGAGTAGCCGCAGCGAGGCCAGCAGAATACTGGGTAAGTGGAATAGGTGGTGATGGCATTGATCTGGTCATTAAAATAGGGTGTGAAGGCTAGGGTCTGTTACATCCTAATTTAAAAAGATTTTTAATTATCATTGAAAAGTAAAAGCCACCCAAGAGAGAAGATGGAAGCAGTGGGGTTAGATTTTTCACTCAGTCTTGTTTTATATATGCTGTTTTTTGTTACATGCCCTCCCCAATGCTGCTTTTTATAACCTGCTGGACAAAATGTCAGGATGGGCAACTTACTGAACTGTGGAAGGGAAAAGATTTGCAGAATCGTCAAGTTGGCAAACTTCCAATTTTCCTTGTCTTCTGATTTCTGATTTATCATTATGCTCCACCTTATATATGTGGTCATGAATGCTAATTTTTGATTTAACAAAAACCCAAATCTCTTGGTTCTTTGGCGTAGGATGAGCAGCCCAGTGTACTGGGAAAGGGGAAGAATGTTTATACGGCTGGCTTGCAGCATAGTGCCCAATCTGGTTATGGTAGTGTGCAGTTTGTTTCTGTGATCAAGGCTAGGTCTCTGAAGATTATGTAGAACGGTTGGACAATGGAAACCAGAATTAGTTGGAGGACTATCCCTTTTCTCCCCCCACCTTCCTCCAACTTTTGGCCTTCCTTCTCTCTTCCCCGCCCTTCTAAATGCAAGACGCTCCAGGGTTCCCCACATGAATTAGATCCTTAAAGAAACTTTTCTCCAAATAACAAATGGGTTATTTTTCATTCAGACGAGGACAGCTGGAGTGATGGAGAGCAGGAACCTCTTACTGTAGATCAGACATGGAGAGGGGATCCCGACAGTGAAGCGGATAGCATTGACAGTGACCAGGAGGACCCCCTTAAGTGAGTCATGTGAATGGTGAATTGCTGTTTTATGACACATCAGAATTAAGAAATCCTGTCAACAGATGCTGAAAACTTCATTCCAATATAAGTCACCTTCAAGAAAAATGTGGTGGCCTTTGGGTGACGTACCATATAAGAGAATGATTAGAGGACAGGTGGATATTTTAATCCTTGCACTTCTGGAGCAGATACAGTATAGCCATTCTGTCAAAATGCAATCTTTGTTGTCAGTTCTGTTTTTTGAGAAGTCTGAAAATAGACTTTGGGAATTCCTTTGTCCCCAGAGACTTTCATTAAAAAATAAATTTAGGCTACATTTAAAAGTTAAAACTTTCTCAAGTTTGAGAAAATTGTAACTAAAATATAAAACCAGCATCACCACATACATTCATTCATATATGTGTGAAAGGACCCTTTCCATGTGCTAGCCCCCAGAATGTACAGCAGTTGTTTGTTGTATCCTAAAGTTGTTGGCCAGGTTACAGTTATGAAAGAAATGTTATTTCCTAACCTCTCTAATTGTGATCACAAACAGCAGCTCAAATGAAGCCCTAAAATGGCTCAAAAAGTGGTTTTAACTTTAGAACCAAGCCATCTCCATTGTAGCCATTCCAGGTATTTGTGTTGAGTTTTTCAAGTTAGCATCCTCTCTTAAAAGGTTAACAAAAATCCTGCTCTAAGTATTCCTGTTGAAGGTCACAGGTCTACCTGATTCAGTGCTTTGCTGTTAAATGGCTTCCTTTTGCTACTTGACACTACTTTAGCTGGCTCTTCCTTTTTTAATGACTTGAGAAAATGTGACTTGGATTGCTTCCTTATTAAATTGGATCCTGTTTCTGCAGACATGCTGGTGTGTACACTGCTGAGGAAGTGGCACTGATCATGCGAGAAAAACTCATCCGGCTGCAGTCTCTATATATTGATCAGTTCAAACGACTTCAACATCTCCTGAAAGAGAAAAAACGACGGTACTTACACAGCCGCAAGGTGGAACATGAGGCCATAGGTAAACAGCCATTGTCCTGTACATAAGCATCACTGGGTTGCAGCTCAGAAGCTTTGCTAAAGCTCTTCTAAAATTCATTAGGACAATCTAAAAGCAGTTTACCAAGAGCTAGAATGCTTAATGCTTGACAAGTATTTCTGTAGATCTTTCATTACTTTCTTGTTATATCTGCTGAAATTGTTTTCAAAAGTCATCTTCCAATGAGCTAGGAAGTTTCCAAATCCCAGTTAGGAGTACTGCGCATCATTTGGCCCTAATGGTGGGAGAATGCATAGGAAGGAATTAAATGTAGTGCTTAGCAGGTTGCTATGTCAGCACAAACATTTCTGCTTGCCTGATGAAACGACCTGCCTCCTCTGCTCTTCCAGGGGTTCTCCCAACCCCCAGCGGCAATTAGGGGAAAGGGGCAAAGGCCCCATTGCACTAGTGAAAGTTCTTGCACAGGCTTCTGGCAGGGCCACAAGTGGGGGACTTGTTCCACACATGACTTTGGGAAGCATCAAGGGAGATGTGGACTCCTGTAGTTACTAACAAATAGCATACAATTCCTTGAAGTTTAAATGGTGAAGAGTATTTTCCCTTGTTAAATACTCCTACAGTTGACTACACTATAACACCAGTTGGGTAACTTTCCCTACACAGTTTCAAAAGTTGATTTCCTCACACCTACCATTAATCAATCCCACAGGTTCTTTTACAAGATTTTACAAGTTAGCTGTCTTGAAACAGTTGCTCTTTAAAGGTGGCCTAAAGCATTCCATAAGTGACGTGGGTGGTGGTGTGGTCTAGACCACTGAACCACTTGGGTTTGCTGATCAGAATGTCGGTGGTTTGAATCCCCGTGATGGGGTGAGCTCCCGTTGCTTGGTCCCTGCTCTCGCCAACCTAGCAGTTCAAAAGCACGTCAAAGTACAAGTAGATAAATAGGTACCGCTTGGGCGGGAAAGTAAACAACGTTTCCGTGTGGTGCTCTGGTTCGCCAGAAGCGACTTAGTTATGCTGGCCACATGACCTGGAAGCTGTACGCCAGCTCCCTCAGCCAGTAAAGCAAGATGAGCGCCGCAACCCCAGAGTCGGTCACGACTGAACCTAGTGGTCAGGGGTCCCTTTACCTTTAAAGCATTCCATGGGACAATCTGCAAGCAGAGAAATATAGAAAGGGTCCTGTAGAGTATAATCTTGTGGCTTGGTGCTATTCCTAGAAATTTTTTTCAAAATTGTGTGAAATGTTATTGGTTTTCATAGGAAGACATTGATGATCCATTTTTACAGCATAGTGGATTTAGTACAGATTTGTTTTTGTGTGCATTTTGTATTGAATGTAATATAATGTGGGTTTATAAACAAGAAGGAACTGTTGAGCTCAAGTGAAAAATAATCTTCTCAAAAGAGGTTCACCAAACTAGCAGGTGCTTAGTCTGTTGGGATTTACAAGAATCAGGGTAGTGCTTTGAGTCTGCTCCCTTGGTGTCTTCCAGGTAGCAGCCTCCTGACAGGCCCAGAGGGACTTCTGGCTAAAGAACGTGAAAACCTGAAACGGCTGAAATACTTGAGGCGATATCGGCAGCGCTATGGTGTGGAAGCTCTTCTACACCGGCAGTTGAAGGAACGCAGAATGCTTGTCACGGAGGGTGCTGCCCAGCAGGTACTTGAGTCAGGCTGTGCTTCTGTACCTACTAGGCCCAGTGGAGCTAGAAATTGTGGGTTTTGTGATTTTCCTCTGAAAGTAAGGCAGGGGTATAAATTGGCTCTGAAATGTTGGAAGATTTTCAGATATGACACTATTTGTTTTGAACAGGGCACAGAATTATTGTATTGGCTCAGCCTCTTACATTATTACAAATACATGTGGAAAGAGATGTTGAGGTGATTCTCTGTTGTGTGTTTTTTGATTTCTGAATGGAAGAATGTATTCCTGTAAGAGCAGCTTTAACCACCAACAGCCTGCAAAATTATCTTGTGCTCTGCAGGCACACACCACCCGTTCTAGCCAGAGGTGTTTGGCCTTTGTGGATGATGTTCGATGTTCCAACCAGTCTCTTCCAATGACAAGACACTGCCTTACTCGTATCCTTTTAACCTGTCAGTTGTCTGTATTAGTACTTCTGGAAGTAAGAGAAGAATTGAATTGTTTTTGTTTTTCCTTTTTTGTTGTTGTTTTGGCCCTGAATCAAGGCTGCTGGCTTGCTGTAGCCACTGGTTTCAAACAGGCGCCCAAAAAAAATGTCTTCCTATGGTCTGTTGGCTGTTCGATTGCTTTAGACTAGAACAGCCAATTCAGTTGGAAGCAACAAGCAAACCTCAAACTACAATAAGGCCACTGTCTGAAATAAGACTGATCCCTTCAGAATCACATACTTGAGTAGTTCCAATTCCACGATGATCCTTAAATCTTATATTCTGAATTTAGACATAATTTGCTGCTGACTTTGTGTTATATTATCCTAGTGGTCTACTCCTGCATTAATTATTCAGCTGCTTTTGGTTCGCTAACAGCTGACTACTAGTTGTGATGTGCAGAAGAAAAGTTATCTACTAAAAATTCAAGCCCCATGAGTTTAAAAGCTAGTTTTTACTTTGAGGCTAAAGTCCAGCAGTTCCCCCTTAATATGGTGGTGTATTCCTACAGTAAATTTAAGGTGCTTTAGATTATTTATGTACAGACTATGATACTGCACATGGAGTTCAGGTGTGCACCTTGATGTTTTCTTCTAAATAGAAGTATTTCCAAGGAAAATGGAAATAAATAGGGAGCTGTCACCTACCATTCTATATATCTTATGTACTCTTCTGCAAATTATTCATTATTTTTAATGAAGCATACAAAATGGCGGGCCTGCTGACTTACTAAAAGTCTGCTTTTAACACTTCTTTTTAGTTCTCATGTCCTGGAACGGCTGATCTTGCCTTTCCGCAAATCTTGCTTGTCTCCTTTGACTGCATCTTTAGATATTTGCCAGGATACCAATCAGCTTCTATTTAAGCTGTGCCAAGGGTCAGAAGAAGCACCCTGCAGCAAGCCAGTGCCTGTAAGCCTCTCCGAAGACCCCTGCTGCCCACTCCATCTCCAGCTACCACCTCAGATGTATGTTCCTGAACAGGTACTGTCTGTTCCCGAGGAGCTGGAAGCTGCTTCCATGGATCTGTACTTGAGCGCAGCTGAACTCCGGCCCACAGAGAGCTTGCCGCTGGAGTTCAGTGATGTAAGTGAATTGTAATGCAGCACCTGCCCATGGCACTTCAGAAGGCACAGTTACCTCTAACCTGGGTATGAGTACTTCAGTAATGACATGGGTTGAAGCTACATGTAAATGAGTAAGGGGGGAGAGCTCTGATACATCAAAAACATGGATTATCTAAGAGAAGCAGGCACCATGGGCATGGTGAACAGGGCTGACATTTGGGTGCAGGAAAAAGTGTGTCACTTGAAAAAGTAGGTTGCTAATGCCATGCCTGTTGATATTTCTAGAGGACTTAAATTAATTTGATACATTAAAATAAAGCAGACCCTATTCTCAGGTTTGCAGTCTAAATAATAGACTAAACTAACAACTGAAGGGGAACAGAGTGAAAACTCAAGAGGTTCAAGATCAAGCTGATTGAGGAGGTGAGTGTTTATCAAACATTTAGAGGGCTACCGAGAGACTGCCCGGCATAAGAAGCAAGAAAGGGGGCTGTTGGGGCACGAAGAATGTCATTTTGGATTAATAGAAGACTTTCTGGAGGAACAAAGAGGGGGGTAAAGAGATTAGTGGGTGTGAGAAAATGAAGATACTTGAAAGTTCTTTTTATAAAAATAGAAGGGAGAGCTAAAGTAGAGAATGGAGGGTTAATATGATCAAATGCTTCTTCCTCCATGTTAAATAGAGGCACTTACACTTAGTTTTCTTTGATACATTGACTTTGTATATGCATGTGGTTTTTTTGTGTGTGGGGGGGGACACTTGGAATGTGTGGTCTTCCAGCTGCTTGCAGAGGTGGTACATTCCTTGGAGGTGTGCTGTTTTGGAATATGTAGTTTCAGCTTTGTCTAGAAAAGCAGCACATAAATATTTTAAAATAAATAGATTAAGAACAAAATTATGGGTTCTTCAGTGTGTATTTGGAGCAAACACTTGTATTTGTGTAGGGCAGTGAATTGATGACCTGTTATGTTCCTTGCCCTGACTGAATTTTAAGTGAAGGAATTTTGTCGATTCATATAAAGGCATCTTGTTGGGAAAGACTAGAACACCAAAGGGTTAATTGGACCATTTGTAACCCTTTGAAAACATCAGACCTTTAAAATCCGTATTTAAAAGCTTTTTTTTTTTAAAGCAGCTTTTTCTCTATCCCATAAGGGTTTGTGTGGGTTATAATCCTTGGATTACTAGGATGGCCTGTGTGTTTGCTAAATCTATGTACTTTATAAAAAAACAAAACATTGTAGACACAGCATGCTGACTGAAATGTCTGTCTTCTAAAAATAATAGTGTAAAATCAGCTAGCAGTTTTCATTCTAGGGCCAGCTCTGAAAGTGGTTCTGAAAATAGTGAGGGTGTCAAGCTTGTGCTGAACATAAGGACATTTGTGGAGACGTGTGTAATGGGGGATATTGAGTCCTATCAGGCCATACTCTTCTGTATGGATCCTCTTCCCATTCATGCAGCATACATCCCACTGTAGGGAGAGAGTTGGAGGTCTGCCACATAGTTCAGCAAGGTCTATTGGGTACAGTGGTGCCTCGCAAGACGAAATTAATTCGTTCCGCAAGTCTTTTCGTCTTGCGAGTTTTTCGTCTTGCGAAGCACGGTTTCCCATAGGAATGCATTGAAAATCAATCAATGCGTTCCTATGGAAACCGCCTTCAGACCAGGTCCGGGACAGTCTGTCCCCCGACCTCTTCTGAAGGCCGACGTGGGGGGGCGAAAGTCTTTGCTTCCCCCCCCCCTTCCCGGGACAGCGGAGACTTCTCCGCTGTCCGGGGCGATCTTAAAATGCTGGCGGGCGGCAGCGCTGCCGCCCGCCAGCATTTTAAAATCCCCCGGGAAGGCAGGCAGGGGGGACAAAGACTTTTGCCCCCCACCCGCCTTCAGAAGAGGTCCAGAGGGCTCTCCAAGCTGCGGATAGCAGCCTGCTGCCCCGCGCGAGGGGCAGACATTCGCAGCTTGGGGAGCCCTGCAGGACTTCCCCGCAGGGCTCTCCAAGCTGCGGATAGCAGCCTGCTGCCCCGCGCGAGGGGCGCTCTTAAGCAGAGCGCCCCTCGCGCGGCGCAGACATTCGCAGCTTGGGGAACCCTGCAGGACTTCCCCGCAGGGCTCTCCAAGCTGCGGATAGCAGCCTGCTGCCCCGCGCGAGGGGCGCTCTTAAGAAGAGCGCCCCTCGCGCGGCGCAGACATTCGCAGCTTGGGGAATCCTGCAGGACTTCCCCGCAGGGCTCTCCAAGCTGCGGATAGCAGCCTGCTGCCCCGCGCGAGGGGCGCTCTTAAGCAGAGCGCCCCTCGCGCGGCGCAGACATTCGCAGCTTGCGCGAGGGGCAGACATTCGCAGCTTGGGGAGCCCTGCAGGACTTCCCCGCAGGGCTCTCCAAGCTGCGGATAGCAGCCTGCTGCCCCGCGCGAGGGGCAGACATTCGCAGCTTGGGGAGCCCTGCAGGACTTCCCCGCAGGGCTCTCCAAGCTGCGGATAGCAGCCTGCTGCCCCGCGCGAGGGGCGCTCTTAAGCAGAGCGCCCCTCGCGCGGCGCAGACATTCGCAGCTTGGGGAACCCTGCAGGACTTCCCCGCAGGGCTCTCCAAGCTGCGGATAGCAGCCTGCTGCCCCGCGCGAGGGGCGCTCTTAAGAAGAGCGCCCCTCGCGCGGCGCAGACATTCGCAGCTTGGGGAATCCTGCAGGACTTCCCCGCAGGGCTCTCCAAGCTGCGGATAGCAGCCTGCTGCCCCGCGCGAGGGGCGCTCTTAAGCAGAGCGCCCCTCGCGCGGCGCAGACATTCGCAGCTTGGGGAACCCTGCAGGACTTCGCCGCAGGGCTCTCCAAGCTGCGGATAGCAGCCTGCTGCCCCGCGCGAGGGGCGCTCTTAAGAAGAGCGCCCCTCGCGCGGCGCAGACATTTGCAGCTTGGGGAACCCTGCAGGACTTCGCCGCAGGGCTCTCCAAGCTGCGGATAGCAGCCTGCTGCCCCGCGCGAGGGGCGCTCTTAAGCAGAGCGCCCCTCGCGCGGCGCAGACATTCGCAGCTTGGGGAACCCTGCAGGACTTCGCCGCAGGGCTCTCCAAGCTGCGGATAGCAGCCTGCTGCCCCGCGCGAGGGGCGCTCTTAAGAAGAGCGCCCCTCGCGCGGCGCAGACATTCGCCGCTTGGGGAATCCTGCAGGACTTCCCCGCAGGGCTCTCCAAGCGGCGAATGTCGGCCCCGCGCGAGGGGCGCTCTGCTTAAGAGCGCCCCTCGCGCGGGGCAGCAGGCTGCGCACCTTCCCCTCTGTTCCCGGACCTGTCCTGAAGGCTTGCGGTGGGAGGAGGGCTTTCCACCCCACCGCCAACATTCAGAATGCTGTTCTGAATGTGGCGGTGGGGAGGAAAACCCTCCTCCCACCGCAAGCCCCGGGAACAGAGGAGAAGCGCTGCGCACCTTCCCCTCTGTTCCCGGACCTGTCCTGAAGGCTTGCAGTGGGAGGAGGGCTTTCCTCCCCACCGCCAACATTCAGAATGCTGTTCTGAATGTTGGCGGTGCGGAGGAAAAACCCTCCTCCCACCGCAAGCCCCGGGAACAGAGGAGAAGCCCTTCGCGCCTTCCCCTCTGTTCCCGGACCTCCCACCGCAAGCCTTAGGACAGGTCCGGGAACAGAGGAGAAGGCGCGCTGCGCTTCCCCACTGTCCCCGGAGATTTCCCTATGGGCTTTCGTCTTGCGAAGCAAGCCCATAGGGAAATTCGTCTTGCGAAGCCGCTAAAAAATCGGAAAACCCTTTCGTCTTGCGGGTTTTTCGTTTAGCGAGGCATTCGTCTTGCGGGGCACCACTGTACAGTGAGCACTGATCAGATTAGTTTCTCATATATAACTTGTTCTGAAGTGCAAGCACTGGGATGGTGGCTTTATCATGTGGTTGCAAATGGGGGCATTTTCTGTGGGGAGTAGAGTGTATTAATGAGCTTCTGTGTGGGCCTTTAATGTCTTTTCCAAGAGGAACGTTAGGGCTTAATCCCGGCTGCTTTCTGGGTTACACTGGATTCCAGCTGCAAAGCCCTAGGCAGCTTTGTATCATCCCTGATGACATTTATGCCATTATTTTGCTGTTTCAATTAAAATCAATCTCCCTAGATAGAAGTGTCCATATATTTGTTCTGAAACTATTCTGTTTGAAGTAGAACCTTGTCAAGAGGCAGTTAGGATCTGTCTCATTTTATCAAAGTGGCTGTTCTGGAATTGTAAGTATCTCCTTTCTCTGCCCACAAAAGTGACTGTTAAGCTAAAAAGCAGACTCTGTATCCCTTTTAATAAACTAAGGATGCCAGTCTGATTTTCATGTTTACTTTCAGCACATGCTGACTTTGTTTGATTCCTGCTTCCTTTCAGAAGAAGCTGAAATACTATTAGGAATGGGTTAAGGGAGGGGGACTGGAAACACCCTGTTTAGCCACATCTCAAAACGGTTTGTTTGGTTTTCTCTGTGACAGGACTTGGATGTTGTTGGGGATGGCATGCAATGCCCCCCTTCTCCTCTGCTCTCTGATCCTTCTACTTCTCTTGAGAACCAGTTAAACAAAAGTGTTGCTGAAATCCCCACAAATGTGCCACCAAGTGAAGAGCTTGCTCAACAAGGACTTCTGAACCAGGCAGCACAGCCAGGCAGAGGGTTTTTCCCCAGACAAACTGCATTTCCTGCTTCAGAGTTGCTACAAGAGCTACCCTCACAGGTACTGATCTGGGCTTGGAATAACCTGCATGGGATTCTGGATGGGAGTCAGTAGATCCTTTTAATGAGTGCATTAAGGTTTGCTGGCGAAGGTCTTGCCTCCACTAAAGTCCCATGAGATTGCCTGTTCTGTAAAGATTTTCTTGAAGTCAGCCTGAATACGTGCGTAGGCTAGCTCCTAAGGAAAAGGCAACCCGTGCTTGTTTGTCAAGAGGATTAGCCATCTGCTCATTGTATGTGTTGGAGGAGGGAAGAAGACCGTCCCCCAGCCGTGTAACATTGCACAGCTGGCCTGGCGCATTAATGCAGGGATGGGAAGTGGGTTAGGAGCTGGCAGGTGGCTGATGCTGTTTGTTTGAGTTTCCAGAACTGTGATTGGGTTATTACTATTTCTTTAATGTTTTCTCATCTTGCTTTTTTGGTTGCATTCTGCTTAAAAATATATTAACATGAGTTCGGCTTATACCTGTTTGTTGTGCGCATATGAGTTCTCTCACTTCTGCTTTCTCAAGATGAGACTGTTTTCCTCCCATGCCCTCCAAAATGGTTGTCTTACCAACCAGGAATCAAAACCGATCCATTCTGCAGGCCTTGAATTGAAGGCTAATGGTTTGCAGTAGCCATTGGTTTCAAGCAGGTGCCCAGAGGAAATGTTCCCCATGGTCTGTTGGCTGTTCTGAATGTTTGAATGGAATAGTCAATTCACTGGGGAGTAACATCAAACAATGGGGGAGAAAGCACCTTCTCTGGCCTGGGTATGACCTGATTCTAGAGTTGCTGTATTGCATCCTTTGCATTGGAACACACTAGGTCCAGTTTCTGTAAAAAAGGAATAGGATACGATTGTCAATTTTATCCTCTCTGTTTCTACTAGAATATACAGCATCTTGTGACAACTGGGCCAGGACTGGAGGAGGGTAAAAAGGAAGAACCTGCAACCAATGGGAATTCAGAACCAGCTTCCATCAGCTGATAAAACTCAAAACAGATGGCAATTCCCCCCCCCCAAAGATGAAGCATCTGCTACTCTTGGACTCCTGGTTCTGTGTGTTCCTCCATCTCCATGTTAAATATTTCTAGATTAGTGAAATCTCTTTCTGGAAGGCCACATGGCTGGCAGATTTTGGGTGCTTTTCTAGTGGCCTTCAGATCTTGTTCAGTTGATAGCCTTTTAGGGTTGGTTGGTTTTTAATAATTCTGGTACTGCTATAAATTCCAATAAGGCATGAGAGACTCTCAATGTTTAATGAATACAAACACTGAGGAGCCACACCTAGTTTATATTCGTAGTCCTAAATTCATAATAAAAGGGGATGGCTTGGAAAACTGGATTATTGGGAATATGTTTTAAGTCGTGGGCTTGTCCATGCTAAAGAGGTTTTTGAACTGTGCACTTGCCTGGTGATGTTTGATGGTGTCAATGCTGCACAGCTATTCCTTCTTTTTCTTTCTTTCTGGCATTTAAGTCTGTAATCAAATATCCACCTGTAGCTTTAACTTGTGTACATATCCCATGTAGTATAATAAAGACACTGGATAATGTTTATAACTTGCTTTTACAACTATGACTTTGATTGGTACATAAGAAGAGCTGTACTGGATCAGACCAAAGGTCCACCTAGTCCAACATACTGTTTTCACAGTGGCTTACCAAGTGCCTATGAGTAGCCTAGAATCAGGACGGGTATAATAGCCCTCTCTTATGCATGACCCCCAGCAACGGGTATCCAGAGGCATACAGTCTCTGATACGGGAGGTAAGTATGTAGCTATAATGATTAGCAGCCATTGATAGCTTTATTCTCTGTGCATTTATCTAATCCCTTTCCAAAGCTGTCCCCCTTGGTGGCATTCCATCTTGTAGTAAATTCTGTAATTTTAACTGATTCCTTATGTTTGTCTGGCTCTTCCAAAAATCATCCCAAAAGAAAAGGGGTGGGGTGTTAAATGAGAGGCACTTATTTGCATCTTTTGTGGAGTTGTGGCAAAGCAGAAGCCAGCGTCCAAGCTGAAATGGGGGCTGTCCTAAAAAAAGAAGTAAACTTGGACTCCCTTCTTTGTTTTCCATGTTTGCAGGGAACAGTGAAAAAATGTGTAAACCATTGGTCCTCTTCATTATAATGTTGGTGCTAATGCTTGTCATGCAACATTAGAAAGATGCCTATAGACTTTGAACAGACAACTTGCATGTTAAGTGGGTCACCTTGGCGGTGGTGGAAAGATTAGCACAACTTCAACAGAAGCTGCCTAATCAAATGTAAATTGCAGGTGGACATTTTTCAGGACATATCAGAACTTAACTTAATATATGAACAGTTCAGACACATACTGCTGGATACATGTCTAGAAAGTTTGATAATGTGTTTTAGCACTTGTACAACAAATCTCGTATCCTTCAACAATGGAGTTCTTTATCACTGGTGACAGAAGTACTTTGACTATAATAATACTCTTACAGGAAGTTGTATAATTAGATGAGCAGTGAGACTAGGAAAAGAAAAGAAAATATATTGGAGCCAATAAGAAAATTGTTTGGCCACCTTGGTAGTTAGGCAATGGGTAGGATGGTGGGAGAGCAAGCTGAGCTTGGCTTGGGCTGGAACTGCTTTGCAGTAGTACAGGGAGACAAGTATAGTTTCCTTATTCATACTTGGTGCAGTGTTGCCAATCCTGAAAGATTTGATGGACATCTGAAATCCTGTCCCCTGGTGCCTTTTTACATATGTCAGACTAAATAATTGCCTGAAGATGAGTGCAACTTCTGTTCTCAGAACTGTGTTTTTATATACGTATATGTTGTACAAGAGAGGAATAACTTGAGGTGATTTGCTATGTAATCGTATAATTATAAAGTCTTGGGCAAATACAAACTTGTATGTTCTCAAGTGACTTGAGCACAGATTGTTCAGAGCATTGGATTTGGGGTGTGTATATAACTGCTGTGATAAATGACTTCTCTCAGGGTTGTGGAATGTGGATCATGTGTTCCTGAGCTGTCCAAACCCTACAACATCAAGCAGAAACACACACTTTCATGTTTCACCCTTTATTACACCAAATCTTGAAAAACAGGCACTAAGTTTGGAGAGAATGGTACTAAAAGAAGATCAGCAAGGTCCTGTGGGAGATTCTAGCTTTTCACTTCCTATATCTGGTAACTCTATTAACTTTGTTTGCTTATGTATATTTCTCTGCCTTCTCTGTTAAGGAAATAACCCGAGCTAAAGTCAAAAGTATTGACAAGGCTCATATCCTTATATTGGTTCTCTCTTTCAATTTCCCTGCTTGGGATTGTGTGACAATTATGCATTTTGCCTTTCCCTTGATAGGGTATACTCATGAACATCACATGATTAAATATTTGTGAATGTTGTGAGGAGGGAGCAAATCATTTATTCTAACTCAGTACATTTTAAACTATTGCTGAATAGAACAAAGGAATTGTAAGCCATAAATCTATTATTTGACTTTAGTCCATCTTGTGGACCAATGTATAAAGGAAAAAATGGTTAAACTATAATAAGTGAGGATTGTTTCAATCCAGAGTCTGCTCCAAATGATTCCACTCTCCTCATCCCTTGCTACCAGACTGACTTTAACAACTTATTAGTTACAAGAAATAGTAGACTGGGCAGGTTCTTATAGCCTTCCTATTAGAACAATCTTAATATACTTTAATGCCAAGGCTCAGCTTGGTGATTTGGTCAGGGATTTAAAATATTAAAAGACTTATTTAGGAAAAAAATTCAGAACAAGCAGAAACAATAGCATTCTAAATTTAAACCGTTTAAAATGGGAAATTATCTTCAGGTTACAGAATCAGAATCTGCAAAAGCAGACCTGGCATTTTCATAAGCAAAGTTTATGAAGCTAGTCACTTGAGGCAGCTTCTACCTGAACAGATAAGACTTCATAATTATATAAGTATCGTTAGAGATGACCTCCTTTCCATCATGGAAGTCTGTACTAACAAGGCTTTGCAATAAGCCTTCAACCCTGTCGAGGAAAGCAGAAAATTAAGAACCTTGCCAGTTGCATATTGCAGTTATCACCAAATCTCATATGTCCATAGTGAATTATAAAGAAATAAAAATCTGAGCATAGTTCAGGAAAAAGGAAAGCAAAGAAAACCCAAAAATTGTTGAGCCTTTTTACAAAAATGCCAAAACAGAAGATCCAAAAATGCCAAAACACAAGATCCAAGACAAAGGACGAACTTTCAGAAATTTCCTCCGAACGTCAGTTCCACCATTGAAATCCGGCAGTATGGCAGCAATAGTTATTTATGAACTTTTCTACAATTGATATAAGAGAATGAGTTGTTCTGGGACATTGGATATGTAACAAAGGATTCAGTGCTGTATTGAGCTCCCGTTTGTGCTAGGCTTCTGTTGACCTCATTGATGGAGGGGACTGAAAGGCAGGAGGAGTTGAGCAGAGGCCTTCATTGCTCTGGGGGCATTTCAGTGGCCTCCATCAAGTCAGTTGTAGGCACATCTAGAAAACAAACCCATAGCTTTACAAAAGGGCTAGGGCTCCATACTCTGGATATATCTCTGATGATTCCCAACCTCACCACCCCTATCTCCCTCTTGCCCACAGCACAAATGTGCCACTGCTTGGTGTTAAGGCAGAGAGCCTACAGAGTTGGCAAGCCCTCAAGGGTGCGAGGGCTCCATCTCCGGCAGACACAGTTGTCTTTAGGGTGTAGATCTCCCAGAGGTGGGAGATGCCAGGAGGGTGCTACCACTAAGAAGTCCTGCCCTTTGTGGTAGCCAACCCAGCATCAAATAATTACTTCTGTGAAGCTTCCCTTTTTCATAAGCCACACAAGTATACAAATAGTACACTAAAGTCTGAGAACATGAGCCCAAGGTGTCTTACAAAATACAGAAATATTTTACCTAGGGCCTGAATATTTTTTTATATGCATCCAACCTGTACTATTTTAGTCCTATGTCATGGGTTGTTGGGCTTTTAGGGTTGCTGTTGGTTTTTGTGGCAATATTGTTTGATTATATCCTTTCCAACTTGTGTTAACAAGTTCCACAATTTAGAAGAGTAACATTCCCCTTTTTAAACTTACACAGTGGATGCTTTGCTCAGGCTCGCTAAAGTCTCAATAATACGTTTTTAAAGGTAATTCCCTTTAGGCACGACAAAAAGTATAAAAAGTATAAAAAGAGTTTACTCCCTCACATTCTATTCACAATTGGATCCCAGAAGGCAGACTTAGCTTAGAAAAGTAATGTACACCTGGAAACTATCCCATAAGGCGACAGTCCCTTTGTCCTCTCTTGTCTGCAAACCAAGAGGGAATCTTGGACTAAGCAGATGTTGCTTCTTCGAGGAATGTAGTCAGAGAGAGATGGCGGCCAGTCCTATGCTTTTGTTACCTGCACAGGTGAGGCCACACCCACCTATAGTCACATGCAGAGGAAGTCTGTCCCAGACAGGAGAAACAGGAAGTTCCGACTGGCTGGTCCAGGCACCGCCTTTTTATGTCCACTCTAGGGATGCTGTACTTGACTTCTCTTGTGTTTCACATCCCACAGTTTTCTGTATCTTCTTGTTTTCTGTATCTTTATTTTCGTTCTTGTGAATTACAATAGTACCTCGGGTTACATACGCTTCAGGTTACAGACTCCGCTAACCCAGAAATAATACCTCGGGTTAAGAACTTTGCTTCAGGATGAGAACAGAAATCGTGCGGCGGTGGTGTGGCAGCAGCAGCAGTGGGAGCCCCATTAGCTAAAGTGATGCTTCAGGTTAAGAACAGTTTCAGATTAAGAACGGACCTCTGGAACTAATTAAGTACGTAACCAGAGGTACCACCGTATGTGGAAATTGTTCAGTTATGTTGTGTATTTTTGTGTTTATGATGACTTTTGTTATGTGGTAGTTATGTATTTTTTCATGTTGTAGGCCACTTGGAGCATGGTTTGAACCTTAGAAAGTCAGTATACAAATAAAATTATGTATGTATGTATGTATGTATGTATGTATGTATGTATGTATCATTAAGGTTCTGGACTCAAAACATTTACCCCAGTAATAGTATCACCAGCGTGGGTTCAAAAGTGACTTCACACCGGAGTAAATAGTTTATGGGGTGCAAAGGAAACCTGGAGAGATGGGGGTTTTGTGGGAAACCCCCTCCCTGGCATGCCCCATTTAAGGTCAGTGGAGCAACGACTGCATTCTGATCTCCAGCGATCTGAGCGATTGTTGCCGGGTGGGGAAGGATCTCAGGAACCCGCTCAAGCCCAGGCTCCATCTGGAAAGCAAAACAACCTCTTTCCTTGCCTGCTCCTCAAGCGTGCCCAAGCCTTTCCCCCTTTGGCAACCGTTGCAAGCCCTGCTGTTGCTGCTTCCTCGGGGCTACTCGACTCGCTAGGCACGGAGAGAGCTGAGCTCAGCCTTGGAGGCCCGAGCCCCGCTCCGAAATGAGAAACATCTGGCGCCGAGCGAGCTTGGACCAAGCGCCCATTGGCTGCCGCGGGTCAGGATGCAGGGAGGAGTCCCCACCGTTTTAAAGCCGTGATGACATCACTTTCTTCTGGAGTGGCCTTGGGAGGAAGGCAGAGTCTCGCTGCAAGTCCCGGCAAAGGGCACCCTTTTGTGGCATGACAGCATCGTCCGCGATTGACGCCGGGGTGAGTCCGGAGCAGTCCTTTCTTCCCCGCAGCACCGATCTGGATTTCCTTTTCCACCTCCCCCTGGAAGACTTTTAACTCTTGCAGGCCGTTTGTGGGTGCATTAAGGGAAACGTTGCAGGCCCCACAATGCAGCCTTGGGTAGCGTTAGCCCGAGCTGGCTGCACGGCGGGGAATGTGTCGGGGGAATACAGTAACATGCAAGGAGCAATATCCCCTCTGGCAGCCGTGTAGAGCGCCTGCCCGGGCCCCTTTCCAAGAACGAGGGTCTGTCTCTTTAAAAAACCTTGGTTTGGTTGCAGAGCCCTGACTTTAACCCTTTCCGTACTGGAGAGGCGTCTGTTGAAGGGGGTCTGGAGGAAAGACAGCGGCCCATAATAAGACCCCATCTTGCCAGGCAGGGGCAATGATATCTGGAGGGAGATGGATATTTATCTGTCGCTTCTTTCGTGGCGCGCCAGGGCGGTTTGCAATCCTGTGCAGCAGACAACCTGCTCAGAAGCCAGACCTGTTTTCAATCGCACTTACCCTCGATTAGTATTTCAGCCTAAAGTAGGTTTGGGTTGCGTACAGTAAATGAGAACGTCTGGATTTCAGAAGAGCCTGCTACTAAGACATAACGATTTCGGGGCAACGGTGCATTGGAGAGACGTCCGCAGCGTCCCAATACGGAGACCCCTGCAAGTAAAACGGCTTGACGTCGGGAATTTCCCCCTATTTTGCAACTTCCTCTGCAAAAAAAAGCGTTCTTTGGGGAATCCATCATTGTTGCAGCTCTTTCTGGGCCAAAGCGCGTCTCCTCCCCGCCCCATGTGGGGTTCTGCTTCGTGGGGAAAGGGAGATGGGAGTGGATGAGTCCCATCTCATTTCCGCAGCCCTGGAGGCTCCTTTTGCCAGCTGACTCCTGCTGCTCTGGCCAAGGGCGCGCTCGGTTGCTGCAGCCCCAAAGCGCCACAACCGGGCGCGCCTGCCTGCCTGCCAGGCTTGGAGCGGGTCCCGCGGAGATCGGGGGCGCTGCCTTCCGATCCAACGCGCCCAGGCCCCCCCCCCCGCCATGCACGCGCGCGCACCGATTTGGGAGGAAACCCCAACTAACTCGGAGGAACTTCTGAGCGAGCTGGCGCAGCACTGAATGGCCGCCAGTTCTGCTCCCCACCCGCAGAATACAGTGCTGCCTTCCGGGATTACCGACCCGTTATCTGCCCCTCCTCCCCCACTCCTCATCCTAAAGCTCCCTAGTTACGCATGCGTGAACCGACCCCTTTCTCTCCCCCCCCCCCCGGCCAGCGCTTCCTTTCTGCATGTTTGGAAGGGATCCGCTCAATCCTTGCATGAAGGACTTCTGGTCGGAGGAAGCCTGGCCGCAGGAACAGCAGAGGTATATTGGGAAGGAGGGGAGCAACTGCTTTAGCCAGTGGCGTAGCGTGGGTTGTCAGCACCCGGGGCAAGGCAAGTAATTTGTGCCCCCTAACCCGTGGATTTGCGCCCCCTAACCCGTGGATTTGCGCCCCCTAACCCTAACCCCCAGATGTTGCGGCCGGCCCCCCCTGCACCCCCCCCCACGCTACGCCACTGGCTTTAGCCAACCGCTGTTGTGATGCGGCAGGCACATCTGTATGAAACGCTGCTCTCTAATAAGCTGCATTGCAACTGCTCTTCTGCTTGAAATAATCATCTCCGTAGCCTCCGACCAACGCAAGAGACAGGGTCCTTGCTGCTTTCTCTACCGCCTTATTGAAACCCTTCCCTGCCCACCTGCTTTGGTTTGCCTTATCTGTGAAATGGGTTTAATGTGAGGAGGGCCATATAGTCCCATATCCTTGCTCTATGGAGACATAGATTGAATTACCTTCTCTTGCCTACTGTTTCTGTCTTTCAACGAGTGAAGTCCTCTCTTCCCATGAAAACAGGGAGTGATTTATTTGTTGAATTTAGCTGTATTGTATGGCTGTTAAAAGCACAGGAGCTGCCCCCCCCCAAAAAAAGAGAAAAGAAACCCACATTTGGCAATCAGAGCCTTGCCACAGATTCTGACAAACTTGAGGCAAGTTAGTTTGCCATTTCTTCTCCAAATATGCACCAACCTACAAGATCTGCATATTTGAGTGACTTATGTGATGGATGCAGAATGTGGCAGTTGAAAACCCTTGTATGCCAGTTTCATCCTCTTGGGATAAAAGCTGGATAAATATGACTTTTCTCAATTTTACCAGGTCCAGGGTTAACTAGATCTGCACTGTCCTTTGCCTTCCATTGCAGCATGATATATCGAAACAGTAAAATCATCTAGCACAGCTTTTCCCAACCTCCAGATATTTTGGACTTCATTCTCTGACAGAGCACTAGATTGGGAAAGGCTGGGAAAGGAGGCACTTTTAAAGACTGGCAAATTTATTGTGATCCATACTTTTGTGGCATGGAGCCCCCTTCATCAGATGCATTGATGTGCAGTCTTCAGTGGGCAAACATGTACACAACTCACCAACTGAAGATAACACATCATGCATCTGATTGACTAGAATGCACTTGAACAGATTGTGGCATAAGCTTTCATAAAGTGCCACAAGAATCTCTTGTTTTTGCTGCTACCGACCTGCGTGCTTAGCCTTCTGGGTGCTGGCATGAGTTCAGTATGAATTTTGTGCTGGAGCACTGCTTTGCAATGCAGCCTATGAGTTGTAAGAGCAAATAAGTTATGGGTGCTGAGATACTTCAGGGATGGAACCTGGTTTAGTAAATGGGATGCAAGGCACTATTGTTGTCAAGATGATATCTACAAGCTGCTAAGGTTTTGTTGCTAACTTATAAGGCCTTGAATAACCCAGCTACCTAAGAAAGTGCCTACTTCCATACAGATAGTCAGTCCATTTGCCTAGGCCAGAGCTTTCCAAACTTTTCATGTTGGTGACACACTATTTAGACACAGTAATTCAGTTTTACTAGCAAACCAGAGGTTATACCAACCCCTTTCCAGGCCCAGGAGCATTTGCGTGACACACCATGTAGCTATGCCACATCTAGTGGAGATGCATCTTATGGCAACTCAAAGTAGGGTCTTTTCTATGGTGGCCCCTACTTAACTATTTATGCAGACATTTCCAGCCACTGATTCTTGGTACTGACTTTGCTGAGCTGTGGATATTTTGTCTTAAGTTTTTTTCTTATTTTACTGTACTAGTTTTATTTCATATTTTTTTTTGCTTTATTGTGTTTCATGATAAAATAATAAATAGATACTATTGAATCCCCCCCCTCACATGCCCTTCCCTCTTAAGAAGCAATTACTCTGACTTTTTATTGAGTGTAAGTTTGTACATGTAGTTGATGTAGTTGTGCATGAATGGACTTGGAGAATTCCTGATAAGGGGGGAATTGTGTTGACCACCCATACAGACATGCTGTCTGTGCTCCTTTGCAAACTGAGCATTGGGTATAAGCATGGACAAGAGCCATCACAACCCACACTGAGCGTAAAAGTGAAGTCACTGGAACATTGACGTGCTGCCGTTTCCCTATGAAACTGTGTTTGGAAAAAGAGAAAAAAGATGCCTGTCCAAAATATTTTAGCATTACGTGGATTCTATCCTGCACTGTTCATTGCCTAGTGCTGCTGGTATTTCAGACAGTCCCAAGTGTAAGGCTGTCACTTGTATGTACCCAGGAAATCCTGACAAGGAAATCTGTCTAAAGCAGTGGTTCTCAACTGGTGGTCTATGGATCCCAGCGGGTTCGCATAACCCACCGGGGGGGGGGGGTCTGTGGCACCATTCACATAATGAGAAAAACCTCAGAGGTATAAAAAATTTCAAAAGTAGGGGGTACATGGTTCCGCTTTTGAAAAACGGGATCTGCTGATTGGGAAGCACTAGTCTGAAGTAAAGCTTGGGTACCTGTGGCTCTCCAGATATTGTTGGACTCCAGTTCCCATCAGCCCTAGCCAGCATGACAAGTGGTCAAGGATGATGGGAGTTGTAGTCCAAATATCATTGGGATAGCCCCAGGTTCTTCCTGGCCATGATGTAGAGCAGGCTTCCTCAGCCTCGGGCCTCCAGATGTTTTTGGCCTACAACTCCCATGATCCCTAGCTAGCAGGACCAGTGGTCAAGGATGATGGGAACTGTAGTCTCAAAACATCTGGAGGCCCGAGGTTGAGGAAGCCTGATGTAGAGCATCATCTTAAGCTGATGATTGGAGTCACAGTTCAGCAACAGCTGAAGGGCCAAAGGGGAAGCAGGACAGTGTGTGTGGGGGGGGGTGTCTGGTAAGAGCATAATTTAGGAATGGTGAAGGGGACCACGGTGGTAAATGTTGGTAGTGAGAAATCTTAACAGGATAGCCATTTCAGGACTCAAAAAGGCATTGGCTATCTTTTACAGCTACATGCCCATGGGAAGGACAGGAGGTGCCTCTGGAGAGAATCTGTGGCAGTTTAAACTTCTCCTTTCTTGCATTTACTGCGGAAATATTGGAGAAAGAAGCTTCTAACATGGTGCCTGATCTTTTCACATAATGTGGGACAGACGACCCAAATTCTGAGGGCGTTTTCAGAGGAGTCTACCTCTTCTACTTGTCCCAACCTGACTATTTAGGGTGTGGGCTCAGCACCCTAAATACACTCTAGAGAGTCTTGCTTCGGGTGGCAGTCAGTGTCAAGCCCTCTAGATTGTTTCTGCAGCACTGGGAGAGAGTGTTTTTATTTCATCTTCCAAGAGGATCTTGGCTTTTCTCAGGCATCCGTTGAGCCAGATAAAGCGGCGGCATCCCAGCCGCTGAATCTGATGCCTTAAGCCATGACCTCCTTTTGTCTCTGACATCTGTCGGAGGCTGAAGTAGCCCCCATCAGTTCCTGGAGGTTCGAAAGCCACTACTATGTAGCAGGAGTGGGCACACACTGACTCCACAGGCAGTTCCCTTCAGGGATGATAGCAACCTGCCTGTAATTTTGCAGTAGCACTCAGTTCGTGGCGGTTGCACTCCCAAACATTCACTGCATCACCAGTGCCAGAGTTGACACAGTTTGTGCCTGCCACTCATCCCTGGAAATGTTTGAAGAGGAGCTGCTTCACAGGAACAGCACCTGAAAGAGGCATCTGATTACACCACTTCCTTGTCGTTGCAACTGAAACAGGCTCCAGGGGCATAGATGGGCTCGTCTGAAATCCCACATCCTCAGTTCTGAGAGAAGAGACCAGGAATCCTGGCTCCCAATAATACCTTTATTTTCTCCCCTCAATTCCAACACCATCCATGTTACTGCAGCAGGTGTCTGTACAGGTAGATTTCTTACAAATTAAACCACTATATCACTTTTCATGTAAACACAAAAACAAAAAAGTTACAGAACCTTCTTGTCTTTACAATTAGGCTGCTGAATTCAGCTGGCCATCCATCCATGTGGCAGAAAGAGGTGGGCAGAGACCTGACAATGGGAGAATGGATTTAAATCTTGCAAGTGCTGGTACTATTTTTAAAATGCTCCTTCTAGGTAAAAAAACAAAGCTCTTAGCTCAGAAGCCAGGCTTGTAGGGAGAGAGTGTGTAGCATATCCCTCTCCTTGGTTTGCAAGATTTCTACCACCTAGGAGGCTGTAGTATTTGGTTTGGTGCACACGGTGTTTTTACAGAGAGTTGTATTCTGAAGTGTGAAAAATACGTAGAGAAAGTTGCAAGTTGTACCGTCTGTCCTATCCTTGTGGGATTTTTTTCTTCCTGATTTCTCTGTGCCTGAGCAGCAAATTTAAGTCCAGGTGTTAAGACCCTCCAAGCTGATCATTTCTTCTAGAGCCCCTCACTGTTCACTCTTAGCTATTTAATGACGCTGAATGCTGTTGCCTGATGCTCTCCTATGCTGGAATATGGGAGATGGATGTAATGTCTAGATGAGAAAGAGATGTAATATCTTTGGTGGAAATGGAAACTGGTGGATCACTGGATATTACATTTGTTAATAGCTGTTCATGTGGCAGGGCAGAATGCTTGAGAAGTGTGTAAGGGCAAAAATACACCCCCCCCCTTGAAGAAATGCATTCCCTGTGTTTTTCCATGAGTTGCTAATCTGGGCATGGCTTCTGATAGGAAGGAGCTTGAGTCCAGAGCAGTGACTTGTGTGGAGACACAAGGCAGCCCCCTCCAGGGTGTGTGTTGCGTTTCTGCACTGGGATGCGGCAGGATGTGCAAATCCAAGCAGAAGCTGAGTGGAAGGATGCAAGGTCCAGAGCACAGACATGCAATAAGCAACTTCCTCTGTGGGCAATTCCTCTGTAGGGCTTTCATGTATTTAATGAACTCATCGGTTTGGGACTAGCTGGTCTCCAGATCTCATGGTGACTGGGTAACTAGTGCCTTCCTGCAGCTAGAATTTAAGCTGGGTTCTTGTTTGGCCAGATGCACCTTTGAGCCCTGCCTGCGTAACCTTGGGCTGCGTGCAGAATGCTAAAATCCAAAGCGCTCTGCAAAGCCATCTCCAGCCACTTCACATCTGAGTGTGCATATTGACTGTCTCATGAAATGACAGAAGCCAGGATGAGGGAGGGAGGGAGCAATTCTGCACCCCCCTTTGGGTTAGGTCCCTGGGACTTGGGTACCCCACTTCCTTTCTAGCTCTGTAATCCTGATTCCCTCTGAAGCTGTTGGGGGACAGGACGGAAAGGGGGCACTCTCTCCTTTCATGCCATTGTTTTGTGCACAATTACTGACTTTCCTTTTCCTCACAGACAGCATCTCACTTCCCCAGGTCTGCTGTTGATGTGGTGCCATTTCCTGCCATTGCTGCAGGGTGGGATGGGGGGGGAGGGGGGAATGTTGGAACAACAAGAGAGTAAAACTCTGGGGCCAAGTTAACGTAAGCTGGAGGAGGGGCAGGCTGGAATGGATGGCCAGGACTGCAGCAGCAAGACTCTCTGCTCCACCCAGCGCAGGCAAAAAGGAAAAGCTGCCAATGCTCCGTGGTGAATTTTGAACACAAGCAGTGCCACAATTCAAGCCTGCACCTCTCTACAATGCAACACCACATGGTTGTATGGTGGGCTTAGCAAACTACTTTCCCAGCAAGTTAACTTTTTAAGTATTATTGTGGCTCCTGAGGTGCAGCCTGCAGGAATATTGTCTCTTTGGTGTGTGGGAGGGGAAAACTTCCCCACACACCAAACTTACAGAAGTTGGCAATCTGTGCTCTGGGACATGGGTGGTAAGTGCAAGAAGGTATATCATGTTTGCGGAGGGTTTAGCTGCACCCCAATTAGTCCTCCTTACAGAGTCTTGCTACATGGATTTTTGCTTTGTGCTCGAGATCCGATTACCACTTTCCTGGAAGGTTCAGTGGAGTTACCTTGATTCTTTGTGGGAGCGGAAGAGGGATGGAGACGGCCTTTTCTCTGCAACAAGGTATGCCTTTGGCCTTTGTGCTTCAAAAGGGAACTGAAACAGTCATTTAAAGCAACTCCCTGTGCCAGTGCTTTGTGGTAAATGGTTACCGGATCTGCCGTTGGCCACTAGAGAGCAGTTCCAAAATATTAAAACATAACTTTAATTAAAGCAGCCTTTGTGATATTTCAGTTACAGGTGTCAATACAGTGTTATAGTGTACTGATGAAACAGAAAATTTTATGAGGAAGTCATCATAAGCAGTTATGGATCAAAAGCAATCATTATTTTGAGTTTACTTAGAAGGCCTGTGACCTCCTTGCAAAGGCATCTTAAGCCACAAGTTAAGAAATGCTGATTTGGAGGGCACCGCCTTAGCTGCCCCCATGTCAATGAGCATGCATGCACAAAGGATCCTGCCCTGGGCTGGGAGTTAATGACCTCCAGTTCCTTGGCAGCCTTGACACCGAGGAGCCTTGCAAATGCTCTCCGCGGTTTTCCTTTACTTATGTAACGGGCAGCCTGAGGAGAAAGCTCTGGGATATGTGTTGTCTTAACAAGAGGGGTATTTATGTCGGCTGTTAAAAACATTGACAGAATCTGAGCAGTTGGGTGGGGTGAGGAGGTGAACAAAGGACAAGCTGGGAGAAATCTGCAGTGCAGGACACAGAGTGCAGCTGGCCTGGGCATGTAGACACTGGCGAGGAGGATGTTGCAAACATCAAGGCCAGGATTGCAGGAGTGTGACAGTTACTCTGCATCTGTGCTGAAGTTGTGCTGGGTATCATGCAGAAGTAACAATGGCTGGAGTAGTAGTAATAATAATAATAATAATAATAATAATAATAGTGCCCCGCTCATCTGACTGGGGCACACCCCCTTCTGTCTCTGCAGTGCCCATTTGTCTCCGCTCCAGTTCTCATCAGTTGGCCCCACTAGTGCAGGAACGGGGTACCTGTAGGCTTCCAGATGTTCCCGGATTACAGCTTCCATCATCCCTGGACATGCTGGTTGGAGCTGATGAGAATTGTAATTTAACAGCGTCTAGAAGGCCACACATTTTTCTTCTGTGCTCTAATGTGACCAAGAAACAAATTAGGATGTAGCTATTCGAATAAGAGCTGGGTGTTTGGTTTTTTTAAATTAAATTATGGATGTTGCAGTTGGTAAAGCATAGGGATGGATCATAGCCATTTGCTTTGCATGAGAAAGGTCCCAGGTAGACCCAGAAGAGACTTCTGTCTGAAACCTAGAGAGCTGCTGCCATTTGGTGTGTAGACAGACTGTTGGTCCATTGAGCTTAGTTAGTTACAGAGCAGCTTCTGAATCACCACCTGCCAACCCCAGAACACTCTCTTCCTGTTACAATGATGGACAATTTCCTAGGTGCAATTGCTTTTATAGCATGTTTCTGTGTACACTGTGCTTTTCTCTTGGATCTTGGCCCATAGGTCACTGCTGTGCCTGTTTCCCCCTGTGCAGAACGACATGAAATAAACTCCACCCAAGGGTAAAAAATGTGGTCTAAACCACCATTTAAATCCATCTCAGCCCAAAGAAGAGAACTCACACTGAAACTTATTTATAGATGGTACCTAATACCATGCAAAGAACCTCATCTAAATGCTGGAGAGGCTGCATTTCCACAGACACATACCTCCACATGCATGCTCCAAAATTAAATCCTTTTGGATATTAGGGCTGTAGGAAATCTGCAAAATAACAAAACTAGTAACAGAAGCAACTGGCCTGCTCAGTGGTTGTGAGACTAAAACGGAGTGGGTGGAAGTGTGCATCACACTAAGCTCCTTGGATACAGGGTGGGGAAAGCATTCAAGTTGGAAAACAAAACAGCAAGGGTGGGAATAAGAAAATGAAATAATGTTAGCATAGATTACTTCTCCCTTGGCAAGCATCTGCAACAAATTCAGTAAGGTAGCGAAATGGGGTTTGAGAGTCAGGCTCCATTGACACAGCGGTTTGTTCCATTTACCCAATGTTTCCCTAACAGTTAATTTCTGCATTATTTTTGAGCTTGTTGGAAAACCAGTTGAATATTGTTAGCACCCATTTTCATGTTGATTCCAGAAACAATGTGTTTGCAGCTCCCTTGCCCAGAAAAACTGTGGGAGTAAAGTGATGATATTTGGGGCGGTGCGCCAGCGTACAGTGCTTAACTGCTGTTTTCATGCAGCAGTCATGGAGAAACAGAAGCACACATGTGCAGAAAGGGTGCGAGAGAGCAACATTGGCCAGTGGTTCCTTAAGACAACAGGGTGAAAGCCACATTAGAAAATGCAACACAAGTACTAGCAATATAATCTGAAGAGCTAATGCAATATTCCCCACATCTAAATTCACCCTGAGTGTTGGGATGAGACACTAATTCAGAATTCACCTTTGCATTTAACTTTCTGTTGGGCTTGGGCAAGCCACTTTTCTCTCATTCTCCAGCCCTGATCCCTCTACAGTACAGGGATAACATTGGCCTGCTCTACAGGAGTGTCGTAAGGATTGCTGAAATAAGATGGTGTATGCTGAGGCCACTCAAAATAGCTAACACCAGGCTCATCTCTTTTTCTTTGCATGCTTAGCCATGACTATCAAAAGTGGGTGGTGGACTTTTTTTGGGAGAATAAAAGGGAGTAGCTTTGTGTGTACAGTGGTACCTCGGGTTAAGAACTTACAGTAATTCGTTCTGGAGGTCCGTTCCTTAACCTGAAACTGTTCTTAACCTGAGGTACCACTTTAGCTAACGGGGCATCCCTCTGCCGCCGCACCGCCACGCGATTTCTGTTCTCATCCTGAAGCAAAGTTCTTAACCCGAAGTACTATTTCTGGGTTAACGGAGTCTGTAACCTGAAGCGTCTGTAACCTGAAGCATCTGTAACCCGAGGTACCACTGTACTGAAATAATAATAAAGTGTGTACCCCACCCCACCCCACCCCCACACACTGACCCTTCCAGCTTCCAGCTTCCCCCTTCTTGCTTCACACGCAGACATGCTGTGGTGACCAGTTGCAGCTATAAATAAACGGCCATATCCTTGCCTGCGGCTCTGCTGCTATTTTTGCTGCTGCTGCTGCTCTTGTTGTGTCTGGGCATTCAGAAGTTGGTGACAGATGCTTTTTGTTTTATTCCGCATCCTGACACAACCTCTCCAGTTTGAGCAGGGTGCAGGATGGGTGGGGGAGTGGAGACCAGGTCTCTCTCTTAGCTTTGTGTACTTAGGACCCCAGCTTGAGGAGAAGTACAGCTGTACTGTTTTTAAATCAACTTCCTGCTGCAGACTGTTCCAAAAGATGTAATGCTGACATCCTGGTTGAGTTTCTTAAAGCTTTCTTTCTTTCCTTCTGAACGAGCTGAATGATTCTCTTGTATCTTGGCCAAATTCTTGTTTTGGGTCCCATAAATGGCCACCTTAGGCTTTCAGTTCAGGTATGTGATCTCTTCCTTCTTAAAACGTTCTCCTGAATAGCTGCTTTGTTGCTTCCTCTGAAGAGGACTGGCTTTTGCTGCAGGATGACACGTTGGACGAAATCTCAGTCTCTGGAGTGCAACAGAAAACCTGGTTTTCACGCAGTGCCTTGTAAACCTGTGGAATGCCTTGCTGCAGGATGTTGTGATAGCCGGGTAACCAAAATGATGGCTAAATGGATTGGATGAATGTATTGCAGTTATAAGCAGAGAGTATGGTTACACATAAAGAGCGCTTGAGCACTTGCCTTGTGAGATCTGAGTGGCTGCTGTCTGTCTGCAGGAAGGGGGAGAGCTGCTGAGCTAGGTGGAATGCTGGTCTGACTCAGCACGGCAATTCTTATCTCGTTGGAACTATCTTGAGTAATGGATTTTTCACTGCAAGAGACAAGACGGCCTTAAGCAGAAGGCTGATGTATGCATGGCAGAAGTGGAGCTTAGTGTGTGTGTACAGAAAACATATTCGTGATTCACACCAAGACATGTCAGGATGTGAAATGACATGAGAGAATTATTTGTGCCCTCGGGGACCTCACTGGGTACTGTCTGACGTTGGTGGTGCATCCACCCTTTCAACAGAACAACCGAGATTCCTGGTTTTGGAGGCGGGGGGTGGAAGAGGGAAGCCAGAAGTTCTTCAACGTACTCATAGCGATCTGGTTCACATATCATGCAAAGCCAAACCATGGCCTAGCATGAACTTGTTCCTCCCTGGCCATTCTGCCACTGCTCAGAGCTAAGCCATGGTTTGGGTCAGTGTGCCTCTGAATCCAGGCCTTGTGGTTTAGCTCTTTCCAGACTAACGATAACCTGCAGCCAAGATTTGTTGTCTGGCTTATGGCTCAGTGGTATAGAGAAAGCTAAACCACGAGAAGCTAAGCTAAGCTGTGACTTAGCTCAGCGCAGTAGCAGCAGAACAACCAGAGAGGAACAAATTCCTCTCCCAGAGCTGGCTTGCTTGCTCTAGGACCCATGGTGTAGATCGTCATGACGTGCAAACCAGGCTACGGTGTGCTTAGTGGGATAGGGTGGGGGACACCCACCTCCACATTATTGTAGTGTTGCTATAAACAATATCTGAGAATTCTGCCCAGACGCCATTTTCGAAGGACGAATCCCTGCTTTGTCCATACGGCAGCCCTACATTATTGCGATCAAAGTGTAGAGTTGCCTTGGTGAAATGTGTAGAAACCAATTTTATATTGCTTTTACAATAGCAGATTTATAGAACATGTAGTAGAGGAAAGGTTGATAATGAAGGGCAGAGTCGGCTAAACCCTTAAAAGTGGTCCAATGCAAGGGTTTCCTAGCTCCTCCAGCCCCCTTTCCCTCCATGTGTGAGAAGCGACCTTGCTTCTTGCTTGCCTATTGCATTTATAGCCCAATATTCCTCCAAGAAACTCAAGGTGTCCTGCATGGTTCTCCTTCTCTCCAATTTATCATCACAACAACCCTGTGCAGTTAGACTGAGAGACAGTGGCAGCCCCGAAGTCTCCCAGGAAGCTTATGGCTGAGTGAGGTCCAGAACCCTGGTCTCCCATGTCTTAGTCCAACACTCTAACCACTATGCAACACTGCCTAAATACATTTACACATACATGTATACTGCTCCTCCATGTGAGGGGGCATCCCGAGCCAATCGGAACCCCTGCTTGTGCGAAGCAACAAATTGGAATGCACATAGCTCTGCTTCTCACATGCACCCAGCGGGGTAGAGCTGCCAGGCGTGGCCGCTGGGTTTGTTGAGGGCAGGGCCAGCCCTCAATGCTTTTTGAAGGTGAAAGGTGTTTGTGAACTTGAGTCCACAAGAGTTTGTGCCATTACAAGTTTTCTTGGCCACAAACTTCTTCGCTTTAGTTGCAACAGACCGACATGGCAACCTCTCCAAACAGGGAATCCTATTAATCGCGTGTGCATGCATACACACACCCACACCCTGCCCTGATACATTTCTCACGGCTTTCCTTCTGTCACCCTATTCTCCCATTATTCTAATTCTGGTTTATTCCAGTTGAAATAATCTGGGTTAGTTATTTATATAATATTGATAATTCCTCATTTGCATAACATGTTTTTCAGGGGCCAGTGTGATGGAGTCAAAATCTTTGAACTCAGCCTAGAGAGCATCACTGCACAGGGTAGCTTTTTTTTTTTTTAGTTTCAAAACTTACTTTTAGTTTCTTGTATTTGAGGCACTTGGTTTTTTAAAAGTTTGTCTTGTCTTGTCTTGTCTTTTTTTTAGCTGCATTTCTGTCCTCCATTTTCTCTCTCTCTCCCCCTCTCTTTCCCCCCACATAGGATAACAGATGTCCTCCTTTCTCACCATGAGTTTCAGCTTTTGGCCTGGAAAGTGTTTGAGGGTTATAAACTCTGAATCATGCTCAAAGCAGCAAACTCATCTGGTTCTAATTATCCCGCCGCTGCTCCTCTCCACTCTTGCCGCTCTGCATGTTTTCCCTAAACCATCTGATTCGGTGGGACACACCCGAAAGCAGGAGTGCCAGAGGCACCTTGTGAATCGGGACTTTGTGAGGAGGGAAAATAAATAAAGAAACCAAGATGCAGGCCAGCAGGATGGCAGCTTCCTTCAACTGGCTTCCCAGGAGGTGCACCACAGAATGCTTCTATGTGAAGGCAGGGGAAGGGGCAGAACTGGGCAGCGCCTCTTTCACATGCTTGGGAGACTGACTTGGGTGGAGAGGTCCATGGTGATTTTCTCTGCATGTCAGGAATAGGAAACCTGTGGGACTCGGACTCTCACCGCCGCTGAATGTTGTTCCACACTGGCTGGGCTTTATTTCACCCGGGTCAAAGGCCCAGTTTGGCACACCCCCATGTGCATTTGTGTACACACACACATTGGGAGCCTCAGTGGTGCCCCTCTGAAGGTCTCACCCAGGGCAAAAAAACCCACCTACCCGTTCCGTAGCTGCGGCACTGCCGGGACTTGATGGGAGTTGGGAGCGCAGCAATTCCTGGAGGACCACCCCACCCCACTCCTCTTCAAAGAGCTGTGTAAAACTTAGAACAAACTATTCCAGCTGCTCTGTCACGGCACCTAAGCCTCATCTAGCATGACCCTCCCTTATCTTTATTTCTTGGCTCTCTGGCTTATGCTACGCAGTTTGAAGGGGACTGACACACCTTCCAGACACAGCCTCTTCTTCTTCTTCTTCTTCTTCTTCTTCTTCTTCTTCTTCTTCTTCTTCTTCTTCTTCTTCTTCTTCTGCGATCACTCTTAGCTGAGTAAGATTGTCTTCCATAAACACGGTTTTAACAATGAGTCCGTAAGTGACTGTGGAGGCCAATTCTGGATCCACATGTCCTTCCACAATGGGGATATTGGTTTCTGGGCAGGAGTTGATCACGGTGTGGATTCGCCAAGCATGCCTTCCTCTTAGCACGTTTTTCCCTTGCATTCTGAGTTTGACCGTCTTCCAAGCCCATGACACCTTTGGTAAAGACTGTTCTCCAACTGGAGCGCTCGCAGGCCAGTGTTTCCCAGTTGTTGGTGTTTATACTACATTTTTAAAGATTTGCCTTGAGACAGTGTTTAAACCTCTTTTGTTGACCAACAGCATTACACTTTCCATTTTTAAGTTAAGAATAGAGTCCAACCACCGCATCAGTGACTTGTCCAAGGGTTGCCTGTGAAACTGTAGGCAGAGCAGAAGCTTCCTGCTTCTTAAAGGTTGTTGGTGATCCTGAAGGTGATGGAGGTTCTGTGCCCAACTGCAGGACACTTTTCCGCTCTCTTTGGTGTGGCTGGTGCACTAATACACCTCCCCAGCCCTTGGCTTATAAAAACAGACAAGCCACCCATAGTTTTGAATTAACATGACATTGGGGGAATAAATGCAATTGTAACAGTGGAAAATCAATGTAAAATCTCTCAAGGGGTCCCTGTGGCGAATTAATATTGCTTGTGTCTTCATTCTTCATGCACTTTTCCCAGACACAATTTCTGTGTGTGTTCTGAGTTTCTCCTGCATGCCTGAGGAGCTTTCCTTCTTCCTGGTGCAAGGAGAAGGAGCAGCTGTGGCTTTCTTCTAGTCCAGTGACTTTCCTAGAGCTGTGTGTTCAGGAAGCCCTGGGGCTTGTAAGAAGCTTTCCTGAGGAAATGAGGAAAGCTTGCCCCAGTGAGTGACATTTTGCACCTAGCTTTTGACCACTTGCGACCAACCAAGCAAAGATGCCTGAGGGCCAGGATGGTACCCGACATCTCCACCACCTGGAGGTGCATGCCTGGGGATCATAGGATCTGGAGTGTTTTCACATACTAATACTTCATCCTGTAGAATTCTGTCAGTTATATTCTATCTGCACAATCGGAATGAATTTCTGGAACCAAAATGCTTTTTCTGTGCAGCCTGAGCAGGAGCAGTTACCACTAAGACAAAGAGCTGGAATTGGCCAATATAGATGTGGACCTTTCTTCAAGTGACCTTTCTTCTTTAAGTTTGCAAAGTGCTTAACCTAGCTCAAGGTTGTCACCTGAACTAGCCAGATGTTTATCTGATAATCAATCACAGCCAATCCATCCTTTGAAAAACAAGACAGAGCCATCTTGCCCCAAAATGGCAACGAGACATTCCATTTTGGCAACTGCAACCTTGGTTCAAGGAGCTATTTGGTGCCTAGCTTATATATCTGTGAGTTTCTAACACTGTACCACCTTTTTAGCAGCAAACGTTCCTTGAGCGCTTGGTAGGTCAGTGGCAGGCAAACCAGTGTGAAAAGGATGCCTTGAAAGTAAAGAGGGTTTTTAAAAACCAATGTATTCGTCTTTTTGCCAAGATGTGAGGGGTGGGAAGGTCAGCTGGTCATCTGCCCAGTCCTTGGCAAACTGAAGCTTCAGGGGGCAGCCTTGGCTTTCATACCAGACACAGACTTGTAACCATCTGTGAGTTTTAAAACAAATATTAGAGCAGTGATATTCAGAGAACAATAAAGAAGCAACAACAGGTTAGGTAAGCATTGTTTGATTGTTGTAACCTTGTAGCTTGAGCTTCCAACTTTGTACTGATCTTGACGAGAACTGATGTACTTCTCTGAAGACAAACCCTCATTTGATAGTTAAGTTCTTGAGGGGGGAGATTGACACCAGAGCTTTAATGCAGGTGTGGGGGATCCTTCGGCCCACCAGCTGTTGCTGAAATTCAACTCCCAACAGCCCCAGCAAGCATGAGTAACGGAAGAGATGGTTTTCCCTCTGGGTGATGGGGAATCTAGTTCATTTTAAAATGCATTATTGGACAATGCCTTCATTAGAAGCAACCAAAATGTCACAAACGAGCTTTCAAGTTATCCAGAACTCTTCATCAGGTTGGATGATAAAGAAGAGACATGGTGAGAGAGAGAAGAGTTGTCTTGATCTTGGCAGCCATGAAGTCTGCACTTGGCCACAATGTTAAAGATGGAGGAGACAGCATCCTCAATTGGATTAAGCTTAACTAGGTGTTGTTATGCAGGTTGCATCTTAGACAAAGAAAGACATAGTGGCCCCCACTTGTGAAATACCAAATGCAATGGTTACTCAGATCTGTCTCCTACCTTAAACAAAACACATAGGTTCCTTGTTGAGTAGAGAACAGAAATAAAGAGAAACAGGCAGTTTTTATATTTGCAAAGCAGGAGATTAATTTTAGGTGGTGTAAAAATGTTGCAGAAAAGCCAAATTTGGGCTCAGAGGGAATTAAAATGTCTGATGTCAGATATTCTGGTACCCCAGGCAACATCAAGGGAAATCAAAGAATGCAGTAACAGCAATGCAGACCAGTGCTATGACCACATAGCAGTAGACCTTAGAACCCTGATCAGTACCAGAGGATTTCTGTCAGCTGGGAGTGTCACAACTCCCATCCTTACAGTTACTTCCCACCTCTTCTTTCAGCTCTATGTTTGATCGAGCAACCAAAATCATCCTCAAGCAGCTGGATTGGGTCCCTGCTGATCCCTACCTTGAAAGAATGTAACTTTGTGTATGTGCTGTTAATGATATGGCAGGGTCAGTGGCGTAGCGTGGGCGGTGCCGGGGGGGGGCGGCCGCACCGGGCGCAACATCTGGGGGTTAGGGTTAGGGGGCGCAAATCCACGGGTTAGGGGGTGCAAATCCACGGGTTAGGGGACGCAACTCCACGGGTTAGGGGACGCAAATCCACGGGTTAGGGGGTGCAAATTACTTGCCTTGCCCCGGGTGCTGACAACCCACGCTATGCCACTGGGCAGGGTGGGAGCAGACTACATCTGCAGTACAATGCTAAGCAGTTTTCCTCAGAAATTCCACTGACTTTGTGGGGCTTTCTCCCCTGTAAGTGTGCTTAGGATTTCCACCTTAGAAATCTATCCCCTTTTCAAGGAAAGTTTTTAATAACTGATAGTGAAAAAAATGGCAAATATATGAGCAGATTATGTCTTGAAAATACGGGATTCTTATTTGAGCAGGGCGCTTTCACTCCAGATTATTTTTTAGCAGTTTCTGCTATTTGATGGTGAGGCTGAATCTGCTTCACAGTACATTTTTCTGTTTGAAGGACCAGATGCAGCCTACGATATGGACCCAAAATATAACCTTAAGGTTATATTTCACTGGTACCCCTAGTGAATGTAGCAATCTCTTGTCATTAACCAGGGGTCGGGGGCTTTTGGGACACTCCCCATCATGATGTAGGGGCCAATTTGTTATCTATGGCAATGTTGAATGTTGCCATTAGGCCCAAGGCGCAGACCTCAGAGGGGCTCATTGCTGGCTGAGCACAGTTTTGCACTTAATAGAACCACAGAACTGTAGAGTCGGAAGGGAACCCGAGGGTCCTCTAGTCCTGCAATGCAGGAATCTTAAGCAAAACCTACATCCTACATGACAGATCTTATAAAATTCCGATAACAACAGTTTACATTCCGTTTATATTTTGAAGAACTCTATCGCTTTGGAAGGAATTCGCCCGTTTGCAATTTTGTGCGCGCCTGCAAGTAGCTCTCCTTGCCTAGGGCGCAAAAGAGCCCGGCGCTGGCACTAGGAGGATGGGGAATATCGCCGCGCGCCCCCCCCTCAAAAGGGCGAGACATGGCGCTAGTTTAGTTTGAAATCCTTCAGGCCGAAGGAGGGCCTGTCAGGCGGGGGGGAAGGCGCGCCGGGGCTGGTGGTCTGGGCTGCGCGCAGGCGGGGGGCGGGCGGCGGAGGGCGGAGCTCGGCGCGGCCCGTTCCCTCCTGCCTCCGCCTCCGCCGCCCAACAATAGCAGGCCCCGAGTCGGGCCGCGTCGGGCGGGAGGATGGCCAGGCGGCGCCGGGGCCTCCATCGCAGAGACGGGAGCGCGCTCGACCCCCGGGCCTCCCGCCCCGCCGGGCTGGCCAGGCGGCCGAGACGGTAAGGAGGTCCGGGGCAGGCGCTTCGGGGGGCGGCGGGGTGTGAGCCAAGGGGCTCCTTGAAGGACTGCGGGACCTCGAGGAGAATGGCTGCTGGCGGGAGAGCCCTGGGGGGTGTTATGGAAGAAGGGGGTTATTTGGAGCAGTCTGGGAGCAGAAACCTGGGGGGAAGGGGGTCAGTATATGGGGGGGGGGCATCTGCACAACTATTCTCGAGGCAGCGCACTTGCGAGCCTCTGTCGGAGCCCCGGTGGGGTTGGGGCTCAAGGGGGTCTCTGGAGCTTGGAGATCGCTGCGTGCAAGGGTGTATACGTGTGAATGTGTGTGCCATTATGGATAAGATGAGCAGTGTGAGTTAGGAGGCTAGCGGAGTCCGGGGAAAGATTTGGAGCATCCTTCTACAATTCCTGTTTGGGGAAGATGTGGGTGCGGGAGGATCTTTCACCTTGGCACCTGGTTTGGGGCCAGAAAACGCCAGCGCTTCCCCTCCTGTTCTCTCTGACCCCCATCGGGACTTTGGGGGGTTTACCGAGGAGAGTGGCGTGATCTGAGACCCTTTAAGAACCCTTTTGTATTTAGGGCAGTGTGTCATTTTCTGCAGCTGCTTTTTCTGATTTAACGGGGTTCAGACCCAACAGCCGTCTCGGGTGTCTCTGCATTCCCTACGGTTAATCCCTTTGTGCTGAGCATGGAGACGTTGGCACTACCCAGCGGCTTCCCTTTGCCCACCCTCCCCCTCCCCAAAAGTCCAGGAATGCAGCCAAGAAAACGGCAGTCTTCCCAGTATGCTGGGCTGGAGTCGGCTGAGTGCCCTTGGCTGAGAACTAGTGCGGAGTACTGGGCTAGATGCACGCAGGAATGTTGGCTGGCAGGCAGGCTGGCGCGCATTACGGTCAAGGATGCTAAAGAGGGCTTCCTCCAAGGGGATGTGCATGGCTGACGTGGGCAGCTCATCTGCAAGGGAGCCTGGGAGCCGGGGCTGGGGGTGGGGGGGATTGGGGAGCACCCTTGCCTTGGAAGAGGAGAGGTGGCCTTTCCACAGGAGACTCCTCAGTGCGCTGCTTATTGGAGCATCTCAAAGCAGCCATTGACCCAAACATCCCAACTGCCAGGTTTAATTAGACCTACTGTGTGTGTGTGTGTGTGTGATGCTGAGGAAACTGGAGTCGCAGAAGGAGTGGGTGTTGCGTGGCCTCTGATGGAAAGCCCTGGGAAATAGTCTCCTTGACCAGTTTCAGCCTCCCTTCTCTAGCCTTTGCCAGAACTGAGGAAAGGAACCCAGAGGTTTTGGCTGCTCAAGGGTTAATTGTGAGCTAGAACTGGGATTTTTTTTTTAGCAGGACCTAGTCCTGAAATGCATGAAATAGTAATCTTAGCATTGCTCTTTGGCTGGTGAGTGCACCATCAACACTGTATATACATAAAGAGAGAGAGGTATGTTAAGAACTGGGTCCACAAATGGATGTCTAGCTCAGAAAGGTTGAAGATCTCCAGGACTCTGAGAACATGCCGTCTTTCCTTCAAGACTGGGTAAACCTTTAGTAGTTCCCATCTGATTGGAGGCAGGGAGGGTTTTTGTGTAATGCAGTCTGGGCAAACTGGAAGAGTATATGGGCAGAGCTGAGCACACACAAACACACACACACACACACACACACACACACGTGTATACTGTATTGTGTATTTTTATAAAGTGCTAGGTTGGCTTTTGGTTTTCTTGCCAGCTGTATCCACCAGACTTCCACTTGCTTGCTGGAGCTGCAATTAAAGCTAGAAATTTGAAGAGGAATGGTTTGAGAGATTATGGTCCCTTTTTTTTATTTCTTTGTTTTATTTATTTTATAAGATGTATATACCACTTGATTGTTAAAAAAAAAACCCTCAATGCAGCTAACAAAAATATAAAACAATAAAATTGAGGGGAGGGGAATTACAACCATACTTTAAAACATACAAAGTTAAAATACTAAAGCAGGTTAAAATTACCTCAACTTTCTAATCAGCTGGGTAGGTTTGTTTAAACAATAATGTTTTTATGAATTATCAGAAGCAGTAGTACAATCCAGATTTCTGAAGCTTCTTTCTGCTAGGATGCGTAACATAAGAAATTTGAAATGTTGAATGTCAGAATATTAAGAAATACTAAAGACAGATTAAAATTAATTCATAAACTAGTATAGTACAATGTAATATAATACATTAGATGTTTATTATAATAGCAATGATACTGTGTTAGTCTAAATGGCCATGATTGATAGAACAAGATAATTTTTGAAGATTATATATACACACACTTATTCATATATATTTACCATATTTTTTGCACCATAACACTCACTTTTTTCCTCCTAGAAAGGGGAAATGTCTGTGCATGTTATGGAGGGAATGCCTACGGGTGGCATGCCTACGGATTTTCCTCCTCTAAAAACTATGTGCGTGTTATGGTCGGGTGCGTGTTATACAGCGAAAAATACAGGTATATTTAATCTGTGAGCATTGTATGCATTATATTATGTAAAAAGAAAACTAGAATTTCTGCTTCCCTACCCTTCTCTGATTACAATGTTGACACATGTCTCCCCTCCAGATTAAAATATAATTCATTCTTTCTTTCTTTCTTTCTTTCTTTCTTTCTTTCTTTCTTTCTCTCTCTCTCTCTCTCTCTCTTTCTCTCTCTCTCTCTCTCTGTGTGTGTGTGTGTGTGTGAACCCCTCATGACAACAAGGAGTGGATCACTCACAAGAGTGTGTGTAGCAGCTGGAGTGTTGGGTTTAGAATGTCAAATGGGTTTAGAGTCCTGGGTTCAGATCTCCGCTCAACCATACAGCACACTGGATGAATTTGGGCCGATTAACAACTGGGGGTAGGGTCTGCTACTCTGAGCTTCATGAAGGAAGGGAAGGATTTGATTTTTTAAATTAAAACCACCATAACCACAACATGTACTAGAACCAGTCCAGACACTCAACTGATGGGGTTAAGAAAGTTATACACTGGTGGTGGCAATAGAACTTAGTTCTTAGGCTCGCTTCTTCTTTCAGGTTAAGGTAAAGGTAAAGGGACCCCTGACCGTTAGGTCTAGTTGCGGACGATTCTGGGGAGCTCAAATAGCTGGGCTGTGAAAGACCACCTTCCCCAAGATCCCCAAGAGCTGCTGCCAGTTGGAACAGGCCATAGTGGAGTAGGTTGAAGATGGTGAGATTTGCTTCACTGTTTCTTCTTGCACCGCTCTTGACTGTTAGGGAGCCTTGTGGATACACGCACCCTGTCCTGTGTCTCTAGAAAGGGATGAAGGATCTGACCCTCCACTTACTGTTGGGTTACAGCTTCCACCATCTCTGGCGCTTGGCCGTTCTGGTTGGGGCTGATGGAAGTTGGGAGTTCAAGCACTTTCAGAGGACTACAGCTTTCTCATCCCTGCTGTGGAGGACATTCTTGGGGACATCCTCTGAATCAGACCACAACTCTACGTTGTCCAGGATTCTGCCTCTTTAACATATGCCTTTGGGAAGCTTGCCAACTGGACCTGATGATGGGGGATGAAACTGATAGACAAGTCCTTCATGAATTTATCCTTTGCGTGGTGGTGTAGAAGCAATCTTGTTTTATCTAAACCGATTAGAGATTTGTTTGTTGATTAAATGAGATGTAAGTCTTGTCAAGTAAATAAAATCTGGACATCAATTACCAGGGCATGTTCAAGGTCTTGTTATAACATATAAAGACCTGCAAGGGGTTTGACTAGGATGACCCACTACCTGAAAAAGCACCTGCCCCCGTAGGGTCGCTTGGATCACCTGGAGAAATTCTCAGAATACAGAATACCCCAGGGCAGTGACCCCATAAACAGGCATTTTTCTGCTGTTGCCCCAGCTCCCTTCTCCTCTGGTGTACGTGAAGCAGCAACCCTCAGATACCTTACAAAGGCTGGCCTTTTAAAAACTCAGGCATTTCCTGACCCATAAGAATCAGGCCCCGTTTTGTGTGTTTGAATCCTTTGAGTGCCAGTGTCTATTTTATTTGCTTTTATGTGTTTTTATACTGCTGTTTTGCTGGTTTTAGGTTATCTATTTCAGCCTATATTGCTTGCTTTTTTAAGACTCTACACTGCTTCAAGATTTTTGAAATGTTAAGTGGCACATAAATACTTCTAAATAAATAAATACATAAATAAAACTCAACGGGGGTGGGCGGGCGGACCTTTTTGCACTTTGTAAATGTGAAATTACCACTGGAGTGGAGAATGGCCAAGACGAAGTTATTGGGGGGGGGCATGTGGAGAGGTCCCTGCGTTAAAAATACCTCTCTGTATCTGTCTGCCCCTTCCACTTCCTCTCCTGAGTGTCTGATATGCCTCTATTCCCTTTTTTGTGTTTTGATTTATTTAACAGAATTTATATACTGCTCTTGTCAAAACCTGAAAGTGGGTTGCATAAAATGTACAATGTACCGATAAATCAGATACTAAAAACAAGCTAGCCTGAAATTTTGAAAAATAAAATCAAATTATTTAAAATCAAATCAATTTAAATGCAAATTATAAAATAAAATAACTTACTAAAATGCATGTCAACATTTACATGCCTTGATAGGCTTGCTAGAACAAAAAAGTTCTTAGCTGGCTCTCAAAACAGTACAGCGAAGGTGCCTGCCTAATTTCAATGGACAGGGGGTTCCAAAGTGCAGGGGCTGCCATACTGAACGGCTGATTTCTTGGAAGTGTGGAAAGAACATTATGTGGCACTTGTAAAATGCCAGATCTGCAGATCAAAATTGTTGAGTGTGTTTATAAGGCTATAGCCCTAGTTGGCTATTGTGTCTCAAAGTCACTCTTGAATTGCTCTAGATAGAGCAAGGAAAGGGAACGGATGACTCTCTGGGAATTGTCTGACCACCACAACTTCCATCGTTCTTGAGTCCACCAGTGACTGGAGGGCCACAGGCTCCCTAGTCCTGCTTTAAAACGCACCACAAAATTTCTAGGGGGTAGGGTGGCATATATCGTTTTTTGTAAATCTGTTAGTTAATCCCTTCATTGATTTTTGAATCTCTTCCTTTCAGACATCTCAAAGTGATTTACAATATGACATAAATGAAACATATATGTTAAAAACAAATGTATATAAAAACAATTTTTAAAAACCAACCCTAAAAATATAAAAGCAGTTTAAAACTACAACACATCCATGAAATAAGTTCATATCCACGGCAGGTATCAACTGGGATAAAGATTTCTGAAGGCTTGTTGAAAGAGGAACATCTTAGGCAGGTGCCAAAAAACCAATAGAAAAGGCAACTGTCTAATATGCAGTGGGAGTGAGTTCCGCAGGGTAAGTGGCAGCACACTACAGGCCCAGTCCTCCTGTAGAACACAGCAATCAGTTCGGTATGTATTTTTCGCTCTATAAGATGCACCAGACCATAAGACGCACCTAGTTTTTGGAGGAGGAAAACAAGAAAAAAAATATTCTGAATCCCAGAAGCCAGAACAGCAAGAGGGATCGCTGTGCAGCGAAAGCAGCGATCCCTCTTGCTGTTCTGGCTTCTGGGATAGCTGTGCAGCCTGCATTCACTCCATAAGACGCACACACATTTCCCCTTACTTTTTAGGAGTCTTATAGAGCAAAAAATACGGTATGTAGGGGGTGAGGCGATCTTTTGGGTGTCCTGGTCCCAGGCTGTGTAGGGCTTTGTACACCAGTACTACAACCTTGAACCTAGCCTGGTAGCTAATCAGCAGCTAGGCAATTCCTTCAGCAGTGGCGTGATGTGATGGCGATTTTTCTCCTCAGTGAGCAGTCGATCTGCTGCCTTTTGCTCTAGCTGCCGCTTCCGGTTCTGCCTCAGGCAGTAACCCAAGCAACTTGGCTTCTCTTCTCTTTCAGGTAGGAGCGACTAAGGAAGGCCTGGAGATCCAGTCATCCACAGCGTCTACCTCTGGGTCCTTTGAGAAAGGTAAAAGACACGTGGTCAGCCCAAGATACTTTTGGTGTCTGAGGTGCAAAATCCAGACTGAAGCACTCCCACTTCCCCGGAGAATGAATGATCGTCTGGCCCATTCCATTAGGGAGCGTTTGCTTGTGGCCAGATGTGCCTTCTGCTGAAGTCTGCCACCCGAGGTGATGGGTTTCATTTGGCCCTCATGGGCCTGCATTTGGGCGGATCTTAAACGGCTTGCACAGGTGGATATTTCAGGCACAGGGTTAAACCTTACATGCCTTGTATGCAGACTCCTATGTTGGAAGCAGTGGCCCTCCAAAGTTAAAGGTAAAGGGACCCCTGACCATTAGGTCCAGTCGCGGACGACTCTGGGTTTGCACGCTCATTTCACTCTATAGGCCAAGGGAGCCGGTGTTTGTCCGCAGACAGCTTCCGGGTCATGTGGCCAGCATGACTAAGCCGCTTCTGGCGAACCGTAGCAGTGCAGGGAAACACCGTTTACCTTCCCGCCGGAGCGGTCCCTATTTATCTACTTGCACTTTGACGTGCTTTCGAACTGCTAGGTTGGCAGGAGCAGGGACCGAGCAACGGGAGCTCACGCCGTCATTGCGGGGATTCGAACCGCCAACCTTCTGATCGGCAAGTCCTAGGCTCTGTTTTAACCCACAGTGCCACCCACATCCCGAAGTTAGAATCATAGAAATATAGGGTCATCTCTTCCAAGTCCTTGCAATTCAGGAATCTTTTGCCCAATGTGGGGCATGAGCCCACAACCCCAAGATTAAGAGTTTCGTGCTCTACCAACTAAGCTGTGTGTTGTTGGGCTCTATCCCCTTGGCTGGGACTGGTGGGAGTTGGGAGTCCAACAACCTCTGAAAGGTCACAGCTTCCCCCACCCCTGGTGTAAAGGCAGCACCAGCTTGAGACTGTTTATTCTCTCCCAGGTGGTGCTAAGAACCTATGAAGCAGCCTTACTCTGAGGCAGACCATTAGTCTGCTGAGCCCAGTACAATCTCCTTTGATTGGCAGCAGCACATCAAAGTCTCTGGCAGAGATTTGACACCCAAGATTTATTCAGTGAGAAAGGTAGTAGGTGAAGTATGTGCTCTGCCTCTTTTAGTCCAGAAGATATATTCCAGTTCAGTGTAGCTTTATTATTATTTTTGAATTGTAGAAAATGGAGAAATGCAAAAAAAAGAGAGGGGAAAAAATCAATATTGGAGAAAAGGCTTAATAGTCATTCAGAGGGAGGTTGATAACACCACATTCCCAGCCGAATAAAATGGGTCAGAATGGCTCAGTTTGTACTTAGCGCTAAGCCAAACTGTGGCTTAGAGCGAACGTGCAGACTTCCAGAGAGGAGATTGTGATGGCTTTGTTCCTCCTCCTGTGCTGCTGTGAGCTAAGCCATGTTAACCAAACCTGGGCTTGTGGCTTGTCTCATTCCAGACCCGGCAAACCATGCGCTGTCGTGTTTGCTTACACCTTGTGGATTGTCTGGTGGGAATAAACCGCAAGCCCAGGTGTAGACAACATGCAAAGCCAAACCACAGCTTAGTTCACATCGGGACCAGAGAAAAAGCAAAGCGGCTGAGTTCTCTGCGCTGCTGGGGCCTGCATGCTCATGCATTTATGCTAAGCCATGGTTTGGCCTAGTCTTAAGTAGGGACCAGGCCCTTGTCCGTCTGCTGGAACTGGTGTCTTTCCCCAGTTCTTACTTCCTGAAGTCATGCACAGGAATAAGATTGTGCAACTCTCCCTGCACCTGAATCTGAAGACGCTGGGTTGGGAGGAGAGATCTGGCCATTTAGGCCAGGCTTTGCCATGGGAGCTGCCTGCTTGGGACACTGTGTACAAAGCTGAGCTCTTAAGAAGGCCAGGCTGAACTGTAGTTACAGTCTGAACAAATCTGCTACCCTCTGCTCTGCCCCTCAATAACAGAGAAACTGTGTCTTTGTCAGCATTGCCACAGGCAGAAAACCAAGAAGCAGCTTCCCCCACCATGCGAAATGCACTTGTTGTGCCCATCCAGCTCTGAAAGGGGGAAGAAAAGTTTGCAGCCTCGCTTTCATCACCAAATGCTGTTTCTGTAGTAGTAGTAGTAATAATAATAATAATAATAATAATAAATTTATTATTTATACTCCGCCCATCTGGCTGGGTTTCCCCAGCCACTCTGGGTGGCTTCAACAGGAGATTAAAAATACATTAAAACATCAGTCATTAAAAAAGCTTCCCTAAACAGGGCTGCCTTCAGATGTCTTCTAAAAGTCAGATATTGTTTATTCCTTTGACATCTGATGGGAGGGCGTTCCACAGGGCGGGAGCCACCACCGAGAAGGCCCTCTGCCTAGTTCCCTCTAAGCTCACTTCTTGCAGGGAGGGAACTGCCAGAAGCCCCTCGGCGCTAGATCTCAGTGTCCGGGCAGAACGATGGGGGTGGAGACGCTCCTTCAGGTATATTGGACCGAGGCCATTTAGGACTTTAAAGGTCAGCACCAACACTTTGAATTGTGCTCGGAAATGTACTGGCAGCCAATGTAGGTTTTGGCGGCCGCTCCCAGTCACCAGTCTAGCTGCCGCATTCTGGATTAATTGTAATTGTAAGAGTGGCTTCTTGCTGATGGTTTTTCACCCTCTTCCACCCTGCCCAGGATTTGCTGGCGCTCCTCTGTCTGTGGCAAGGAGCATGATTATTGGCACTTCAGCAGTCTGCTGCCCCTGGGGAGAGAGGTCTCTGCCCTTTATCTCCAAAGGAAATGATGTCTGAAGCCAAGCTGCAGGGAGAGATGAAGCCAGAAGGAGGCAGCAGTGAGCCCATGACAACCCAGGAGCTGCTTCAGAGGCTCCGGGAGCTGGAGGTACGTTCCTTAGTTTACTCCCCAGAAGAGTTTAGGCACAAGGAGTGACAGAGGTAATGGCTTAAGACCCTAAGAATCCCCCCACCCCAGTTTTTGTGAGTGGGGTGGTTTTTCTTTTGGCGAGGGACCAAAATAGCATCTGTTTCACTTGGTTGGGGAGCTGCCCTGGACCCACTGACGCCTCATTGGCCCTCTGAGGCTTCTGCCAGTGACTAGAAGGTTAGATTTAAGATTTTGGAAGTAATGTGAGTGACATTCCGTTTTGCTGGGGGTGGGGGCAGGCTTCCAGGGATGGAGGTTGGAGTAGGCTCACAAAAACCTAGATCCAAAACAGCTACTGTGAATCTGGTTTTTTATAACACAATAGATTTCGTTGTAAATATTCTTCCATAGCAGTTAACAAAGTGGGGTGGGAATCAATTGGGATAATGAACCTGCCTTGTTTCTTTTTGTACAAATCTAGGCTCATTAGTACATCACATTCCAGATAGAAATAACATTTGGTGGTCCATTCACTTACCTCCATTTATGAAAGATTATGAAGGGAAACAAAATTTCTACAAAGTTTTCCTGTGTCGGCAGCCCCCCCCCCCAGCCAGGATCTGGATTGAGTTAAACTAGGGTTAGTCAATGTGGTGCCTTCAAAAGGTTGATAGACAACAACTCCCATCATGCCTGACCATTGGCTGTACTGGTTGGGGCTGATGGGAGTTGGAGTCCAACCACTTCTGGATGGTGCTAGTTGGCTCTGCTGGTGCTGTGTTCCACAATCTCTGGAGACACATTAATTTTGTCCATTTAGTCATGTAACACTGTCCATTTAAAAAAAGGAATGTTTGACTTGCCTTTACTGGCATATTTTTGTATGGCAGAAATGGAATAGCTCCTGTCTCCTGGCTTTGAGGCAGAAGCATCTTCTCCCAAGTGTCAAAAGATCACTCTGATTGAATTTAGACCTCCATGTGCCCAGAGAGTGCAGGGGCAGGCTTGCAGGTGACTCGAGCAAGCGAGTAGAGCCATGTGCAGTTCTTCTTCTGCCTCCTTCCAGTGTGTAGGAGCCCTTTGCATGAGCAGATTGTGATGTGGGTCCACTTATGGCACAGTGGGCAACAAGCTGATAGAGTGGAAGGACTCACTGCTCTTGTTTCTGAAGGCTGCCTGCCTACTGAAGCTGTTGCTCTTGACCCTTCTGTGTTCTTAAGTATGCAAGAAGATCACTGGTGTATCAGGCCAAAGGTCCATCTGTCCAGCGTCTTGTTCTCACAGTGGCCAACCCTATGCCCCTATGGGAATCCCACAAGCAGGGCAGGAGTGTACCAGCGCTCCCCTCCTAGCAACTGGTCTTCAGAGGCATACCTCTGCCTTCAGCAGTGAAGGTAGAACAGCCATTGTGGCTAGTAGCCATTGAGAGCCTTAGCTGCCACAAAATGGTCTAATCCTCTTCTAAAGCCATCCACATCACTGGCCAACACTGCATCATAGAGGCCTGGGCTTAAGCCTTGGTCTTGCCATGCTGCAGTGTAAAAACTTCCCTGTAGGGCAAGGGAGCTAAAGGAGAGCAGGAAAGGGAAACGAGTTTTTTTAAAGCATATTTACAAGCAGTTTATTCAGCGTACAGCAGGACAAAAGGAAAACATGTCCGATCTCCTTCGTGTCCAAAAGCAAGCAGCTTAAGCAAAATCTGTACACAAACAGAAGTTCCCAGCAAGCTGTGCTGGAGTGTAAACAGACATGTGACACACAACAATCATACATGTTTATTAAATATTTTGTTGATTTACAAAGGTGTGTGCAATGTCTCTCGTATTTTTCCCCCCATGTAACATTTCTACAAATCAGTTTCATTTGTTGGGGAAACGAGATGTTCTTTGCTTCCATTTCTTCCTAGAGAGGAAAGCTGGGATTCTGGGCCCTTTTCCTCACCTGTTGTCTGATTATATTCCCAGGCAGAGAATTCGGCTTTAGCACAAGCCAATGAGAACCAGCGAGAGACGTACGAACGCTGCCTTGATGAGGTACAGCTGCCTTCTCTTCCCATTTTCCAAGAGGGCCTTTCCCTTCCCTTTTAATTTTTTTTTCCGGGGGGGGAGGGGATGACTACAGCCTGTTTCAGGGTCCTTAAGAGCTTCCTCCTCTTACCTGTTCTTTACTGTTCTACAGGTAGCAAATCATGTTGTGCAGGCGCTGTTAAACCAAAAGGTGAGTCTCTTATCTTGTGCAAATCTCATCCTGCATATAATTTAGGGTTTCCCCCAAGAAAGTTGTTTTTGTTTTTGCAGGTGCATTCTGCAATTTGCCATTGGCACCATACTAGTGCATCAGTGATAGATTTACATTGGATCTTCCAGACATCATTCTGCTTTATTAGCTGATTCATTGAAGGATGTGTCTGTAGGGGGTGGGATGGCAGGATGTGGGGCGTAGCGGTAAAGCTGTCTCCCAAACACCAACTTAGAGGGTGAAGCCCACTGACCCTTCTCTTTCCTCAGGACCTTCGTGAAGAATGCATCAAGCTGAAAAAGCGGGTCTTTGACCTTGAGCGACAAAACCAGGCCCTGAGTGATCTCTTCCACCAGAAGCTGACCTCTGTCTCTCTCTCCCAGGTGGGTCCATTCTTCTCTCTCTCTCTCTCTCTCTCTCTCTCTCTCTCTCTCTCTCTCTCTCTCTCTGTCTCTCACCCCACTTATTCTTCTCAGGCACTCAGCCTTGCTCTCTGCATGGATGCACAAACGGGAAGCTTCTTGGTTGTGTGTGATGGAAGTCTTAGAACCATAAAACCAGAAATGGCTCTTTTTCTGGCATGCTTCAAACTGTTTCATTGAGAGAGCAGATCCCTCTCACACAAAGACTGCTGCTAGCACAATGGCGCTTCTCCCCAATATCCGCCTCAGAATTAGACTGGGGTGTGTGTAGAAAAAATCCCAGGCCAGCACAGGGGGCAGGGAGGAGAGGTTTAGACCATTCAGTCAGGCCAGCAGAAATGCTTGCGCAGACAGAGTGATCTGCTTAGAACAAGGTTAAATCCCTCCCATCTTTATTTCTAGGTATTTTTATTTTTTTAGAAACCTGTATTGCTTTTCATCCCCACTGTCCTTTGGGTTTTAGACTGCTTTGCATAGAAACAACAGCCATAGGGTGATGGTTATATTGCATGTCTTTCTGAACACACTGACCAGATGCTTGGAAGCTGTGGCTGGATGGTTTCGTGGGAGCCGATTGAAACTAAATCCTTCGAAGACAGAGGTCCTATGGCTAGGTCGGGATGGCATGGGGATGAGGGACCAACTCCCTTCTCTTGCGGGGGCCCAATTAGTGCCATTGCCTTCCGTTAAGAGTTTGGGTGTAATCCTTGATGCCTCCCTTTCCATGGAGGCGCAAGTTACAGCAACAGCCAAGGCGACATTTTTCCACCTTCGCCGCATCAAGCAGTTGGTCCCTTACCTTTCCCGCCCCGACCTGGCCACAGTGATCCATGCGACGGTCATCTCCAGGCTTGACTACTGTAATTCGCTCTATGCGGGGCTGCCCTTGAAGCTGTCCCAGAAACTCCAGCGGGTGCAGAATGCTGCAGCGAGGCTCCTCACGGGGTCTCTGCCATGGGAGCATATTCACCCAGTGCTTTTCAAGCTGCACTGGCTCCCGGTGGAGTACAGGGTCAGATTTAAGGTGCTGCTTTTGACCTTTAAAGCCCTTCACGGCCTAGGACCCTCGTACCTACGGGACCGCCTCTCCTGGTATGCCCCACGGAGAGCCTCAAGGTCCATAAATAACAACACCCTAGTGGTCCCAGGCCCTAAAGAAGTTAGATTGGCTTCAACCAGAGCCAGGGCCTTTTCAACTCTGGCTCCGGCCTGGTAGAACGCTCTGCCTCATGAGACCAGGGCCCTGCAGGATCTGATTTCTTTCCGCAGGGCCTGTAAGACAGAGTTGTTCCGCCTGGCCTTTGGCTTGGAGCCAATTTGATTCCCTCTCTCTCTCTCTCTCTCTCTCTCTCTCTCTCTCTCTCTCTTTTTCCCTCCTCTTTCTTTCTTTTCCTTCTCCTGCGATGAGGCTACATTTTAATATTTTAATGTTCCATTATTTTAATGTTGTATTTTATTTTTGTTTTTAAGTTGTAATCATTCATCTTGTTTTTATTATTGCTTGTAAGCCGCTCTGAGCCCGGCCTTGGCTGGGGAGGGCGGGGTATAAATAAAAAATTAATAATAATAATAATAATAATAATAATATGTAATGTATAGCCTGGTCCTCCTAATGGTGCAGCCTTCGTACATCTTACTCACGTGGTGCATCTCAGCCTACAACCCACCATGTGTTAGGGCATCTTGGATTTCCTGCGGTTGGAGGTGAAGGGACTTGGGCTGCCTTCCGGCATCGCTGTTTCAGCTACAGTTGAGTTAGAAGACAACCAGAGTGGCTTCTTGGGACTGACCAGTGACAGTTGTGCTGATAAGAAGCCTGGGTGGGTGGGGAGAGACCGCAGAAGGAGTCTGAAGGGGCAGCATCAGTGGGTGAATGAAAGTGGGATCTTAATGGAATCTCATGAGCTTTACCCTACGGGGTTTTCCCCAGCTGGCTACTATGAGATCAGGGTGCTGGCTAGAAGGGCCTTTGGCCTGATCCAACAGGCTGTTCTTACATCTGCATGCCACTCAGTACTTGCCAGTGGCCTTTTCAGCCTACTCATCTGGCTACCTTGCCATTTCACCTTTGGAATTCAGGAATGCATTTTAAAGCAAGCCAGGTGTACACAACATCATCTTAAACGCCCCATAAGACCATTGAGGGTGGGATCTATTTGTGTGTGTTTTTTTAAAAAATACTCCCTTCCCTTCACCATAATGCCCTAGGGTGTGTCATAGCAATTTAAAAACAGTTTAACTTAGCTTTAACCAAAGCAGAGTGGAAATGCACCTTGTGGAGAGTGGTTTTCCCTCTTGAGTGTCTGTGTGAAGGAGGTTGTGAGCCTGTGTGTATCGGCTGCCTGCCTGCAGTTCTACTGAGGCTGTTTAGAGTGGCAGTTCCCTCCCTCGCTGCAGTGCCTTTGCCCTTCACGGTGCTCCTTCTATCCCCAGCTCCCAGCCCATCCTGCTTCCTTGCTCTCGGATCCATCGTCCATCTCTCAGCCAGGCACGGTGGAGAAGCTCCCCGCTTCGTTGCCCTTGGGACACTGCATCTTGCAGAGAGAGGTATGTTCTGCAAAGCACCCCTGCCCTGGATTACCTGTGAGGGTCTTTGCTGCCTCTGCAGCACCCAGCCCCCTCCCCCAGTACTCTTCCCGTTGCATCCCTGTTTCACCGCAACTTAGAGACTGAAGGTGTTTGCTTCCTGGAACGGGGCCCAGAGCCATTAATTGCTGCTTTGCTGTGCGGCTCGGCACTGTGTGTACCTTAGATGCAGCTGACATCTCAAGGTGCCAGGCTCAACAGCTCGCACTGAATCATGGGAATTTTGGACACGGCCCAGTTTCCCAGGGAAGAAGAAGAAGAGATTATCTGAGGTGGACCCAAAATTAGAATGCTGGTCTTTTTTCCATCTGGGGGATACTTTGGGTAGAAGCACCTGTTAACAGGCGAGAGACTGTTCCAGTTGGTAGGCTTGGGGGGTCGTCATTCCCAGGTGGCATCGAAAACTGGGGGCAAGCTGAGGCTTTCAGATATGCCTGCAAGGCAGCAGATGCAAGATTGGGTGTTGGAGGTAAGGGCTAAAAAGCCGCCTGGTTAAGCATTCCAGCCCCACCACAGACACCATTTTCCCCTTACGGTCTCTGTGTGGCTCAAGCTTCCTCCAGATTTTTTTGCTGAATTTATGCCGCAAGAATAGAGGAGCTTTGGCATGAGCTGGAACTGTTCTTTGCATGGGAAGGGACCGTAGAGCAGTGGTGGAGCACATGCTTGGTTGTGCAGAAGGCCACCGGTTCAGTTGCTGGCGTCTCCAGGTGAAAGGTTCTTGAGCAGCAGAGTATGGGATGCAGGCAGAGATAATGACTGGCTTGGACAACCAAACAAGCCAGGATATGCATGAGCAACAGGCACATGTGTGCATCCCTTTCCAAATAGGAAAACAGGTCAGGAACTCGGTTAGCCATAGCTTCCCATGGCATTTGAACTGGGAAACTGTGGCTTGAAGGCTCCCAAACATGCCAGGATGCAAAGCCATGGTTTAAAGGTGGCCTCCAAATCCTGCTTTGCTTGGAAGCCATTGACCACATTTTTCCTGCTTTGGGCCTAATGGGACTCTGGGCAGCTGAGGCTTCCTGACTTGTCTCCTTGCTTGCGCAAAGGGAGGAGCAAAGGGGCTGCGTGTAGATGTGGGAAGCTTGTGAGTATCCTGACATATTAAGCCATGATTTAATCATTGGAACATGTATACTGTGTGTGTGTGTGTGTGTGTGTGTGTGTGTGTGTGTGTGTATGATCTAGAGGTTTTTACACTTTGCCCTTTCTGACTCCCATAGGTCATTTCTGAGGAGCAGTGTGCTGGCACTCCAGGGCCCAACCCCCAGTCCTTGGAAGCCCTGTCCCCGTTCCTGCGCAAGAAGGCCCAGATCCTGGAGGTGCTTCGCTCGCTGGAGGAGATGGACCCCCTGCTCGCCTTCCCCTCCCCTTGGAGAGAGCCTGGGCAGGGGGGCTCTCCAGAAGGGGTGACGGCCGAAGCCTGGCCCTGCCTGCTGCTGGCGCAGGGGGAAGGGGTCCCTAGGCAGCCTCCTCCGAAAGGAGAGGGCAGCTCCTCCTCCTCCTCGGACGAGGCCGGCGAAGGCGACCCCCCAGAGAAAGGACACCCCGGGCAGGTGCTGCTGAGCGCTCTGGCCGAGCACAAGCTGGACTTGGGCGACATGGAGACTTACCTACACCACGTCCTGAGGGAGGCAGGCGACAGCGCTCTGCTCAATGGGGAGCCCAATGGGCCTGGCTTGGTGGGAGCCCCGGAGGGGCAGCTGGGCAGCTACAAGCACATCCAGGCGGTCAGTTGCCTGGAGGCCTTGGGGCCGCCCTCGGCTTGCAGGGAGCCGACTTACCTTGGGGTCTTGGCGCCAAGCGAGGGCAAGGACAAGTCCCGCCCAGGCCCGCCCATCCCCTCCCCCTCCAAGGTGCTCAAGTTGCTCAAGATGCCGCCCCCTCCCAGCCCCGCTGCCCTCCGCCTCAGCCCCCAGCTGACCCGCAGCTCCAAAATCCCTTGTCGCAGCAACACCTACGAGGTGTACCACTCCCCGACGCCCAGCCGCAAGGGCTCCCCGGACAGTCCCTTCCCCAGCGACTCCAGCATTGCTGGGGGACACCCTTCTCCCAAGGCTGCCCGGCACCTTGTTCCGGTGCCCCCCAAAGTCACGCCAACCTCTCCTGACCCCTTTGGCTACCACAAGCCCCACGAGTACGAGAATGTCTTAGAGCTGTCCCTCAGCAGCGCCATCAGTCCTCATGCCCACTCCCCCCGAGATGCCAAACTGGATGTCCCCGAAGCACTCCCGCCCGCGTGCCGCTCGGCACCCCTCCGTGCTGTGCCGCCCAGCGACGTCTCGCTCGAGCCCTGCCCCTTTGCCGGGGGCCGGGAAAAGCCAGGCCCTGAGAGCAGGCACTCTCCGCCACTCGCTCGCCGAGCCTCCGAGGGTTCCAAGAAGGTGGCGAACGGGCCGAGCAAGCGGGCGCCTGAGGCAGCCAACATGCCCTTCAAAGAACGGCTTACTGTGCTGGGGAGGCTGAAGGGAGTGGAGGGCAAGGAGGCGCCAGGCTTTGAGAAAGGGAGGGCCCCTGCCCGGCTCTGTGAGCGCCCCGAGGGCTTTGCCGAGTCTCACCCCAGGCTGGGCACCGGAAGCAGCAGCCTCAAGCACCACGAGCCTTGCCATGGCGGCGAACCGGCCCCCCCTCGGTGCTACTCCTCCCACTCGGTCGGCTCCCGTGGCAGTGACCCCGAACACCACGTCTCCAAGAGCCGCTTGCTGGGAACTCCGGGTGCAAGGAACCCTCCCAAGCCCCCACCGCCAGGGAAGAACACCAAGAGTCCTCATGGGAGCCCGACAAAGTTGCCGTCCAAATCCCCAACCAAGGTCTCCGCCCCGGAGCCCAAGCCGTGCCAGGCACCGGCCAAGACGCCCACCAGCGTTGGGCGCAAGAACCCGCCTTGCCTGGACTCGGTCAAGGGCAGCAAAGCTGGACCTCCAGCCAGCATTGAGGAGAAGGTGATGAAAGGTATCGAGGAGAACGTTTTGCGCAGGCACAAAGGAGGGGCGGCAGCAGGGGAGGCGAAGCAGAAGAACTCTAGCGGCCTCGCCAGCTGGTTTGGCCTGCGCAAGAGCAAGCTCCCTGCCCTCAGCCGCAGGCCTGAGGCCCCCAAAGTCAAGGAGGGCAAGATGGCCTCCCGCAGGCTGGAGGCTGAGAGCCTAAACATTTCCAAACTCATGGAGAAGGCGGAGGACCTGCGCAAAGCCCTAGAGGAAGAGAAGGCCTACATCAACGGGTTGGCCTTCGACAAGCCCCGGCCCCACGCCTGCGACACCGGCCACAGTCAGCTGACGCTGATGTATCAGGAGGTGACTGCCGAGAACTTCATGCAGCAGCTACTCAACAGGTAGGTGACGCAGCTGAAGCCGGGTTCCTGTGAGAGTTATCAGCATCGAAGAATGAGTCTTGCTGAGGAAGAATCAGCATGGCTTCTGCAAAAGTGACTCCTGTCTCACAAGCTTCTTAGAGTCCTTGAGAGTGCCAGTCAGCATGGGGATAGAGGTGATCTGGTAATCACGGTATACTTGGGCTTTTGAAAACCTTTTGTCAAAGCCTCCCCACGGCTTCTGAGTAATCAGTAATGGGTTAGGAGAGAAGGTCCGCTTTCCATAGATTCATAGACTTTGAAGGGACCTTAGCAGTCATTTAGTCCAGGGCCCTGCTCAGTGCAGGATCTGCAGTGCACAATGCAACTAAAATATCCCTGGTGGACAACTGCTTAGCATCTGCTTAAATACTTCCAGCGAAAGAAAGCATACCACTTCCTGAAGTAGAATCTGTTTTTGGGATAACTAGTTAAAAGAACAGGATGCCAAGAGGAGGACAGTTACTCTTAGTGGAGGGATGTAAGACGTTGGAGAAGAACACAGGAAGAACTTGTTGGATCAGGCCAAAGCTAAATCTAATTTAGCATCCTTTTTTCACATTGGCCAGCCAGATGCCTGTGAGAAGCCTGCAGGCTAGACAAGGCTGCAGCAACACTCTGCCCACACACCATTCGCAGCAAATGGTGTTTCTTAGAATCCCCCAAGGATCTGTATTGGGACTGGTGCTTTTTGTCTCGTTCATAAATTACCCAAGAGTTGGGGGTGAGCAGTGAGGTGCTCAAGTGTGCTGATGACACCCAGTTGTTCAGAGTGGTAGAAATAAAAAGGAATTGCAAAAAACTCCTGAGTTATCTCTCAAAATTTAATGACAGCTGAGGTTCAAAGTAAGTACAGGCAACCTGTTTGCACTTGTTCAAAGAATTGTGCACACGCTGGCCATTTTTGGACCTGGAAGAGGATGTTATAGGGGCGTGACAGGCTTCTGCACACTGCCAGCATACACAGTGACCCTGAATGCACGCTCCCCCCGAGATCGGGGGTTGCCTGTAAGTGTAAAGTGATGCAAAAATTTCAAACTTCACATATCTGTTTGTGGGAGTCTAAACTGGCAGTGACTCACGAGGAAAGGGATCTTGGGAGTTGTGGTTTACAGCCTGAGGAAGACGTTGACTCAGGGTGCAGCAGCTGATCATTAGGAATGGAGCGGAAAATAAAACTCCCAATATAGTAATGTCTTCATGCATGGAATACTGTGTACAGTCCTTATTGCTGCATCTCAAAAAAAGACAGTGTGGAGCTGGAAAAGGGACATAAAAGGACATCCAGGATGCTGGAGCAGCCTCCTTATAAGGAAAAGTTAATTCATTTGGGACTTTTTAATTTGGAAAAAAAAAGACTCAATTATGCATGGTGTGGAGAAGTTGGATAGAGAGGTTTCCATCCCTGTCGTAATTCTGGGACCTGGAGTCATCCGGTGAAGTTGAATGTTGGAAGGTGTAGGACAAACAAATGGCAGTGCAATGTTAAACTGGAATGCGCTGCTCTAAGAGGTGCTGATGGCCAGCAGTTTAAAGGGGGATTAGGAAGATTTGTAGAGGGAAAGGGCATTGGTGTTTACTAGCTATGATGGCTACAAGCCACCTCCGGGATGAGAGGTCACCTGGATGCAGAAATGCAGTCACTGGGAAAGAGCAGCACGTGTCACTTGTGGATTTTTCATGGGCATCTGATTGGCCCCTGTGGGGAGACAGGATACCCATCTCTGGTCTGATCCAGCAGAAATCTTGCCATTTTATGAAACGTTTATGTGGCTGGCTAAGAACACAGGACTATTGATTCTAATGTATTAAAAATCCCTATCTGTGCAAAATCTGTACCAAGGTAATCAAATGTTCTGTACCAAACCAAGTTTTTCTGTGACCTGACTTTGAGGAAAGGAGAGAAATTACTGCGTATTTCATTTAATTTCTGGATCTGAGAGCTGTTACGGTGTGCAGCATAACTGAAATCCATGCCCAGCTCTCCCGCTAGGCTCTGATGGTGCACAAGGCAACACCTACAATCCTCTCTTGCAGTCTCAAGGGCCAGAAACTTGCTTCTTCGTATTTATTTTTAAAAACTGAACCAAATTCCAATTTCCACATTTGTGTGATATAGCCACCCTTTCTAGGCAACCCCATTGAAAAGTGGAGGGTTAACGGCAGAAGAGGCTGTTCCTGGGGGAAACTAGTCTGGCTGTGTATGCAGTGAGGTCTCTGAAATTTTGATTTCAAATCTTGGGTGGAAAAGCAGGTACTAAAAACAGGGCAAATGAGACCCTGGTCCATTTTGCTGTCCTATAGAACTCTCTCAAGGAGACAGACATTTCTGGCCTGCAGGGGCTCAGGGAAATGAGGTGCTTCAGGGAGAATATGGGGTCGGCCTTCATCTTTCTCCCCTCTTACCTGCTCTGTGGCAGGGTGGATGGCAAAGAGGCGCCGTTTGAGACTCACCTGGAGCAGAAGAACGAGCTGCAGGGCCTGCAGAGAGGCCTGCACGATGCCAAAGACGCCCGCCTCATCCGGCCTCCACGCAATGGCATCGTTGGCCACCTCCATGCCTGCCAGGAAGCCCCTGCCAAGGTGAGCTGGTCGTGACTCCCAGAGTCCTCCTGTCCTGGCAGTGGCGGAGCGTGTCTCCATACCGCCTGGGGCGGGTGCGTGCGGGTGCCCTCTCCGGGGGCAGGGCCAGGGACTGAGGACAAACAGAGCCCACCACTCCTGCCCAGCCCCCGCCGCTGCTGGAGCGATACCAACCCCAAGCGGCTTGGCTGTTGCACTCTCCTCACACATGAGGTTTACTTGAGAGTCGCTGCTACAGAGACAGCTGTGGCAGCTGTGTAAAGGCTGCATTTCCCCCTTCAAACTCAGGCTGCCTGTGTGTTGTTGTTTTTTAATGAGCTACTTCTGCACCATGGCAGCTGCCATCAAAATGTACAGTCCTCCAGGCGAGTGCCTGGAGGCGGTTGGAGGATGGATGGCGGCTAATGGATTGAGGTTGAATCCTGACAAGACAGAAGTACTGTTCTTGGGGGATGGGGTGGGCTGGTGTGGAGGACTCCCTGGTCCTGAATGGGGTAACTGAGCCCCTGAAGGACAAGGTACGCAGCCTGGGAGTCATTTTGGTACGCAGGCTGAGACCCTACCTGCCTGCGGACTGTCTCGCCAGAGTGGTGCATGCTCTAGTTATCTCCCGCTTGGACTACTGCAATGCGCTCTACGTGGGGCTACCTTTGAAGGTGACTCGGAAACTACAACTAATCCAGAATGTGGTAGCTAGACTGGTGACTGGGGGTGGCCGCCGAGACCACATAACACCGGTCTTGAAAGACCTACATTGGCTCACAGTATGTTTCCGAGCACAATTCAAAGTGACCTTTAAAGCCCTAAACGGCCTCGGCCCAGTATACCTGAAGGAGCGTCTCCACCTCCATTGTTCTGCCCGGATGCTGAGGTCCAGCGCCGAGGGCCTTCTGGCAGTTCCCTCATTGCAAGAAGCAAAGCTACAGGGAACCAGGCAGAGGGCCTTCTCGGTAGTGGCGCCCGCCCTGTGGAACGCCCTCCCATCAGATGTCAAAAGAGATAAACTACCTGACATTTAGAAGACATCTTAAGGCAGCCCTTTTCAGGGAAGTTTTTAATGTGTGACATTTTAATGTATTTTTAATCGTTGTTGGAAGCCGCCCAGAGTGCTGGGGAGGCCCAGCCAGATGGGCGGGGTACAAATAATAAATTATTATTATTATTATTATTTTATTTAAAAAGAGCCTTCTTGTGACATCAGCGTCATTCTGTGATGCCTTTAAAGCTACAATGCTGCACGGGTTTATTTGAGGCTTAAATGTTGGGTGCCCTTTCCGCCGGGGCCGGGACAGGGGAGGATTACGCCCCCCCCCCCCACATCTACACCTGAGTATCAGTCCTGCTCACCAGCCTCATCTCCCTGTTTCCCTCTAGCTTCGTGATGCAACTTTGCAAGAGGAGATCCCGTCCGATGACAGCCTGGCTGAGTCCGTGACCTCCCAGCACTTTGCAGGTGAGCTTTATGGGATGTCACCGGCAGAGGGGACAAAGTGTGGCAGGTGGGCACTTTCATTAGAAGGTGCACACAGACTGCTATTCTGTGCTGCTTTTAACTGAGCAAGGTGGAATGGGGAGGGAGAAGAGCCATTCAGAATGGGCACTCCGAATGAGAGAATACACTCTCATATAGAAGGATCCACTTTCTATAATGATTAATGATTGCATTCTTCTCTAATGTGTAGTATAGCCCCCCCCCTTTTTTTTTTTACACAAGGAGAATCAAGCTCAGTGGAGGCCTTTTGAGGATATTCCCATAATTCTTTGCAGGCTTCCATGAATTGTGCTCCATCTGTACACAGGAAATAACTGGCATAAAGAATTGCTTCCTAGAGTGGAAATGAATGCCTTCTCTGTGCCGAAGAGAAACCTCCTGCGGGAGATCTGGTGGGCCTGTCTCCAGTAACTTTCCCATGAGAAAATCTGCTTTGTAGATTTGAGCCTACTGTTAATAGAATTGTGCCCACATAAATCTAGTTCTTACATTCGGAGCTTAACTTTTAAAAATGTATATTAGGCTTTGGATTTGTGACGAAAAGTGGTTTAATTTTATTTTTTTTAAAAAAGGAATTTCAAAGAGCAAGTACTCCTGTTTGCTTCTAATTCTGATTTAAGAAGGGAATAGCACTGAATCAAGGCTGCATTAAAAGAGATAACTGTTGGTTTGAATGTGGTTGGAATATGTGTTCCCGGGATTTTATGGCTAATTCTAGCAGAAAGGAAGATCGTTGAGGTCCGAAGCAGACAAACGGTTGGCTCAAGAATGCTGGAGAGGGGAGAAGACAGGAGGGGAGGTTTCAGGAACTCCTATCTTTTTTAAGGGAGACCTTAAACTAAGATTTGCAGAATCATAGAATTGTAGAATTGGAAAGGCACCCTATGTCCCATTCGGGGATCAAACTTGCAACCTGGAGCTTTCAATATATAAGCTGTTTGGAGTAGAAAGGGTCAGAATGACAGAGAATCCTTTGATGTGGATTCTGACTCCACCTCTTGATCAATGATCCACAGTGTGCAGCTCCCTGACTCGGACTCTAGACAGTGGCATTGGCACCTTTCCGCCGCCGGACTACTGCATCGGGATGCCCTGCAAGAGCGTGCCTAAACCGAGGCCCCGACTCGACCCTCCGTCAGCCGGCCCTTTCCCGGCCAGGGGCCCTCCGCCCGTCACCCGGGTTCCCCGCAAGGCCCGGACGCTGGAGAGGGAGGTGCCCAGCGCAGAGGACCTGCTGGGCCCCAGCAAGCACCAAAGCATGCCAGCTTTCCACGGCGTCTTAGCCAGTGCTGAGCCACCCCCCAGGCACCGGGATCGCAGGGATCGCTGCCCAGGAGGTTTGTATCGCCCAGAAGGTGGTGAGCAACGGGAAGGGGGACAACCGTTAATTCTGAATTGTTTTATTTCATGTTTTGATGTCTTGTAAACAGCTTTGAGATTTTTTCTTTTAAATATAAAGTGGTATAGAAATGGTGGTGGTGAGAATAATAATGAATTGTTCTGTCCTGTGGACCCAAATACGGCTTGTGGGGGGACATGCAAGTGAGCAATCTCTCTGACACTTATTTATCCAGACTCATGCAACTTCCCTGCTGGGCTCTTCAAAAGCAAAGGAGAATTTGGCTCCCCCACCCCCACCCTAATGAGCTGCACCCCCGCTTTCCCCTCTCAGACCTCTGCAACGAACCCAGCAAACCACGGCATGCCCAGCAGAGCAAGAACTGGACTTTCCCCAATGCCAAAGCATCCGCCGGCACCGACCCCTTCCTCTGCTCCCCTCACGGCCTGGAGGGCCTTCATGGTTCTGCAATGGTAAGTGAGGGTGGGGTGACTGGGGGAAACCAAGGTGCCCAGCTCAGGCCAGGGGTGGGGATCTTTTCTCCCTCCAGACGTTACTGGACTGCAACTCCCACCATTCCTAGCCAGCGGCTGTGCTTGCTGGGGCTGATGGGAGTTGTAGTTCAGCAAGATCTGGAGGACAAATCTTCTCCCTAGCTTGTTCAGGGCATGCCTCACTCTAGCCCTGGCTTGCAGATGGAGCTTTCAATGTGCCGGACATTTAAAAGACTATTTACAGAAGTACTGTAAGATTAATGAATGTTAGAATGATGTTGGAATGAATTTATGTGATTTTAGCAGAAATGTAACAAAGATTTAAGAAAAATAGACTGTTAATTGGTGAAAGGAGGGAAAGTAAACTTATATTAATATCAAGATAAATTTTCAGGACAAAAATTGGTAAAGAGGGAAAGGATTTGCTGAAATGGATAATTGACTTAGAATACAAAAAAGGGAGGTGTGAGGAGGTCAGGGAAATAAGCTGTATCTTTTTTTATTATTATTATTCTTTTCGCCTAATGGATTTCAATTCTTTGTTTTTTCCTTTTGATTTTTCTTTTTTGTGTGTGTATTTTATCTTTTCTTGTTTAAAAGGATGTTTTTCTTGATTCTTCTTTTTGTATTTTTAAAAACTTTAATAAATATCTTATAAAAATAAACCAAAACAATGTGCCGGACATTTGGTGCTTCTGTTCCAGGCCACTTCCACCCCCGCCATCCATTGGTATGTTCCTCGGCTCCTAAGCAGCCTTGCCTTTCTGCTCTCTGTATCCGCAGGGCTCTGCTTGCAGCGTTGTCGAGAGGAGACGGGCCTCGTCGGACGGGCCTCAGGCCTCGCCGGCCTTCAGCACCAGCAGCAGCCGCACCCCCAGCGCATCCGACGTGGGCGAGGAGGGCAGCACGGAGGCCCGTTCCAGGGATATGGGCCCAGAAGGGCAGCCGGGCCTGGAGAACTCCGAGTCCCTGAGCGACTCTCTTTATGACAGCTTGTCCTCCTGCGGCAGCCAGGGTTGAGCGTGGCGGGAGGGGGCAGAACGGGGCACAGGTTTCTCGACGTGACACCGCCACGTGCTGCTTCGGAGGGCCACACGCTTGCCCATGGGAACCTGCTTGATTCTCCCAAACCAAATCTTGGCCCTGCACCAGAGCACGGCGATGCGTCTGCCACACCCAGCGCCCCCCACCTGCCCCCCTCCCCAAAAGAAGGAAATGGGACCGTGAAAACCGTGACACCAGGAGGCTTCCCTGCCCAAGAGAAGAAAGGGGTCCAAGGAGGTGATGCAGCGTGGTGGTCATGCACATGGACTCTTGCTGAACGCCATTAGGCCCGCTTAGCTTATGGGGAGTGGGGGTCCGGGGTCCTGCGCATCTAAAATGGCGACCCTTTGGTTGAAGCACGGGAGATGGGGGTGGGATCTGTCTTATTTTGCTTGAACCCTTGGCCGCTTTATTCGGCTCATAAATTCACTGTGAGAGGCGTTGGATCCAAGGTACAGTGGTGCCTTGCAAGACGAAAATAATCTGTTCCGCGAGTCTCTTCGTCTAGCGGTTTTTTCGTCTTGCGAAGCAAGCCCATTAGCGGCTTAGCGGATCAGCTGATAAGCGGCTTAGCGGATCAGCTGATAAGCAGCTTAGCAGATCAGCTGTTAAGCGGCTTAGCGGATCAGCTGTTTAGTGGCTTAGCGGATCAGCTGATAAGCGGCTTAGCGGATCAGCTGTTAAGCGGCTTAGCGGATCAGCTGATAAGCGGCTTAGCGGCTTGGGAAAAGGGGGGGGGAGGAAAAAAACCCCGCAGGAACTCGCAAGACATTTTTGTCTTGCGAAGCAAGCCCATAGGAAATTCGTTTTGCGAAGCACCTCCAAAACGGAAAACCCTTTCGTCTAGCGGGTTTTCCGTCTTGCGAGGCATTCGTCTTGCGGGGCACCACTGTACGCTAGAAAAATCTGGCCTGGAGTTGAGGTGTTCTGAGTAGAGTATGTTTGCCAACCTGGTGCCCTCTAGACGCTTTGGACTACACCTCCCATCATCCCTTCCCTGTGGCTGGGGTTGGTGGGCATTGTGGTTCAAAGCGTCTAGCAGGCCCCCAGGTTGGCCAAGACTGGAGCAGAGGGTGTTCTCTTGAAAAGGTAGGTCATTGCAAAGGTGTGGGTCGCCTGTGCAGAGCTTGCACCAGTGCGATATCCTCACCCCCTTGGCCCCCATTTTGCAGGTGAAGGTTGCTGAGCGATGGTGCTGCCGGGGCCTCTTAAGCGCCCCTCTTTGCGCCTAAGAAGCTGCCCCTTTTACCTCATTGGCTGAGCGTATTTCCTTCTCTGCCTTTCATCACTTGGAGAGCATGTGCAACTTTGCCAAATCCAGTATTTCTCACCACCCAGGAAGAGGCATAGGGCTCCTCACTCAGTTACATGTGACTGCTGGAGTGTACCAAACAAGATTATTTGAGTGGGGTGGGGTGGGTGGGAGCGAGCGAGCGCAGGGATTGGCAGGGTAGTGCTTCTACCTCCCTCTCTTTCATGAAGTAGCTCCCAAAGCCCTTCTTCTCCACTGGAACCAACTGGGCAGGACACTTCTTATCCAGAACTTCACATGCCTGGGACTTAACACTTCTGTGGGTTTCAGGAATGGCTAGCTGGGTTCCTCACTCCCCATCCCTTCCTTGTATCCCCCCATTTAAATGTTAAGTTTCTAATGTTGCTGTTTTAGTTTCCACACATTCAGGCCCCTCTTCTCTCCTTTCCCTGTTTCTAAAGGAGCCCCACGGGGTTCCCCAGATGGTGCTATTTTGCTGTGTACAGGCCCCTTTCCTTACGAGTCTTCCTTATTATGTTGTCCTTTTTTTAAAAAAAAAAAAAAGACTTTGGGTTTTTTTAAAAAACAACAACAAAGCATTAAGATGTCTTTTGCTCCTCTACTAATTTATATAAGTTATTGTGAAATGAGGCTGTTTATTGTCTTTTGATCTCCCAGGAAATAAAGGGGTAAAAAAATGTGTGTGTATTGGATTGGATACATGGATTTGGGGGGAACAACTTGCACAGCATTCTCCCCTGATGCCTTTTCTCTTTCCTGAAAAGGGGCCTCTCATTCCCCTAAGCGGTGTGTTTCTGTACCTTTTGATGTCTGGGCTATACCATTTCCCAGCCTCCAGCCCAGTTTAAAATGATATTTTTTCAGTCTACTCCCGGAAGAACAGGTTCACATCCTTCTTGCACCTTATCAGTACTAATACACATCCCTGACCACATGTGTGGAAGTCTACATGTATTACTGTAGCAGCAAGCATGGTTTCTAAAATATTGGACCTGGAGTTGTAGGACACCCTGGGGGGATGTTACAGGCCACAGGGTGGCAGGGAGATAGTGATACCACACCAGCTTTTTCACTTTGCATGAAGAAATGAGGATTAGTTTTAGTATACAACAGTGGCTCACAAGCATACATCAGGGGTGGGATGCTAATAAAATTACTTCTTCCAAAGCAGCAAGGAGGGGCAGGTTCTTGAATTAGGGCTGCATATTCATGGTTCTTGTCACAGTACTGGATGGTGCTGGTGGTGTCAGGTGCTTTGAGTTTTGGACAATGTCTTAAAAAAGCCAAAACAAAAAAAAATTCCTTCCAGTAGCACCTTAAAGACCAACTAAGTTAGTTCTTGGTATGAGCTTTCGTGTGCATGCACACCTTCAGATACACACCTTCCAGTAGCACCTTAAAGACCAACTAATTAGTTCTTGGTATGAGCTTTCGTGTGCATGCACACTTCTGTGTATCTGAAGAAGTGTGCATGCACACGAAAGCTCATACCAAGAACTTAGTTGGTCTTTAAGGTGCTACTGGAAGGAATTTTTTTTGTTTTGACTATGGCAGACCAACACGGCTACCTATCTGTAACTTTAAAAAGCCAGTTTCTTTGGGGTTAAACTGAGGAGCAATGGATCCAAACCACAAGAAAGAAGATTCCACCTAAACATTAGGAAGAACTTCCTGACAGTAAGAGCTGTTCGACAGTGGAATTTGCTGCCAAGGAGTGTGGTGGAGTCTCCTTCTTTGGAGGTCTTTAAGCAGAGGCTTGACAACCATATGTCAGGAGTGCTCTGATGGTGTTTCCTGCTTGGCAGGGGGTTGGACTCGATGGCCCTTGGGGTCTCTTCCAACTCTAGGATTCTATGATTCTAGGTTTCCTAAGACAAAGTGGTAAGATCAGGCATAGGCAAACTCAGCCCTCCAGATGTTTTGAGACTACGATTCCTGACCACTGGTCCTGTTAGCTAAGGACGATGGGAATTGTAGTCCCAAAACATCTGGAGGGCCAAGTTTGCCTATGCCTGGGTAAGATGGTTTCCATCACAGGCCATTCTGCCTCCCAGCTAACAGCACAGAACGACAGCTGGAGAGGGGCTTGGTGCTACGTGCGGAACTGAAAGGGTCTTCTGGTTCATCTTGCCTTGCAAGTGCAAAAGGGGGGCTTCTCTGTCACCTGCCCAGGGTGGAAGATTCTGTTCTTAAGAAATGCCATTTACTGGCTGGATGTTTAAGCAGTTGTGGGGGCCATGTGCCAGGACTATTTCTTCCATTACCTCGCCTGCCTCCTTTATTGTTAGGCTGATTGCAGAGGTTTGACGCAGGAAATCCTTCCGTCCTGGAAGAGAGCAGCATGGAAGAGATTCTCCCGTGCCCTTCATTGCAATAGCAGTGCAAGAGGGAGCGAGCTCCTCTTTCGGAGAACAGCCTCCTCCTCTTCTGCAGCTCCCTGGTGCTCCCTAGTGGCCAGAGGAGGAGCGCCAGTAGCAACAGCCTGCATTGCTCAGCCCTTACATCACTTTCCAAGGACTGCAAATAGAGGCTGCCCAGGATTCCAAGCTGGCCTGGGCTGCTCACGAGATCTTCAGAGCAGGGATCTGCAGCAGGATCTATTTAACAGTGGCAATGGCAAAAATATTCCCCCTGTAATTTTGGCTACTGAAACTAGGGAAAAGGGGGGCGGCGGGTAAATTAGGAGGAAGCTTTTGGTGAAATTACCGAGTTTAGTTCCGATTCTGAAACCAATTTTCTTGGCTCAGAGGAACCCTGTTCTTTAATTCTTACTCAAATGGGTTTTTCCCCCATTACCTCGCCTGGTAGCGCTTCAGGGTCTAGTAAAAAACAGCCAACAAGCTCGTGGCTTGGCTGCTGTTGCTTTAAAGCAGGGGTCAGCAACCTTTTTCAGCTGGCCTGTCCACCATCCCTCAGGCCATGTGGTGGGCCAGACTATATTTTTTTTTTGGGGGGGGGGAATGAACGAATTGCTATGCCCCACAAATAACCCAGAGATGCACTTTAAATAAAAGCACACATTCTACTCATGTAAAAACACGCTGATTCCCAGACTGTCCGGAGGCCAGATTGAGAAGGCGATTGGGCTACATTCGGCCCCCGGGCCTTAGGTTGCCTACCCCTGCTTTAAAGCATTGTGGTTTTGAGTAGTAATGCAAGACTGATACCAGCGGGATTGTAAAGGCAACTGATCTGTAGTCACCCCGCACCCCCTCCCCAAACATCCCTCCTATTAATGTCGGTCACAGACAACTGCAGCCTCACACGCATAGTGTGCCTCATTCTTCCTATGCATCTGGAATGCTGAAAACCTCTGCAGTATTTTTCACTGGCTGGAGACTTCGTCTACAGTCATAGTCTGTCTTTGAAATTAAAGGAACAGGAGGATTTGAAAAGGGGGCCTGGCGGCTAACCTTTACACAGTTGAAATTTCAAGGCTGTGCTGAGGCAGGAACCGTACACTGGAGCAATTAAGTTAGCCCCAAGTGGCTTGCACAAATATAACTTGCAATGCGTATGAGGCTCTGAGCAATGTACATTATTCTTTAATTGTTACAAGCCATTAAGGTGGCTCTTTATTTATCTCCCTATTGCAGAGAGGGGGATGCTAAGAGTCTGCCTTGCCTAAGGCCACTTCTTCATAAAAAATAAAAGTAGGCATGCTGACTACTAGGGAAAAAATAAAGCTAAACTTGTAAAGGGCAATGCCCTTATTAGGCACCCCAACAAACCACTTTTTCATTTTTTCCTCATATGTTTCAGGCAGCTTTTAATGTTTGATGTTGCTGCTGCTGTTTTCACTTGCATTTTGGTTGGAAGCCACCTAGAGTGGCTGGGTGGAGTATAAAAAAATTAATTATTATTAGAGAGATAAGAATTTTGAACTACCTTACAGGCTTGTTGTATCAATCAATCAATCAATCAATCAATCAATCAATCAAACTTTATTACAATCGCAGACCAGCATAAGATAAAAGCATGTGAATAAAATAAAGCACATAACTTAAAAGAGGAAAGGGCTAAAAGTTAAAATGTGATTATGATTCATATAAACTTAAAACAGAGAAACAAAAGACAAGCAGTTAAAAGTGACTGTAAGGGAGGGAATGTGAAGCAGCACAAGTCTTGCATTATGGGCTTTCACTTTAGGCCTGGTTTAGCCATCCTTAGATGGATGTCCATCGTGGCAGCGCAAAATCTGGGTTTTCAAATTGGAGTGCTAGGGAGATAGAGTTTGTCAGGGGTTCAGAAGGAGAGACACAGGAGGGGGAGCAAATGGAGAGTGAGGAGGAGGAGTACGAGGGGGGCGCAGGCAGTGACAGTGGCCAGAGTTATTCCACAAGCCTCTCTAGCGAATCGGAGGACTCACAGAAGGGAGCGCCGGTGGCCAGAGCGAGGGGGGCTCCAGGGGGGAAGCCCCAGGAGGAAGGGGCTAGCGGGGAGTCCCTGAGCAGCAGTTGGAAATCAGGACCAGCTTCTCCACCAGAGCGCAGTGGGGAGGGGGAGTCCCAGGAGTCGGGACCAATGTCCTCACCACCAGAGGGAGGAGAGGAGTCAGGTTTGGCAACGCCCACATCAGGAAGCGGGGAAACGGTCAGAAGGAAAGTCACCGGCTGGGCGCGCGCGCCAAGTTCAAATGTACAGGAGCGCGGCACAGCGGGGAGCCCGGGAAGGGAGCCAGGTCCTAAAGCACGCCGGAGGGAGGGGCAAGACTCAGGAGGCTCAGCGTCAGAGGAGTCCAGGAAGGAGGGAACCACAGAGGGCAGAAGGACCCAGCGAAGGAAAGAACAGCGTAGGAGGTGGAGCCGGGCTAGAATCTTAAACTGGTGTGGGTGGAGCAGTGAGTCAGAGGGGACTTAGCCGGTCTAGCGTCGAGACGTGGGTCTGCGCGCCCAGAGCTTGGAAATGGAAACTAAACTTTAATAAAGACTTTTGTATATAACATCCACTGGGCGTTGGTCCTCTGTGAGCTGGGACCTAGCGGCAGTCCTGACAGAGTTGTTCTGTACATTCTGGCAATTTGTGCAGTATAGACAGGATGGACCTAACTCATATATCTGTATAGTATTAGCAGTGAAAGAAAGGCATGTTCCATTGTTTCCAGTTGCCCAGAGCCACGTGGACATTTTCTCTCCTCATATGGTGTTTTCCCAAAATAGCCTTTCTGGATGTCTGAAGGGAGGACTGGCAGTGGGGAAAGCCCTTCGCTGTTTTGGAATATCAAGATTGGTTATATATGGCATTTGGGAGATGAGGTGTCTCCTGGTTTCACTAATTAGAAATTCAGGGACCTGGCTAGATCTGCTTGGTGTTTTGTGTCTTCCACACGCTGTCTAGAATTGTCATCATGTTTATCACTGCCTGTTTCCATGTCGTTTGGAAATCATTCTTAATAGTTAGAGGAGGAAGGGAAGGATAGTCTCAGTCAGTAATTAAGTGTGGCAAGCAACACTTCTGGCCTCAATTCTTATGAATCCAGTTTCAAGACATAGGGTAGCATTGGAGACGTATTTAGGCACTTGTAGTGCCTGATCTTGTAGTGCCTGGTGACAGCAGTCACGAAATTAAAAGACGCCTGCTCCTTGGGAGAAAGGCAATGGCAAACCTAGACAACATATTAAAAAGCAGAGACATCACCTTGCCAACAAAGGTCCGTATAGTTAAAGCTATGGTTTTCCCAGTAGCGATGTATGGAAGTGAGAGCTGGACCATAAAGAAGGCTGATCGCCGAAGAATTGATGCTTTTGAATTCTGGTGCTGGAGGAGACTCTTGAGAGTCCCATGGACTGCAAGAAGATCAAACCTCTCCATTCTGAAGGAAATCAGCCCTGAGTGCTCATTGGAAGGACAGATCCCGAAGCTGAGGCTCCAATACTTTGGCCACCTCATGAGAAGAGAAAACTCCCTGGAAAAGACCCTGATGCTGGGAAAGATGGAGGGCAGAAGGAGAAGGGGACGACAGAGGACGAGATGGTTGGATGGTGTTCTCGAAGCCACAAACATGAGTCTGACCAAACTGCGGGAGGCAGTGGAAGACAGGAGTGCCTGGCGTGCTCTGGTCCAGGGGGTCACGAAGAGTCAGACACAACTAAATGACTAAACAACAACAACAGTGCCTGATCTCAAAACTTTAGATTGTACCAGTTCTAGTGGTGCACAATTGGCAGAGGGGCCTAGCTGGGCATCATATAAAAGCTGCATAATCAATTTGGCCTCAAACAGTTTGAGGGCTGCAGGTATATCATATCCACCTTTAGGTCTGAGGTACTTAAGTATAGCATTTGTTTTCTCTGGGCGTCCCCTGCACCATGGTCCCCATAAGCTTTTCTGCTCACCCAGAGCTATACTCGGGTTGTTGAAACAGGTGACCTGCTCAATCTTATGGCCATCGGTATACCATGAACGAGGTTTGGGCCTTTTGACAAAAACCATAATTTTGGTTTTCTGGTAATTGAGTTCTAGTTTGCTCTCCTTGCAGTATACTGCCAGTGTTTGCATGGCTCTTTTAAGGCCTATAGGTGTATCTTGAGAGGATTGCTGCATCATCTGCATAAAACAGCACTGGGATGTGCTTTCCTGCCAATATTGGGGGCTGGAAGTTCATGTTGAGGAGGTGGGGTACCATATCATTTATATATAAATTGAATAAGAATGGGGCCCATATGCACCCTTGCTTGACACCTTTCTCTGTTTCATTTGTATTGGATAGATGGCCCTGAGGGGTACATCAAACTTTTAGCGAGGTCCCTTCATTTAGGGTGTGTATTAAGTATAGCAAATGTCTGTCATGTGGAGATCTCCAATTTTTCCCATAGCATTATTATAGATATAGAGTTGAAGGCTGCTCTGAAGTCTATAAAGTCCACATAGGGGGAGACAGTGTTACTAGATGAGTACTTCTCTATTAGATGTTGAAGAACTAAGCACTGGTCGCTAATCAAGTGGCCTTCTCTGAATCCCACTTGTTCCTCTGGAAGTATATTTTCTAGTTCCAGTCAATTTTGGAATTTCAGTTGTAGGTGTCTTGCATACGGTTTACTTATTATGTTAAGGAGACGGATTGGTCTATAGTTGGCAGGGTCCCCTTTCTTCCCTTTTTTGTATATTGGAATGATGATTGAGAGTCCCCAGTCTTTGGGAATACATCCATAGGTATCAATACAGGTGAAGAGGCCCAGAAATCCAGATTGTTTTGGGTGGCCTTTGCAGGTATTCCTGTTTCAGTTGAGCTACCAGGCTCTCAATCTCTGTCCCACTTTGGGAGGTTCACTCTGTTTCGAGGGATTTGGCCTCTCTCACCATGACTGGCCTTGTAAAGTTCCTGAAAATATGTCTCCCAGATTCTTGCTGGGCTATGACATTCCATCTTTGGCAGTCTGTTAGTTTGGGAGAGTCTTATGGTATTCCAAAAGAGAGTGAGATTATTGTATTTAGCTGCCGGATAACCCGTGTCCAGTCATTTCTTGCTGCTTCCTTTTTCTTCTAATCCAGGCATCCCCAACCTTCGGCCCTCCAGATGTTTTGGACTACATTTCCCATCATCCCTGACCACTGGTTCTGTTAGCTAGGGATCATGGGAGTTGTAGGCCAAAACATCTGGAGGGCCGCAGGTTGGGGATGCTTGTAGTGCCTTTTATGATGGAGGAGGTCCAATGCAGCAGTTTGAGTTGCATTGGAGACATGAGTTTACGAGAGCTTTTTTTGCGCCGATGCAGTCCTTGTTGAACCATGGTTTGGCGTAGTGTTGATGATGTCTCCACTCTATACCTCTATTTTTGAGGTCTTGGTATAGACCTCAGTTCAGATCTGAGCTCAGCAAAGACCCAACTGCTTTGACTAGCATTACCCTCTCCTTCAACGATAACTACCACTGACAGAGACATCTGTGATGCCTTGTAACTAATAGAGGCAACATCTTTGCGCTATCACAAATGATAAAAGCACAAGCTGGCGGCCTACAGCCACCATTATGTGATGTAGACTTGTCGCTTTGGGAATCAGTATAGGGGAGAGCAGCAGGGAAATATACATGAAGTACAAGCTGTGTTGATGACCTGCGTTGCCAAATAAAAAGTAGATGGGGAAAGGTTAATAGGCCAAAGGTTTGGAGTTGCAAGAAACATGAGTCATAGGGAACGCCAATGAAGCCACATTTTTGGGAGGCAGGGGGAGGTTCCCTGTCTTAGCCTTAGTATAGGGGTGGGAAACTCAGCCCCTCAATGTGGCCCTTGGGACTCTCCGTGGGCTGGAGTGCCCTGCTCCAGCCAGCCTTTCAAGGGCTTTATGTTTGACTGGAAGGTGTTATTGAACTGTGTTAATGCCTCTTGCTTGCATGAAGTGACAGTGATAGGCAGGTGAGTGTGCATCTTTTTTGGGTGACTGGAATGTAGCCCCAATGTACATTCCTCTTCAGTTATTGCTTCACCCAGCTTTGCCTCTGGCCCCATTTACCACCAGCTTGTGGCCCCTGGAATATTGCCCTTGAGGGTTGGCATCCCTCAGGCAGTTTCCTGCTGCCCCCATGTTGTCTGCTGCCTGCACAGATCTCATCCTGCAACTTGTACACAGCCAGTTAGTTAGTCCTGTGCAGCACAGCAACGGTTGGAACTTCAGCTTATTTTGGTTAAGGAGCTATTTGGCTAATGTTGTATGTTATCTGACAACCGACCTCACTTAAAGATGCCAAACTGCTTTTCCCCCCAGTTGGGGACAGAATAATGCATATCCCCCCCCCCACCTCCTATTTTTACATTTAAGAGACCTCATAGATGATACTCTCCAACACCCCCAATTATAGATCTGTGCCTTCCTCTCCTGAAATGGGGCAATTGGACTGGCATCCATCTGTTTCGGGAGACAATGGAGGGGTGACCCTTTGGGGGCAAAGTCAAGGTGTTGGAAGGTTGCAGCTCTTGCTATGGCTGTAGTGACCAAGGCGGAAGTGCTGTTTTGTTGCAGCTGGGGCAAATGAAGGGATCTGGTTGTGCTGATGCAGATGCACCCAAGGTGTTTCTTCTTTCTGCACTCTCCCAGCGATCATTCCTCCTATGGTCACTGCTAGGGATACATCACCTGACTATGTCTCTAGGCACTGTGGTTGTCTGGCAGGGTTGATGTTGTCAGCCCTCATGTCACATTTGCAGACATCTTTGTATGGGCAAATCCTAAGGATCCCTGGACACTTATAGGTGGTGATCTTCCTCCAGAAAGTTAGCAATGAACAAGCTTCTTGGGGGACCAGCTGACCCCTATATACATGATCTTAAGTCCAGTCGCGAACAACTCTGGGGTTGCGGCGTTCATCTCACTTTACAGGCCGAGGGAGGCAGCATTTGTCTGCTCCGCAGACAGTTTTTCCGAGTCATGTGGCCAGCATGACTAAGCCGCTTCTGGCGCAACGGAACACCGACACCAGAGCAGCGCACGGAAATGGCATTTACCTTCCCGCCGGAGCAGTACCTATTTATCTACTTGCACTTTTTGGTGTGCTTTCGAAATGCTAGGTTTGCAGGAGCAGGGACCGAGCAACGGGAGCTCATCCCATCACGGGGATTCGAACCGCCGACCTTCTGATTAGCAAGCCCAAGAGGCTCAGTGGTTTAGACCACAGCGCCACCTGCGTCCCCATACCTGATCTTATCCAGCCACATATAGCTTCAAGGCAGGGGCAAGGCACCAACTGTCTTGCCAGCACTTCAAGCAGGGCCACCTTTCTACCCTAGAACCCAGCAGAGGGGTTCCACAGCAGACCACATGGCGAGGAGCTGAAGGCTTCCTGAGCAAACCAAGTTTGAAAGCCATTCTGTAATTCACAGGCCACTGAAAGCCAAAGGAGGTCCAACAGCCTCAAATGCAAAATGAAGAAGTAGAGGTAGGTTAAAGTTTGAGGATTTTTATTTTAATATTTTTCCCGTACAAAGCAAGACAATGTAAATTTCATAGTTGAATCAAAACACCTTTGTTTGTTTCTTTAAAAACCCTGTCTCTTCACAGTAGGAGTTGAAAGAATGCAGCCAGAGCCGGCCCTCCAATGAGCGACAGAGTTTAGTCATTACTATATTAAAACCTGTTAGACAAGGTCTCTATAAAGTAGATCTGCTGAAGTTTAGTTCTTGGCACTGGTTCCAGAAAAGAAGGGGGAGGGGAGGGGAAAGGGAGAGGGAGAGGGAAGGCAAATCCTTTATCCAAAGCAAGCGGAGTTGGGAGTCTGGCTTCAGGTGCCAAAAGGGCAAGATAAACATTATCTCATTTGCTGGAAGGGAAGCTTTTTAAAAAGGCTCCTTAATGAGCTTGTAAGCTCCAATGTTAAGTGCACGGATGCCACCCTGTCCCAGCATGCAGGGGCAGCACGATTACCAAATTGACCTCTCCCACCATTGCATAGCAGTCCACTGTGGCCCCTCCTCCAGACTTTTGACCTGCAGGGCCTTGTGCCCAGATGCTCAAAGGAAACAGACAGCTACACGCATTTGATGCTTCTTCCTTTTCTTAGGCATAGCTGTCCTCGGCTGCTCTGTCCCCAATTCCAGCAAGCAAACTAGAGCAAGGGTTTTTTCCTGCTCAGCAAAACCCACACACTTTGGGATGCCAAGGCAAAAGAAAAGACGGCAATCACCTAGCTCAAAAGGACTGTGTTGGCAGTTGCTAAAAACCCAAAGGATGGGAGTTCCAGGCTAGGATTTCTCACTTACACAAATCAGCTAGTTTTAGCTACCCAGCAGCAGAAATAAATGGGATTTAGGGCGGGGAGTGAGAGAAGAAGCAGGATCAGTTAAGCGCTGGTCCTGGCCATCTCCCAGGCACCGTCCACAACAAAAGGGAGAGCTAGAGTTTGCTTTGCATCCTAACACACCCTTGTGCGTAGCTGCTTGAGCAACGCCAATCTGGGAAGAGCCGCGCAGACTGGTTCAGTTTGTTCTCAGGCAAGTGTGGGCACCGTAATTGAAGAATTTTAAATGACAGCAGAAATGCTCCCAGGGCATCAAGGCGTGTGCCTTGGAAGAAAGGTCAGTGAAGAGGAGGAGGGAGCATGGGCTACCAAGTAAGAAAACTTGTGGGATCACTGCCAATATGCTAGGCCAGACTAATAGTAGGGCCTGATGGATTGGGGGGGGGGGAGCTTTTGGGTGTTTGTGTACGTTATGTACAGAAGTGGAGCAAAGCCAGACTCCAGGATTAGGATCAGCCTGTCAGCTTTTTCAAAAGGCTCCAAAACCTCGAGAAAAAACCCCAACAACAACCCAATTTCCACAAAGTATGAAAGTGTCACAGATGCTTCTCATTCACACGGAACAAACAGAGGGACACTTTTAATGCAGGTCAGATTGGAAGGAAACAAGAGAAAGAGACAAAAGGGGGGAAGGGCAAGAGAAAGGAAGCCTCACACAGGCACCCGCTGTCCTTTCACTTCTCTTTCTTCTTCTTGTTCTGAAAGAAAGGGACAACACCACATCAGCGCCCTGGATCCTGGGAACAAAACCAGCTTAGCGTTCTGAAGCATGACCAGCGGAGGCTCTTCGATGAGAGCAAATCCGGCACTGCGCCCCCAATCAATCTACCTTCAGCAAGCTCCCACCTCCCTGCCTATCTGCATAGAGTGGGGTGAGCGATGCTAAACAGTTTTCGGCCAAGGGCCACATTCAAGGTTGAGCAACCCTCCAAGGGCCACATGTCAGCCGTGGCCAAAGTTGCCACGGGACATTCGCTCTCGCACAGAGGCACTGTTCTCAAAGAGACATGAAGGTGCCTATAGGCCATTGGTCTGCCATCCCTAAACTAGGACATACAAGGTGTGTTGTGAATAAGCGATGATCCCTGCCACCATGAGATGATGCTCACCTCGCTCATGCCCAAGATGACCATAAGCTCCCGGAAAATGTTGACAAAATCCAAGAAGAGATCCACACAATGCCTGGGCAGGGAGAGAAAGAAGAGGTTGAAGTATTAGGCCAGAACTCCTACTGGACACTACTTCCTCTAAAAAGCACAACCTATGTAAGTGGCTGATGCTAGAGACACAATCTGCCACCCCCAGGCTTCCTTCGCCTTTTGGTATATTGCTCCCTAGTTAAATTCAGGTTCATTTAGCTAGGAAGTATTTTAAGCCTCTCTTCCTGGAAGTTCAAGCCGATTTCCAGTTTGCCCAGCCCTGTGGCCATCCAGAACAAAGGATAGTTGCCTTTTTCATATTGCATCCAACAATAAAAGGCTACTGTTGCACCTTTCCCCTATCCCGTTACCGCAGCTCCCAGATCTTTACTCCTCTGTTGCTCCATTCTGTCTGGTCCACCTTGCCTTCTACTTAACTCCTACTCCCCACCCCACCACTGGACACCCAGCAGCTACCATTTCCACACCCCATGTACTCACCAGATGTAGTCCTTATCTCCATTCTCGGCCTTCTCAATGATGAGCTGAGTGTCGAATAACACAAAGCCACACATCACCATAAGCCCAATGTAGAGGTTAGCCTGGAGGAGGAAGAACATGCATCAGGCCAAGGGCAGCTAAATCAGATTCCTCAAACTGGCCCTACCCACCTGCTCAAGATATACATTCCTAAATCCCAGAAATCATACTGCTTTAAATTATTCAGGGCTGTGTTTCCTGCATAATCATGGCACAATGAGGAAAGACTGCAAAATGAGGGGCCACCTCATTCCGCACCCCGAAAATCGTAATGAGTGCACTTAGATTTTTATTTTTTTAAAAACCCAACTTCCCAGCCCTTCTGGTTGCAGATATGTATTTGATCTCAGAGGTCAAAAGAGTATGAATATGATTTCTATTGATCTGAAGGTGGAGCTTTAAGTTCATATACAGTGGTACCTCGGGTTACAGACGCTTCAGGTTACAGACTCCACTAACCCAGAAATAGTACCTCGGGTTAAGAACTTTGCTTCAGGATGAGAACAGAAATCGTGCTACAGTGGCAGCGGGAGACCCCATTAGCTAAAGTGGTGCTTCAGGTTAAGAACAGTTTCAGCTAAGAACGGACCTCCAGAATGAATTAAGTTCTTAACCCAAGGTACCACTGTGTAGGTCTTTGCCTCTTCCCAAGAGTAGAATTCTGCAAGGTTTCTATAGTTTATACAAATCGTGGAATTTGGGTTATCCTGGGTTGTTGTTTTTTAAAAATGATAATAATTGTTAAAGTGCAGGAGTGCACACTGGCCTGCCTTTATTTCTGTAAAGCCAAAACAAAGGGAAGCTGAGCCCCTCTTGGCAGTCACTACAGGGGACTCTTCCAGGGCAGGTTTGCTGCCAGCTCCATGCTGAAAAAGGCAGCATTGCTGGAATGAGATGCTGCTGCTGTCATAGGCAGCCAACCTTGCAGGCTTCCTGTAAGCCAACAGAGCCCAAGGACATAAAGACACTCACTGTGAAGAGCCAAGTCGAGCCCACGAAAATGTTGATCAGGGAGAAGAACAGCATCAGGAACAGGCCGGAGAACAGAACACCTGAAAAATGAAAGCAGAGCTGTGGTGGGCACTGCAAGGTTGCTAGAAGGGTTCTTTCTAAGGTGGGGGAGGGGGAGGGAGAGGGGAGATGATGACCACCTGGCAATCTTACCTCCTAGGTACAGGTAGGCACGGCGCTTGGCATAGAGGGCGCTCAGCGAAAAGCAGCTGAAGATCACTGCTGTCCCCATGAAAGCTGTTGGGATGATGCTATTGGAAGAGGAAAAAGCAATAGTTGATGCCTGCACCAGGATGGACAAATCTAAGCCTTGGGGACACTGTAAAATGCCCTTTAGCAGCCCCAGTGAGACCCACAGGTCCATCTCATGCCCCATGCAAGTTACTGAACCTCATTCAGGACATTGAAGTGGATGTTCTTTGTAGAGCAAAGATGGTATTTTGCTTAGATGTATTTGTGGGGCAGAGGAGAGATCTGGGCAAGTGGTGGACTGCAAGGAGATGGCTTAGATGAATCATAATCAATACCAAAAATATCATGTTATGAACAGGAAGTATGCTTAGTGGTATAGGGTGGGAGGAAATCTTTTTGCTCTTCCGATTAAAGTTATGGTTTGATTTAAGTTCAGAAAGAACTGGTCAGGTTTTTTGTGTGCTGGGTGGAGGGTCATGCATGTGTCCATTGGAATCAGTGGGACAGGAATTTGGTCCACCAACTCATTTGAATTTGACCCTTGAAGTGCATATGTCGGGTGTGGTGAGGGAACGGGGCAACCGAGTGGCGTTTTCCTTTTACCTTGGGTTGATGGCGATGCACATCTCCAGCAGTGGTCCTAGGTTGACTCCTGGAAGGACAAAGCGGTACAAATTCAGCCAAGAGGAAGGAGAGAGAATGGAATTCTTGTCCATTCACCATGTATTTCGAAGAAAGCCAAAATGGTTAACCTGTGTGCATTGTGCACCCTTCAGAACGAACATACAGCTTGTCTTGTTTTCCCCCACCCGATCCTAAACTGAAACCCAAGTACAAAATGCCACGTAGAAACAGTTTTGAAAATCTCAGTATTTAGACAGCAACTAAGGGGCCCTAATCTTCAAAGTGGTTCTATATGGGGCAAATCATTGTGTGGCAACCACTCTTGTGATGATCAGTTGGCTGGATTATTTTGGCCTCCCTCTTGGCACACGCACACTTATACACCCATGTCATGCAAGAGCCACTCCCTTGTGGGGTGATCTTAGGCAGCTGCTGCAGGCACACATCTGAATAACAACTGCAGGAATCTTTGCTGCTCTGCCAGAAGGGCTTGGATGCATCAGGACGTGAATTGTATATTTCACTTACAGAAGACCCATGTTTGCAGATCAACATCTTTTTAAAAGATTTTAATATTGTATTTTTTACACTGTTCTGACCTGTCCTCGAACCTTTTCCTCAAAAGTAAGTAGTTTATGAACACCAAAAGCAGTTAATGAAGTGTAACTCCAGCTGACTTTGCACATGTCTGCTCTTCCAGCATCACGTACCAGTGAGGAAGGCAAAGCCTGCCAGCATGCTCAGCCGTTTCTGTTCGGTTCCCTGGTTGTGGGGTGTAGCCATCAGCCAGATCATAAGACCTAGTGCTCCCAGGCCAGTCAGCATTCCAAACTGCAAGACAATGTGGGAAGGGTGGAAGTTAGTACAGGCTGAGCGCAGAGCAGAGGTTGGGAAAGGCATTGCGCAGGAACAGAAGTGGCAGAAATCTACCCCACGGAGCCCAGGTGGTTTCATTTGAATGATCCAGTGCATTCTATAGTCTAGACAGGGTGACAGCCATAGATAACCTGACCTGCTCAAAGATACTCTAGGCCCCTTTGCAGGGTATTCAGCTCACTCAGATTTTCTTTGACTTTAACTTCTTTTCACTGCAGACTTAAGAAAAAAACATGGGAAGCAGCATTCTACCCAACTGCATTGTTGGAAGTGCTTCTCTCATTTTCCACTGCTCTGGCCAATGAGTATGAGACACCAAGATGCTTCATGAGTTTGGGTTTTAATGTTATTCAAATGTAATCTATCCAATAATTTAAAAACAGATTGAACTAGCTGGCACATCATTCCCCCCTGGTCTGAAATGGCTCCGTGACTACACCACTGGGTTCCCAGCTACCACTGTTGGGCTGCAGTCCTGAACACGCTTAATCAGGATTAAGTCCTAAGAAATCAGCGAACATAGTGCGACAGACTGCTAGGAAAGCAGACGAAGGACTGCTCTATCAAGATATGGCCCAGATAACCATACCCAACATGATCCTGTGCTGCTCATTTCTGAAGGCTGTGGCTGGGCTCCGTTCCCTGAAGCACCAGTCCCCAACAGTCAAGGTGACCTCACAGCCCATACACACATCAGCGCCAGAGCGCACTTACCTGCACCAGCTGAGTTACCACGTTGATGTAGGCACCAGCCGCTGCGAGGAACATGCATAGCGCAAAGCTAGCATAGACCTTCTTCAGGTGCTGCTGGGTTGATGCGGAGCTGCAGAGGGCAAAGTGAAGAAACAGTCAGTCAGTGTCATTGCATCTCAAAGCACCTAGAATCACAGCTGCTCCTTGGCTGGCTGTTTGCCAGCTCCTGGGCACTTAGCAAACTAAACAAACAACACTGGATCCACCACAGATCACCTGAAGAAGAGAGGTGGGGAAACTTATTTAGCCTAGGGGCTGCCTTTCCAACCTGAGGAGGGCACATGGTTACAGTGGGCCTTGCCAAGACCAGGTGAGTGCAGCCATTCACCCACAAACGTTATGCCTAGTCAGCACCACTACACACAGTCCCCGAACCAAGCTGGGCTTGAAAAAGCATCTTAGAGACCAACTAAGTTTGTTATTGGTATGAGATTTCGTGTGCATGCACACACACGAAAACTCATACCAATAACAAACTTAGTTGGTCTCTAAGGTGCTACTGGAAGAAATTTTTTTATTTTGTTTCGACTAAGGCAGACCAACACGGCTACCTACCTGTAACTTGAAAAAGGATGTTAGCTTTTTTCCAAGTCTAACTGGCCAAGGGGGCAATCTTCCTGAAGACTGCAATGGGTGGCAGGTGGGTTTCCTTGCTGCAACAATAAGGCTTTACCCCCCAAGACTAACTGTGGGGAGGGGTATTTTTAGTGTGGGTTTAAACACTCCCCAGCTGGAACTCCTGTAAAGACACGCCTCCTCCACTGCACTTAGGCTTGACAAAAACCTTATACTAAAGGCAACAGAAGACTTTCTTTCAAGCCTAATTGCAGTGGGGTGAGGAAAGGGCACTGCAAGCCAGGTGGGGAGTGCACAGCAGCTGGATCTGACCCATGGGCTGACAATACACCACCCCCAATTTAAAGGCATTTGACTCACAGCTTCTGGAGCTGGGAGACCACTTTCCCCAAGGAGATGGTATTAGATATTCTTAGATTGGCTAAGAGAGGAGCTAGAGCTGTTGGCAAAACTGGAAAAATCCCTGACAAGTTCGGTGCTGGTTTGCAGCACCTACTTTGTACTGCACAGCAGGTGCTCCTAAAAAATGGGTGCTGGCACTAAACCATGTAAATGCTTTTCCAGCCTTGGCCTCTACCGACTTGCATGTAAGTCGGGAAATGCTTGCACAAAATTTGGTAAGTAACACCAAACAGTAAATCCTGAGAACCTTAAAAGATGAATTTATACTCAACAAGCCCTTTAGAAAAACAGAACAAAACAAAAACCACACACACACACACTTCAGCCTGAAGGTCTAGAGTGCAAGTCAATATTTGTAGTAGTCTCAAAAGGCTGTGTTGGGGGAAGCAGGAGAAGGTTGGCTGAACATGCAAGAAAAGTTCTTTGTCTATCCCATAACTGACAGAAGCAGAACAGATTACACAAGCAGGCAAGTTAAGAAACATGCATTTGCTTAACTTCTACCAACTGCAGAATTTAGTTTTTATTGAAGTGGAAGTTTTTACTCAAGTGGAATATTTGGGTTCTGAGCCCAACACGTATACAGTCTTGCACCCAGGGCCACAGGGAAGCAGTAAAGCCCTATTTCTGCCTCCCTCATCCCCATTCGCCATCCACAATAAGGGACCAATCACAAGATTACCTCGCTGTTTTCATGCACCAAAAATGACAAATAAAAACAACCTCTTGCAAAACTGCAGCCTACAGTAAAACACAGGCCAAGGGTATACTCACATGTGGGAGAATTTGAAGAGGGCATCAATATTTATGTTCCTGTTGAAGACATCCATTGTGCTAGCTGGTAGACTGATGCAACTCTTGGTGTCAAAATACTCAATCTGCAGAAAAAGATGAAGAAGGCCACATCAGAGAGGTGGGGGAGAAAGACAGTACAGTTCTTTCCCAGGAATGACCAATGTGATCCACGAACATCTGCAAACACCTGCCCCTTTTAGCGACAAAACTCAAGTTCTTCCTATATGGCTGCCCAAAATACTTTAAGCAATATTATTCAGCCCATAAAGCTGCTCCAAAAGGGATTCCCACCCACCTGCTTCCTAGTACAGTGGTACTTTGGGTTACATACGCTTCAGGTTACAGACTCTGCTAACCCAGAAATAGTACCTTGAGTTAAGAACTTTGCTTCAGGATGAGAACAGAAATCGTGCTTCAGCGGCGTGGCAGCAGCGGGAGGCCCCATTAGCTAAAATGCTGCTTCAGGTTAAGAATAGTTTCAGGTTAAGAACGGACCTCCGAAACGAATTAAGTACTTAACCCGAGGTACCACTGTAGTGGTCTAGGAACACCAGTACTCCTTCAGAGCTCCTAGTCTCTGTTCAACTTCAAACAAGTTAACTAAGATACAGGGTTTCTAAGAGATACACTGCAACTATCTTACTAACTTTGAGCCTACTTTGTCAGGGGCCAAGGGAGAGAAGTCAAAGACCCCCCCTATGGAAAGTCAAGCAAGATGTTACTCCTGGAATGCAGAACCTTCAAACAGCTCTCCCTACTTCAAGAAAACGCACATGCATATTCTATCCAGCCTCCCCTTCAGGGCAGATTCTATCTAAATCTCAACCAAGAACTCAGATTCCCAAATATGCAGCGAGAGGGAGCGAGGAGAAGACTTGGGAATAGCCACAGACAAAGGCCCAAGAAAAAGGTTATTTGTCCCACCCCACCTTGCTAAGGAACAAAGAAGAGGATGCTTACTTTAGACTCGCCAAGCACAGCCCCACACACTGCCTGCCTGCAAGCTGATCCCCTTCGCTGTAGTCTGGACAATCTAGAGGCTTCAACCGTTTCACCGGTTCCAAGTCCTCTTGGTATCTATGGTGCAATTATTGCAGGCTGTTGCAAGGCTAACTACAAGTTCTCAGGGAGTGGGGGAATTGGCCTCACTGGGGAACTTTGCTTCACAGCTTGGCAGCTAGAAAACACTTGCATTAGCATTCCTAATGACCTCCCCAGGCAGAGATGGGGAGGAGCTACAAGCCATGTAGCTGCCATAGCCAGAGAGCAACCGGGAAACAAATGCACTGCTCCCTGCGGCTCAAGGTGGGATCCCTCCCCTTTCTTGTGTTATGCACCAACATGTACAGGTATTTTACCTGCCCAGGAGAGCACCACAAGTGTGATATGACTACCCCTGTCTGCGTGTGCAACCCGCCCCCCAAAATGATCATGATACCTGATGCAGCCTCTAGCAACTGATGCAATTGACATATGAAAACCAGTTCAGCAACTAATTCCTTACCCTTTTGACAGAGAGGAGAAGGCTCTTGGGCAAGCTTACAAAAGTAGGCCTGGATTGTCTAGCAAGGAGAGGTAGCATTAAGGAAATGCAAATACTGCAGTAATTGTACACCCATTGCATGGGGTGACATGATGGCACTTCCTCCTTTGGCAGAGATGGAAAATGCCGGTCAATATCTGTCTCCTACTTTTTTAAAAAGCAGATCTAATCTGATCATTCCTTCCAAGTGTTCAGGATGGGGCCACTTCATTTTATTCTCGCAGCAACCTGTGAAGTAGGTTATGCCAAGAAACTTCCAATGCCACCTAGCTTTCTTTAAGCAAAGGTCGGAAGACTGATCTTCCTGGTCCCAGCCAACACTTGGGGCTGACAGATCCCAACCCCAGGCAGAAAAATCTAAGGGATCCAGCTTGTAGCCCATTATCACCCCACTCAAGTGAAGAGGATCCTTTCTGCACAACTCAAGCGCGTTTGCAGCATCATCATAGCAAGGCCCTGACGTAAACCAAGCTACGGTTTACCACGATCATGTGAATGTGCTGGCCCCTTGGGAGAAGCTCACTCTCACTTTGTCCCTCCCTCAGTCCTTGTGCTTAAGTTCTCTCCTTAGCCACAAACTGTAGCCAAGAACAAACATTTGCTAAAGAGCACGATTAAGAAGGAAAGCTTAAACACAAGTTCCAGGTTCAGACAACATGTTAAGCCAAACCCTGAATGGGTTGCCATGCTAAACTAAAAGGACTAGGGAAGATTAATGTGGCTGTGATTTCCTCCTAAGAAGCCAGCATGTTTGCACATTTGTGTTAAGTAATAGTTTGGCTTAGTGTTACCTGCACATGTGGCCAATGGCTGAAGCCGAGGACCCTAAAACAATCGCCCCTGAGTTTGTCATTACGTTATAATCAGAGGCTTCGGTGAAGTTGCTGTCACTAGCATTGGAAAGTAAAAGAGTGATAGCACACACAAGGAACATGCGCATGCACGCACACCCCTTGGCTCTTAGCAGACCTCTTCATCTGTATTGCTGCTGTGTGCAAGGCCAACCTGCTGCAGGCAAGCAGAGAGGTAAATGGAAAAATAGCAGTGTAATGACAAGGAGTGCCAAAGGCATTTTCCCTGCACCAGAAAAGTGAGTTCTCTCCAGTTTCAAGCACTCTGTGCCAAGGATGGGGAAACTGTGGCCCTCCAGATGTTGCTCAACTCCCATAATCCCTGACCATGGAACCTTCTGAAGACCACATGCCAGTGATAGACAAGGTCAGAGGCAAAAGTGGACAGAGCAATGAACACAACTCTTACCCTTGTGCAGTAGGCCACATTGCCACCACACAAGTCACACACACATTTATCCATCCTTACTCAATCAAGCAGCACAATTCCAGTTCAAGGACACATCCTAAACAGTTCAGGGGGAGAGTGCAACTTAGGAAGAGTCTCACGGGCCTGAGGTTCTTCACCCTCAGTAGAAATGGGCAGGCCCAAAAAAAGCAGGGAGGGGAAGAATCGGGGGGGGGGGGGACGACTTACCCCTTGATTCTCCCTCTCCCCCCAGTAAATTGTGAAAATATTATAAAATGTGTTATTTTAGAATGATGAATAAAACATTTTAAGTCAAGGTGTTAATATATCTACTCCCCAAAAATGATTTCTAAAAATTATGCAAACAGAAGACTTACTTAAGACTATGCACAGTATCAAATCATTACAATTCCTGTGCAAGAAGAAGCAAGAGAGAGTACAACTCTTAAATGCAAGAGCAATGTGCTTTCTGCCCCTAGGAGGCACTGCCATAGTCAGCTGAGAAGGAAGAAGGATCCAATGCCTTCTTTGCTTGTAGACGTCCTCTCAGAGGCATAGCTGGTGAATCTGTTTCTGTCCTCTTGACTAGGTCTCAAAGGACTGTCCCCTTGAGTAGGTCTCAAATCTGTCATCATTTGACGAAAAATATGAAGATGCAGAAATTGATAGCTAAGAAAATGAGTCTGATCTAATTTCATATAGTTTCACTGAATCTTGGGTTCTCCCCCCGTCTTTTTATTTTATGGAATTGAGTGCTTTATGTCAGCTTGACACTGTGGAGGGCTGAAGGAGATATAACAACTTTCAGAAAACATAATTATTTTCTTTGCTCAACTATAATAGTTTATGGTTTCTTCTAGTTTTATTCTGCCTGTACCATATAACTGGCTTATAGCTCTATTTGTAACAAAATATAATTTTTGTAAAAAGAAGTAAATTTATTTAACATACCAAACATGATCATTCTATGGCAAACCAAGTTAATACATTTTACTTTCCTAAAGTGATGCTCAATTTGTAAAGAGCAGTAAAAATGATTAGTGCATATTTTCCTATTTCCCCCAAAATGTCCCTGCCTGCAAAAAATAAACAAATCTTCCTCACTATTTTTCTTCAGTGGTTTCAAAATTTCTAGAAATTTTACAACATTTTATGAAGAGTAAAACAGCAGAAGGAGCAACTGGCTAACCAATTACACATTTATTAACTGCTGTAAACATGGACTAGCATGTTTGCCCCTGTGTGAGCAGTTCTATAGAATTTGGAACAGAGCTATTAAGTCCAAGGCAAACCATCAGTTTGAGAAGGCTTCACAACAGCCACAGAAAACCCCTACATGAGGTGTTCTAGAATAATACAGGCAACTGTGGGTCATTTTCTCTGTGATTTGAGAATGAAAATCCATGAATTGGAGGAATTTTTAATGGCACCAATACTGCAACCAACCCCAAAGATCAACATACTATTGGTTGGTTTGTTCTGTCATTAAGACACCATATCCAAAGGTTCCTTATGTATCTCACATATTGCCACAGTGCAGCCATGAATCTAGTCAAACCATGCAATATTCTTTTTTCTGTATTTTCACTTTTAGAAATAACTATGTTCTGCAGCACTCTAGCTTGATGCTGGGCTGCCTATAATCCAGCTGCTTTTGTATAAGCCTGGAACATGTGAATTTAAAGTCACTTCCCTCCCTTCGTCCCATTTGACAAATAAAACATTAAATTGAATTCCTAGAATTGTGATTTGCCAGAGCCAGGTTGTGGCTGCTTTTAAAAAATGTAATTTAGCCTCCTGTTGCTTCAACAGAGGCTCACATTAGACAATTCTTCTCTAGGAGCAGGGTAGTTGGTCAGCTTGTAGGATGGAGATTGGATGTGAGTAGGAGAGCACATGTGCTCATCTTCAGGAATGAAGTAGCCCTGCCTTGAAATCTCAGACCTGGGAGTGTAAGACTTGGTTCATCTCCCTTGGAAAACAGAATGCAAGATTCCAGCTACAGAGTTCATGCCATTTCAAGACACTGCTGAGCAAGGATCATTTTAGCCATACCCTGGAACAGAGAAAGTCAAATGCTGCCAGCAGAAAAGCTAAAGGCTCCCAGTTTCAAGAAAGCAGGGTGATCACATTGCCTCAAGAAGTCATATACACCAGGGGTGCCCAAACTTTTTTCAAAGAGGGCCAGATTTGATGAAGTGAACATGCGTGAGGGCCGACCAAAGTTGTTGAGACCTCTGGAACGAATTAAGTACGTAATCAGAGGTACTACTGTACACCCTCTTCCAGCTTTGATTTGCTCTACATCTAAAGAGTTTTCAGTTCTCAGAGGTCTGCAGATGCAGAAGGCGAAATTATGCTCGTGAGGTCCTGAACAATGGCCATCTTAAGGTACAAACTTATTTTTGGTAAAGCTTGCTAGAAAAGAAAGAAAGAAATGCAACAGATAATTCAAGTGATAAGAAGTTCTCATGTGAGTCAATATTGGGGCACCAAAATGGGTCACCCTGTGGTGGAGGAAACATGAGAGAGACCACACATGCCATCCACAAACTCCTCCCAGATATTGAGAGCTATTCAAGGCAGAAGCCAAACCAGACCGAAGATGCTAAATAAGATTTGACATGTGAGGTTTGCCTCCTCCATAAAATGAGGGTGACGGGGTGAGGGAGGCAGCAGGAAGTGGATTTGTGAAACGAGTGAGCTTTATTGTAGATGCCAGACCAAGGTAGGTTTCACAACATGAACCAGTGATCCAGAAAGTCAAAGTGAAATTAGCAAGTCCTCCCTGCTTCTCACTCAAGACTTGATGCCTCTGGAAATGGATGTTAAAGTGGAAACATGCCAGGCTGAGAGGTGATTAGAAAGGTAATATGTCTCCCAACAATAGTCCCTTTTGGAGTTTTGCGAAGCATCTGTAAGGTGCCTATCAGTAACTGTGCTGACCCACAGGCCACTTTAAGGAATAGCTGGAAGAAATTCCTATCTTCATTACAACTCTCTGCCCATAACACATAAAGCTGCCGTATAACAAGGTCAGCCCATTCGTGGCTCTAGATCCTTTCCATTTACTCCAACCGGCAACAATCCTTCAGGACCTCAGGAAGCCCTGCTATAAATAATCACTTAAAAAACATGGAGATACTGGGAGCTGAATCTGGGACCTTTCTCTACAACTAAACTTTGGTTCTTTGGTAAAACTGAACCTAGAACTAAATTTTCCAGACCGGAGTCCATTTCCAGCTGCCAGTCTTAAAACAAAATCTAAGAACATGTAAAACATACCGCATTTATGACCACAATTATTTTAAAATATTATCTATTAACTCTTTGCAACTTAAAACTCCTTCCAACACATCAGGTTGCTTTAGATCACTGGTCTTCAACTGGTGGATCAGGACCCCCCTACTCTGTCTGTCTGATCCAAAGTGGGTTGCAACAGGAACATTACAATAATTCCATGGTAAAAGATTAAGAAATGGTACCCACAAGCACGTTTGGGTTAAAGGTGGGTCCTGGGTCTGAAAAGGTTGAAGACTACTGCTTTTTGGTAAAAAAAGTATTTAAATTTTAGTAGCAGAAGCCACAAATTCCTTTGTCTATCCCAGGCCGGTCCATTGTCCCTCAGACCATGTGGTGGGCCAGCCTATATTTTGAAGGGAAAAAATGAACGAATTCCTATGGCCCACAAATAACACAGAGATGCATTTTAAATAAAAGCACACATTCTACTCATGTAAAAAGATGCTGATTCCCGGACCATCCGTGGGCCGGATTGAGAAGGCGATTGAGCCACATCCAGTCCACAGGCCTTAGGTTGCCTACCCCTGGTCTATTCATTAAGTAAACAGACATTTCCCCTGCTGACTAGGATGGCCTAACTTAATAAAAGTAATCCTCCAACAAGCAAAATTTGCTAGGCACATATTTCACCAGCTATTGGCCACATGTGAACAAGTAAAGATGCCCAGGTGCCATGATAGTGCCTGACACCACCATCTGGAGCAGTGATGGCCAAACTTGGCCCTCCAGCTGTTTTGGGACTACAACATCCATCATCCTAGCTAACCGGACCAGTGGTCAGGGATGATGGGAACTGTAGTCCTAAAACAGCTGGAGGGCCAAGTCTGGCCATCACTGATGGAGGTACATCCATGGGAATCCATGGATCTTGACTGTTTCACATACTAGTGACACATTCTGTTTAATTCTATTCATTATATTTCATCTGAACAATCAGAATGAATTTCAGGAACCGAGTTGTATTGAAAAATACTACTTTTGAGCCCTCTGGCCCAAAAATGGCAACTAGGCATTCTGTTTTGGAGACTAACTCTGGTTTAAGTAGCCATTGGCACCTAGCTTATATATCTGAGTTTCTAACACTGCAAGCAACCTATTTAGTTGTAATAAAAATATGATGGATGCTTCAACCTAGAGCATAAGTGAGTAAGCTTCTCAACCAGCTGAGTGTCACAGTCTAAACTTGCATTTGATCTTAGACTATGAGATTTCTTAAAACATCGTAGGCATTGTTTGAAGGTACGCTGAAACAATAGTCTTCCTGAGCTTCCAGGAGACTAGATTGTTCAAAGCAATGCTGCCGCTACAGCACCCTTAGCCAAGGTGAAGATTGGGAACTTCAGGTCACTGGTAAATCACTCTCCATGCAGATATCAAGTGTCTCTCTTTTATAGAAGGTGCTTAGGAGGAGAATAGGCCAACTGTTGACAGAGAAAAGTCACAGAACTGGATCACAGAATTAGATAACGCCGAGTCCTTAAAAACACTGAACAGCATTGTTGCTGTATAAAGTGATTCTTAAGATGACTTATCAAGTAGCTATGGTCTTTGCTAAACTAGCTAAATACAAAGGGTCTCTTTTAAATTACTCAACTTTCCTCAATCTTAACTCTAAGCAAAAGGGCAGGTGTGTTTTATCATGGTAACCCAAGAAGTAGCCTTTTGGGGAGGAACTGCAGCGCTGCGGCAAGACCACATGGCTCTACGTGCATCAACTCCCAGGTTCACTCTCTGGTATCTCCAGTTTAAAAAAGAAGGTAGCAGTAGGTGATGGGGAAAAGCCCCCAGAGAGTTGCTGCCAGTCACCGAAGACAACAGTGGGCTGGCGGGACAAAGTCCGACATGTCCCCTACACTTTCTACAACTCAGCAGTACCTAAAAAAAACCTCCCACATTTCTTCTCTGTGCAACAACCAGGGGTAGTACAGTAATTGCAAAACAATGTCAAATGGTCAAGCCTAATTATCCATGGAAACTTCAGGTGAAATACACAGGCTTGCATATTGTAAGAGTTCACAGGGAAACAAGCCACCAAACCTGCGGTAAATGCTTTTCAAATCCATGTTCATCCTCCTGATTCAGTTAAAACTGATCAAAAACCTCAGGCGAGCTTTTGTGTGGTGGGGGGAGATTAAACTCTCCATTTCTCATGTCAAAACCTAGCTCTGTCCACAGTAGCCCAATGTTTACAAAAATTACTTGGCTCGACTGAGCCCTTAAGAGGAAACTATCATCCAAAAGTAAACCCTTGCTGTAACTTGATTCTATGTTAGCACAACCAAAATAGAAGTACAAGTGAAAACGAAATCCCAGAAGAGAAAGCAAACTTTGGAAGTGCTTGTGTAATCCAAGTTAAATAATGAACCTGCTTATGAGGAAATAAAGAACCCATGATCGTTTATCAATAACTAACCAGATAACACTTAGTCATAGCTATAACCTTTAACCACTGAGGGCTGCCTTAGAGGGACAGCTCTAATGAGACCGTCACATTTCACCCACCAGTACCCTGACACAGTAACTTACTAGCTGCAAAAGGAAGGAAGGAAGGGGAAAAGGATGGAGACAAGGGGTAAGCAAGCCTCCCCTTTAGAGCCCCAAATAATGGGCAGGATGATCCTTACAGCCAAATGGCAGGAGAGAGAAAAAAATAATGTCACACAATGACCCATAACATCACGTGAGCACTGTGACATCAGAAAGCCAGCCAATCAGCTTTGAAGTTCTCTACTGTGGAGCATCTGTCAGGCTTCTGCTCAAGCAACAGGTTGCCATACTCCAACTATCCCAAGCTCAGGAGAGGAATTTGGTTCGAGCACCAGATGCTCCCTACTCCAGCAGGCCCAAGAAGCAATATTAACAGGATGTAGATGGGGCAGATTTTAATGTCCAGTTCTCATATTAATCTCCAAGGGCACAAAACACCAGTCAGTTATGAGAGAATACAAGTCATTAAGCAGCTGGAATTCAAGAACTACGTCAACACTATGTGTTCGAAGTTGCAGCTATTTGCACAAAAAGCACCATGCCATTTAGCCAAATCACCTAACACGTCACTGGGTGTGGATCCTTTGATCTGTAACAACCACAGGAACAGAATTTACTAAGAAAACAAACTTGCACTGGGGTGAGGTGAAATTATCCCTGGCTGAGGTATCTCATTTCTAGATATAGATGATTTGGCTCAAATCTGCCTGGGATATGCAAATATATTTGCTCTGAAGTCCTGCTCCTTAGTCTGGACATGAGTACACAAAGCTGGTGGTGCTCAGGATGGAGGGAAAGGCTCTCTGCGCATGCCTTGTAGTTATTTCACATGATCCAAGACTTGGTTTTGAGAATGAACCCACATTTCAGGGCACAAACAGTACAATATAGGGGCTTCCTCACTACTAATGCTCCAGAGCAGAGGGGAACACCATGCAGCCCTCCAGGTGTTGTTGGACTACAACGCATCACCTCTGACCAGTAAGCCATGTTCCACACAGCTAACCCAGAGCATGACATTTAAAAGTTATAATCTGCAAGAAAGAAAACACTTCACCAAACAAATATCCAACAGCAAGTTTAGAGACTATTGCACAATCAAGTAGTCCAATATACCAGCAAGTATTCTTGCATCTTTTCTGGGTTCAGGTTCCATGCCTCGAGTTTCTGACATTTGAAGATAGTCATCTTCAAATATCTAGAGGGTTGTCAAATTGAGTGAGCAAAATTGTGTTTTTTTTGCTCTGGAGGCTTGGACCTGAACAAATGGATTCAAGCTACAAGAAAGAAGATTCTGACAAAGAACTTTCTAAGAGTAAGAGCTGTTTGACAGTGGAACAAACTCCCATGAGAGGTGGCAGACTCTCCATCTGCTTAGCAGAGATTAGATGGCCATCTGTCATGGATGCTTTAGTTAAGATTCCTGCATTGCAGGGGGTTGGACTAGATGACCCTCAGGGTCCTTTCCAACTCCACAATTCTATGAAATATGGTGAGGAAGCTGAAGCAGATGGGAGGCCAGTGTGGTAGGAAATAGTTATCTACCATGACTACAGAAGAGGAATGTTCTATGGGCCGCCTTCCAGTCCTTTCGATGCTCAAATACGAAGACAGACAGCAGCAGCAGCAGAGACAACAGAGGCCAACTCTAAGCTTAACCCTGATTCAAACCAAATAGTTCTGGACAGCTGAGAGCACTAACGCCCCACCTTCCCACCCCTCAGCAAAAAAAACCCTACTCTTGCCAAAGCAAGCAGCAATATACATGCCACTCCCCCCCATTCCCCATTTATCTCTCTGCACGTATGCCCCCAGAGGAAAAAAAAACCGCAAGGATTACAGAACAGATCAGTCAAAATGAAACAAAATCAGATTAAACAAGGCCTGTTTTCAAACTCCATTGCTCCGCAATGGTTTCATTACCCCCTAAGCTTTGCATCGTTATCTATTATTTACCACTGGCAGGGGCCGCCTCACAGGCGAGCGGAGCACAACTCAAGCTTCCTTCACGCGCTTTGCAAAGACTATTTAATAGTTAACAACACAGTAATCTGGCTTAAAGCTACGAGCGACAAACCCAACGCTGTAGACACGGGACTGGGTAACGTGGGAAGAGTCGACTCCACGGGACCCTGGAGCCCGGGACCCAATTTTCGGGAACAACCCGCCATTCCTCCTCCGGGCAATTGAGGGAGGTTCGACCCACCGTGATATAGGGGGGTGGGGCGAGGGGGCTATGAGAGGGGTGGGGGATCCCTATGACGTCAGCTCTCTCACACACGCACCCCGCTGAAGAGACTGACCAATCCGAGAGGCAGAACCAGGCGGAGGGGATCCTTCCCTCCCTCCCTTCCTTCGCGGAGCCCGACACAAAGGGGCGGAGGGGAGGTTCTAGAGCGGGAGGGCCACTTCCGAAAAGGCCCCTCAGAGGAGGGGAGGCTTCGGAGACCGCGCAGGCCGAGGGGGGCCGGGACCGGAAGTAGGCCCCAGGGAGGCGCGGCGGCGGCGGCCCTTACCTCCCGCGGAGGATCCTCTTGCCTCGGCGACGACAGCTGCTGGCGCTCCTTGGCGAGCCGTACGTGTCTCTCCCCTCGGACGCCTCCGCCCCCTCCCGCTTACGTCCTCCTCCCTCCCCGCTCCGCCGCCGCGCCATTGGCTCTCTCGCCCCCAGAAGTCCCGCCCCGGCCTCGCATTGGTATTTAACCAAACGCTCTGCGTACCTCGGTTTCGATTGGCCGGCTGCTGACACCTTTTCCTTTTCATTGGTTGCGCGGCCGCGCCCAGGCAGCTGCCATTGGTCCACCTCGGGGTGGGGGATGGGGCGGAGGGGCAACCAATGAGAAGCGGCGTTGAGGTGCGACGTCCGTTGGTTTTCCAGCGTCGGGCCAATAGGCAGCGCCCTTGGTAGGTTGCGGCCCGATTGCGACAGCTCGGTCGTCTCCCCTTTCCCCAGAAGTGGCACGCGGCCCCCTCGTGGCGGGAGCGCGAGGAGAACAGCACAGGGCGGGCTGCGCAGCGCCTCTAGCGGCGAGGTTGATTCGGGCTGTGCGCACGGCGTCCCGGCGCATGCAATGGCATGGAGTGCCATCTGCCGGCCAATGCGCCTCACTGCATCTGAGGTCGCCGGTGCTTTTCTGCAATTCCAGGCTGAGAGTCCCGCTAGGCGAGAAGATGCGCACCTCCTTGCAATGCTCTCTCCGCTGGACTGCAACCCTTGGCATTGCCGAATGCCACCTGATCCCACGCCGCACTGCAGGCTGGTTATTGAAGGCAAGGGGAACACAGCAATGAGTCCAATGGCAGCGCTTGTTCAAACCTTATAAATTGGAATCATCATCAAAAAATACGGTTTTATATATGAAACTACAATAGTATCGATCACTGCAGATGTTGACAGCAGCCACGAAATTAAAAGATGCCTGCTTCTTGGGAGAAAAGCAATGACAAACCTAGACAGCATCTTAAAAAGCAGAGACATCACCTTGCCGACAAAGGTCCGTATAGTTAAAGCCATGGTTTTCCCGGTGGTGATGTATGGAAGTGAGAGCGGGACCATAAAGAAGGCTGATCGCCGAAGAATGGATGCTTTTGAATTATGGGGCTGGAGGAGACTCTTGAGAGTCCCATGGACTGCAAGAAGATCAAACCTCTCCATACTGAAGGAAATCAACCCTGAGTGCTCACTGGAAGGACAGGTCCTGAAGCTGAGGCTGCAAGACTTTGGCCACCTCATGAGAAGAGAAGACTCCCTGGAAAAGACCCTGATGTTGGAAAGATGGAGGGCACAAGGAGAAGGGGGCGACAGAGGACGAGATGGTTGGACAGTGTTCTCAAAGCTACCAGCATGAGTTTGACCAAACTGCGGGAGGCAACGGAAGACAGGAGTGCTTGGCGTGCTCTGGTCCAGGGGGTCACGAAGAGGCGGACATGACTAAACAACAACAACAACTGTCATATGCATATTTAATGGTGTCAGAGAGATATACAATAAAACGCCCAAAGGGTGGCTTATTGGTTTTTGTTTTATTTTGTACTTTGCATTCTCGTCTTTTATATTGTTTTTGCTGGCCAATCAATGTTACTAGACCATATGTTTAAATGAGTCCATATGTTAAAATGGTAAACATACACACCAATGTGTTTTTGGTGACTGCCACAGAACTGAGACTCAAATTATCCTCTACCCCAGCTAAACCGTATTGTTCACCAAGCATGTCTGTACAGTCTCTGAAGCCTATAAATGTTTAATCAGAAGTAAGTCTCCTTGTGTTCAGTGGGGCTTGCTTCCAATAGGATTTCAGTCCAAGGCTAAACGAAACAATTTAGCCCAAATTTGGATTATCCAACTGCAGTCCTAAGAATATTTATGAGTACTGTATGTAAGTCCCGTCAGATACAGTCAAATGTCATTTCCAAATAAATATGGCTAGGGCTGGACCAGGGATCAGCAAACTTTTTCAGCAAGGGGCCAGTCCACTGTCCCTCAGACCTTGTGGGGGGCCATACTATATTTTTTTTTGGGGGGGGGGGTGAACGAATTCCTATGCCCCACAAATAACCCAGAGATGCATTTTAAATAAAAGGACACATTCTACTCATGTAAAAACATGCTGATTCCCGGACCGTCTGCAGGCCAGATTTAGAAGGCGATTTCGGATCCGGCCTCCAGGCCTTAGTTTACCTACCAATGGGCTGGACCATACAAGTACTGCAGTTTAGCTGATTTATGGATCAAATGTTTGCCTACATTTTTTTAAAAAAGTAACGTTTGCTTACAGCCAGAATAATAGGGTAGCCATTGGATAAATAAATGTGAAAGCCCACCAATCCACTTCAGCCTGGTCCCAGGGACCTAGCTCATGCATTATTTAGAAGTGCATACTTGCTGCATGTACCCTGGTATTTGCAAGCGCACCGCAGGCATGCACCATGAAGCCACAGCCAATAGTAGCTCTACAGTGAATGTCTGTTGAATGTGCAGGTGTGTGTTCCTACCCTTAAGTTGAGGTGGCCAATTTTGGGTGCCATGAAGGATGGCAGAGTGGGAAGCGGACCGGCCTGGCTGATGAAGACACAATCCACAATATGCTTCCTTTAGGAAACATCTCAGTAGACTGTGCTTCAACTTAATGCGTGTGCATGTGCGGGGTTGTCAGTACTCAAATTATGAGGGGACTGGACCTTTAAGTGTTGATAACCACAGTATATAAATGTTTTTAAATAAATAATGTTTAAAATGAAATTCACACGCCATAACCTTAGATATATTCCAGCTTTTGTCAAATAATGCCAACTAAAAACAAAAGTACCCAAAGTGGGCATATCAAAAAGGGGCTATGGACCATTTGCACCCCCTGCCCCACCATCCTGGCTTTGGAGCCCTGGTGGGGAGTGCCATTTTGATTTTCTTTCTCAGGCAAATAAAACATTTGGTTCGCTTTTTGTGCACAAATTTGCATTTGCTAACATGTGTTTCCCCATCACGCTTTATAGATTTCCACCATTGTCAACCCTGCTGAACGTGTGGCCCCTGCCTTCACTTGCACTGTGCAAGGGATAAGTCCAGCCTTGAGCACCCACCATTGTATTCTAGGGCAACCACTACCTGCTCTGCAAAGCTTGTGGAGTTTGTGTATGAGGGATTTTCCCAAAGCAAATGAAGAAAGGCTGGGCAATAATTATGTAGAATGTGCTGTCACTGCAAGGTGAGGCAGAGGCAAAGGCAGCTAGTTTTTCAGCAAAGCCAATAAAATGGCCCCGCTTCTTTCCTTCTCTCCCTCTGCTGCAGCCTGATAGAATTGGGACCCCACTCAACATCTTGTGGGAGAGTGGGACATTGTCTGTATAGCTAGAGGCTGTTTTATAGACTGTTGATCTTCCTCTCTCAGCTATCCACAAATGCCAACAGGGTTATAAACTAGCATATATATGCAGTGTATGGATCCAGTTCCATTAGGCTGCAATGGAGGGAAAGACAGGAAACACTAGCTCTGCTGAGAAAGGGTGCTTTTTGCATTGTTGTTACGCATATACAGAACCCAGGACTTAATTTTAGCAAGAGTGTCAGACTCCTACTTAGTTTGCAGTGTTGAGACATGTAAGCGTCTGAGTTACACAGAAAACTCTTTTTGGGGCATAGATGGTCAGAACAAGAAGGAGGAAGCTGCATTCCCTGGCCAGTGGTGAAAAGCTTGCCAACTGAGCAGGGGGGAAATGGTTCAACCTGCTCCTATGCTTTTAAATTCAATTTAAATTAATTTGCAGAATCGGGGTGAATCTTTTCATGGTACAGTTAAGCAGCATTACCTGCCAATGTCTGCAAGATCAAGCGGGTGTTAAAGACAATGGAGCAGGCAGTGATAAAAAAATGATACTGGTAATAATAATGACAACCTTAGCAGGAAAAGCTAAAGGCCACTTTGAATGCTTAGGCCCAGAGACTTGAGATTCTCAGGAGTGTTAATTTCTCCTGTACCTTTAACAGCTGCATAACAGGTAGAAATGTGTGAATTTTCCTCCCATCACTGTACCACGTTGGGCAAGCTGCTCTCACCAATTTCCAGCGAAAGGCACAACAGCTCCTACAATGGCCTTGCCAGGGGGAAAAAGAAGTGTGGCTGGCTGGCTGGAAGAGTGACCAGGCCTTTCTTGAAACCAGATTGTTGAGGAAGTATGTCAAGATTTGCTGAACCCCTCTGATATGTAGAATGGAGACAGAGCAAATTGTATCCTTCTGTTCTCTATTCTGGATGCACGTCAGAAAGTGACCACCAGTGGGTATTACCCTCCCCCGACCTATTCATTAAATGCAGCGTCTATTGCTGTTCTGTAGCTGTGCTCTTCCAGGCCTCTTAAAGCGCATGGAGTTCTAGGCTCGACGAGCTGTCTCCGCCAGAACTCAGGCTCTGCACACGTTCTAACAGACACAGGAGGACACGTGTCGGCCACGGGCGGAGCCTGCCCCCGCAGCCTGGCTCCCGCCCTGTGCATGATTAGTACGGGAAGGGGCCAGGGCGCGGGCATCCATGTCGACACGTGTGCTTCTCTAAACACTTCTCCGTCACGGTTACAGGCAGTCGAGGCTGAGCGCCCTTTAAAACACGCCGGCAGGACAACTTTCAATGGCACCCCGTTAACTGGATGATTTATTCCTTTTGGAGGGACCCGGGTTGTTTTGCGCGCCTTCCAGGCTTGCACTCTCCGCGGCTTCTTCGAAGCGAACCTGGACAAAGTGATCCCCCAAAAATGGCCGATCCGAGATCTATGGCGATCCTGGGCTCGACCAGGCGGGGGCAGCCGCTGCTTTCTCTGCAAGTAGCGCCGGATGTCTCGAAGTGGGCTGGGCAGGGCTGAGTAACGGCTCCCTTTGTGTCTCCACGGCGTGCGCACGAACTTTAGGGGAGGCGGGTGGAGAGCGCGTAAGATCCCGGGTGATCGGGGCGGGGAAGAGAGAACTCAACTTTTCCTGCAAAAAAATGCTGCAGTTTTACGTGCGCACTTACTTGGGCGCAAGAAAAGCCCCGATGGATTCCAAGAGTCTTACTCCCGAGTAAACACGGCGGAACTTGGTTTGATCTTTATGCTCTCAAGCAAAAAAAGTGTATTCTCACATGCATTGAGATTCTCAAGGAGGCACACTTTGCTTTCTGAATTTAAAACACAGCAGTGGACTCTTGGGGTCGAGTTTAAAACGCGCGCGCGCACTATCTTGCAACTTATTGTTCAGCGTTGCGTGTCTTGCTTTCCAGGGCTTGCATTTCTTAGCCCCACGGAGAAAACGGGGGCTTGAGGAAAGCGCGCCTGCACAGAGCTGGGCCTTGAGAACAAGGGATGGGGTGGGGGCACATCATTAGGGTAGATGTTTACTCGGCTGCTCCGTCCCCACGAGCGGGCTCACCCGGGAGCCCCGCACGCGGGAGGCGCCGCCGTCGCTCGCCGTCCGCTGGGCGGGCGATGTCTGCAGGCGGGCGGTGCCGGGGGCGGCGCCGACGGCCGCGTCCCGTCCCCGGCCGGGCAGCGAGGGAGGGACTGGTGGGAGGCAGCCGCCGCCGCCTGGCCACGGCGGCTCCGTACTCTCGACGGGCAGCCAAGGAGGGCTCTGCCGTCCCCGCCTCCCCGGGAGCCGCCGGGGATGGGGAACGCCGAGAGCGGGGAGCCGGGCGGGGGCTCCGGGCTGCTGCCGCCCCCGCCGGGGAAAGTGCCCATGCCGGACCAGGGGGAGCTGGAGGAGAGATTCGCGATGGTGCTGGTGAGAGATCCCTCTTCCTTACCCCACCCCCGCTCCCGCTCCGATCCCCTCCTTGATCCCTCGCATCCCCTTCTCGACGCTGCTGCGGGTAGATTCCGTTGCAAGGCTCTCCTCGGTTGAAAAATCTCCCTAGTCCATCCTCGCTGCGGGAGGGATTCCTACCCGCCCTCTCGATAGGAACAGTTTCTCCTCCCTCTCCAACTTTTCCAGACACTTTTCCTGGCCCCCTCAGATATGGGACACCATTCTCTCGATCTCCCCCCCCCCCCCCCGCCTTCCGCGGGGTTTGCAGCCCTGGTGGTTGCATCCAGAATCTCCCCTTGCTGGGGTCTGCAGATCTCCCACCCTGGGCTCTTGCCTGACCGGGGCTCTCTGGTCGATTCCTCCGCAGGACAGATTACTCGCGGTTGCTGAGATGTTCCGGTAGCTCCCCTTCTTCTTCACCACAAAAGTTCCCAGAAGTTCTTTCCATCTCTCTTTCACCTCGCTCTCCGTTCGTTTTCGCTAGATCCCTCAACTGGTCTCAGCTTTATAAATCTTATCTATCCTCTTAGAGTCCATTAACTCATGATTCTGACAGATTCCTCCCCCTTTTGTGGCACCATTCTGAGTGGATCTCAGGCAGTCAGCTCACACTGGGAACTTCAGCGTTATCTTGGCCCATCGCAATGGGCCAGGAATCCAGGGTCCAGTGATCTTCCGTCCTCTTCCACAGCTTTTCTCCATCTCCACATTCTGACCCATAGCATGCCTGATCCCCAGTTGAAGTGCCTTCTTCCCCAGATCCTTTTGCCCATCTGCCTTGACCTCTTCCACACTTTGATCACTCCACCCCACAATCTGAGGTCCCATTTTTGTTCCAGTGGGTTCGCTCTTCCCAATTCCTTTGCAGCTGCGTTTCAAGCATCTATACCCCCCAATTCCTTCAAAATTTTCAAACCCCCCACCAAGACTGGATTCCTGCTCCCATGCATTAGGATCCTTCTGCAGTAGAAGCGTAGCATCACCTTGCTACCCTCAGCTACCCTAATGGAGATGCATGACCCCCACTTGCCATCCTTTTCCTTGGAACCATTTATCTTTCCTTGGTTGGCCTCTGATATCCAGTCCCTCTCAATCCAGTTTCTCCTTGCGGGACCCTGTGGATGATCCCTTTATCAACCGAGAGGCCTTGTTTGCTTGCGTTGTGAACCAGTTTTGTGAGGAGTGGTACTGGCAGGAATGTGGAATACCTCAGGTGCCCCTCAGCATCACTGCACGCTGTTGGCATGCATCCTGCAGAGGGCATGTAGGTGGTGGGTTTGGTGGGGATTTAAACTCTTGTCCTTGGAAGAAGGAAGGAAGCGGACCTGGTCTGGAAAGTTATGAGACTACCTTCTTGCGTCTCCACTGTGTCCACAGAAAAGGCCACTCTTAACTTGTGGGTGAAAGGAATTAGTCTCTGATTGGATAGCTGCTAGTGGCCCAAGCTTTGCCCAGGAAGAAAGGAAGAAGAAGAAGAAGAGGGATCAGGAAAAGAGGAGCAGAGAATATGGTCTTCCTAAGCAGGGTCTGGATGGTGCTGCTTGTTGTGAACCTTCTTGTGAGATCTGTAGAATATGCCCTCGCCCTTGGAGCAGAGTGGCTGGCCTGTTTAGCCCTCCAGATGCTCTTGGGACTCTTAACTCCTATCAGCTCCAACCCTGCATGGTCAGCGATTATGTGAGTGGTAATCTAACAAATCTGGAGAGCCATAAATTGTCCACACCTGCTGAAAGGGGCTTTGAGTGGGGAAATGTTCCATTTTTATGCAGGAGGCCTAGGATAAGCTTAGTGTGCCAGGCCAAGCTTTGTGAATGGGTGACTTCTGTGAATTCAAGGGACGTATTCACCTGATCATTTCACCTCTTAAAGTATTCTTATTTGTGTCTTTGTCTGTATAAGTTTTGCCTTTTGGAAGACTGCAAGGTGGTGGTTGTGATCTTCATGCATTAGAATTTTGAGTAGAGGCTTCTGGAGGTTGAAACCAAATCAGTGCAGGACCGGGACAATGCTCCTGTTTGTACATATTATCTGTTTGGGGAAGTTATCCCAAAGTGCGGTGTAATGATTGGGTAATTGGTTGATCTGTGTTAATTGCTGTGATGGAAGAACTGATAGGAAGGAATTCATTCCAAAAGAATTAAAGCCAGAAGAGTAGAGAGTGGCTTTGTGATTGCTCCTTAAACAGTGGAAATTTGACCATTTTGAGAACCAGAGTTCGTGCTGCCCATTTACTCATATGGAACATCCCAGTGGACGGCCCCAAGGGTTTCTTGGGAACAAAGGGACACTTCTGTGGTCATCTTTCTCTTTGCAAAGTAAAATTGCCTTTCCTTCCCTGGCTTTTCCAAGGAGATTCTCTCTTTGCTTCTTGACTTTTCATAAAAGGGTTCTGACACATCGGATGTGACTGTTGAGATTCAGAGACTGTGGCTGAGCCGTTAGAGATGCTTGTTGTGTAGAGAATGCTTGGGGATTTCTGGGGGATTTTTTCCTTCTTGATTGTGGAAAGTATGTTTGTTTTTTTCAAAATTCCACTCCAACGATGTCAGAGTGACAGGAAGCTGACAGCATGTGACACATAGTTCCCTCCTCTGTCCATTCTCCCTACAGTGGTCATGCAGCTGTTTGAATAGTTCCATTTTCACTCTGATTTGTAGGAAAAGGGGTTGTGTTTCAAAATCCACACGATACAGGGTTGTTGGTAATACATTGAACGTAAAGAGCTTATACTGAGGCAGATCATTGATCCAGCCAATCTAATATTGTCTGCTTTGAATAGCAGTAGCTTTCTGCATTAAGATCTTTTTAAGCCAGAGTTTTCATTTCTTTCTTTAAAAGGTAGCAAGTTTCTAGCTCTCATTGTTTTGAATATGTTCTTGGAAGCATGTGAGCTGTGCTTTCTGAAATTTCAAAAAACAGTGTGATGTGCTAGTCATGGGACTGGGCTAAACAAGATTTCCAGTGGTGGTGGGGTTAAAACTCATGTCCGGTATAGTTCTTTCAGTTTCCATGACTATCAAATCAGAATAAATTATTTAAAACAGTAAACATTGCAATTATGCAAAATAGGTGAAAGTTATGCACCTTTGTGTAAATTATATTGGTTACATAATTTATTCATGCAGAATTTGAATTCAGTAGATGCAGAATTGTAGGAATTTTTTTTGGTGTTTTGAAGATGAATGTGCAGACTATTCGTAGCCCTGGGCAAAGGTGGAACAATCTGCATTCATGAAAGTATCAATCTTATTAGCCAAAGGCATGAAGAAGAAGAAATCCATGTTATGTTCCTGTATATTCACAGCGCCATTCATCATTCTGATACTGGTGATTTATGATTTAAGCAGATGTATAGTACTTTTTTTTGCCTTCCCTGGGGCAGAATTAAGCATTATGCTATGTACGTGGTTGCAGAGGAGGGCACATATCAGAGCTCTATCTGTAGTGTAATTTGAGAGCCCAACTGAGTCTGTAACGGCCAACAATAAAACTTTCCCATTGTGCTACAGTGCTGAAGCAGCTAGTGATAAATCAGATGGATCCACTCTCCAATCTAGGTGCAATGTAGTTGGTCCGCTGTCCATTCCAGGTTTGGTGCACCAGTCCTGGCATAGACGCTGCATCCAGTTGCCCAGTTCTTATTGCTGCTATCGACGGGTCAGAACTTCGGAGTTATGGAAAAGCAGTGATCGCATCTGCTCTCTTGTTCGCTTTCACAGAGGTTCTGTAATATTCCCTGCAGTCCATAACACGGTTTCTCGTCTCTAATTCCGTAATGTAGGGCATATGGTTGTACGCTCCACTCAAGTGAAGTATATGGTAGTAAAGGTAAAGGGGCCCCTGACCGTTAGGTCCAGTCGTGACCGACTCTGGGTTGCGGCGCTCATCTCGCTTTATTGGCCAAGCGAGCCGGCATACAGCTTCCGGGTCATGTGGCCAGCATGACTAAGCCGCTTCTGGCGAACCAGAGCAGCACACGGAAACACCATTTACCTTCCCGCTGGAGCGGTACCTATTTATCTACTTGCACTTTGACGTGCTTTCGAACTGCTAGGTTGGCAGGAGCTGGGACCGAGCAATGGGAGCTCACCCCGTCGTGGGGATTCGAACCGCCAACCTTCTGATCAGCAAGTCCTAGGCTGTGTGGTTTAACCCACAGCGCCACCCGTGTCCCTATGGTGGTAGTAACCTGCCCTAGATGAGGGACAGAAGGACCATGGGGGTAGCATTTAACTAAGTTTTACTCCTAGTAGACACACTGGAATTAATGGACCTAACTTAGTCATGCTCATAATGTCATTTGGCTTGTTCTGAGCAAAAATGTGGTTGACTTCCATCCCAGATGTGCTACCTTGCCCCTGCAGTATAGGTTGAGATGGAAGACAGAAACACGCCCCTCCCCCATGTACACAATGCTGTGCTAGATCATGATGTAATGTAGCACAGGGAGGGCTTCAGGACAGGAGGGGCTGTGATAGCCCCAGACATGTCCACCTCCTTTGTTGCCCTCCTCCTTCCAAGCACAGGATATCAATTATATGTCTACCTGATTTCAGTGTAGACCGGAGAGGTGGGAGAGGAAACTGGTGAGAGAGGTGGGAAGATAATGCCCAAAGTTACACACTTGACAGTCTGTCAACAGCTATGTGTAAGTCAGGCCACACAGGGCCACCTGTTACACCATCTTGGGTAGACCAGCAGGTTGCACTAGTAGGCTGAGGTGCTGTGATGTTTGAGAGAAGCATAACTTATGATTGGTGGCGATGCAAGTTAAAAGAAGGAAGGGAAGATTCCCAAGGGATCATTGAAAATACTTGAAAATCTACTTGTGACTTCCATGATTTCACCCATGCATTTAACCAACTGGGAAACATTCTGTTGAAAACAGCCTGAGAAATCGCATCTTGAATTTTGAGGTCAAATCGCAAATTAAAAACCAGATTTTTAAATTGTATTTTGAATTATTCTGTGTTGTGAGACCTGACCAATATTGTGCTTTGAACTGGATAGCTTTGGAGGTGGGAATAAGGACTGGGGAGTCAACCCGCTCTTTCAGTTCCTTAAAAAGGATGCGGAAGCTGTGGCCCTCCAGACATGGCTGCACTTCAGCTCCCATCAGCCCTAGCCAGCATAGCCAATGGTTAAGAATGATGGGAGTGGTAGTCCAACACCATCTGAAAGTCAAGCAACATCTCCCCAGCCCTATTTTAAAGTGGATTGCCGGCTGGCCTCCTTGAACAACCACCACCAGTCTCCCCACCCATTTCGCCTGCCTTCTGTGGGCAGCTGAAGGGTCCAGCTGGTACCCATTGTGAAGCCTGAATTGTCCTTCCAATTGCAGATTCCTTCATTATAAGCCAATTTAAAGTGCCACATCACTGGGAGGGTTATCATAATATTGTTTGTGAATTGTATTGTCTGCCATTTACTTACTTGAGATTCTGGAACTGACCTTTAGAGTCGTGAAAGGCCTGGGCCCACCCTTCCTTTGGGAGAAAAACCTTCCATGCACAAGCTCTTCTGCCCTTTGAAATGGGCTGGGAAAGCCATCTTTTTAAATGTCATTCAACAAGCGGTGACATTTGTGGGGGCCGGGAGTGTATTTTGCTGGACCTATGAAATTTCTTTACCCAGTGAGGCCTGCAAACACCTTATCATCTTTAAAACATTTTTAGTTCCCAAAGCTTTAAACACGCCTCTCAAAACTGAGTTATAGATATATAGAAGATTGATAGATAAGAGATTTTTTAATAATTTAGTTGTGTAATTTTAGGCTGTTGCAGACAGCCAAAATCATGAGGGATGCTGAAGGCCTTGCCTCAAGTAGTGAATCTGAACTGCAACTAAGGATTGGTTTTACTGTGGCATCAAAGTTCCCTCCCATCGAAAACCTTTCTCCCGGAGATGGTACTTTTCTAGCTGGAGGGGATTTTTGGACGGAGGAGACCTCCACCTATACTGAGAAATAGTATAGCACAGGCAAAGATTTGCCATCTTAATGAGAATAGGGGCTAGTGTAGGTTTGGGGATAACATCTTGCCAGCGGGTTGGATCCTGAGGTCTCTCAGCTGCTCCCATGGGCCACTTTGGCAGGTGGGTTTGCAGAGTGTGGCCTCAATTGTTTCCTTCCTTTGCAACTCAGCAAAGACCTGTCTAACCCAGAGCCTTTTTCCTGCAGTGGCACAACCAGGTAAGATAAAGGTAAAGGGTCCCCTGACCGTTAGGTCCAGTTGTGGCCAGCTCTGGGGTTGTGGCGCTCATCTCGCTTTATTGGCTGAGGGAGCCGGTGTACAGCTTCCGGGTCATGTGGCCAGCATGACTAAGCCGCTTCTGGCGAACCAAAGCAGCGCACGGAAACGCCATTTACCTTCCCGCCGGAGTGGTACCTATTTATCTACTTGCACTGGCATGCTTTCGAACTGCTAGGTTGGCAGGAGCTGGGACCGAGCAACGGGAGCTTACTGTGTTGCAGGGAATCGAATGGCCGACCTTCTGATCGGCAAGCCCTAGGCTCTGTGGTTTAGACAGCAGCGCCACCCGCGTCCCGACGCAACCAGGTGCCTGTGAGAACCAATAGCCCTCCCAACATTGTTTCCCAGCGATTAGTATTCGGAGGCCTTGGATCCTGGAAGGTAGCCTGTATCCATGAGTAGCGGCCATGAATAGCTTTATCCTCTCATGCACACACATGCCCTGCCTCCAACATCCTTGGGCAAACTGGCTGCTTCTTATATCTTTGTGCGATTACCATGAAGGTCTGGAGGCTTCCCCCGCACCCTGAATGTAGTTAGAAACCTCTCCTCAAACAGGAACTCTGGCTTCTCAGGGTTTTTGATTGTGAGGGCAGTTTACAAGTGTGCACAAACAGGTGTTTTTTTAAAAAAGGTTTCCTGACCTTTGACTAATGATCTTGCACCTCGGGATGTTGTGACATAGCTTGTGACCTCTACCCCCAGTTTAACCCTTCACATATTCAGGCCGGTGCCTGAACACGGTTTAAGAATGTGTCCAGTTCCCTTTTAAAGCCTTAATAATTATTTTATTTATACCCCATTCATCTGACTGGCTGCCCTAGCCACTCTGGGCAGCATTCAATATAATAAAAACACAGCATGCACCAAACATTAACAGCTTACTGATATAGGGCTGTCTTCAGATGTCTTCTAAAAGTTGTGTAGTTGTTAGTCATCTGATGGGAGGGCGTTCCACAGGGCAGATGCCACTACCAAGAAGGCCCTCTGCCTAGTTCCCACTATCCTCACTTTTCGCGGTGAGGAAACGGCCAGAAGGCCCTTGGAGCTGGACCTCAGTGTCCAGGCTGAATGACAGGGGTGGAAACACTCCATCACATCTCATGGCAGCAAATTCCACAGCCAAGGTGCCCGCTGTGTGGAAAAATACTTCCTTTTGTCTGTCCTAAATGTCCCACTATTCAGTTTCATTGGGTGGCAGGGAGAAATATTCACTCTGTCCACTGTCCCCATAGCGCCAAACCTTTGCACTCAGACTGTTGCTGTAGCCCCCTAATCGTTTGGGTTGCCCTTTTCTGTACCTTTTGCAGCTCTACGATATTTCTCTCTCACACACACCCCTCCCAAAAGGTGTGGCAATCAAAACTATACCTATTCCAAGTGTGGTCAGACTGTAGATTCAAAGCATGGGATTCGCTCCCCACCCCCAGACGCTGTACACTGGGTTGACCACCAATATCCCTTTCATATACCACCGGTCTTGAAAGACCTACAGTGACTCCCAGTACGTTTCTGAGCACAATTCAAAGTGTTGGTGCTGACCTTTAAAGCCCTAAACGGCCTCAGTCCAGTATACCTACCTGAAGGAGCGTCTCCACCTCCATCATTATGCCCGGACATTGAGGTCCAGTGTCGAGGGCCTTCTGGTGGTTTCCTTGCTGCGAGAAGCCAAGTTACAGGGAACCAGGGAGAGGGGCTTCTCGGTAGTGGCACCCGCCCTGTGGAACACCCTCCCACCAGATGTCAAAGAGAAAAATAACTACCCAACTTTTAGAAGACATTTATTATTATTACAGTGGTACCTCGGGTTACAGATGCTTCAGGTTACAGACACCGCTAACCCAGAAATAGTATCTCAGGTTAAGAACTTTGCTTCAGGATGAGAACAGAAAAAGTGCTCCGGCGGCGCGGCAGCAGCAGGAGGCCCCTATTAGCTAAAGTGGTGCTTCAGGTTAAGAACAGTTTCAGGTTAAGAACGGACCTCCGGAACGAATTAAGTACTTAACCTGAGGTACCACTGTATTTCAAAGTCATTCCCTGTCAGTTCAGGTCCTATGATTGTATCTGAGAAGTTGGGATTCTTTGCCACACCTTAAGCCACATTTGATGTTTTATTATTAATTCATTCAGTTTGGTGTGAACCTTCTGGATCTCTTTGTCATCCCTTTTAATTTTCCCCACCATAAATAATTTGGTATTGTCAGCAAAGATGACCACAGCTATGCATAACCCTAACTCGGGGACATTTTGGAAGGGGGGGAAAAAGCATTAGTCTCAATACAGAACTTTGAGGGGTGGGGGTGTCCTTATCCTGGGGCAAGGGGAGATGGCTTGCTAATAGACAGACAGATCTGACCCATGGGCTATAATCCATTGTGAAGATCTTTACAGGCCCTCTTAAAAGAACAGGTGCTGGATTTTAGCAAGGCTCATACAGAATTTCCCCAGGAATTGTATTCTCCGGAAGTCGGTGAAGGATGTGGAGCGCCATTTGACTTTAACCCCTCAAGCACCAAAATCCCTTGGCTGACCCTGGGTGCAAGAACATTTGTGTGTGTCTCCTTTGAAAGGGTGTGTGGGTGTAGAATTATGAGAAAGTGCCAGATCACATTTATGCAAAGCTGAAATCTCCAAAGGCTCAAATGAAAATGAAAATGAAAATGAGGTGATTGATACTTCTCTACACTTTAGATTCAGGCTTCGAGTAGCTATAGTTTGTAAAGTTCATTTTAGCAACTATAAAAGCTAAAACAGTGGCCGGTCTTTTCCACAGAGGAGCAAAAAAAAAAAACCCTATGCAAAATAGAGGCTGCAATCCACCTTATACCTAGACCAGGGAAAACCCGTTATTACTCGTTGTGATCAGTTGTCTTTTAAACTTTAACTCTCAAAGCTTGCAGCACAATATGCAAGATCTGTCTCTGTTCTCCTACTTCCTCGCTTTTTCTCTCTCGGCTTCATTTAAAAAAAAATATATAAAAATATTATTATTAAAGGAAAAGAACCCAAGGAGAAACCTTATTCAATGGAATCCAGCTGCCTGGCTGGGTTGTGTTTCAGAATTTGGACTTCCGGTTTGGGATTTCAAAGGCAGCTGTCTCTGGCAGGGGACTGAATTTCCCACACAGCCATAGACACAATTACTAAGGGGATGGCGTAATAGAAGCATATGGCATCCCTCCTCGTGCAGTTAATTCCGTACAACGTTGGGTAGAAAAAGGGTGGAAATAGCTATCAGTTTCCTCTTGGCATTCTTCCAGCAGGAGAGAGAAGCTCGTACATCTTCGCAGCGTCCCATCTGGAAGAAACACCCAGGGCTTTATTCTGGCAGGGGGGACTCGAATTCCTTCCTATTCAGAGGGGGAACGGAAACTGACGTTGAGGGGGAATAGCAGACCGCAGCCTCCCAAGCAACCCAGATAGACTCCCCGCAAAGCAAGCCGAGTCGTCCAACGAGGGGACCGGTTTGGAAGAGCTGCCCAGTTGGGTGGGTTGCCAAGTCTCGACGGAGACCCAAACGCTTAGGCCTCATTACGGATTGCAGTCACATTGCATCACTTCCCTGGAAACAGCATCTCATCGAGGGGGAGGGCTTACTTTCGGAAACTTTGTTCCATGAAAGATGGGAGCCTTTGCTAGGGTAAGGGGCTGGGGGGACGAGCCAGGGAGCCCTGCTTCTGAGAGGACAGCGCTGTGGGTTTGGCTGAAGTGGGAAGGTGGGTTTACTGGCACTCTGCTCTAGCCATGCGGATACCCTGCCTAGAGCAGTGTTTCCCAACCTTGGGTCTCCAGCTGTTTTTGCACTACAACTCCCATCATCCCTAGCTAGCAAGACCAGTGGTCAGGAATGATGGGAACTGTAGTCCAAAAGCAGCTGGAGACCCAGGGTTGGGAAACACTGGCCTAGAGGATGCTGGGGAGACTGTACCTTGTGGTTGCTTAGCAACCACAGCCTATCCTGGAACAGGCAAAATGGCTGCCTAGGCTTAGGATGAAGCTGGTCACGGGCAAGAAATGGTGCGTGAAGCAGGGCAAGAGTTCTGTATCTAAATCAGGGGCTTGCAGGAGAGGATCCTGTGATTTCCAGTGTGGAAGGATGGGAGCTAAGAAGCTTGGCTGCAGCTTTTAGAAATGAAGGCCCCCTCGGGCGTCCCGTCATTGAATGCTTCAATCTGCCACCAACATGTTGTGAGGGTGTAATTAACGCTTGAAAAATGGCAATTGAGGAATAATTAGAAAGCAGCTGCAACTAATTCCAGGCTTGCAATGCTTTGGCTCCTCTGTTTGGATCTTTGGCGAAAATGTTTTGAACAATGGGGAGGGTGGTGGGAAAGAACTCTGATGTTTAAAAAGCAGTACAGCCTAATTGTTGCTTGTTCTTTTCTGAACACTGTTTGAAAAGTAAAGCTGCTGTCATGCTTCTATTGTCTGTTAGTTGTTAGCCATGCTGGAAATACTTGCATTGGAGGATAGGGCATGAGTTTGTGGAATAAAAAAAATATAAACTTGCCCAAGTTTTGCCGTGTAATAAATTGTGAGGTTGCGTTGCCTCTTCCCAGTGCTGGGTTTTAGAGCTTTGGGGAGTGTAGAGCAAAATCCTGGCTCCCATTCCCAGGCTGTCTTTTAGCATTGCCACTTGTTTCTGGCACGGCTACTGCAGCTTCAGCAGACAGACATCCAACAGGTACAGCATCTTCCCTAGTGTTTGAAGGTGCGGTGATAAAAATCTGGATTTTTTATATCTTTCTGCAGCAGTTGATGGTACTTTTCATGGGTGATTCTTTGGTGGTCAAGCACTTGGGGGGGGCAGAAGGGGGATTTAAGAGTTTGATCACCTTAGACTTTTATACTGGCTTTGAGAAATCTTTTTTGTATTGTGTATTTGACTTTTAATTTTGGAAGTTGCTTGGATATGTCTTGTGGAAAGCGATCAATAAACAAAACAAATGAATAATGATTGCCATGCAGCTGTTTAATGGCACAACTGCTTTGCCCCCCCCCCAAAAAAAGTAGAATAAAAAGACATGGGGACTCTTATTTGGAACCACAATATAGCTGGCCTTTCATTTCTTTAAACCATATACCATCTAAGACTCACATCGGTATGCAGAATTAGATACTATTCTCATTGTCCTAAGCAGATACCTTAGTTTAGCAAGCCAAAATGTCATTTTAACAGGCAGTCCATGTTTTCTAAACACTCATATAATGTGAGAGATTATGCAAATGCAGTTTATCTGTAGGCCTTTTAACAACAACAGCAGCAGCAACATCATCATCATCATCAACAACATTTAGATGCCTCCCATCTGCCTGGGTTTCCCCAGCCACTCTGGGTGGCTACCAACAGAATATTAAAAACACAATAAAACACCAAACATTAAAAACCTCCTGATACAGGGCTATCTTCAGATGTCTTCTAAAAGTTAAATAGTTGTTTATTTCCTTGACTTCTGATGGAAGGGTGTTCAACAGGGCAGGTGTTTCTACCAAGAAGACCCTCTACCTCTTTCCCCATAACTATATATTCTGTTTCCAATATGCATTTTGAAGGAATATGGAGGTGCTTTTATTTGCCAATTACTGGGAAATTAGAGGGTTATGGAGATTCAGCCCTCGGATGCCATAGGTTTTGGCCAATAAGTAACAGCCTTTGGCAGGACTGTGTATGTTCTGGGCTGCTAAAAAAATGAAGAGTTCTGCACCAAGAACCTCTGTCAGTCATGCAAGTTTTCGTATGTTTGCTTATTTTACAACTTTTTTCTGCTTCCCCTGGCTAAAGAAGGGATAAGGAATTGCACGTGCCTCTGAAACTTCACATCTCCGCCATATGAAAGCCCACTTACCGTAGTTCTCCCCATGGCTCCTTAGATTTTGCCAGGCACATTCCAGCCTAGTTTTTGCAGTCTTGAGGAACAGAAGCTTGCTTCTTTTCCCCCCCAAAAAAGGAAAGCTGAGATTAATGGGACATAGAATTCTGTGTCAAAATACCAACATCTACAAATGTCCCATGCATTTGTAGGATGCCCATAGCTGAGAGACGGACAGGGAGGGGAGCAGAACTGATCCTGAAACTCCACTTCCTGGCCCTTATGTTACACCAGACATTGTTTGTGTCATGTTTTGAAGCCACAGGACTAGAAACTTAGTATGAAAGAAAATCGAAATTCTTCTGATGCCACCAAACATCAAAATCCAAGACAGTTTGAGCCTACAAAGCCAATTCTGGCCCAGCTGCACTGGCTAATGGTTGCTGGAAGAAGAAGAGTTTGGATTTGATATCCCGCCTTTCACTCCCTTTAAGGAGTCTCAAAACGGCTAACAATCTCCTTTCCCTTCCTCCTCCACAACAAACACTCTGTGGGGTGAGTGGGGCTGAGAGACTTCAGAGAAGTGTGACTGGCCCAAGGTCACCCAGCAGCTGCATGTGGAAGAGTGGAGACGCGAACCCGGTTCACCAGATTACGAGTCCACTGCTCTTAACCACTACACCACACTGGCTGGACTTTGGGAAGGAAGTGTGGGGACTCTGACAGGGTCCTTGAGTCCTCCCACCTCCTTTCCGAAGCCTAGTTAGTGCTTTCCCAACTTTGGGGAAAAGGTTGGAGGGCTCTAGCACCCTGCCAGGGTCTCATGCCTCCTTCCCAAAGCCCAGAGCCTCGCATCAAAGGGGGGCATCAAATTTTGGCTTTGCTTCCGCCCTGCATGCGACAAGACAGTGCGCAGCCCACAGGTTCCATGTCAAAGTGCTCATGTGGCCCGCTTGGTCTGAAAAGTTGGGCTGCCCTGGTCTAGAGAATGCTGAGCAAGATGGACCAAGCCGGCTTCTCCTCTTTCTGATGCAATACAGTGGTACCTCTGGTTACGTACTTACGGTAATTCATTCCGGAGGTTCGTTCTTAACCTGAAACTGTTCTTAACCTGAAGACCACTTTAGCTAATGGGGCCTCCTGCTGCCGCCAGAGCACGATTTCTGTTCTCATCCTGAAGCAAAGTTCTTAACCCGAGGTAATATTTCTGGGTTAGTGGAGTCTGTAACCTGAAGCGTATGTAACCTGAAGTGTATGTAACCCGAGGTACCACTGTATAAGGCTATTTCATAGGTTCTGTTGTTGCCGATGAAGCTGCTGCTAAAGGCAGAGCTCAACAAGACAATTTAAGTACAGTGGTACCTCAGTTTACGAACTTAATCTGTTCCGGAAGTCCGTTCTTAAACCAAAACTGTTCTTAAACCGAGGCGTGCTTTCCCTAACGAGGCCTCTCTCCGCCGATGCCCTTCCACCATTCGGATTTTGTTCTTAGACTGAGGTAAAGTTCTCAAACTGGGACACTATTTCCGGTTTTGCGGAGTTTGTAAACCAAATCATTCTTAAACTGGGCTGTTCTTAAACTGAGGCATCACTGTACTAGGAACCTTAAAGGAGAATGACTGTGCAAGGCCATAGCAACTGTGGGCCCTGTAGCAAAGTCATTGTTTGAGATGGTATTTGTATGGTGCATCTGGAGTTCAACAGCAGTAGATTAACGCACATGATGTGTCAACCTTACTCAATCTAAGTTGGTCTGGGCATTGTCAGGGCTTGAATGGGAGATGACTGGAGAACCATGTGCACATTGACAGACTATACATTCAATATCTATATTGTGGTATGAAGTTAGCAGGACTGGAGAAAGCTATTTTGCAGCTCCATCTGTGAGCTTTTGGGAATATAGCCAGGAAGGGAAGAATCAAGACCAGAACAGATGCAAATAATGATTTTGTATGGGCTTATATTTGTCCTTTAATCCAACACTGTTGATGATCACACTCACCGCACAGATGCCATCACTGATAATTACCCTCTTGCAGAGCCCATGGTGTGTTGATACCCAGGCCTAGTTCTTCCACCACACACAACTTTGCACCACGTGCAAAACAGAATGACTGCATTTTGTAGGTTGCAGGGGGTGGCTCGGAGGGTGGACAACACAAGATGGTGTGATTAAGTTGACAATTATCCCATGATGTGCGTTAAGAGGGATGGGTGGAGTAAGACTATAGTGGAAGAATGATCTAATGACTGCATAGCTTACAGCAGGGGTAGCTAATGTCATATCCTCCAGATGTTGCTGGACTACAACTCCCATCATCCCTGACCATTGACCACGCTGGTGGCAGTTGGAGTTCAGCAACAACTGGAGGGCACCACATTGACAACCCCTGGCTAACCTGTGAAGTAGCCAATAATGGCAAATTTTGGAGATGAGGTTTTTAAAAAGAGGCTCCAAATAAGTGGATTAATTCATGTTGGAAGCTAGGGCCATGGAAGAGTGGAGGAGAAATTCCATTTGGTTCATATTTTAATATGTAATCTGAAATGCAGCTTTCTCTTTAAACTTGCACTTTTCTGAACATTGCAGTGTAGTTTGCCAACCAAAAGAAGTGTACAAAAATGTGTGTATTAGGGGAAACTGCATATATAAACTGCATCTATGTGGATGGAAATAACATACAAACATGCATTACTGTTACGTGAAATGTGTGTTTTAGAAATGTATGTATTGGGAGGGGAAACATGCTAAAATGTTGGTGAATTTTGGGGAGGACTTAATTGTAAACTGATGCAAAAATGTGGGAAATGAGAAACTGGGAGAAATCAAAGTTGACAGATCCTTCCCTCCCTAGGGCTGTATCTTCATTAGTAAAGGTAAAGGGACCCCTGACCATTAGGTCCAGTCGTGACCGACTCTGGGGTTGCGGCGCTCATCTCGCTTTATTGGCCGAGGGAGCCGGCATACAGCTTCCGGGTCATGTGGCCAGCATGACATAAGCTGCTTCTGGCGAACCAGAGCAGCGCATGGAAACGCCATTTACCTTCCCACTGGAGTGGTACCTATTTATCTACTTGCACTTTGACATGCTTTTGAACTGCTAGGTTGGCAGGAGCAGGGACCGGGCAACTGGAGCTCACCCCGTTGCGGGGATTCGAACTGCCAACCTTCTGATCGGCAAGTTCTAGGCTCTGTGGTTTAACCCGCAGTGCCACCCACGTATCTGCATTAGTATGTTTGAATTCCTCCCAATTCAAACTTACAGACTCACTGTTAAGACCGTTTTCATGGAAGACAATCTTACTCGGCTACGAGTGATCACTGAAGAAGAAGTATGTTTGAAGGGCAAAAGGCACCCATTGGCCCTAAGCATCTTGGTTATGTGTTTCCTGTTTATGGAGGATGCACTTTCCAGAGGGAGGCATGTGGCATCTCTGTGAATCACATCTTCCATTTTCCCGAAATTTATCCCCACGTGGAGGGGTCCATAGACTCTGCATCATAAGAGATGAAATTCTGTGTTTTAACTTTGAACAAACTGCAGAACCTGGATTTGATGGCAAAGGGGTATGGGGAGCAAGCAGGAGGTAGTTTAGGATGTATGGACAGGAGGAAATAGCCAGGAAGCCTTTGCTTCACAGCAGAACATCTGCACTGGAGAAAAGATTTGCTTTCCGTTTCCCTGGAAATCCCAAAGGCCAGCTTTTGCTCGCCGGTGATTTATGAAAGAAAAAACTTTGTTGCCATAACTAAACACAGGCAGATTTAGTGCGGCCCTGTTTTCTAAGGGGCTAACCCTACACATGATGTGCAAAATTGTGCAGTGGAGCCTAGGCAGTGTTTATTGTTGTTGCTTTAAATGAAAACCAGCTTGGGGAGGGGATGATTCTGAGTGAACAACCAGTGTGTGCACGCTTAATGCTTTCCCCATGCACCAAAACAGCCCCCCACAAACTATTTTCTTATGCTTGCGCACAAAATCTTAGTCATACATAGAATTCACCTGCTGAAATAAATGAACTTAAGTCCATTGATTTCAGTGGGGCTGCTCTGAGATCACCTTTAGCTTGTGATGGAGCCAAGATGCCCCCTATAACTTTTGGGCACACTCATTTGCTTACTCCAATAGTGGCCCTCCAAAGGGAAGGGGCCATTGGTCAGTGATGGAATGTGTGCTTTGTATACCTCAGGCGCAGACTCAATCTCTGGTATCTCCAGCTAAAGGAACTTGGGTAGCAGAGCTGGGATTGCCAGCTGCACAAGACCTTTGAGAACCACAGTTACTCAAATGAGACAGTCCTGGGCTGCAATGGAACTTGGTTTAAGGCAGCTTCATTCATTCAAAAACACACAGCTGGCAAGACAGGAGTGCAACAGGAGTGCATATGCCTAAGAAGTATACCAGTAAGGGCACACATACTGTTTCATCGCATTCCCACGTTATGTTGGGTGTACACCCAAACAAAATTGTCCAACATCTGAAGCCTTTCTTGACACGGCTTGAATGTGTGCTTCTCTTTTGCCCAGTTTTCAACAGATGACCACAATGCCGAATCCACAAATCTAAAAATACTGTTTTGGCAGCGTTGCACTTGAAATAAGGGATGCTGATTGCCATGATGTTCTGGAATACGGGGCAACCTTTTACCGTTAAGGGCCAGAACGTAAAAGAGCAGTTAAAACTGCCTTTTCTGGTGCATGCCTGAACCCCTGGGCTTTCAAATTCTTGATATCATATTTGCAGCCTGCCTTCTATTCAAATTGCTGGGGGTGGGGAGAACAGCTTTTATGTGTGCATGTGTTTTTAAAGCAAAGGAAATGCCGACTTGTGTGGTGTGAGCGGAACAGGACCACAAAGGCCGGAAACACAGGCGCATGGGCTAATGCTTGAGACGCTTCTGGCAGTATCAGCTGTAGGGATAGTTGCAGACCTAGGCATACCTGCTAGAAGAAAGCCAGTCCTGTTACACTCAGTGGGTCTCACACCTTCAAAGGTGTCTTTCAGGTTGGGCTGCTAAAGTGGGAAAGAAGATCTCTGCTCATGGCTGATGTTCTCAAAGTGGGGTGGTCCTCCAGAAATGTTGCTGGACTGGTCTCACAGATCTACAGCATGGGCAATGGTCAGAAATGATGGGAGTTGGAATCCAGCCTTTTATGGAGGGCTGCAATCCCCCCTCTCCACTGTTTTAAGATAATTCTGAAACCACGGGCAAACAAAGCTTTGTGACTCAGGGTGAGATGATGAGGGTTTAGTCTCATGGATTATCTGATGATTTTTGGAATACAAGAATTGTTGTGCTGGGATCTGACTGATGGTCTGCCCAGAACAGATCACTAGCAAATGTTTTTCAAACAGTAGCTAGTCAGATACCAGTGGGAAGTTCACAAGCAAAGGATCATAACCCTGTCTAGCCCTGCTGTTAATCCCCTAGGGAGGTGACCAGATGCAAAGGAGGATAGCATCCCATGCCTTTAGCAATGGTGAAGAAGAGGGTTTTTTCTCTCTGCAGGTGCAGCTACACATGCAGAGATGTCTCTGCTGAAATTCCCTCTTCTATATCTATTAAAGCAGGGAGGGGAAACTGGTGGGCCCTCAACACTGGCTAGGGTTGACGCGAGTTTGAGCCCACCAACATCATCTGGAGGACTACAGCTTCCTCATTGCTGTGTTAAAGGAATAGGCATCTGCAGCTTTCTTTTGCATCTGGTTAGGGCTGCTCAGTTGCAACTCAAGTTCCTCCCCTTTACATTTTCTGCCACTGTATTTTGGGACCTGCTATGGATACATCACACAACAAGCTAGCCAGGGAGAGGACATCCATGTGGGCAAATATTCCGGGAAAGAAAGGGTAGGAAAAGCCACAGTCACCCTATTTTGTGTCTTGGACCCACTTAAAAGCAAATGGAAGAATTGCTGGTTTGCAATCCAGGAATGCTATATATGGACACCTCAGTCATTGGACTTTGCTAGTCCACTGTGAGCATACTTGCCTTTCAACAAGGAGGTTGCGCTTTTGGCAATCGTGGCCATTAGTTCTGTGCTTTCTGGCTTGTGGCTATCAAACTGCCCTGTGGCAACAACTTTCTTAAAAATCCCACAGCAGTGGTTCTTAGTTGAGTTGGGGAGTGGCTGAGCCACAGCCCTGAATCTTCTACTCTGCTCTGCACCCCTTCCAACCAACACTCACATGCCTCTCCAGACACATCCTCTGGCTGCTTTTCTAGACACTGCTGCTATTCCTTCGCCATCTGAGCTGTTAATGGAAGAGTGCTTAGCTAGCCAAACAAGCCCTTTGTCAGGGAGGTTAGACCTGTGGCCCTCCAGTGCTGTTGCCCCACAGCTCGCATCATTGTTGGCCATTGGGCTGATGGGAGCTGAAGAATGCCTGGAGGGTTACAGGTTCCCCACCCTGTCTTAGCTCCAGTAGTTCCACATGTGAGCACGTAACTGCCATTCCTTGCCAGCAACACAGTAAACCTATCTGAACGCTTGAATCAGCTACAACCCTTCTAGCCCTTGGAGAAGAACTTTAAAGGTAAAGGTAAAGGGACCCCTGACCATTAGGTCCAGTAATGACTGACTCTGGGGTTGCGGCACTCATCTCGCTTTATTGGCCGAGGGAGCCCAGCATACAGCTTCCAGGTCATGTGGCCAGCATGACTAAGCCGCTTCTGGCGAACCAGAGCAGCGCATGGAAACGCCGTTTACCTTCCCGCCAGAGCGGTATCTATTTATCTACTTGCACTTTTGAACTGCTAGGTTGGCAGGAGCAGGGACCGAGCAACGGGAGCTCACCCCTTCGCGGGGATTCAAACCACTGACCTTCTGATCTGCAAGTCCTAGGCTCTGTGGTTTAACCCACAGCGCCACCCACGTCCCTTGGAGAAGAGCTTTAGGAGACAGCTAATATTTGTTGAGGCAACATTAGGGCTCAACTTCATTCTGATCCATGGTTGCTTACACGTGGGATGGGCAGAATCTGTCAGTTTTGGTCTCTCTCAGTTTCTGATTTTTCCAATCTTAAGTTCACTTCTCCACTTTTCCACATCAGTCTGAAATTTGAAAAGTTTCCTTTGAAAAGTTATCAGCATCTTTAATTTCTCTGCATATGTACACGCTTGCAATTTTCCTTAACATACACATTATTGCAAAGTGATTTCCCCTAATGCAGTTCATCCCTTCCCCTGCTAATATATGTATCTTCATGCACACTTTACCCCAGTTTTGCAAAATTCAGAGAGGTGTGAATTTTGAAGGTCAGCGCTGCTTTGTTTCGTGTACTGTTTTGGAAGTGAGATGTGGGTGGTGCTGTGGGTTAAACCACAGAGCCTAGGACTTACCAATCAGAAGGTCGGTGGTTCAAATCCCTGCAACGGGGTGAGCTCCCATTGTTTGGTCCCTGCTGCTGCCAACCTAGCAGTTCAGAAGCACGTCAAAGTGCAAGTAGATAAACAGGTACCGCTCCGGCGGGAAGGTAAACAGCGTTTCTGTGGCTTAGTCATGCTGGCCACATGACCCGGAAGCTGTACCCTCGGCCAGTAAACCGAGATAAGCGCCGCAACTCCAGAGTCGGCCACGACTGGAACTAACGGTCAGGGGTCCCTTTACCTTTACCTTTTTACTGTTTTGGAAAGTGTGAATGGGGTAGATTCGTCTTTAAATGTGAACTGAATCAAACTCCTCCACCACCCCTAAGCAAGGCACACCCACAGACAGACCAAAGTGGGGCTGTACTTTTACCCCCATCCCTGACATTTCACCTGCCTTTCCTAACAACCATGCATTGCACACATTTGTCTGTAGAGAAAAGCCAACACATGGGCTTCTCCTGACATGCAGGGGCTCCACGTGATTAGGACCCCTTGCTGTGTCGGTGCCCTGATCACGCAGAGTCTCTGGTATGCAAGGAGGAACTCGTGTGTTGGCTTTTTTATAGAGCAACCACACACAAAGCACAGTTGTTGGTATTTTTAAAAAGAAGATTGGACATCAGAGTTGCAGCACAGTTCCGCTTTGGTCTATATGCAGGTATGCCCCTTATGCTAGTCTTGCACATGTAGAGGCTTATGGGTGCCTTGATTCTGTGCTCTTGGTAACTCTTACCAGGTAGATATGAATCCTCCTATCTATGTTTATTCTATTCTTTGATTATTCCATGTAAGTGCAGGAACTGGCACTGCATACTGAGTTTAGAGACTTTCCACTTTCTCTGAGGGCTGGCTGAGGTGAGGAAACAAGCCCACCTTGTTTCCGGTGTGGTGTAGTGGTTAAGAGCAGTGGACTCGTAATCTGGTGAACCGGGTTCGCTTCCCTGCTCCTCCACATGCATCTGCTAGGTGACCTTGGTCTAGTCACACTTCTCTGAAGTCTCTTAGCCTCACTCACCTCACAGAGTGTTTGTTGTGGGGGAGGAAGGGAAAAGGAGATTGTTAGCTGCTTTGAGACTCCTTAGGGTAGTGATAAAGTGGGATATCAAATCCAAACTCTTCTTCTCTTCTTCTTCACCTTCCCAGCCCTTAATGACACAAAGAGGTTTGAAAGGTGACAAATGGTGCAATTTCAGAGGCAGTGGGAGGCGGGTTCGGTGTTTGAAAGGGCTAGAGGTGGAGCTCCAGTGCTTGGTACAGCTCTGTGCCCTGCCACTTAGATAGCAGAAGCAGAATCTTATGAAATATCAAGAGCATGCATTCATGTGCCTCATCTGTACAGCTGATGGGAATCCAGCTTGTCTCTGTGCAGAAGGAATTTTGCTGCTGCAACTTCCACTGCAGAATGTACCTGGCCTCGCCTAGGTGCTTTTAAATATGTCGGGTTCCACTCAGGCCTGCGCTTGGAGCTGTTGTTTCATCAGTGATGTAGACCAGGGGTCAGCAAACGTTTTCAGCAGGGGGCTGATCCACTGTCCCTCAGACCTTGTGGTGGGCCGGACTATATTTTGAGGGGGGAAATAATAATGAATGAATTCCTATGCCCCACAAATAACCCAGAAATGCGTTTTAAATAAAAGCACACATTCTACTCATGTAAAAACATGCTGATTCCCAGACCATCTGTGGGCCAGATTGAGAAGGCGATTGGGCCGCATCTGGACCCCGGGCTATAGTTTGCCTACCCCTGATGTAGACCAAAAGCTTACCTCTGAGGTGCTGCAGGCTCCTCCCCTTCCTGGCTCTCTGCCAGGCCCTGATCCAGGCAAGCACTTCTTGCAGCTCCCTCTTCTGTGTTAACTGATGTGCAGCTAGCGGAGCAGTTTGGTGGGGGTGGCTGAGGAGTCTGCCTTCTGTCTGTGGCTCTGGGGGAAAGCCAGCTAGGACTCCAGGCACCGCTCCCTGAATCTCAGTGGGGACTACTCTTAAGAAGGGCCTCCACAGAAGATCTGAATTCTGGGGAGGCAAATATGGGGAGAGTCTGCATCGCTAAAAGTCCTGTGTCCTAAATATCTAAAGGAGTGCCTCCTACTCCTGGTGAGTAGGAACCAGGAGAGGTCTAGCGCTGGGTTCCTTTTCTTGGCTTGCTCCTCAATTTAAGATGTGATTATTTTATTAGGTTTCTAGAACTCTAGTTTAGAATGCTTTTGAGTCCCTTTAGTGGAGAATACAGCTAATAAGCCTCGGGGGGGGGGGGGAATGAATGAATGGATCTAACCCACTCCTTTGCCCCTGACCAGAATGAATAACAGTTAAACCATTCCAGACAGAAGCTGATGTGACTATTTTCCAGAGTTTCCCATCACTGGGTCTCCACAAGCTCCCTTGGTAATTTGTTCCATTGCTTGGCTATTATTATGGTTGGAAAATTTCTGCTGACATTTTTTGAGCTAAATCTTTCCTCCTGCAGTTGGAGTTCATTCTCCTTTGCCACACAGGAAAGGGGGTGTGAGCACAGCCCCCATAGTTGCTGCTGCCACCCTCCAACTGCGTCACTCTGATGTCACCTCTGCCTCTTTTTTCTTGCCTTTGTCAACTAAGGTGGTTGTGGAGGAACTGCACTCTTTCCATCTGGTGTGCCACAGTCTCTCACCTGCAGCAGAGCATGAAATGCAGGGGCTGAGCTCCCTGATTTGAGCTCCATCACCCCACAGAGCATATATATGGGCTGTGTGCTTTGTGGTTGTCTTTTTAGATGCCAGTTTCTATCCCTTAAGGATGCAGAGATAGGCTTGAAAGTGTCTTAGGTGATGGCTTTTAAAACTCAAGGTAGGAGGGGAAAGGGTGGGTTACAATAGACGTAGTTCTGACCCTCCCTTTGCCTCATCCAAAACATGAATGACTTGTTTAAACTAAATTCACTCAGTTGTTGGCCATTTTTTCCCTACAGGCTTCAAAATCCAGCTTGGTACAGAATTCAAACTACTTAGTACAGAACATTTATATTCTTAGTACAGAGTATTTATTTATTTACTGAATTTATTCTCCACCCTTCCTCCCCAGAGAATCCGAAGCAGCAAACACACACACACAGTTTAACAACAAAGCAAAAATATGTTTAAATAGTCAAAACATTCTACAAACAATTACAATTAAAAACATGTAAAAGCAGCTGAAAACATTCTTCCGTTAAGTGATCATAGGATTGCCAGGAATGGTATTCTTCAGCCACCAAATGCCTGGGTAAATAGGAATGTTTTCAAATTCCTCCTGGAAGTGAATAATGATGGAGAAAGATGCACCTTGCTAGGAAGGGCCTTCCACAACCAAGGAACCATCACTGAAAAGGCCCTGCTAGTACCATTACTTGCCTGTATCTAAAAATATAAGGAGCAAGATAGTAATAGATAAGAGCAGTTTGTGCCCATTTTCCAGTCCTCTGACATTTAAGTTATGCTGTGAACCTGGGACCAGTGAGCACCTACAGAAGCAATGCATCCTGGGATACCACCCCCGGAAGCAAATGGGACCAGACATGAGAGCTTTTCCCAACCTGGCACCCTTCAGAAGTAGTTGGAACACCCAACTCCCAGCATGGCCGGTGACCAGGAATGATGGGAATCAAAGTCCATAACATCTGTCAGGCCACAGAACAGGGAAGTCTGGAGCAGTTGCTTGTCATCTGAATGCTTGATAGCAGCAGGTGCCATCGCTTTTTTTGTTGCCGCAAGAAAACATGGCAGTCGGGGAACGTCGTGTCTGATGCTCTAGCCGTCAAGGGAGCTCTGTTCTAACCTGCCGAATGACACTTAGCCTCAGGGGTTCCAAAACTCTCATCACCTTTTCCCAGGATTACCTCAGTGTCTTGCTACCTGAGCTTGAAGCCGCCAGATCTGAGGAAATTCCACCCAGCTTGGTGTCTGCCGCCTTCTCAAACATATAAAACCAGTGTTCAGCACCTTTCATGGGCTTGCTCTATAAAACACAGTCTAGGTCAAGGTGAGTGTCTTTATATTTTGGGTGGCTCCCATCCCACGATGCACTGTGGATTTTAAAGAGGACTTTGGAGTGGCACTCCTGCTTGCTGGACAAATGGGAGCCCATTGTATGAAAGGAAGGAAAAAACAAACAAATCCTTTCTCCACCCAAGATACAGAGCCTTTGAAACAAGGCCGTTCCTATGATGTGGTCCTCTATAAATTGTTGGACTGCAACTCCCATCATCCCTTACAATTGGCCATGCTGGCTAGGGCTGATAGGAGGTGGAGTCCATCAACATCTGGAGGGCCACAGGCTCCACACATCTCCTGCATGCACAGACACACAGAGCCATAATAATAATAATATATAATGATAATTTATCATTTATACCCCACCCATCTGGCTGGGTTTCCCCAGCCATTCCAGGCAGCTCCCAATCAAATATTAAAAACACAAAACATCATTAAACGTTAAAAACTTCCCTAAACAGGGCTGCCTTCAGATGTCTTTTAAAAATAGGATAGTTGTTTATTTCCTTGACATCTGATGGGAATGTGTTCCACAGGGCGGGTGCCACTACCGAGAAGGCCCTCTGCCTGGTTCCCTGTAACCTCAATTCTTGCAGTGAGGGAACCGCCAGAAGGCCCTCGGAGCTGGACCTCAGTGTCCGGGTTGAACAATGGGGGTGAAGATGCTCCTTCAGGTATACTGGGCCAAGGCTGTCTAGGGCTTTAAAGGTCAGCACCAACACTTTGAATTGTGCTCGGAAACGTACTGGGATCCAATGCAGGTCTGTAACTGAGCTCCAAGAAAAGAGAAATTCTGTGCTCCACCTAATTTAAGCAAATAATTGTGAACCCAAATCTGCTCAGCATTTTAAACCTTCTTACCTTTTAACCCAAGGAATGGTGCATTTTTCAACCAGTATGCAGGGGCTCACTCCTTTTACGCAAAGCCTTACTCTACGGTTCCTCAGTAGACACTGCACAGGGCATGTCAGGAACACTTGAGTTCCTCCATCCAACCTTTGAGTGCTCTGCCTTGACATCTTCTCCCTTTGCAAATCTCTCAACGGCAAATCCCTAGCCGTTGTAGAACTACGGCTGCTAGTTCTCAAGTCCCATTGTGCACGTTTCATCTAAGTGAAGTTTCCTTTGGCAGGTAGCTCTGGGATGCCGATGGCTACTAGAGTCATATAGGTGATCCTGAAGGCAGTGGACTACATCAGCCTTTCCCAGCCTTGGGATGCTGTTGGACTACAGCTCCCATTATCCCTGACTGAAGACCACGCTGTCCGGGGATGAAGGGGCTTGCAGTCATCTAGAGACCCAAGACTGGGAAACACTGGCACCCCTGTAATTGAGCAACAGTACCAGGCCCTGCTGCCAGTAGGTGTTGGGGCTATTCTAGAACCAGAAACCTTTGTTTCAGTGCATGTGGCTGCCCTTTGTGGTGAGGTAACAGGCCTGCACCTTGGAACATCTTACCTGGCAGTGATGTGTTCTCAGGGATCAGGAGTGGCCATCACCTACCCATCCTGTCCTTTGGGCCCTCCTGGACAGGAAGGGATATAAATGCCTTCCTGTTTGGCCTGGAGCTTTTCCTGAGCAACATGGCCTTCCTGCCTCTGGAGCATTTCTGTGTGTCCCTTGGCTCTGACTCCCTGGCTCCACTCCTGGCTTACCTCTGACCTCTGTCCCAGGCCTGCATGCTGCACGCTGAACAGTGTCACACTGAGAGCTAAGCTATCTTTGTAAGCCATCTTGAGCTGTGGGAAAGTGGCAGAAAGTATTATTTAAAAATACACATGCATGTAATAATAATAATAATGATGATGATGATAATAATAATAATAATAATAATAATAATAATAATAATAATAATAATATTTGAGCCCACCCATCTGGCTGGGTTTCCCCAGCCACTCTGGGCAGCTTCCACAGTGACCAAAAATACACTAAAATGTCAGACATTAAAAACTTCCCTGAACAGGGCTCCCTTAAGATGTCTTCTGAATGTCAGGTAGTTGTTTATTGCTTTGACATCTGGTGGGAGGGCGTTCCACAGGGCGCCACTACCGAGAAGGCCCTCTGCCTGGTTCCCTGTAACTTGGTTTCTCGCGGCGAAGGAACTGCCAGAAGGCCCTCGGTGCTGGACCTCAGTGTCTGGGCAGAACGATGGGGGTGGAGACGCTCCTTCAGGTATACTCGGCCGAGGCCGTTTAGGGCTTTAAAGGTCAACACCAACACTTTGAATTGTGCTCGGAAACGTACTTGGAGCCAATGCAGGTCTTTCAAGACCGGTGTTATGTGGTCTCGGCGGCCGCCCCCAATCACCAGTCTAGCTGCCGCATTCTGGACACATGCATGTACACATGCATACACACTTATACATGCAATCCCACAAGAAACTGAGAATTTGTCTGGTATGTTGGGCCAGTGACCCATTTTGGCATTATATGGTAATCGCAGCAGGGACAGTGGCTGGCTCTTTCCTACCTTACGTGTCTCTCCAGCAGGTATCAGAAGCTTTGGGTCTAATAAACCCTGCATTTTTCTCTCCCTGCCTCCCAAGCTTCTTGCCTATTAATGTCCAGCTCACTGAAGGGAAGGGCCTGGAGACCTGGCCTAACTGAAGCTTTACAGCTTCTTCCAACCTGGCAATTTGTGGCCTGAGTTGTTACCAAAATAAAAAAAGCTTGTTCTATTACGAGGGCAGAAAGTAGCCATTGTGCAAGGCAGGGCTTTCAATTATGAGGGACCTATATTTAGCTCTGTGTGGCCCTGCCTGCTGGAAGCAGATAGACAGTAGTTGCACCTTAGACAGGGTGTGGAGAAAATAGATAGATCTTCTCCCTGCCCGCCCTCCCGGCTGCCTCCCTTTCCGGTAAGAACTCAGGGTCACCTTGTGAGACTTGAAAACAGCTTGCTCTACATTATGGATGCTTCCCTGCAAGGCACAACACAGCTGCTGGAAAAAGTGGCTGGGGATTATGGAACCTGCCGCCAGAGGTTGGGTGTGCTCTCTGTGCCCCAAGAACCTGTCGCAGAATCCTCTGCGGTGCGCAGGGCTTCCTGGTCAGGGAAGCCAGTGTGGAAGAGGGTTCCTTGAAGGAGAGAAGTCTGAACATGAAAAGCCTCATGGTATGAGTTGCCTGTCGCATGATGCCGGGCTGGCCCAAGGCCTCAGCTGACAGTACATTTTGCTCAGTTCAGTCCCTTTGGGTATTTAAATGCCACTGGCAGCAGAAGCCTGCGAGGGAGGGTTTTAAAGGCTAGAGGAAGTGGGAACAGTGTACTTGCCCTCGAGTACAGCAACAACCTGGTATGGAGAGCTTGGAGGTGATGGCAAGGCGTATAGTCATAGCAAACTAACATGGATAGAGAACAATTATGTGAGTGTTAGTTCTTATATCGCCTGACACAGTGACACCACCCACCAATAAAGGGCTTGTGGAAACCCACAGTTTGCAAAAGTACAAAAGGGGGGAGCCTAAATTGAAGGGGATCCTAGGCAGACCTAAAGGGACTGAGAACGCTTAGTGGCCACAGAATGCTGACCGTGTTACGCAAGGGTAGAGGGATGGAAAACCAAGTTGGAATTGAATGAATTATCTTGGAAAGCTGAGTAAGAGCACTCCACACTACAACATTTCGTTGCAGCCCCCACTTGTCTTTCCAGAGTTAACAAGTGATTTGTTTCTCAAAATTGGTCTGGGAATCATACTACGTGATCCAGAAGTTCCTGTTCCAGGTATATGTGAGATGGTATTTCATTCTGTTTTTAAGTGGCAAAGGAAATGCATTTAGCACATGCTCAAATTAACCCATCCCACCACCTGCTTTTTTACTTTTTTTTTACTACATATGTAGAGCTGCACATAGGCTGTGAAAAGGTTCCAGGAACAACTATAAGTGAAGCCTAGCAAAAATTAAGCATTATATTTACCCAGCACTGTTTCTGTCCTTTTATCATTCTCCTTTCCAGGCAGCCACTGAATTGATCATAAATTCAGATCTAGCTAGCCATTCTGATAGGCTGGGGAAGGTGTAACTATTCTCCATTTAGCAATCAGCTTATTCATCCTGCAGTTTGCCTTGCAACTATAGATTGTCAGTCAGTTGGCCTGGAAGTGCTATTTTTTCTGTAGTGCCCAGTAATTTTAGATGATTAATAAATAATCAACAAAGGTTCTCCATCACCTCCCTTCCCAGGGACTCACAAAATGTCTCTGGCCACATAGGGCAAAAGTTGTGATTGAGGAATGGCAGAGGAGACGGCTGCATGGCTGTTTGAATTCCCCTGGAAGTTCATGCACTTTAAGCAACTGATGGACCTGCTTCGGAGTGTATATAGTCATTTTTGCTCAGTTAACCTGGAGTATAGCCCACAAGAGGGATGCTGGTGGCGCTGTGGGTTAAACCTCAGAGCCTATGGCTTGCCGATCAGAAGGTTAGCAGTTTGAATCCCCGTGACAGGGTGAGCTCCCGTTTCTCAGTCCCTGCTCCTGCCAACCTAGCAGTTTGAAAGCATGGCAAAGTGCAAGTAGATAAATAGGTACCGCTCCAGCGGGAAGGTAAACGGCGTTTCCGTACGCTGCTCTGGTTCGCCAGAAGTGGCTTAGTCATGCTGGCCACATGACCCGGAAGCTGTACGCCGGCTCCCTCGGCCAATAAAAGCAAGATGAGCGCCGCAACCCCAGAGTTGGTCACAAGCAGAACCTTTCATGGCTAGTACTGGTGTGGTTGCCAGCCAACTGGTTTTAACCGGGTCTGAGCATGTTGTCCAAACTACAGGAGAGAGAAATTCTCATGTGCACAAAGATATAATGCCAAAAAATCACTTAGTCACAGAGCAGAAAGAGCTCAAAGTGCTATGTTTTGTAGTGCCTCTGATGAAAGATTTTAACTGCAACATGTTCAGCTGAGTAAAATCATTTCATGCCCCTTGGGGGGACTCCTCCTTTTGCTCCTCTATCGGTGCCTTCTTTCCCTTGTTCCTGAGCAAGATGTTGACCTCTAGATATGTTTCCTGTTTCTTTCCTTTCCCTTTGCTTGAGTCTTTGGCAACGGGCTATTTTATAAATGAACGAACAATTTGCAAATGAGCCATTTCCCCCACTTTATACGAGATGGTGGCAACCGCAGATATTGTCTGTGGAAGTGGTGTCTCTGCTTGAGCCCTTCTGCTGCATGGTATGATATTCAGGAAGGAGTGAAAGATGAAGAAGCCATTGACTTGGAAGGAATCCAAAATTACAGCAGTGTACGCATTTAAAGCACATCCTGTCCCACAAGAATTCTGGGAAGTGTAGTTTGTTAATGCTGTGATTTGTAGCTCTGTGTGTGGTAAACCCCAGTTCCCAGGATTATTTCAGGGGTGTGCGATTTCAATGCACGGTGTGTACACAGCCTACATGTGTAGACCCTGGATGTTTTGGCCCTCACCATGCCGTAGTGTTGTCAACAGAGGCGTGTGGTAATACAACGAAGCTCCTGATATCACTGGAAGGAATTGACAGGGAAGGCACTCTTCTTAAGTGGCAGCAGTACAACAACAACAACAGGTATTAAGGCAATGTGTCCCCGGGTTAGAATGAAGCAGACACTCTGAAATTAATCTGGAGTGCTTCTGATGTGTTTTGAGATTAAAGTTGGCAGCTCAGTGGGGGTGGTTTGAACTTCTTACTACAATATTTCATGCCTCTTGGCTACACAAGCTTATACTGCAATAAGTCACTGTGCTTATTTAGCATTTATTTAAGCTATAATAGAGGACCTTGAGAGACAGGGCCCGAGGAGAGGCCTGAGGAACAGGCAGAAGGCCACATAGGCTCCTGAGCCTGAAGTTCCCCATCCACTGAAGTTCTCCATTTCATTGCCATTGAACTCCTACATTTTCCGCCTTTACACCAGGTGTGGGGAACCTTTGTCCCTCCAACTGTTGCTGAACTGCAACTCCCATCATCCCTAGTCAACAACTTTTGGAGCGTCTTGGCAACCCTAGATGCACATGTGTGGACATCTGGAGCCAACCTAGTTGTTATGTTGTGTTAAAGAAGGAAGCCTGTTCTCTAAGCCTGTTCTCAGCACAAATTCTTCAGGGGCACAGACCCCCATATTGTGTCCATATGTTTCCCCTTCTGGGAGTAGCAGCAGCTCCAGGAGGGAGGGAGATTTGGATTGGGGAAACAGCGTTAAACCCACCGTCCCCACTGCCATGACTCTGATCCACATTGCAGGAGTCCCTCAATAGACAATCTGATGTGCAATGTGCTCTCTGCAGGCAGAAAGTTTGAACACTGTTGCTCTAGAGCGAGGAAGTTCTCTTGGGTTCCCATGTTTATTTACGTGCCACAGGCAAACCTTGTCCTCATTTCAGCCCCTGGCATGAGAGGTAGCCTGGGGCAGGCGGACCAGGAAGAGGGAAAACCTAACAGAAACTGGAAATGGTAGCTAAGTGTTGCTTACAAGGCTGGCAGATCTGCAAGGAGAGATAAGAATGGGTTCCTTTCCTCTGCTTGATGGGATGGGGGGGCGGGGTAAAATGCCAAGGCTCTGCCCAAATCAACTTTTAAAAGTGCGCGTGCACACACACACACGTACGTGCACATGGAAGGCTGGGGGAGGAGTAAAAAAGAAGAAGAGGGAATGGGGTGTAATTTTAGCTCCTTGAAAGCTGATCTAGTTCAGGAAGAGCTAAAAGGAGGAGAACAGGAGGTAAACAAATGAGGTTGTATGTGGCAGGCGGATGGTGGGGGGACACTCAGTCCAGCTGGCTTGAGTTAACATGCTCTTTCATTGTCTGGGCCTTTTGGAGGTGAAGTTACAGCTCTAGAGTTCGAGCCAAGCAACACGTGGGGAGTGTGGGGGTGGGCTGGGTGGGGAGAAGTTGAGCTTCCGATGAGATTTTGTGCGCTTGCCCTGAGCACGTGTGCAAAAGGGGGGTGACGAGTAGTTTTCTCCTGCCTCCTGGTTTCTTGTTCTTTGTACTCTGATCTGAATACAGTGGTACCTCGGGTTAAGTACGTAATTCGTTCTGGAGGTCCGTTCTTAACCTGAAACTGTTCTTAACCTGAAGCACCACTTTAGCTAATGGGGCCTCCTGCTGCTGCTGCGCCGCCGGAGCACGATTTCCGTTCTCATCCTGAAGCAAAGTTCTTAACCCGAGGTACTATTTCTGGGTTAGCGGAGTCTGTAACCTGAAGCGTATGTAACCCGAGGTACCACTGTACAAGTCCAGAACTTGGTATACTGCCCCAGAATCCAGAGGCCCTCCATTCCTCCAAGATTCTAGCCCTTGCGGTTGGTGAAGCAGGCTTGAGACCTTAAAAGAGCCTTCGCAACCAGGAATAGGAGCAAACGTTCTGTTAGCTAGCCTGTGCCCCTCCTCATCCTTTTTCTTGCAAGAATAATTTAAGTGAAAATTACATTTTCAGACTTCATTCCAGGTGCAGAATTTGGCATAGATTTTGTTTTTAGAAAAGCAAAAAACACAGAGCATTCTTGAGTCTCCCATGGGAGACTGGTAGCTTTGTCGACCAATAGCCTTCGGAGGGGTTGCTAGTCATCCAGGGATCATTTACTTACCTTATTTACTTAGTCTCTTTGACAGCGCACACAGATTCACACTTGACGTCTCCCTGTTTTCTTCCTTCTTGTTCTGCCTTCTCTCTCCAGCAGCAACAGACTTTGCCACTTTACAAGGACACGGTGACTTACAAAGTTCATGGCGGGGAACGTGTTTCCTAATAGTTTGGCATTGCGCACAGGAGAGTTGGGAGAGTTGCTGTGTAACGTGGAGACATCTGCCCCTGGAATCAACTCTGTAGCATGGCCTGCCTGGCTCCCACAGTTGTCCCTGTCATCCATATGGAGCAACGGTGGAGGGAGGGTGGAGTAGACCAGAAACTTCAATGCATGCAAACGGCGGAACTCAGCTGAGCGCATTCAGTCCCCCAGATAAGGATTGTGTTGATGTCATCGCAGCTAAAAGTTAGCAAATGAAGATGGGGAGGAGCGTTATTTCTGAGCTGTTGCTTTAATACTTTCAACCTGCCTGTTTTGTCAGATAAACCATGGTTTATAATAAGGTTACCAGATTTTTTTCAAAGAATCCGGGGACACTTTTTTTTTTGAAAAGAGGAAAAAAAGTTATTGTCAGGACTGCCGCTAGGTCCCAGCTCACAGAGGACCAACGCCCAGTGGATGTTATATACAAAAGTCTTTATTAAAGTTTAGTTTCCATTTCCAAGCTCTGGGCGCGCAGACCCACGTCTTGACGCTAGACCGGCTAAGTCCCCTCTGACTCACTGCTCCACCCACACCAGTTTAAGATTCTAGCCCGGCTCCACCTCTTACGCTGTTCTTTCCTTCGCTGGGTCCTTCTGCCCTCTGGGGTTCCCTCCTTCCTGGACTCCTCTGACGCTGAGCCTCCTGAGTCTTGTCCCTCCCTCCGGCGGGCTTTAGGACCTGGCTCCCTTCCCGGGCTCCCCGCTGTGCCGCGCTCCTGTACATTTGAACTTGGCGCGCGCGCCCAGCCGGTGACTTTCCTTCTGACCGTTTCCCCGCTTCCTGATGTGGGCGTTGCCAAACCTGACTCCTCTCCTCCCTCTGGTGGTGAGGACACTGGTCCCGACTCCTGGGACTCCCCCTCCCCACTGCGCTCTGGTGGAGAAGCTGGTCCTGATTTCCAACTGCTGCTCAGGGACTCCCCGCTAGCCCCTTCCTCCTGGGGCTTCCCCCCTGGAGCCCCCCTCGCTCTGGCCACCGGCGCTCCCTTCTGTGAGTCCTCCGATTCGCTAGAGAGGCTTGTGGAATAACTCTGGCCACTGTCACTGCCTGCGCCCCCCTCGTACTCCTCCTCCTCACTCTCCATTTGCTCCCCCTCCTGTGTCTCTCCTTCTGAACCCCTGACAGTTATTATTATTTTTTAAAATATCAAGTAATATCTTCTTTTCTGTGGTCTCTGTCGCATGGCCTTCCCCTGGTCCCTGGCCTGCTCTCTTAGAGCGCTAGCCGCCGTGGAGAAGGCTTGGGTCTGGCCTGGGCTTAACCACGTGTCCTTGCCCGCCCAGTGCTCTCCTACCTCTCCTCAGCAGCAGTGCAGCAATGTCGGGGCTCCCCTCTTTTTTCTCCTTTCTCTTTCTCTCTCGTCCTTCTCCTTCTCCTCTCCTCCTTCTCCCTGTGTCTGCTCTAGGGTTTTTACTGGCACCGGAGCGCCGCTGGGCAGTCGGCTGGGTGGCCAGACACTCTTACTCCCAGCTCGATTTGGGTCGCAGGGTGGTGGTCAGTGGTTCCCCCAGTTGATGCGCTGGGCATCCCGGGTTCCCCCTTGGCAGTGATGGCGGTAGCGGCAGTCTCAGCAGCCCAGAGTCAGCCTGGTAGCGCACTTGGCTCTGGCTGGCTTCAGGAGCTGCTCACTGCCGTGGCATCCGCTATTTTGTCTCACCAGAAGTTCCCATATGATGTGTATTGTGCCATTGAACCAAACACGCAACATTCATTCCCTACTAATAAATCTACAACACTTAAAATATAAATCTGGGAACATTAAATGAAATCCGGGGACATTCCGGGGACAGATTTTGCCCAGGGACAGATTTGTAAATCTGGTGACTGTCCCCAGGAAACAGGGATGTCTGGTAACCATAACATATAAGCTGCAACAAGTCAAGGGCTCACACCTTCCCTTCTGCCTACCTGACTAAGAAGAGGACTCTGGAAGCATTTAGTTTCACTTTCTCTTAGGGGGTAGGCAACCAAAGGCCCGGGGGGCCAGATGTGGCCCAATCGCCTTCTCCATCAGGCCTGCGGACGGTTCGGGAATCAGCATGTTTTTACATAAGTAGAATGTGTGCTTTTATTTAAAATGCATCTCTGGGTTGTATGTGGGGCATAGGAATTTGTTCATTCCCCCCCCCCAAAAAAATAGTCCGGCCCCCCACCCACAAGGTCTGAGGGACAGTGGACCGGCCCCCTGCTGAAAATGTTTGCTGCCCCCTGCCTTAGACTCTGCTTGTTGTTTCATCCAAACTGGGAGTTTTGATTTGCAGTAACTGTGTTTAGCTTAAGTTGACCATAGTTTGTGATAAACCACAATCCCCAGTGCAGATGAAATGACAAGCTGTATTTAAGGGAAACGGATAGTAAAAACTGCCAAAGTGCTCCAAGCCATGCAGGACTCAGGAGGCAAGGCGAAGATAATCAGTGACTATATGACACTTTAAGGGATGCAGGTGACGCTGTGGGTTAAACCACAGAGCCTAGGGCTTACCGATCAGAAGGTTGGTGGTTCGAATCCCCGTGATGGGGTGAGCTCCCGTTGTTTGGTCCCTGCTCCTGCCCACCTAGCAGTTCGAAAGCACGTCAAAGTGCAAGTAGATAAATAGGTACCGCTCTGGCGGGAAGGTAAACGGCGTTTCCGTGTGCTGCTCTGGTTCGCCAGAAGCGGCTTAGTCATGCTGGCCACATGACCCGGAAGCTGTACGCCGGCTCCCTTGGCCAGTAAAGCGAGATGAGCGCCGCAACCCCAGAATCGTCTGAGACTGGACCAAATGGTCAGGAGTCCCTATGCCTTTACCTATATGACACTTTATCACAGTGCATGCGTTCGAGCCCCACATTGCCCAAAAGATCCCTGCATTGCTGGGTGGTGGACTAGATGATCCTGGTGGCCCCTTCCAACTCTACAGTTTTATGATTTTATGATTCCATTAGCCCAAAGGGTCAAGCTGTTGTGGTAGCTGGTGCAGAGTTCTGGCTGAGATGGAAGTAATTTTTAGACAACCTTTTTATTGAGCATCCAACCCATTTTGTTTGTACAAAATGTGTGAGGAGGTTGTACAGTGTTCATAAGATTTGTTTGTAGGGAGACTATACGACATTGTGTCAAACAGCTGTTATCTCACACTTTCAGTGTGCTTCCCCATCATTTTCCTTACTGCAAAATGTGTGAGGTAGTTGTGGTTGTTGCCAAATCTACATTAATTAGGCATACTGAAATTGTCAATATGTAATTGAATCCCACCCACACAATCGTGACCATATGGAAGATTTGATCATCATAATTTATTTTTATGCCACCATCCCATAATTAAACCATGCTCAAGGGCGCAAAAAAATTACATAATTACAGAAATATAACAAAATTTAAGTAGTCATGAACAATAAATGAAACCAATAAGTATACAATTAAATTAAGCAGTCCTCACATAATTCACAATAAGATCTAACAATAAAGATTTAAAAATACAATACCAGTAAAATGAAAAGTTTGCATCTCCAAAAGTAAATCCTGACACACACACCTGAGAAAAAGCTTGTAAACAATAGTCACTAGGTTTCTTGAGCAGCCAGTCTTGCAGGACTCATGGGTAAGATTTCACATGCCAGATTTCTCTACAATATACAGTGGTACTTTGGGTTACATACGATTCAGGTTACAGACTCCGCTAACCCAGAAATAGTACCTCGGGTTAACAACTTTGCTTCAGGATGAGAACAGAAATGGCAGCACGGCAGCAGCAGGAGGCCCCATTAGCTAAAGTGGTGCTTCAGGTTAAGAACAGTTTCAGGTTAAGAAAGGACCTCCGGAACGAATTAAGTACTTAACCCGAGGTACCACTGTACAAATGTCTGGGAGAAAAGATTCTAATGGAGCCACCTGTTCCAGACATAATGATGATGATGATAAATACAGTGGTGCCCCGCAAGACGAAGGCCTCGCAAGACGAAAAACCCGCTAGACGAAAGGGTTTTCCGTTTTGGAGGCGCTTCGCAAAACGAATTTCCCTATGGGCTTTCTCCGGGGACCTCTTTTAAATGCTAGCGGTGGGGAGCAAAGCCTTTCCCCCCCTCCGGCCTTCAGAAGAGGTCCAGGAAGGCCGGTGGGGGCCGAAAGGCTTTGCTCCCCACCGCCAGCATTTTAAAAGCAGTCCGGGATAGCAGGGAAGCGCTTCCCGCTATCCCGGATGGCTTTTGAAGGCAGGCGGCGGGGGGGGGAGCAAAGACTTTCGCCCCCCACCGGCCTTCAGAAGAGGTCCTGGACCTCTTCTGAAGGCGGGCGGGGGGCAAAAGTCTTTGCTCCCCCCTGCCTGCCTTCCGGGAGAGCGGAGAAACGCAGCGCTGCGTTTCTCCGCTCTCCCGGGAAGGCAGGCAGGGGGGACAAAGACTTTTGCCCCCCGCCCGCCTTCAGAAGAGGTCCAGGACCTCTTCTGAAGGCCGGTGGGGGGCGAAAGTCTTTGTCCCCCCTGCCTGCCTTCCCGGGGGCTTTTAAATCGCCCCGGGACAGCGGATAATTCCTCCACTGTCCCGGGGCGATTTTAAAATGCTGGCGGGCAGCAGCGCTGTCGCCTGCCAGCATTTTAAGATCACCCCAGACAGCGGAGAAGTCCTCCACTGTCCCGGGGTTTTTAAAATGCTGGTGGGCGGCAGCGAAGGCTTCGCTGCCGCCCGCCAGCATTTTAAAATCGCCCCGGGAGCGGAGAAGTCTCCGCTGTCTGGGGTGATCTTAAAATGCTGGCGGGCGGCAGCGCTGCTGCCCGCGAAGCCTTCGCTGCCGCCCACCAGCATTTTAAAAACCCCGGGACAGCGGAGGACTTCTCCGCTGTCTGGGGTGATCTTAAAATGCTGGGGGACGGCAGCGAAGGTTTCGCTGCCGCCCGCCAGCATTTTAAGACCGCCCCGGGAAGGCAGGCGGGGGGGGGAGCAAAGACTTTCGCCCCCCACCGGCCTTCAGAAGAGCTCGGGGGACAGACTGTCCCCTGACCTGGTCTGAAGGCGGTTTCCATAGGAACGCATTAATTGATTTTTAATGCATTCCTATGGGAAACCGTGCTTCGCAAGATGAAAAACTCGCAAGACGAAAAGACTTGCGGAACGAATTAATTTTGTCTTGCGAGGCACCACTGTACTACAAAGAACATATTGTTGTACTAAGCATGACATTAACACATCAGCAAGGTGAGGAACATCTTGGTTCCATCCATTGACAAGTTGACTGTTGGAATCCTGGAAGCCAAGACCCAAGTTTGGGGCAAGTAGTCTTTGGTCAGAGAACCCCAGCAGAGATTTAACATCACAAAACACGCAGCAAAGGAAAGCATGAAGATATACTGTAGGCTGTAAACCTTTTAAAAATGTGCCATTGCAGAGAGTCCCAAAATGTCCCCCTTTAAAAGCTCCATCCAAGCCATCCCACTTCCCTAGTGTGGAGCTAGACCATACGTTTGATAAGTTATTAAATGGTTTACTTACAAAACTTTAAAGGTCTGATTCATGTGCTTTTCCATACAGCGTCAGATAAGATGCACAGGCAGTCAAAATGTTCCTTAGTTACAAAAAGTTAAAGTTTCTAAACTACTGGTGTAGAAAAACACTAGTTTCAGACTGAAACAAAAGAGGCTGCTTAAAGCCATGCGGCTGACTGGAGCAACCAGCTTAGAGCTCCTTACGTATTGAAATCCACATGGAGCGAGAACCTTACAAGGACCAAGAACTGTAACAAGATGCCTTCTTTCTCCTTTTTAGAAAGAACTCTGTTGTAACTGTCAGTTGTCCTGTGGATGCGGACAAAGGAAAGGACCGTGAGTTTGGCCAGTCATCACCAAGCATAGGCACATGGTGAAGGTGTTAGGAAAATTCAGTTTCTTTGGATTCTGTGCCTCTCACTTGCCCGCAATCTTGAAATTTTAATGTACAGTTTTAAATATTGTGTAAACTGCTCCAAGATGTTTGGATGAAGTAGGATATGAATCAAAGAAATAAAAAGGCACAGGTATAAAAGAAGCTGCAATTTGGGGTAATAGTATTGCAGTCAACTGACTTTACGCAAGAGTAGACCCACTGAAATTAATGACCATGATTCACTTCTATTAATTTAAAGGGTGTACTCTTAAGTGAAAATTATTTGAATTGTTTTGCTGCAATGGCTACTCCTCTGGAAATACAGAGTTGGTATTAGGATGGCAAGCCACTTGAATATTCTGTCTGAAGGACCACAGAAAAGTAAGCAGATCTGGACGTCTAACTCTTCATAGATACAGACATTCCAGCCTCTATTGCAATCCTTCTTCTGTTTCTCTCTTAAGGCCTGGTCTACACAAACAACAGATAAAATGCCAAACCCTTTTCTGGGCTGCAGCAGTTCATGGTAGAGAGAACATGTTTAAATTTTTCACACTACAGAGAGAGAGAGAGAGAGAGAGAGAGAGCGCGCGCGCAAAAGCATTACATGAAGAAAAGTAACGGGGAAAAGCTAAGTTTGAAGCCTTCTCCCTGACTTCCAAGTTTTCTTCGTGTAGTGATGGTTCACTTGTAGCCTGAGGTGGTTCAGTTCAGGACCAGCCCTCTTGCTAGGGTATACCAACACTAGGGACAGGGCGAGATTGGTTTGGTTCACATATTCATGCACAAGTATGTAATTTGCACTTCCCAAACCAATACAGAAACGGAAACACAGCTATCCTCCCCAATCCACACTTTGTTGAATTCTGCAATACAGATCTCCCAATCTCAAAAAATGGGTACTAAAATAAAAAGAGCCTGTTAGGGAAAGGTCACACAAAGAATGCATATATTAGTTAAAATAATGTACCTAAAAAGGATTGTATAATGGGAAATGTCTTGCAAATATGCATGTATTGTGCAAAATGAATGCAAAAATGCATATACTAAACGTAATTGTGTACACTACAGAAATGCATATATTAGGAGACGGATTTTCATGTAGACTTCCCTTTTCTTTTCAAATTGCAACCTGATGTGCTGATACGAGAGACCTGCACCAAAGGCTGAAAAAATGAGAAACTAAAATTGACAGATTTGTCCATCTCACTTAATACACTTTCCCCTTTGCACCTTCCTCCCACCCCCCATTCTGCTGGCCTGCTGCTTTCTAATGCAGAGTGTGTCCCTTTATCCCCTGGGAGATGCTCCAAATTGGACCAGTTCCGGTTTGTTAAATGCCTCTCTCTCTCTCTCTCTCTCTCTCTGTGTGTGTGTGTGTGTGTGTGTGTTGGCCAGGCCAAAGCCCTTTTCATCTGCCCATATGTTGCTCTTCCTTCGCCTCCGGAGGGTGTGGGGACAGGGCTTGGCAATTATGCTTCAGAATATTTCTACCTTTTGTTTGAGAGTTGCAGCCAGGCAGGCATTTGTGTCAACTGAAAATACAGATGTTTGCCCACCATTCCTTCCTTAAAAAGCAGTCCCTTATCCCAGAGCGTCAGCTGATCAGCTAATGTCGTCTTGTTACCTCTCGGGCAACATAGTTTTATAACAATGCTGTTTCTGTCTCTCTTGAACAGGAATATTCCCTCTCCCCACTTCTCGACTTAAAAAACAAAACAAAAAACCATGCTGGAAAGAAACCACCATCTGCTGTTCTGTTTTTGTTTTTCCTCTCGCCCACACTCGCTTTTCTTCTTCCTCTTCTTCTTCAATGGAGCCTCCTTTTTTTCTTTTTTTTTTCTTTTTTAAAGGATACAGCCAACCCTTGCCCTAAACCAGTTATTCTTTGGCTGATTCCAAAAAAGATAGGCAGCCTCGAGCAGAACTCAGATGCTGGTGGGAAGGAACCTCGGTGACTGCATGACGTTCCATTTCCCGTTCACGCCAGAATGACAATAGTGGCTGGATCTTAACTTTGTTTGGAAAAGCTCCATGCATTGTAGTAATCAGCTGCCTGAGCTTCTGCAGAAAGTCTGACTGAGATGGGTGCAAGGCCAATTCAGAAGAATGTGTCACCCACGCTGCTAAGGGCCGATTCACACGACCTCGGAAGCACATGGGGCAAAGCTACGTGGGCTCTGTTGCTTGGGTGCATGTGTCCTGCGGTAGGAAGAGGTAATTGCTGGCTCAGGGGCTCAGACTGAAGCCCCGAGGCTTCTTATTTGGCCCCCACAATAGCTCCCTACTCAGTTATACGCCTCCTCCCCTTTCACTGCCCTCTACTCCTTTTGTAAACAACTGCTTGCTTACTTATGTTTTAGAATGCTTTCTTGTTATGTAACAGTCTGAGTCTTCATCGCAATATTGAAAACACAGCATATGGGTTAACGCTGTAATTATATTCCTCATTCCAACAAATAATAAAAATAATATGTGCCAGTCTAGATCTAACTATTTTTGACCACATGTTCTCTGAACCCTTTGCAAGGTCGCTGTTTGGAGAACTCTCCCTCCCCCCCCCCGCCACCTTGCAGCTGATACATGATTTTGCTCTAGTTGGCAAGCTCAGAACCAACTCCAAGATTACATTAGCAGCTCTCCTCCTCAGATAACTGGACAAGATCATTTGTGCACCAAAGGGTGTGAAATAAAACATGCAGTCATTCATTCAGGGAATCTTATAGCCTGCTTCCAAAACACATCTGCCGTAGAACATTCCCAAAATACGTATGCATAAAGTCAGCATAGCATTGCCAATATAGCGATCATACACCACATCTAATTGTATAAATGTTTCTGCCTATGGGTATCCAAGTATCACGGGCACTGAACTTTGAAAAAGCTTTATGAGATTGGAGCTGATGATACTTGTCTGGACTTTATTCCAGACCTATCTCCATTAATGTTCCAGAGCCTACCTTCTAGATCTCTTTCCCATTTCCCCCTTGCATAGATTTGCTTCATCTGTTGCCCTGATTCAGCAGTAAATAATAATTTTTTTTTCCAGTTTATACTTTTGACTTTTTTTGCATCTTAGACTGCAATCTTATACACACTCATTTGGGAGTAGCTGCCTTTGAACGCGGTGGGGATTCCTTCTAAAAAGAAATTCATAGGTCTGTACCGTTTACATTTTACATTTAGATCTTGGCCTTAGCCCTGCATATTTTGATTTCTTTACTACACCATATCTCATTTCTCACCACATTGGTCTTGTGAAGTAGGATATTTCTGTTCCATTTTACGTGATAGGAACGTAGTATGACGTGTTGAAGATGGCCTCCCAGGTAATCCACGACCAGGTTAAGTGCTGAACCCAGCTCAGTTCCAGAATCGTGACACCGTGTGGGAGCCAAATTCCTTGTTTTGGTGCCGCCACCACCCCGGCCTTGCAACAAACATAGTTTGGGCTTGAGGGCATGTTGCCATAGCAACTGCCCCCTTTAGGCCTACAGTGCTGATAAGGGCCTTTGCAGGAGTCTCACGGTGTGCGGTCTGAATGCTTATTTCCTGCTTTCAGCAAAGAGATATTGTGTGTGCGTACATGGGGAGGCAGGGAGTGTGTGCCTGCCATTGCCACAAAAGGTGTCCCACAACATGAGGCCCACTTTAGAACACGGCAAGAGAATGAATAACAGTATGACTCCATCCCGCCATTCTTAATTAGGAGTTCCAAGGAAGGCCACCCAACCATTATTTCAGGTCTACTAGATCCTCCTTTAGGGCGAGAACATGGGAACTTCAATCTGTTTCTCTCACAAGAGGCCTTCTAGAAAGGAATGTGGCCAAGATCTAGCAGTGCTTAACAGGCTGCCAGTTCATAGGGTCATTTTTGCAAGCCTATCAAGGGCTGGACCCTTCATCTGAGATTTACTGGCTGACTATCATTCCTGAATCAAAGCCAAGAAGCACAATCTGGCTTGCCCAAGTTATCTCCACAATCTGAAAAGGGAACCTATTCTACCCACCCACCCGGAGCCCGCCCAGGTGCCTGCAGGTGCTGCCTCTGGGATCCATTTCATGTGGTGGCAAGGCAGAAAGACTCGTTAAGCTAAAAATCTGGCATGCTTACCCAGAATGCCTTGCTTCTCCTCCCAGCCCCAATTCTATCAGTTCAGGAAATAAATGACAGCACCATTCCGTGTCTGCGGTTGATGAACCACAGGAAGTTGGTTTAGACAGGAAACATAAGTCTTTATGATGCAGTGAGACTTTGCATAAATGAAATTACCTTTTAGCACCACAGCAACTTTGTTAGTAAAGCTAAGGTGCCTCTAAGCGTGTCCAGGTATGAGGAGATGGCAGCCACCGGGTCTGCATGACAGAGCTAGCCAGAATGCACTTCAGACGTGCATTAAAAGTATGGCATTTCTTTGTTGGAGGAGGAAACCACAAAATTCGGATGACTGCAAATGTCAAAGGATGGCTGTGTTTTGGTTTGCATATTGTTTCGGAAGGTGAGGATTTGATAGGTTTGGCTTTAAATTTCTCCTCCATCCTTACCTGATAGGAAGAGGCTTCCTTCGTTCCTCCTGGGTTGAGGTCAGATGCCTCTTCAGCTGCTGCTCAGGATGGGATGAATGAGGCCTTTGGAGGGTCATGAGGGGGCCAGGCAGGCTTTTGTTTCTGATTGTCCCAAGTGTAGGTCCAGGACCAGATGGCCCCTTTTGAAGGCTCCTTTTCCGTTCTCATTGCCAACAGGTCATATTTGGTTTCTCCTGCCTGCCAGGTTCTAACCAGGACTCCTGGAGATGTTTAGTCAGAGTCGGCATGCAGCTGAAAATCTAGAGGAAGAAGAAATACTTAACATTTCTCCAGCAGTACAACGTGTTTCGCTTACGTTGTCTCAGGAATCCTTTCAACAGTTGTGTACAATAGGCCACAATCAGCCTATTTACAAATAGCAAACTTAATTCTCCGACTGCTAACCGTTAGCCAGAATGGCACCATCCACAAACTACAGGAGGGGAAACCTCAGATTTGCAGAACCCCAAGGTTTGCAGAAGTACAAAAAAAAAAACACTTTTGGGGGGAGACCCTGTAATGAGGACTATTATGGACTCACTGCCTGCACAAAGTGCTGAGTGACTTGACAGTGGAAGGGAGGGTTGAGAACTACTCAGCCCTGCAGTGTTTTGGTCCCAGTTGTCATTCTCTGTGTGTGTATTTCAGAGAGAGAGAGGGTCCGCCTCTTAAGCAATTGCGGGGGTGCAATTAGTGCCAGCACCGTCCGTTAAGAGTTTGGGTGTAATCTTCGACACCTCCCTTTCCATGGAGGTGCAGATTGCAGCTATAACAAAGGCGGCATTTTTACATCTCCGCCAAGCTAAGCAGTTGGCTCCTTACCTCTCTCGCCCTGACCTAGCCACTGTGATCCATGCGATGGTCACCTCCAGACTGGATTATTGTAACTCGCTCTACGTGGGGCTGCCCTTGAGACTGACCCAGAAACTCCAGTGGGTGCAGAATGCTGCAGCGAGACTCCTTACGGGGTCTTCGCTGCGAGATCACATTCACCCGGTGCTATACCAGCTGCACTGGCTCCCGGTAGAGTACGGGATCAGGTTTAAGGTGCTGGTTTTGACCTTTAAAGCCCTATACAGCCTAGGACCCTCATACCTATGGGACCGCCTCTCCTGGTATGCCCCACAGAGAAACTTACGGTCTTCAAATAAAAACATCTTGAAGGTCCCAGGCCACAGAGAAGTTAGGCTGGCCTCAACTAGAGCCAGGGCTTTTTCAGCCGTGGCTCCGATCTGGTGGAACACTCTGTCACAAGAGACCAGGGCCCTGCGGGACTTGACATCTTTCCGCAGGGCCTGCAAGACAGAGCTGTTCCACCAGGCCTTTGGCCAGGGCACAGCCTGACTCCCTCCCTCGGCAATCTTCGCGGAGCTCTGGCCCAATGGTTGCCAGTGGCTTGATTTGAATTAATTTTATAATGAATGGTTTTAGAGTGTTGTTTGTACTGTTTTATTGTTGTTAGCCGCCCTGAGCCCGGCTTCGGCTGGGGAGGGCGGAATATAAATATTATTATTATTATTATTATTATTATTATTATTATTATTATTATGCTACAACATGGGGTAAGTAAGTCTTACCATGCTCAGTAGAATCGGAAGCACATTATACTAAGGGTGTCTTCAGACTGTCAGTATTTTATGGGAGTGATTCGGTTGAATGCCAGAACTTTAGGTTTATGCAACATGCTCTTTAAATCAATCAATCCACTTTAAATAAGCAAACGAAAACCTGGACTTCTTGCAGTCTGGAAAGTGATGAGACAGTGCATTGAAAAATGTTGAATGAATGAATAGCTAATGAGAAAATGTATAATCCGGGTGAAAAACTCATTGTAGTGTAACTGCTCTGCAAACAAATCAAACAAATCAAAGCAAATTCTCAATAAAGATTGCATATAAACTCAGCCCTGCATAGGGCTTTGTGAAAGCGAATCAGGATGAATGCTCCACATAGAGGTCATTTGGAGGGTCCCTAAGGACAAATCTTTCAAAGGGCATCAACATTGCAACTCACTGGCTCCATCTTTTGGCCAAACAGAACCCCCCGCAAATGTTGGGCCTGTGGCCCCGAAGATTATGTGGTGAGGGGACATAAGAACTCACTGCTGTGGGGGCGGGGCATCACACATCAATGCAAAATTGCAGAAACAAAAGTACTAGTGTTCTGATATGTTTGAATCTTCATTAATTCATTAAATATTTGTAATAAAATAAAACAAAATGTAGCACTTGGCTGCAGGAATTCCACCCTCAGTTTCTGTCAGTGGGGGAGCTGCCACAAAATGTTGCAATGGGGCCTGCCCTCCCCTGCTCCCTTCTCCCAATTAACCTCCGTCTCCAGGGTCCACCCCCATGACATCACCAGGGACCACCCCTAGGTTTCAGGTTTTGGCTTCTGAACTAGGATGCTTCTGACCAACAGTGGAGGTAAAACCAACCAAGTTGGTGGCCGTCTAGTATTACTCTTCATCAGGGAAAGCGTAGCCCCCCAACCCTATTGTCCACAACCCACAGTCTTTGGTACCACGCGTGGCAAGCGCCTTATTGGATCATTTGAGGGTATCTAACTGGCTTGAGCCACCCCTGGCAAATTCCTCTGCAGCCCTAGGAAGCAAATCTCTTGGGTAGGGCCAAGGGTCTGAGTCACCAGTGGCTGCTACTGCACAGCTGCTTGGGCCTCTCCTCCCCATTCCCTCTGAATTCACAGCGCAGGACAGTTGTGGGTTGGGAACAGGATAGTGGAGTACTAGAAATGATTAAGACCAGATGGCACGCATGCCAGAGCTGTAAAGGAAGGAGTGTGCCTCTTATTTCCCCCCTCAAAGTTTATTCTTCGACTAAGCTAGCCTTGATGGTTTGGAATTGGCATGATTTCTTAAAAAGTAATGGGCATAGTCCCTGGGCATCCGCTAGGTGGGGATTTGGGCCCTGCAACCCATTTGATGTTGAGACCCCTGCAATGCACAGCCGTTCCTCCTCCGTTACCAGCATGGGGAGAAGTCAGAAAGGTTTCCATAGCTGGCAGCTGCAGAGGCCGGAGGGGCTTTGTTGAGAGCAATTTGGAGGAATGCGATGTGGGCCCTTTGCCTTCTCGTGGTTGCTCTCGTCACTTCTGATTTCTTCCCCGCTAGAACAAAAGTGACTTTGTTGAGACTCCCGTCCTCCTTGCATTTCCAAGGAGTCAGAGAGCGAGTGAGTCAGAGTCTGCGGGCTTTTCAGTCTGGCAGGTAGCCTGAGTAGAGCTGGCCCCGTTATGAATCAGTTCTGGGTGTGTGTATAGATGGAACCCTGGACTGGGCGGAAGCAGGAATGGTAGGAAGGAATAAATGTGTGCATGTTCATTGTCTAAAGGGCAAGTTTGTAAATGGTGCAAGAAAATGCATGGGGATGTGCATGAATGGGAACAGGAATAAATGGTGTGCTTATTTTTTCCCTATGCCACCTTTTGTACCTAACAACAAGGAGATGTGTAAAACCCAGGAGCAATCCATTGACAAAAATAAGACTAAAACGGCAGACACTAAGTCAATGGCAGGTAGTTAAAAGAAACCAGGTGGTATAAACAACCAGCAAAGGCATCAGAGAACAAAAGGGCGCCACTACTGAAAAGGCCCTTCCTCTGGCCACCACTAGGTGCAGGTTGTGGTATGACCAGAAAGGCCCTGTCTGATTGTCTTAATGCAGGGGGCAAGCTGATATTCAGAATGGTACTCCTTCAGCCAAGCTGATCCCAAGTTATTTAGGGTTTCATAGGTCAAAAGCAACCCATTAAATCTGGCTTGGTGGCATATTGGCAGCCGCTAACTGCTACGGACCTGCTCCTTTGCGGGGAGCGAAACCCTCTCTAGGGTAACCAGACATCCCATTTCCCAGACCCAGGAACCACCTAGCCTCTAGACTTCTATCTTGTTGGCTCTCAGTGGTGCACTCAATGGGTGGGTGGGTGGGTGAGAGAGAGAGACTTATGTATGTCTGTATGCATTAGTGTGTGATTGGGACAAGATTATATTCTGTATGATGGCAATGTGGGGATGAGTGTTTGTGTGCGACTGGCTCATGTTCTCCCGTATGAAGAGAACATTAGAGCAAGCTTCTAGAAAGTGGGTTGCAAGAATTTTCAGATGGGCATATTCCCCTCCGCCCCAGTTGAACAAGTTCCAGGCTTTGAAGAACTGTGTTTGTTAAACACATTATAACATGACGCAACTTTTCATTTTATTTAATTTTCCTGTGTAACCTGAGACCTTTCTTTACCCGTCCTCTCTGTTATTGCATTAAAGCACTCTCCTGGGGCTGGAAACCAGCACCGTATTATCTGTTGGTGTACACTCACAGCCTTCTCCACTTCGATCAGCAAATTCTCATCTTCCTCTAGATTACCAGTGGGGAGGCTGAGGCACAAGGCCTCCAGAGGCGATGTTTTCAGAAAGCTGTACTGTGGAACTGCCTGCCACAAGGAAATACTCATGGTGAAATATTTAGCAGTTTCCCCAAAAGGGATTGATTAGATATCCACAGAAAATGAAGCTGGTGATTGCCAAACCATTATACCAAACTCATAACAGAACTGGGTGAAACCAATCTCATAATATGAGGGTTTGATTAAGGTGAGGCATTGACAGGGACAGATGGTTCTCTGCCTGTGGGTTTATGGCATCCCTTGAAAGCATCATATACACTGATCTCCTTTGTTGGCATATTCCATCTGGCAATTGTCATACACGTTGTTCAAGAGTTTTCCTTTTCCTCCTTCCCCTTTTCATATAGGGCAAGGGAGATGGGTTAAGGGGAAAGCCTGAATTAGAAATGCCATGTGAATAGTTCATTCAATTAAAAAGGCAATGTGATGTTTTGATCTCTTTATGGGTGGTGGTGGTGGTGGTGGTGGGGAGAATACTAGATAGTAGTTGATTATTATTTTTTTAATGCCCAGAAACAAGAACTATGCATGAGACATTTGGGGCTGGAGCCACTGAGGAGCACATAACCCACTTATTCTTGGGGTTTCTGCATTAACAACAGTTTTGAGCCTAGAGCAGTGACGACCCTCCCCTGAAAGTGAGCAATTCTACTGCACCTCTGCATTGGAAATCCAGTGACACCCAGCAGATTTATTCATGGTGGAGGCTAATTTGGAGGAAGCAAGTCCAGAAAGGTGAATCATTTGGAGATGTAACAGGCAGGCTTTCTCTGCAGATGGCATTTTGGGCTCACAGGAGACTTGAACGATGTTCATTCATTCGTTCACCAGTTCATCCATAGCATGCTAGCAGCTTTCTTGTAGCAAACAGGTTCCACCTTGACCACTGTGGACAACGAACCACAGGCAAAAAGGGCTGAAAGCCACACGTCTTGGTTGATAATTGAGATCTGCTGGACTGGAGTGACAGCTCTGCCCAGGAAGCAATGCAGGAAATGCTTATTTCCCAGCTACCTTGCAGTGCTTTGACAGCATCCTACCTCCTCACAGTAGAACCCAAATTGAAGTTCATGTGGTTTCAAATCCAGGTCTTCTTGCCTGAAGGGCAGAGGGTGTGTGTGTGCTGCAGCCTTTAGCTCTTCGTGGCTTTATTATACCCAGAAGCTGCTCCTAGTAATCAGTTTTCAGTGTGAAGCTGTGGAACAGGGCTGTTCTGGTAGCTGAGGGCACCACAACCCATTCATGATTGTATTGGAGTGAGTCATGTTTGGTTTTATTTTTAGAGATTTCTTAAATTTCCTGCAAATGAACACTTCCTTGGCTTGGTAGAGGAGATACTGCAGGCACTTTGTACTGCTTTTATAGTCCAAAAGTGGCACACATGCTTTCAAAAAAGCTATAAATAAATGTCCTAATTTCCTCCTCGTATGAAGGAGACGTGGTGGCTCTTCTCTTTTTCCTTACTCTCTTGAATTTCTTACTGCAGTACAGGGAAATACTATTGAGCATGCCTGAGTCTTTTACCAAAAAGTGAGCAGTGTTATAAACTCCTAGACTGGCTGGTACAGGGTTGAAGAGGCAAGGACCTGGAATGAGGCAAGGACCTGGAAGGGCTCAGCCCTCCTGGCTTTCAAATTTAATTACAAGGAGTATCAATCAATCAATCAATCAATCAATCAAACAAACCTTTATTGCATTAGCATACAGCCATAGCAGGATAAAACAAAAATGCTAGAGACAAGCAACCAAACAAAATTCAAAGCCATATTACTGGGGTTATGACATTTAAATTACCCTAAGACAATAATGTAAAGATTTAGTTGCCGGCGCCGGGAATCTAGAATGCGGATGTATATAAAGCATATAATGGCCCCAAAATAGGCTCGGCACATTAGGTTAAAAAGGTAATAAAGAGTTAAAACAGGTCCAGGTCTAGGACACACTACCCAGTCATAGTTTCTACCCTGAGTTTCAAGGCCTGCACTATAAAGATTGCCACCCCACGTGAAACTTGGGGATTTGCGTCCACAAGAAGCGATTTCAAACAGTCTTCCTTAGATGTGATGGTGGACGGGATCAGGAGGAGGAGCTTAGTTCTTATTAGCTCATAAATAGGGCAGTAGAAGAAGAAATGTATGAAGTCCTCTACTTCATTCATTGTGCATGGACATAGACGCTGAGTAATAGGGGTCTTAGAGTAAATCCCCTGCAGGATTTACTCTGCAGGAAGGCCGCGGGTATAGAATGGAAACGGGCCATGGTAAACGCTCTTCTCAAATTGGGCTCCGTCAGGTCTATCAAGTAGTTGGCAAGAGATCTTACCACTTTCACTTTAGGGAGCCACATGGAGAGGCGAGCTGTGGTGGACTGTGCCCGGTCCATGGCCTCGTCTCTAATTACAAGGAGTAATTCCCCTGGCTACCAGCCTGTGCCTATGGCAAGGGGGAGTCATGCTTCATCTAGATGTTATCAAGGATGGAGAAAAGCGAGAGCTGAGAGACATAGAAAAATCACTGTATTTCTGTCTAGGGTTGCTGAGTACCTTGGTCTTCATCTGGTGTGTCACCCCAGAGAGGGAAGCAGAAAGGAAAGGATGAAGACAGGGAGACAGAGAGGAGGAGAGGAAGACACATGTAGGCTAAAGGATATAAAAGCATGATTTATTTATTTTTGCTGCATTCCTGTTTACCAGGAGCGGATAACCTTTTGGGCACAAGTGAAGGGGTGCCATATTTCAAAAAGTAAAATCCAGGACATCCCGAAAGTTGTTGAGTTCCTTTCCTTTCAAAAATGCCAAAAAAAACGTGATTTTTTTATTGACTTGCCTAAGATCCAGGACAAAGTGCCACATTTCGAAAATTCCCCCCGGATGTCAATTCCACCTTTGAAATCCAGATGTATGGCAGCCCTACACAAAGGAAACCTTTGCAGCCTTGGCTAACCTTCCGAGGGCCACTAGTGGGTGTGGGCACCTCTCATGCACATTCTCACATGCACACCCAGGCAGTACACAGATGGCCGCACAGAACACACAGAGTGGGGTTACTAGCCCCTCCCCATTAATCAAAGGGTTGATTTGATGATCAAGCAGAGAGGGCAATGTGCATACCCATCAGTGGACTGTGTCTACTTCTGGGAGAATCTTTCTTTCTTTCTTTCTTTCTTTCTTTCTTTCTTTCTTTCTTTCTTGACAAATTGACTGAACTGTAGTTAGTTAGCTATCCCTTGCTATAAAGTCTAACCTGAGAGAAAGTCTCATTGAACTCAAGGTCACCTCCTTCTGAGTAGGCAAGCTTAAGATTGCATTGTAAATGTGGATCCATGTTGCACCTTTGAAATTAAAGGAGGGCCGTTTCTTGAAAAGGCCATTGGTTCATTTCAGTAATTTTATTCCTGGGTTTGGCATGTTTTTGATTAAAATACTGGACACTAGACAAGTCAGTAGATTATTCTGATGTCCAGACCAGACCAGACCAGTTTGCCAGCCTGACCCATCATCGCCAAGTCAGCACATTGCTGAATGTAACCAATATGCTCCTTGACAATTCCATGTCTTGCCTACACAATCCCATGTCTTTCAAGAGAAAAAGGAAGTCCTTCCATGCTTCCCAGAATGTATTCCATAGAAGCAGTCCAAGAACTCCATCCACACCACCTGTCCCTCTGCTCCTCTCCTTAGAGCTCCATGAACCTCCCTCCTGACAAGGCTCGTCTCCTCCGACAATATGACAACGAGAAGAAATGGGACCTCATTTGCGACCAGGTAAGGTGGGGCTGCCCTGTGGTGGTTGTTGATGGGGTGAGATTGCACTCTGTCATTAAAGCTACAAATCATATCATGGCAGAGGCTGATGACTCAGACAGGGTCACTGCCAGAAACAACTTCATCTCCCCTTGAGCTACAGTTCCTCGACTCCCTTTAGAAGAGCAGACCAGATCCCCTTATCATAATGCATTTTTCCTACTTGACTGCTTAATTCTGTGTTGTTATGAGAATGCTATCCCTGTTCCCCGCATGATTAACGGGAAAACGTAAACATCTGACCTCCATGTGGGCCTGTTTCAGGCCATAACATTATTTTAGCTATTTATATACTGCACAATTACCAAAGTTTCTAAGCAATGGAAAAGCTCTTTCATTTGATTTTGAGGTTGCTTCCATGCCGGGCATTTACTGTGGAGCATAACTATTTTGCTCATGTACTTTTCACAGGGCATCTGCACAGCACCATGACCAGAACATTTGGCTCCTGTGCATTCTGCCACCTACCTGCTGAGCTCAGAAAATTCTACAGGCCCCTACCTACAGTGTATAGACACACCCAGCTACTCATAATACACTGTGGTACAATTCCTCCCTGTCTAATCAAGAAACCCACAAAATTTAGGTTCAGGGGAAGAGAGTGGGATGAAATTGTCCCTCCATTTATTTTCAGTCACCCCCTATTCCTATACATTTAACATCAGCTTGATCTGAAGTTATTAGCAAGTGATAATCCTTATCCCTATGTTATAAGCAACTTGGAGGTTCTTGCAGATCAAGGTGCTGATAAAGGCATAGGAGTGGTCCATGTCATTCTTCCCTAGTCAGTTGACAAATCCTATTAGCAGCTCTTTGTGCCGCTGCAACAGTAGCAGCCAGCATGGGTATCTCTCTTTGTGTTGTTGTCCTCTTAAATCCTCTCAGGTCCCAGCCAGCATAGCCAGCGGTCAGGACTGATGGAGGGCATTAGGTTAGGTGCCCCTGCTCTTTAAGGGAGGCCTAACAGATATGTGGGTTCATCATCCAGGTTACAGCGATGCATTTGTAGTAATAAACCAAGAGCCTATGTTCCATAAATCACCTTGGACAGTGACTGGGGACTCATGGAATAACGTTTTTCTCCGCCTGTGGGTTCCCAGATGAAGATGTTGCTTTAGACTGGTACAAAACCATGAGAGGGAGACCATAGGTTCTTACAGCCCAGTTCTGTGTATGCTTATTTAGAAGTTAAGTAAATTCCTTTGAGTGCAGTGGGGCTTGCCTAAGGTTGCAATCCTAAGGGGAAAGGTGCAGATTTTGCTAGCATTTGAGCGGGACAGAAGGCCACAGAAGAGAATGCACCGTATTTTTCGCTCTATAGGACGCACTTTTCCCCCTTCAAAAATGAAGGGGAAATGTGTGTGCGTCCTATGGAGCGAATGCAGGCTTTCGCTGAAGCCTGGAGAGCAAGAGGGGTTGGTGTGCACTGACCCCTTTCGCTCTCCAAGCTTTAGGAAGTTATCCACAAGCCTTCGGAGCGCGGCGGGAGTTCCTGCCGGGCTCAGAAGGCTTGCGGATAGCAGCAAGCTCCGGGAGTGAAGGAGAGGTTGCGCGCAACCTCGCACCCGCTCCCGGACCTGTTCTGGGGGCTGGGGTTGGGGGATGCTCGGGCTTCCCCCACCCCAGCCCCGCTGCTAAAAATGAAGCCAAGACAGCGAGCGGGATCCATCTCGCTGTCTTGGCTTCTTTGCTCTTTGGGCCTGGGGGGGGGGGGAATAATTTTTTTTCTTTATTCCCCACCCTAAAAACTAGGTGCACCCTATGGTCCGGTGCGCCCTATGGAGCGAAAAATACTGTATATGGGTGGAACAGAGAGTGGAAATAGCTTTCCTTTCAAGCTTATTAGATCTACAGGCATAAAGGAGCACCTGGAATTCAGATTACCCAGGAAGAGCAAGCCACCAGACAGCGTTGTCATTGGTGCAAGTCAGGGCAACCCTGAGGCTTGCTATGTTAACAAATAAATAGTGGGGACCTTTCCCCTGTGGTGACCTAGGCCAAGCTTGGCTCTGTGCTTTTGAAGACCTAACAATCATTATTCCTGCCTTCTGCTTCTTTCTTCTTCCTTCCTCTTCCCCGCCCACCCTTGACCTGGAACAGGAACGATTTCAGGTGAAGAACCCACCCCACACATACATTCAGAAACTGAAGAGCTTCCTTGACCCAGGAGTCACCCGGAAGGTAAGACGCTCAGAATACTATGCAAGTTCCATTCACAGATTACTTAAAATGGTTTACAAGACTGGAAACATCAAACAAAGCATTGGCCATGCAATATGACAGTGATGTCCTCCAGGGCAGCCCACTCAGGGCATGTTGCCACAAGAGGAACAACCTCCCTTCTCCAGCCCACGGCTCTGGGGATTCTCCAAACACACACCCCTGAGCCAAAATGGAGGGGGAAGTGCTAGCAGGACTCCATGTGCTGTCTCCCACTAGCACAGATCCTTGGTTGGCGCCAAGGCCGCTGCTCTCCCTTTGTTAATACCACTACCAGACTAGGGCGAGGCGGTCCTTCAATTTGAGGATTTCTTCAAATAGAGGCCTTAAAACAGAGCACGAAGCTATCCTAGGCCAAGATATCACTTGGCCTGGCAGCGCCCTTTCCACTGAGACAAGTTTCTCATCCTGAAAAGCAAACTCTGAGGCTAGGCTTTATAGCAGAGGTGGAGAACCCCTGCAGGTGTTATTGGACTCAAACTTCCATCAGCCACAGCCAGCATGGTCATTGGTCAGGGGTGATGGGAATTGTAGTCTGGTACAACTGGAAGGTGCCAAGATGGCTACTCCTGGTCTGTGCCATAGTAAGGAATCTCACAGGCCCTCCCGTTCTTGCAGAAGTAGTATTATTGGTATAAAGAACAAGGGGTATAGGAGAATATAAGCAGGGACTGGAATTAAACACAGAGAAGGTAAAGGTAAAGGTACCCCTGCCCGTACGGGCCAGTCTTGACAGACTCTGGGGTTGTGCGCCCATCTCACTCAAGAGGCCAGGGGCCAGCGCTGTCCGGAGACACTTCCGGGTCACGTGGCCAGCGTGACATCGCTGCTCTGGCGAGCCAGAGCTGCACACGGAAACGCCGTTTACCTTCCCGCTGGTAAGCGGTCCCTATTTATCTACTTGCACCCGGAGGTGCTTTCAAACTGCTAGGTTGGCAGGCGCTGGGACCGAGCAGCGGGAGCGCACCCCGCCGCAGGGATTCGAACCGCCGACCTTTCGATCGGCAAGTCCTAGGCACTGAGGCTTTAACCCACAGCGCCACCTGCGTCCCTAAACACAGAGAAGGAGGTACGAAAATAACGGATGCATTTAACCCGATGGTTGATCCTACCCTCCTATGTAGGCTTGATTGTAGATGAGGAAGGTAAATTGCTTGTATCCTGCTAGTAAAGTGTGGTCTTTATGCTTGTAGAAGTTCCGTCGGAGGGTGCAGGAATCCACCAAAGTGCTGAGGGAGCTGGAGATCTCTCTAAGGACCAACCACATTGGGTAAGTCATTGGTGGACCCTGTCTGGGTCTGAGATATTACTGCTCTAACACGCTCTGCATCAGCGTTCTTTAGCCTCGGTGCACACAGTGTTCTGAGGACTGCTCAAGGCTTCTCTTGCCTTAAGGCAATCACCAGATCCTGCCAACATTACATGGACGTGTGTCTTTGTTTATTGGCTGTTTATTGACCTAGTGGCATTTCCGAAATGCGAGCAACAAGATCCATGTTGGAGGCGGACTAAGCGGTGAGAACTAGAGACTGCAATCGACACACAAGTTATGTGGGGCATGAGCCAGCTATTTAAAAACCCCTTGAGATTCAATGGCAATGTTTAGCACATGCCCAGATCTCTCCCAATGAAGTCAATGGGATTTTAAAGTGCTTAATTTTGAGTGGATCATACATGCTATGTGTAGCCGGGGGGCAGGAGATTTACTGTGTGTGCAAATGGGTTAATTAGGTGGTGCAGTTTCCCAACTTGACTTGGTTCTCTCTCTGTTTTCAGTGTGTGTGTGTGTGTGTGTGTGTGTGTGTGTGTGTGTGAATAAGCACCTTCTTCTTAATTTGGGTTATATAATGAGGATGGTTTCTATAATAAAAGAAGCTGTATAGGTTTTGGCTAATACGTGGATTCCCAGGTGAAATGCAGCTGCTGAGGAAGAGGTGTGGAGTTTTAGCAGTCTTCTCAACATCAGTTAATTTCTGGAATTTACCCAAGGTGGGGTGATACGGATTAGATAGCTTTAAAATGGGCATTAGACAGATCCATAGAGGTTGAATCTTTTGGTGGCTACTAGTCATGATAGTTATATGGAACTCCCCAGATCGGTGGTAGCAGGAGATATGCCACTCAATACCAGTAGCAGGTTGGGAACATTGGACAACAAACCCTCTTTTGTAAAATTCCTGGAAGTGCATAAGCTAAGTAAGCTACAGCTTAGGACCCCAGGTTCTAATGGGCCTCCAAGGACATCTTTTAGAAAAACTAAATTTCAAGTTTTACCTAAGTGGTTAAAAAAATAATAGGCTTCTTGCTATATATATATGTTTTAATTAGTGTGTTAGCTTTTCGTTGCATCCTAACCTATGTATTGGTATTTTAATGGTTATAGGGGTTGCTCGTGTGTAAGTTGCCGCCACTCCTGGCTAGGTTGCCTGGTTAAACCTTTTCTGTCTGGACAGCCCTTCACTTCGTGGCTGTTTCAGTCGCTAGCAGAATCCGTCAGTGGGCGTTTCTTGAACCTCTTCCAGCAAAGAAGTTCTTTGACGCCAAGTCTCCGCCTACTCTCCCTGCGCGGAAGTCTTCTGCGCAGGGTGGGTGTGGGCAGCGGAGGACCCGTGCTCTCCCCGCTGGTCTCTGGCGAGGAGTCCTGGAGCCCCCTCGCCGATTCCCCCATCTGCCCCCCTTTATCCCTGGTGTTACGCTGATTTCCTTCCCCAGCCGATGAGCTGCCTCTCTCCCTGCTGGGCCCTTCTCCAGCATCGCTTTGAGCCTTGCCTCCGCCTCTAGCTCCGATGGCAGTTCCCTGACAGGTATATATGCAAATATGAACCTTTATCATTTTTGCTTTCGATGTCCTTTCTGTTGTGTTCTTTGTCTTCTGTTACAAAACCTTTAAAACAAAAAGTAAATGGGAGGAAGTTAAGAAAGAGGTGGGGACATATTTTGGTGATGCTGTGGGGCCTCTTAAACTTGAGATAGCTTAGGGTTCAGCATGTCTGCTGGTTGGCTGCTGTAGGAAGCCAGATGCTTCACTCACTGGCCCTCTGACCTGATCCGTTTGGGCTCTTAATGTCCAACTGTCCTAGGAATCAGTCCAACGAAGCAGAAAATGGTCCACCTGGGTGATGGTCCATTTGACAGGCAGGCCAAGGAAAGCAATAAAAGAAAAAAGGAGGGTGGGTTAGATGAGGACGTTCTTCTTCAACGCTTCCCCTCGGCCTGCTGATAATGCTCTAGCCTGCCTGAGAGGCCCCTATCCTCCCAAAGGTTCCCATGCCTTCTGTTGTGAGCTAGGAAATGTGCCGCTATCGCCACCTGTCCTGGCTCCAGCTGGAAGGGAAACGCCGGCAAGAGCAGGAAGCCGAACTGTTCCTGTCCTTAGTTTCTGGTCACTGCCGGCCGGGCGGGACTTCCTCAGGGTGGCTGGAGCTGACACGGGGAGGGGTTGCTTAGTCAGCAAGACTGTTTGGTCTAGGCAATGAAAGAGCGGCAGTTTGGGTGTGAGAGTCAATAACAAAGAAGGGGGGATTGCTAGGGGCTGGGGATGAGAGATTGTGAGTGAGAGCGAAATATTTTGAGGTGTCGTTAGGGTTTTCCATGAAATGGGGATGGTGGCGTCTGTGGATTCATGGTGGAGAATCATACAAGTGTAGTGCCAAAAGAGGCCTTAAGAAGGTTATCTATTCCAAAGCCTTGCTCCCAGACATTAAAAAGGCACCTATCCAGCACAAGGTCACAGGCTCTATTATCTTCTAGATTTTAGCAGGCAGTTGACGGAGAGCAAAGGGGGCCAAAGTCTACTGACGTGTTCAGTAATGTGCACCCGAATATGTCTAGGTCACTTGTTCTGCAGAAGTGCAACTCTGCCTCCCCCAACCTACTGCAAAAGTCATTTGCTAATATTATCTGCAAATTAAACCTTTTCCATGTAGCCCATAATATTAGCAACTGATATTTAGTAATACACATTGGTAACGACCAGCCATTTATATGAAAGCCAACTCACAATATTCTGTTACAAATGGGTGTGGCCAAGAAATAGAACTGGATGTGTGCTGAATTTTCGCGGGGTTCATTTTTTACATCTGTCTAGAATGGTAGCTTTCCTCAGTGTCCTTCCAGACAGCCTTTTTATTGTGCATTTATGCTGATTCTTATGAATGATATTATTGGAGTGATTATAAGAACCGCTCTTTCACTTCTGCAAAAGGTTTTGGGCGGACATTCTACCTTGTTTCCAATCAGCACATGTCCCGTGACTTCCTACCACAAATTGTTGGTATATTTTTGTTGTGCCCCTCCAGACAGAAATAAAACAATACTATTGGGGAAGTACCACAGAACAACTAATAAAGCAGGATGATGTCTGGAAGGCCCAATATAAATCCAGCCCTAATGCGCCATTATTGTATCAGTGCCAGCTCAGATACTCTTAGTATAGCAGGAGCAGGGATACAGTGGTGCCCCGCAAGACGAAGGCCTCGCAAGACGAAAAACCCGCTAGACGAAAGGGTTTTCCGTTTTGGAGGCGCTTCGCAAAACGAATTTCCCTATGGGCTTGCTTCGCAAGAAGAAAGCCCATAGGGAAATCTCCGGGGACCTCTTTTAAATGCTAGCGGTGGGGAGCAAAGCCTTCCCCCCCCCCGGCCTTCAGAAGAGGTCCAGGAAGGCCAGTGGGGGCCAAAAGGCTTTGCTCCCCACCGCCAGCATTTTAAAAGCAGTCCGGGATAGCAGGGAAGCGCTTCCCGCTATCCTGGACGGCTTTTGAAGGCAGGCGGGGGGAGCAAAGACTTTCGGCCCCCGCCGGCCTTCAGAAGAGGTCGAGGACGGAGGCTGAAAGTCTTTGCTACCCCCTGCCTGCCTTCCCGGGGGCTTTTAAATCGCCCCGGGACAGCGGATAATTCCTCCGCTGTCCCGGGGCGATTTTAAAATGCTGGCGGGCAGCAGCGCTGCCGCCCGCCAGCATTTTAAGATCACCCCAGACAGCGGAGAAGTCCTCCGCTGTCCCGGGGTTTTTAAAATGCTGGTGGGCGGCAGCGAAGGCTTCGCTGCCGCCCGCCAGCATTTTAAAATCGCCCCGGGAGCGGAGAAGTCTCCGCTGTCTGGGGTGATCTTAAAATGCTGGCAGGCGGCAGCGCTGCTGCCCGCGAAGCCTTCGCTGCCGCCCACCAGCATTTTAAAAACCCCGGGACAGCGGAGGACTTCTCCGCTGTCTGGGGTGATCTTAAAATGCTGGCGGGCGGCAGCGCTGCTGCCCGCCAGCATTTTAAAATCGCCCCGGGAAGTCTCCGCTGTCCCGGGGGCTTTTAAAATGCTGGGGGACGGCAGCGAAGGTTTCGCTGCCGCCCGCCAGCATTTTAAGACCGCCCCGGGACAGCGGAGAAGTCTCCGCTGTCCCGGGAAGGCAGGCGGGGGGGGGGGGGAGCAAAGACTTTCACCCCCCACCGGCCTTCAGAAGAGGTCGGGGGACAGACTGTCCCCGGACCTGGTCTGAAGGCGGTTTCCATAGGAACGCATTAATTGATTTTTAATGCATTCCTATGGGAAACCGTGCTTCGCAAGACGAAAAACTCGCAAGAAGAAAAGACTTGCGGAACGAATTAATTTCGTCTTGCGAGGCACCACTGTATTAGCCTTAGGCAAGCAACTATCTCTACTCCCTGTGCATCATGCTAGGGTGCTAAGGTTAGGAGCCTCTAATGCAGTGTGTGTGTATTACTGGTCTAACTTTTAAAGGTAAAGGGACCCCTGACCGTTAGGTCCAGTCGTGGACGACTCTGGGGTTGTGGCGCTCATCTCGCTTTACTGGCCGAGGGAGTCGGCGTACAGCTTCCGGGTTGTGTGGCCAGCATGACTCAGCCGCTTCTGGCAAACCAGAGCAGCGCATGGAAACACTGTTTACCTTCCCGCCCAAGCAGTACCTATTTATCTACTTGCACTTTGATGTGCTTTCGAACTGCTAGGTTGGCAGGAGCAGGGACTGAGCAACGGGAGCTCACCCCGTCGCAGGGATTCGAACTGCCAACCTTCTGATCAGCAAGCTCTAGGCTCTGTGGTTTAGACCACAGCGCCACCCGTGTCCCAGTCTACCTTTTAGGACTGTTTTAAAGATTAATGTGGGAGAGTGTGTGGATCACTTTGCACGATTAAATAAAGCACCACGTATACCTAATCTATTCTAATTACTACTAAAACCACAAAGGGTTTGTTGTGGAAATTACAAAGATAAACACTGACTGGAACTAAAAGTATGAAATTGTTTATAAGAGTCATAAGGAATAAATTACAGTGCCTCCTGTAAGTCAGTAAGAAAGGAATGCATCTTTTGTTAAAAGTAGGTATGTGTAAAACTCTTTTTGCTTTATAACAGTGCAAGCATACATGGGAGTTCTTTTTGGGACTATCTCTGATACTCAGCTATTGAAGAGGAACAGAATAAACAAGCCAGCTTATATTCCGCATGCAAAATTGCAGAAAGCAGTGAGCAGTGTTGGCTGCACAATACAACAGAATTTTGCACTTACTTTAAAACCAAGAAGGTGCTGGTCCTTAAGCCTGCAAAAAAAGGCTTGAGAGTTTGTGGGAAATGTCTGATCAAACTGTGGCGACAGGAATGATGGTCGTAGTCCTGGAGTAGCTGCGGAGGACTGACAGCTGTCATGACATACAGCTTCAGTGCCATGCCTATCTGTTTGTCCCTCCCCTTGAAGTGGAATAAATTATGCAAAATAAGCATATGTTTTGCATACCACAACGTGATTTGCATAATCTGCACAGCTGCTGGTTTCAGCTTTTCAAGGAGCAGAATGTGAGCTAACTTGGTACACAACATTGAAGGGTGTTGTTGTTTTAAGCACACGGCTATGACAAGAATATGGTCTGAAAAGCAGGCTGGGTTTGGAGACAGCATTGCACTTTTGATGGGAAGAGCCTTTTTTTAGGAATGTGTGATTGGGACTGGGGAGGGACAAGAGGGAGAAGAGCAGGCACTCGGAGCGTGATCCTTGGGGTGAGAATAGGAATGTTGCAAAGCGCACAAGGGAGTCCCTGTGTTCATCTTTGAAATGCCGAGGGGGGAATGTTCTTGCATGCAAACAGCCCTAATCTGCTACAAACAGTCTGCCTGCCCTTGAGAAAAGTCCCTCTGTTTTCCCGGAACTTACTTTTTCTTTCCCGTAAGCAGCGCAGCCTTGCCTATTCAACTCAGTAATCCTTCTGGAGGGAGGGAGGCAGTTCCAGAAGCGCAACCCAGTATGGGCATATTCTAGAGCAGCAGTGACATGTGCAAACATCAGAGAGTCATGGGTCACTCGCTTGAGGCACCTGGAGCTATGTTTTCCCTGCAGGCAGCCTTGGCGTGGCGCCTCTTTTGCTCCTGTTTCTCCCCACGTAACACAGAGGAGACTGGATTGCTTGGGTTCAACAGTACGTTCAACACTACTCCTGTTTAGCCATTTGGTCCTTCCTAAGCCTGTTATTAAGGGACGCGGGTGGTGCTGTGGGTTAAACTACAGAGCCTAGGACTTGCCGATCAGAAAGTCGGTGGTTCAAATCCCCGCGACGGGGTGAGCTCCCATTGCTTGGTCCCTGTTCCTGCCAACCTAGCAGTTCGAAAGCACGTCAAAGTGCAAGTAGATAAATAGGTACCGCTCCGGTGGCTCCCTCAGTCAATAAAGTGAGATGAGCACCACAACCTCAGAGTCGGCCACGACTGGGCCTAACCGTCAGGGGTCCCTTTACCTTTACCCTTTAAGCCTGTGATATTCTCTCTCTCTCTCTCTCTCTCTCTCTCTCTCTCTCTCTCTCTCACACACACACACACACACACACATGTGTACATGTAGATATGCATGCACAGTCTTGTGTCTTCACTCTCAGATGCAGTCAGGGACATGTAGACAGATTTGTCCGAGCATATGCACATGTGAAACTTCCTTAATCTTGTTCGACAATTAGTTCATCTACTGCAGCTTTATCTACTGGCAATAGGAATCCAGAACTTAGGGAGATATGTCTTTCCTGAGAGATTTTCAACTTTTTGAGACCGTCACCCTGCAAAATGTGTTCTCTCCCATGGACCTACAGTCAGAGAATACAGGCATGCCTGCTCATAAGCACATGAAAACATGTGCACCCACTCAGTTTCCTTTGATGCATACGCCCACGATCTCCTTTCCTGTACTAGAGCGTGGCTAGGATTGGATTTGCCTTGGGCAACTTCTGCTCCCACCTCTGTGCCCTTTAACCTCCAGCAAATGTGTTGAGGGCCCTAAAATAGCAGCCACTGGAGTCAGACAGGAAACACACAGGGGTGGAGGCTGGAGTTCAGACAGGCAGGAAATGGGCGGGAGTGTTGCTCCCCTGTCCCACAGAGAAAGAGAGGGAGGGGGAATGAACATATGCATAGTTCCAGTATCCAGATGATTGATGGACGAAATCACATTCAACCACGACTACTTCTGGAAATAACATACACTGAACAACCAGCCTCCAAACAGATGCATGCACCCTCCTTCATATTCCAGAGTTGGCACACCTACACAGAGAGAGAAACAAAGCCACAGATACACAACCACACACACACTCCTATACTGTATTCCTTTATTTCATACTCCACCTGGTTCAGTCCGATCCCTTGATGCAGAGTAGCATCATATTCATAGCTTCATGTTCCTTCACAACTTGCACCAGAGCGAGAAGGATGGAGAGAGACATCCCCAGCGAATGTCAAAGGGACTGCAGGGCCCTGAGCGAAACCCTCCCTGCCCAGCATCAAAAGATAACGCCCTGCCAGTTGCTTTATTTATCGGCAGCTGGGGATGCTGCAATCTCCCCGCAACACACATTGGGTGGGCCATGGCTGGCTTCCTTCTGAATTTTATCATGTTCATCTGTCTCCTTTGAACCCCCTCCAGTCTGTCCCTGCTGCAAAGGCACAGGGCCCCCAGACTGAATGAACACCATTCTGTAAATGAGCTGAACTTGATCTGTGTTATACAGAGTGAGGGAGCTGTTGATGTCTTGTGTCTCGTAGCCTCAACTGTGTTTAAGGCTTGGAGGCAGGCAGTAGTCTGGGAGAGACATTGCTTGCATCCCATCATGTTCTGTCTGTCTGTCTGTCTGTCTGTCTGTCTGTCTTTTGGCACTCTACCAAATCTGGCCAAACAGGTTTGTTCAGGTTTTAGAAACAGCATAACCCTCACGCTTTCTGCAGAACCTGATTAGAGCAGGTGAAAGCATCCACAACAAAGAGAGACTTTTCTTTGACACCATCTTAAACTATTTTGGAGGTGGAGGTGTTGTCTGTCTCTAGCCTTTATGAGCTTGATGCAGCTCCAAGCTTGCCTTTTTGGATTGCTTCTTAAAAACAACAATAAAAACAAAACCACTTCTTCCATAAAGCCTTTCTTCCTGGACCACCCTCACCACTTCTGCTCTGTCTTTACCACCACATCCTTTCAACTCTTTTCCTTTTCAGTTTCCCCTTTCTTTTATTATCTTCCTTCAGATTTGTTCTAAGTTTACTTTGGGGCTAAGTAAGGCAGTGTGCACTGGGTTTAGTGAGTTGCATGCTGATTTGTTACTGCTATTTTGATCTGTCCTGCATTCTGTGTTTTAATTGTGATATTCATAATGTTTATGGTTTTATTTTCTTTGTACGCTGCCCTGTTCAGTTTACTGGAGGGTGATCTAGAGACAGCTTTTAAATGAATACACATTCAATGGCAATTAATTAATCCGTGTGTCTACAGTAGCATCCTCAGCCACCCATCAATGGGTCGTGTTCAGTGCAGCATGAACCAAAATGTTCCATCAGCGCAAGCATTTCTGATTGAGCACAGAATGCTCTCCCCCCCCTCCATGCCCCCTAAATCCATTTCAGGTCCCCCCCTCCCCAACCCTCCAGAGCAGATTTGGGGGTGGTACTGTGGAAGGAAGGGGGAATCTCATGGCAATAACGTAATCTTTGCTAGTGCAACTATTCAAGTGAAAATCACATGATGGTATGATGGATAACGGATCACAAGTCAACTTCTGCAAGTCAACGTGAGCTGCCCTTGGGTAATAAGGCCCCATTTGGGGTTTTTCTTTTGCAGGTGGGTGCGCGAGTTTCTCAATGACGAAAACAAAGGCCTGGATGTGCTGGTGGATTATCTCTCCTTTGCTCAGTGTGCGGTGATGTAAGTGTCTGCATTTCCTTTGAGGTGCCCCAGAATCTTCCTGCCTCTTCATACCACTATTGGAAGCAGTGGGACTTTGAAGGCAGGTTGCTGGACATAGTGAGTGGGGAGAGTCCTCCAAGCTTCCCATAGACTCCGAGTTAGAACAGGATGCTTGGCTGGATGGACTGCTGGCCTGATCCAGAAAAAGCTCTTATTATGTTCTTATGAAACACATTTTTAGACAAAATCGGTCCAGAAGTATAATAAGCTATCTGTTTTTTTTGGTTTTATTTTTAAATCAGTCTTGGGGCCTAGTCATGTTCTCATTCAGAGTCCCAGGCAGGCAGAATAATGTTGTTGAATTCAACATTTTCCATCTGGAACATCTTTTTTTTAAAAAAATATTTTTTATTAATTTTCAAATACAAATTTATAAAGCCATATCAAAATTTATCACACATTTTTTTCTTTTTGGACTTCCTTCAGCTTCTCTGCCAATCATCCATTCTAGTTTTTATTATTTACACAGTTCCTAATTTTAATATTGCCTTTTAATATACCCTCCCAATCTTATTTTCTTTTTTACAATATTCCTTATACTTTCACAGAGCCTCTTTAAAACCCACAAGCGTTATCTGTTCATCACATATAGTCTGGAACATCTTTAGCTGGCAACCATCTGCTGCAATGGCTTCCTGGCTTCCCTTTTTCAACTTTTGTGATAGTCATCACCTTGGGGTATTTATTAGGGGCATAAATCTGCTTGCTAGTTGATTAATCATCTGGCCTTTCAGTGATGAACTGGTTATGCTAAAACTAATTCAAATATTATGAAAACCTCAGTTCAGGTGCCTTTCCAAGAAGAAGCGAGACAAATTTGCATCAGTGTCTGTGGGCAAGTTCAGGTGGCAGATGGCTGGGGTCACACTGGCACTGAAGTCAGGGCACTGCTGAAAAGGCCCTCCCTTTGGCCCCCACTCCACCTCTTCTGAGTGCCCCGAGGAAGATTCTTACAGTTTGAGGCAGGCTCACATGGAAAGAGATACACCTGAAGGCACTTTGATCCCAAGCCATTTAGAGGTGCAAAACAAGGGCAAGGAAACTCTTTCAACCCAAGAGCCACATTTCCTTCTGGGCAACCTTTTGATGCCAGTGGTGGAGCCAGAGGTAAAAGTAAGCAGAGCAATGAGACTCTGTACAGCAGGCTAGTTTCTGCACACATGCTTTAGCCTCTATATAGGCAAGCTAGAGGCATCACCCCCCCCCAGCCCGTCAAAAACACCCAGAAGAGGGTGCAAAACAGAGGGAGGGTATGGCTGGAGAAGATGTGTAACCTGGAGAGAGAGATTTGGAGGACCTCATTCACCCCCTGAATCATAAGGTCCCCACCTGTGCTGTAAAGGTTAAGGCCAGTATTTCAAACTGGGATTTTTAAATGGACCAGGAGGCCAGTGTAGTTGCTTTAAAACTCTTCACCGAGATGCAGAGAGCAGCATGGGAGCGACTTGTGAGTCCGTGCCCTGCTGAGCGTCCAGTTCCCCTTTTCACAAGGGAATTGCTTTGGCAGCAACCAGCTCTGGAGGTCTATCGTAATTGTAGTATTGTAGAGATGGAGGGGACCGCGAGGGTCATCTAGTCCCACTCCCTGCAATGCAGGAATCGTTTTGCCCAACGTGGGGTTCAAACCCACCACCCTGAAATTCAGAGTCTCATGCTTTCTGTGACTCTTTCCAGGATTCAGTGGACACAGCTCTAGTAGCTCCCAGGAAGCAAGCTGGTGTGTGCAGCACCTGCTCTAATGTAGACACCTGACTGCCAGGTGGTTCACTTCTAATGAAAAGCCAGCCTGTAGCACAGTGCAGATTGGCCTGTTTGCTGTGAGCACACATCTGATGCAGTGCTAGCTTGGGAATTTGTCATAGGGCAGGCCCAGCCTTAAAAGACATGTTTGTCTGTCTGCCTGCCTGCTTGCGTGTATGTATATATATATATATATGCCTTGTACCTGGTTTTCTTTGTGCTCAGTTCCTGCTTACGCAGGGGGAGATTTGAGCCTATGCCTTGTCGCATGCCAAGCTGCTGGGCTTGTGGCCTGTTGGGAGGAGACCCCGTGAATCCAGAGCTTGAGCGCTCTACGCAGCTTTTGTTCTCGAACGTCTCTCTCTGTGTACGGCTGGGGGGTGTCTGTGGGCATAGGTATGGTGTGTGATCCCTCTCTGCCCTCCAGGTTTGATTTTGAGGGCCTGGAAAGTGGTGAGGATGGAGCGCTGGAAAAGCTGAAATCCTGGAGCAGGTCCATAGAGGATCTGCAGCACCCCAGCACCCTGTCTGCACCCTACGCCAACAGCCTTGCTCGCTCTGCGCGCCAGTCTGCCCTCCGGTATGTACCTCTGCCCTGCTGCGCCTTCTGGTGTGTAGCCTTCTGAGCTCTGTAATAATAATAAACCCCCTCCCTGCTTTCTGCCCTCCAGGGGATGCCGTGTGCTGATCTCTTCTCCCCACTCCCATCCTTCCCCCTTGATGCTCCTCTGGCGGTAGCTGGCCATGTCTCCTCTCTGCTCCAGGCCTTCTCTTTTGCCATGCTCTGTTTGCCTGTCTTTGCTGGGTCTCCTGTTCTCTCTCTTTCTCTGTCCTTGTCACCTGGGTAAGTATTTCTGCACTGGGCTGCTGCGTGAGGAATTCTCTGCACGCTCCCCGGGCTGGACGGTGGCCTAGGTGCATGAAGATGTGTGCGGGAACAGAGAGGGGGCCCCTGCAGTCCACACTCAGGGCTGGTGGCCTGGTGGCAAGCAGGTGGCCAAGCGGCCAATGGGGACAGATGATCCAAGAGCAAGGTCCAAGACTCCTGGTACCTCGCTGTCCGGAGGTTCCTGTCCTGGGAATGGACATGGTTCAAACTCCAACTTAGTCACAGGCCCGTTGGCTAACTTTGGAAAAGCTCCTTCTCTCTCAGACTCTGATTCCCATCTGTAAAATGGAAAGAAAAACAGTTTTACCTCGCAGGGCTATTGCTCCTGACAATTTTAACTGTAAGCCTGATGATTCTTGATAATAGTAGGCATTCGGTACTTTGAGGTGGCTGGATATCCTTGCAGGTCCAGCAGAGAAATTCTGTGGTGTATTTGTTTATTATTTGTTTCATAAAAAATTACATACCACTTGATTGTAAAAACAAACGAGCACCCAACCACAACCTCAAAGCAGTTTACACATTGAGACAGCTATTGAGCAACAAGGGCTGCTGAAAGATTATTATCATTTTTCTCCTTCAAAGAGTGATGGGTGGTTTGAAAGAAGTATTGCTGTTTGTGGTATATACATTCATTTGGGAGGCTTTTGTGTTTACCTAAATCCTGCAAAACATAGTTGACCAAGATAAGAAACAGAACACGTTGAAACAATGCTTTTTTTGTATCATCTCCTACTCTTTGCCTCTAGCCTAAGAAATATTAAACCAAGTTTAGAGGGTACTCCAGGGATTCAGAAGACAGGATGCCTAAATGGTACCCATGGGTTGGGTGGACTCCTTTTCTTAGTTTGGTCATCTGGTTCCCTTTCCAGCTCATGACTTTAAAAATTGGGAGCTCATGAGTACAGACATTTTTAGTTTAGGTGAGAGAATCTGCATAATACCTGTGGGAACTCCATCTTGGATGAGGGTCGTGGCTGCAAAGGGATCAGTGTCTCCCCATACTGTCCTGGAGAGACATGGCAGATATATATGCTGACCCCCAACTCACCCAAAGGCTCAAATCAGGCCAAACATAGTTTTCCTCCTTGATCACTGAGCTTTTCGGCCCTTGTGTTCTTTCTGTGTCTCAAACACCTAGAGAGTATTCCAGATTTTTGACAAGAAACTTCTTTATTCCTTTTGGAAACCCCCATTTAAATCCCCAGTGTATTTACAATATTTTTGCTTCAGGTTTTTGGGAACTGTATATATATATTTTTAAGCAGCATGACTTTAATTTCTCCTTGTTTCAGCAAATAAAAGCTGAATGCCCTATCTCTTGAGGGGTGTTTGTTCATGTGTTGAAAGCTAAAACTGACAACGGTGGTCTCCTGGAACTTAGCTTTTAAGAAGATTAGCAAAACCCCTGAGTTGATCTTAGACTCCAAATGAGCGGTAGCCATTCAGCCTTTCTTTTACCAGCGAGAAACCCACATCTTGGGCAAACTTTCTGACAGAAGCTGGTGGTTCTAATTACAGCTCTCCCTTCCTGTTCTTAGCTGCGGCCGTGACCTCATCACTGGCATGGGGCAAACATTTTTTTGAGCCTCACTGCTTTTTCTGTGTGTGTGTGTGTGTATGAGTGTGCTAAATGTAGGACTCTCTTTTTGCCAGATACACCACCCTTCCCAGCAGGAAAGCCCTGAAGAACTCACGGCTGGTTAGCCAGAAGGATGACGTCCACGTTTGCATCCTGTGCTTGCGAGCCATTATGAACTACCAGGTAATGCTGACAGAACCGTTCTATTGCCTGCCTCTAGCTAGGATCAGGGATGCCTGTGGGCTGCAAGTCTAAACCCAACATTTCATGAGTGGGGAAAACTGAATTCTACCCTAGCAGAGTAAAATAAATCAAAATGTGTGCTTGTACTTATTTATTTACATTTGTAGCCTGGCTCTATCTAAAGGGCCTGGGATGGGTTGTGGGAGTTGGAAACAAGTGCAGATTGCAGATGATTGGACACATAAGACGTGTGTGTGTGTGTGTGTGTGTGTGTGTGTGTGTGTGTAATAAATCTGAGCCAAAAGAACATTTTTGAGGGGCTGGGGGGAGGCATGAACCCCTTTGTTATTGTGCGATGTGTGATATTCCTTTGAAAACGCATCATTTATTTATTTTTAGTAATGCCAGTTTCCTAGATGATTGGCACTATATAATGACTCCACTCCAGGCTGTGCCTGGGCTGCTAAATCAACAGTTTCACTGAGGTTTCACTGGTTCTTTCTACTCCTAATACGTCTATGCATTTCTTCCCCTTTTTGCATGTCAGTATGGATTCAATCTGGTCATGTCTCATCCTCACGCTGTCAATGAGATTGCCCTCAGCTTGAACAATAAGAACCCCAGGTAAGGCGGCTGGGTGTTCAGGTGCGCCCTGTGGAAACGTGGATAACTTACCCTCTATAGGTAGACTAATGTGGCTCTGTTTGTTCGGCTCTTAGTGTGTTTAAAAATGCCAGGTCCTGCTCGCCTTACAAGCATTGTCAAGCCTCTTCAGCTGTCCCTTGGGCTTCTCCTACCAGTAAGGGGTTTTAGTTGTGTAATGGGACTAAGAATTTCACATCCACAGAGAACTGCTGTCCTCAAAACTCTTCACAAAGAAGTCAAAGCTGGTGTCACAGGTGCTCCCCAGCCAAAGGAAAGCACACGGCAGATAGTTAACTCTTCATTGACAAAAGTGGACGCTGAGAATAGTTTCTAGGACTCTGAATACTTACACATACCAGTCTAGTGTCTAAGCTGCTGTTCACAGCTCTGCGCTCTACAGAGCAGCTGCAGGGAACCACTCCCCCTTCACCTTTTTATGGATCTCCCCCCCCCCCCAGTTCTGGGAGACAGTGGTGTGGGAGCGGGTGGGGAAGCCCCCAACCTCCAGCTCTGAAGCTGTCATGGACTCGCTGGGCACAGAGGAGTGGTGGGAAACACCAGCTGGGGAACCCCCAAGGAAACCCGCAGGGGAAGAAGGTTCAGAGCCAGGGGTTTGGTGGTGAGACAACAGAAGCTGCCTCTGCCTCTTGCCTCCTGGCAAGTAGAGGTCCCCACAAATCACTGCTCTCCCACAAATCCCTTCCCCTGGCGCACACGAGTCAGCATCCTTCTGGTCCCTGACAGCTGGAGACAGACACTTGTTCTTAAGTGAGCTGAAAGTGGCTTGAGAGAACCATCACATTCCATGAGGCCCTCCAGACAGATTGATGTTTGTTGTTGCATGTGATTGATGCAGTACTAGTGCACCAGGGCTAGATTTATACAGTGGTGCCCCGCAAGACGAACGCCTCGTAAGACGGAAAACCCGCTAGGCGAAAGGGTTTTCCGTTTTGGAGGCGCTTCGCAAAACGAATTTCCTATGGGCTTGCTTCGCAAGACGAAAATGTCTTGCGAGTTCCTGCGGGTTCCCCCCCCCTTTTTCTAAGCAGCTAAGCTGCTTATCAGCTGATCCGCTAAGCTGATAAGCCGCTAAAAGCCGCTAAACCGCTAATAGCGCTAATCCGCTAAGCTGTCAATGGGCTTGCTTCGCAAGACGAAAAAACCGCTATACGAAGAGCCACACGGAACGGATTAATTTCGTCTTGCGAGGCACCACTGTAGTGCATCATCCACACATTCCACCTTTTTAGATGTCCTCTGATGCTTCCCCAGTGTTATTGCCCCACACTCTTACACTGCAGTGCGACAAAAGTGGGGGTCCTCTAAGAAAGAGAACATTTGTGTTATGAAATGTTACAGGATTTCAGCAGGAAATTAGGGGGCATGCACTGATTGGAAAGGAAGCAGTAGAGCCACCCTTAAACGTTTGCTGCTATAAGGGTACCAAGGGGTTGCTCGAGAGCAATCAGGCAAATCCCTCCTGGTCGGCTGTAAAGCCTTGTTATTGGTGCCAAAAAAACCCTTCACCATGCAGAGCGCCACTATTCCGTGGCTCCCTCATTCACTGGCAGAATCTGAGAAAGGGCGGTCCTTAAACCTTCCCCAGCAGAGTAGTTTCTTGACGCCCAGTATGCACTTCCCCTCTCTGCACAGAAGCCTACTGCGCAAGGAGGGCGTGGGTAACAGAGGACCTCTCTCCTCCCCGCTTTGCCCAGGCAGGGTGTCCTGGCACTGCCTCGCCTCCCCCAAGCCCTGCAGCTCCTCTCCGCTGGAGGCGTGGTTACTCTCCTCCGCTGAGAAGGTGCTGCTTCCCACGATCTTTGGGGGCTCTCTGTAATCCATCCGCCTTTTCCCCTCTCACCCCTGAGCCGATGGCAGTTTCCTGACAGATAGATAGATAATACTTTATTCGGCTATAAGCCCACGAGGTAAAACCAATAAATAAAATAGCATTTTACATTCTAAAATATCAACTAAAATATTTCAACGCATAATCTCCTTCACATTACATACAATCTCTAGATGTACCGTATTGTGGCCTTGAATATAAAGATGGTGCATAGAGTTTACTAGATTTTTAATAGTTATGCAGCATTCCATGAAGTCTTTTCTATGAAAGAACTGAAATCAGGAATCTGGCAACCTGTAATGTTCTATAAGAGTCAATGTCCTGGAGTAGATAGGCTAGATGTAATTCAGGTGGTTTAGCAACAGTTTCCAAAATGATTGAACTCAGAATCCTTGATCGGGGAACAATATATAAAGGACAATTAAACAAGATATGATAAAGGGATTCTATTGATTTGTTGTCACATGCGCATAAAACAGAGGTTTTACCGTTAGAAAATCTATTGCTCAGCACATTTGAGGGGAACACATTAAATCTGGCTCTAACAAATGTGAATCTATGTGACGCAACCGATAAGGTAGACAGATATCGAGGTATCTGGGACATAGATGTAATGCCCTGATTTATCGGGGAACATGTACCTCCACCTGTAGTAAGATTTTGTTGCAAATCAACCTCCTCCAATCTTTGTTTGATTACCTCTTTAGCTGTAATTAGATCTAAATTTAGTATATCGGAAGGAGAGATTCCATAAGACAACAGTTTGGAATGGATGTTTGTTGCCCATGGGCTGGTGAATTCATCTCTCCAAAGGCACTGAATAAGATGGTAATTAGGCAATTTATGTCAAAGGGACAGCCAATAATTAAAGGCATGTCTCCACATCAGAATCTCTAAGGAGGGGGTCTTAAGTTCTAAGCGAATAGCAGAATTGCTTACACAGGAGGGTAGTTTCAAAAGGCGTCTGAGAAAAAGATTTTGCAATGTCACCAGAGGCATGAGGGCAGTTCCCTGACAGCTGGCACAAACAGTATTGAAAACAGGATCGTGTATAACTGCCCCAAGACCATCATGAGCACAAATCATAACAGATGCACAATAAAAAGGATGTCTGGAGGGGTCCGTGGTGTGTGTGTGTTTGTATGATACCATGGATCCCTCCATATATTGCCTCTGGTCAAACAAGATTTGCAGTTTTTTGATATGCTTCACAAAACCCTGCAAAACCTGTTTAGCCAACATGGAAATGGGATGAGTTCACACGCTATTAGCAGCCATCCCTCCTTCAAACTGCCATCGGCTCTGAAAAACAAACCGAAACAATGGCCTGCCTCCAGCTAGTGAAACTGATTTCGAGCAGGTTTTAATTTGCAGAACAGATGTGGACTTGGACAACTTTCCCCTGTTTCCTCATATTGTTTGGCCTAACCGAAATCTCTGTGCACAGCCAGAAAAACTGTCTGGGCCATGTTGTTGATATAAAGTGCATTGATCATCTGCAGTTTCCAGGCCTTCCATTGCAAAGTTGCTGGTTTACATCTTGTGTTGGCTTATCACATATCCAGTCCTGGCACTATATGATGAATGGGCATTTATACAGAGGGAAGCAAGCTCATGAGTGAACCATGTCCCTGGGGGTCTTTTGGTATGCTCTGCAAAGTAATGTTTACAATATGAACTGCAAAATATAATTTATATACAATATTTCTTCTTCTTGCATAGACGTTATAAGTTTGCACTTTTTTTATTGCCTCCCCTTGCCCTAACAATATTAATTCAGCATTTGAAAACGCATCTCGGTTAGGAAACTCCCTGCTGGGCTCAGTCTAATGACCAATCTTGCCCAGTGTTCTGTATTTGATAGCAGCCAAGGAGACTTGGGCTGTTTTTTTAAAGCCTTCACAATACTTCATCAGGATTTTAGTGTGCATTTCCCCCCCTATGTACACGTTTGCATGCAATTTTGCCAAACATGCACACTTTTGCGAACAATTTCCCCTGAATACAATGCATTTTTTTATACCACTACGCCATCTCAGCTCTCCAGAAATTAGAAGAGACACCAGGTTTTTTTACGACAGAAAGTGGCTTATGCCAAATCAGAACATTGGTGCATCTAGCTCAGTACTGCTGACACTGGCTGGCAGGTTTCGGGCAGGAGTCTTTCCTCAGTCCTACCAGGAGACACCAAGGATTGAACTTGGCACCTTCTGTGTGCAAAGTAATGGCCATTCCTCATTACATCTGGGCAAATCAAAGTCAGCCAGTGTCACCCACCTTGGCAAAGTGAGAGAGAAGGTACCTTTTAATAACTGCACCTTTTAATAATTGTGTAGAAGATGGAATTTCAGCAGGTATAGTTTGCATGAAAATCAGTGGGAAGCACTGCTTAACCAAGAAGGCAGTGGGGCCTGAGGAGCAAACCAGATACAGTGGTACCTCAGGTTAAGTACTTAATTCGTTCCGGAGGTCCATTCTTAACCTGAAACTGTTCTTAACCTGAAGCACCACTTTAGCTAGTGGGGCCTCCTGCTGCCACTGCACCGCCAGAGCATGATTTCTGTTCTCATCCTGAAGCAAAATTCTTAACCTGAAGTACTATTTCTGGGTTAGCAGAGTCTGTAACCTGAAGTGTATGTAACCTGAAGTGTATGTAACCCGAGGTACCACTGTACACTGTTGTTCAGATAAAGTTCTGCAAGCTGTCCTTTAATTGGTAAGGTGAGAGATACAGAGAAAAACAAGCTATTTTTCACTTGAAAGCTGCTGTTAAAGTGGCAGGATCATGCCAGACATGGGCGTAAAATACTTAACTGACTGACCAATTGCATCACAGATAACTCGGTTCTGCCCCCCTGACATAAAGCCTGCTCCCCGTAAAATAAATCCTGGCTCTGCCCATCTTGCCAGATATATGTGGAGTCACTCTGTCCCTGCATCCCTAGAGGGGGACCCTCTGTTTTACCTAGCATTAGTTGCCGCACCAAAGGATGTGTTGAGCTGGAAGCCAGAAATGATCAAACTGCACTAGGAGCAGGGGCAAAGCTGAACAGTCAGGGACACCTGCTGATCACAAAACCTACTCATGTGTTGCAAAACTGGAATAGACAGCGGTTTGTTGGAAGCATGGCCCCCTGACAGGAAAGCCTCAACTTTGAATGATAGGGGTAGCCAGTTTGGTACCCTGCGGGTGTTCTTGGACTTCAGTTCCCACCAGCCCCAGCCAGCATGGCCTGTGATTGGAGATGATGGGAATTGTAGTCCAACGACACCTGGTGGTTACTACGTTGGCTGCCCCTGCTGCATGCCTCTGCAACAGTTGCATCAGAGGGATGCTGTTATCATTGTGGGATATATTCTGCGTCACCAGCAAAATGACATTGCTTTTCTTTCTGGTTGGTGGCACATCCTTGCTTCTCTCTTTTCTCTCCAGGACAAAAGCCCTGGTGTTAGAACTGCTGGCAGCTGTTTGTCTGGTGCGTGGCGGCCATGAGATCATTTTGGCTGCTTTTGAGAATTTCAAGGAGGTGAGGACTAACCTTCAGCACCCTGGGGGAAATCAGCAACGGGGAACCTGCAGTTATTCTTGAGCTCCCATCAGCCCTGATCATTGGCCATGATAGCTGGGGCTGATGGGAGTTGGAGTCGCAGAAACATCAGAACGCCACAGGTTCCCCATACCTGGGAGAGACATGAAACTTGGAAGAGGAAGGGAAGGCAAGATGAGGGAAATAGATGCAGGAACGTGGCAATGAACGGCTAGAGGGGTGTGCGTGGGAGTGGGGACAATTAAGTAAAAAGTTGTGCGCACAAGGACAAATGGAAAGATAGATACGCAGGTTGAGGGAGGGAGGTGGAGGAAAAGTCGTGTAGCATACATGGATAGAGTAGCATTGGCCAACCTTTGATCCCAAATCAGAGCCCATGTGTTAGTGCCACTTAGGAGCAAACTACAATACCAGCACACCTTAGTACCTGTTTACCTCTGCTTTCCTGAGCTCAGGAGTGGGCCTCTACACAGGTAGCTCCACTCCACACCATAACTGCACTTGAAAGCCCACCAGTCCTATTTTTGGATGGCATAAAGCCCTGTAGCCTTTCATTCGAGGTGAAGTTGATTGAAGGCTCTTCTCTTGACACCCTCCGTGTCTGAGGTTAGACAGGTGGACACCAGGCCTCCTCACCCACATAATGCAATTCCTTCCCTACATGTGTGAGCCTGGCACCGTCTTTTAAGTGCCAAGCAAAGCCTGTCCTGTTTGCTTAGGCTTTTAATATCATCTGATCTGCCTTTTTGTGGCATCTTCTCCTCCCCACTTTTTTGTGTATTTTGTCTTAATGGATCCTGCTCTCTTAAATGATTATTATTAGCATTATTAATTGTTTTATTCTACTGTTTGCCCCCTTGAAACATCCATCAAAGGCAGGGAATTCTAAATCCAAAATTAAAATTTAAAAAGAGGTGGAGCCTGCATATGCAGGGTAGAAGGAGAAGGAGCCAATTTTTTTTCTGCCGAGGGATTCAAGCAGAGCTGCTTGTTCCTCCTGCCCGGGCTGCTCATGTGTGGCTGGGTAAAAGAATGAATACAGGAATGTGCTTGAGAATATCGGAATGTGCATGTGAATCTGGTAGAAGGGATGAATAGCTACGTGAAGGGGTACTTACGGAGAAGTCTACAAAGACTGCATACCGGGAACAGTCTGTATTTGGCTGGCTCACCAGTACTAAAGCACCCTTAAGACCCTGCTGTGCTCTCTGCTTCTCAGGTTTGCAAAGAGCAGCACCGCTTTGAGAAGCTGATGGAGTATTTCCGTAACGAGGACAGCAATATTGACTTCATGGTAAGGAGCAAAAGCCCTGGTGCCCTGAGTTGCATAAAAGCGCGAGTCACTGTTCTGTTTATGCCAGCAGCTCCCACAATCTGATGCAAAGGGCAGATTGCGGTATATACAGTGTCTCTTAAATACAAGATTATATACATGCTGTCACTGACCGTGCTGTGGGCAAGGACACATTCCAGCCAGGCATAAACAGTCGGGCCAGTGGGGAATCTGGCCAACAGAGTGTGGCCCAAGAAGAGTTCTGATATCCGGACAGAGCCGTCAGTATCTTCTCCACCCCTGCTGTGGATAATAGATGGACCAATGTTCTTTTTTTAAAAAAACTATTTAATCATTTTTTTGATACAAACATCAACCACAAAAGACACATACAACAAAAACCTTAATAACAATAATAACACAATTTGATAATTCAGATTTGAATACACTGATATACCTATGACTACACCTTTTTTAACAATATTTCCCCACCTCTCTCTCCTCCCACTACTTTCCACCACTATCTGCCTTATCACTTAAATATTTGTTCCAGATTTCTTCATATTTATCCATTCTTATTTTGCATCAACATGGACCAATGTTCTGACGCAGTACGGGCGGCAAGCATTTTGCACAGGGGTTCCATTCCTGGCCCCTCCGCACATTGGCGGAGCACACATAAGTGCGACCCACTCCATTTTACCCCTTTATGCCCCAGATCTGCCCTCTTCCCATGTGTCAGCGATCACATGCCAATTGGACTTGCCTAAAATGATCGCCACCTGCATAACACAGTTCCCTATATTTCTAATTACCATGTTCCAACATAGAGCTGCAAAACCCCAGTATTAAAGCACACTGCATCTGCATGCTAGCCGATAGAATTTTAGGAAGCAACATAGGAAGATGCTTTACTATTGGTCCACCCCAACTGGCAGCCGCTCTCCAGAATTTTGGGCAGAGGTCTTTTCCATCACCTGACTCCTGATCCTTTTTTAAAAACTGGACATGCTGGCATGAAAAGTGAATTTCTGCCGCTGAGCTGAACTCCCTCCTCTTAATTATGCAAAGCTCCTCCCAAAAATTATGGTAGCTGAGGTGCAGGGATCTCAACCCCAGAAGCCTTCCCCATTGTGCAGGAATTCCCATTTTACACTGTGAATTGGATTGGTAGAGTCTGCATATGGACAGCAAGTTACTGGGTACCTATCTCTGCTATGGGGTAGGGACTCTTTCCCGCCCCCCCATCCAATTTATGTACTGTGCAAAGACTGGCAGCGCTCTTGCACACAGTCAATATATTTTTATTGATTGATTTAATACCTATTAATCAACAACAAAACAACTCCTAAATGGTTTATAGTTTACAGTGCAAGCTGCATGGTTTACAGTGCAAAACAGTAACTTGGCAGCCTATGTTCCCATCTGCCTTTCCCAAGTGCTTCCACCTAGTGGGCCATCATGTATTTTAAAGGTCTTCTGCCTATTGCCATCTATCTCTCAATGCCTTTGCAGACCTAGGTCTGGCTCTTGCCTCTTCATTCCTTCTCCTTCCCAGCAAATGGATTGATGGTGGGACTTTTCACAGGTGCATTCCCCAACTGTGGTGTCCTGGAACGTAGGCTTTTTAAACATTTGATCCTGTATCGGTGGAACATCTAGACCAGGCTTCTGCAACATGGTGTATTCCAGATGATCTTGGACTCCCATCTCCCATCAGGCCTCAAACCAGTATGGCCAACAGCCAGTATAATGGGGTATTTTTTTTTAGTCCAGCAGTATCTAGAGGACAACATGTTAGGGAAGACCCTGGCACTCTAGACAAAACCACAGGGGAATGACAAATTGAAGTTGTGCGCCATAATGCCAGCTGCCCTCTCTCAATGTGTTTTTCAGGTGGCCTGTATGCAGTTCATCAACATCGTGGTGCACTCTGTTGAAGACATGAACTTCCGTGTGCACCTACAATATGAGTTCACCAAACTAGGTCTGGAAGAGTTCCTACAGGTAACACCCAGTCTCTTCACAAGCCAATCTAGGTACAGCTGATAGAACCTAGTCCCGGTCAGACTTTTTCCAAGAATAGGCCAAATGGCTGACAAAGATGGGCAATGGGGTTGTTCAGCTAGATCTGAACCTTTTATAGTTGCATGTGCTGCTGTCTCCTGCCCTTTTGGCGCCTGCATGCTCAGTTTGATATCTGCAAAGCGGCACCTACTTTAAGTAACTCTGGTGGAATTGCATCATGACCTGGGCCTTCCTAGATTTGGGGCAATAACTTTTTCTGTTTTGACTGGTGCCCATTCTGAGAGGTCCTCTATAGTAAACTCCTGAGGCTCCACAGAGCGCACCCTCTCATCACAGAATACTTTTAAATAGTATTCGTACCATGTCTGAGATGGGACAGTGTTAGTCATGGAGGGTCTCTTGTCAAGGGCTCCAGAAACTAATGCTGGAATCGTTAGCTACTGTTGCTTGGATTCAAAGTTCCCATTGTTTTTCAGTGAATAACTTGTTCCTCCTGCAAATTAAGATATGTAATTGGTGTTTCAATTTAAAGTATTCCTCCGGCAGTCTCTGCACACTAGAGTCTCTATAGTGGTGATATCTAGTTCTAACCTGTCCCTTTAAAGATAAACATTCATGGTTGAACCAACCAGTTGCATTTTTCCTCACCAGATTTTTCCGTGACTGGGGTTGTGAGCTTAATAGTCATGTGATCTGACACATGAATCATTAAATTTTCATATTCATGTATGGTCTCTTGATCTTTGTTTAGGTCCATTGATTTTAAGTTAAACTCTACCAGGGTGTTAAAGCTAATTAATGGTTGAAATTTCTCAGAACAACTTGTGACCATATGAGTCTGGGCAGAATGGCTTGCTCAGATCCATCAGTGAGGGACACCTACATGAGAGGGGAGGAATTAATAGAGAAAATCACAGGAAGGTGGCATCTACTCACACTTGACACCTAAATGCATAGGCGCTTAACGCAAGCAAGATTCCTGCATTTTCCCTGAGCTTAGACAAGTTTTGATAAGTAATGTTGTTCCTTCTAGAAGTCGTTGTGCCAAATCCTTGAAGCAAAATCGCTTTGAGGTTTGAATCACACGCTGTGCTGGCCTTCATGAAAAACATGGGTGTGTTACACTGCAGTCTTGTTCACAGATTTTTCTTCATTACCTTTTTCTCCTGGTGCACAGAAGTTACCTTTTGAGGGGAACAAAATGCCCTCTAGGCTTACAGTTATGATTATTGGCACAATATTTATGCACTAACATGCAAACTAGGCTGAAATACAGCAACCAATGTGATCAGTACCAAAGATCAACAAGAAAAAACAGCTGCTCATCCTTTTAGTAGAGGTGTTTTCAACTAGAAGTGAACTGTGTCCAGGCAGGACGTTTGTGTGTGAGAGAGACAGATTGACAGAAAGGCAGCATAACGTACTCCTATTGGAGAGTAACCTTCATTTAGAGTATCTTTTGGAGCCTTTGCTCCAAAATACAGGGTTACTCTTGTTAGCCTGTTGCAGCAAAAGCAATTAAGAGTCCAGTAGCACCTCTTCAAGACTATCAAATTTATAGTGGCATAAATGTTTGAGGTCCAGAACCCACTTCATCAGAGGCAGATAAAGATCGCCTGGAACTGAGGGTGCTTCCAGACGGGTGTTTGTTGTGAGATTGTTGCTCCTTATGCATTCGTGAGGAAAATCCAGGGGAAATTTGATAAGATTTTTTTTTTAAAAAACCCAAACAGTTGTCAATTACCTATTTGTAATACCACAACATTTTCAGTATGGAAGCACTCTTATGAAATGCCTGCTTCACATTTCCTGAAAAAAATATCTGTTAAAAAACCACAGAAACTTCCCTCTTCACAAACATGCTTAGGAGAGTTTCTCTTAATCCAGTGTTTCCCAACCTTGGGTCTCCAGCTGTTTTTGGATTACAGTTCCCATGATCCCTGACCACTGGTCTTCCTAGCTAGGGATGATGGGAGTTGTAGTCCAAAAACAGCTCGAGACCCAAGGTTGGGAAACACTGCCTTAATCAACACACATTTGGTTCCTTGTGCTATCTTTGAGCACTATGACTTCAGTTGGAGATGGACTGGTCTTTTTTCAGAGAGGCAGCTTGGGGGTAGGGATGGGTTTCTGCTTGTAATGTGTACATGTCTCACCATTGTCTCTGGTAAACAGGTTCCTTGGGGCTTGAATTGTTTCAAAAACCTACAGAACCTACTTGATCAAAGACAATGATGGGACTAGAAAATAAGAGAGTGATGCCTCTTTCAAGTTGTCTCCAGCTCCTCTAAAACCAACATTAACCTTTGCCTTCCTCCTCCCTTTCCCTTCCCGTTTGAGTTGCCAAGATACTTGTTTGCAGTCTGGTGGTCTGTTTATGTCTGCTGTGATGGCAGCCAATGCACTTAAAAATCTCATCAGGACCCTACTGTTAGTTTAAACCTTCCAGTTAAGGGCTGTGATATACTTTGCTGTGGAATAGTCGTCGATCCCAGCAAAAGCACTCCTTAGCAAGTGACTGATGGAATGGGAAGCAAAACCTTTGCAAGGCAGTGGGGGGGGGGTACCAAAAGAATTAAACTTCTCAAGCCCCAGCATCAAATAAATGCCTTGTTATTGAAAAGACTGGCCACCCTCACATGAAAATAGACAACAAAGCTGATTATTGAAGGTAATGGCAGGATGCAGAACAGTGGAGTTGGGTGTAAAGGCTGGGTGGAAATCCCAGTTTGATGTCAGTTTCTAGCCTTGGTTTCAGCTGAATCAAAACCAAAACAGACATTAGGAGACCAAGTCTTGTTCTCAGAACCAAGGTCATTGCTCGTTCAAGGGAAACAGGCACCAGTTCAGTAACAGGAACGAAACGGCAGAATAGAGAAGCTTAGTGGTACAAAAGGACAGGCCTCTTCAGAGGCACATTAAAGAACTTGGGAACTGAAGAGCCATTCAGGGAAGAGTTCTAGCCATCTAGCAGGAAGGGATGGAAACACCCTTCTGAGGTGATGGCAAGGCATGGCTGTGAAGTAAGTCAGACTTGTGCTAGTTCCAGACACTTCCAAGGGCATAAGCGGCCCTCAGACTTAATCTCACTTACTCGTCGTTCCTCCTTTCAAGGGATCTCTGGGAACTGTAGTTCTGTGGAGGGGGTCTAGGGATCTCCCACCTGCAGTTTCCAGGATTCCATAAGCCAAAGTGCTCTCCAGAGGCCTAATTAATCTTGGCATTTCGTCACATACCAACTTCGACATACCAGGGTTGACATCAGACTCACTTTATCATTGGGGCTGCCTCCAGTGCTTCCAGGTATGTACTATCAGATGAGCTGGGAGCGTGGAAAATATCCTGTGAGGATGTATCATGAGATGGTCCTCACTGTTCTGTTGTAGCTTTTGGGAGAGACTCAGTACCATCACGCAGCAACCTGGAAACTTGTTCCCTTTAAGATAATTTCCCCTTGCTTGCTGGCTTCATGCAGTTTTCTTCCTCTTGTGTTGCATTTTCGTTTCTTTCCACAGAAGTCGAGACACACGGAAAGCGAAAAGTTGCAGGTGCAGATCCAGGCTTACCTGGACAACGTATTTGATGTCGGAGGGCTGCTGGAGGATGCCGAGACCAAGAACGTAGCGTTGGAGAAAGTGGAGGAGTTGGAAGAACATTTATCACATGTAGGTGTACAGATACCCCCCTTTAGTTCACCAGAAGAACATAGGAATTAACAACAATAACAACAATATTTATATGCCACCCATCTGACTGGGTTTCCCCAGCCACTCTGGGCAGCTTCCAGGAAAATATAAAAACATAATAAAACATCAAACATTAAAAACTTCCCTATACAGGGCTGCCTTCGGGTGTCTTCTAAAGGTTATATAGTTACTCATCTCCTTGACACCTGATGGGAGGGCATTCCACAGAGTGGCTGCCACTACTGAGAAGGCCCTCTGCCTGGTTCCTTGTAATTTCATTTCCCACAGTGAGGGAACCACCAGAAGGCCCTAGGAGCTGGACCTCAGTGTCCGGGCTGAACGATGGGGGTAGAGATACTCCTTCAGGTATACAGGGCCAAGGCCATTTAGGGAAGAGTCCTGATAGATGGTTCCATCTAGTCCAGAATCCTTTTTCCAACAATGACTGATTAGATGCCTCTGGGAAGCTCCAAAGCAGGACTTGAAGGCAACTGCTCTCCACCATGGTTTACCCCTCCAACGTTTGGTACTCAGTAATATACTTCTTCCAAACATGGATCTTCCATTTAGCTTTCATGGCTAAATTTATTTCGTAAAATTTATACACAGCTTGGTTGTAAAAACAACAACAACAACCCTCAGTGAGCTTTGAAAAAAGATAAAACAAGAAAATCAAAGAAAAAATACAAACCTACTTTAAAATATACAAGTTGAAATACTAAAACAGAGGAAAATGAGTGTACCTTCCATTCATTTGTCTAATATCCTTTTGAAAGCTCCATAGGCCAGCAGCCATCACCACCATCTTGGGGCAATAGGCTAATTGTACATTGTGCTGAAGAAGATCCCCCAGCTGGCATTGGGAAGGGAAGGTGCAGTCGGGCTTAACTGCTGCACATTTGCAAAAACATTGTTATAACCATGAGGGCCAGCAACTTGTTTAAAAACAAGAGCCTCACGAGTCTGCTCCACACGTCAGATTTTGGACATATGGTTATCTGAGCAGGATAATGAGAACCGAACCGTCTTTTTTGACCAAAGGAAAGTTGGTGATCCCTATTTTCTTCCGCTCAGTTGACAGAAAAGCTTCTGGATCTGGAGAATGAAAACATAATGCGGGTGGCAGAGCTGGAGAAACAGCTGCTACAGCGGGAGAAGGAGTTGGAGATTGTCAAGGTATGTGGCCAGGAAAAAGCGATGCGGAGGCTTTCCGAAGAAGATGGGGGTCCGTCCATTGTCTGGGTTAAGTCATTGGTTTTTCTAACCTCCCTGGGATGCTTCCTCAGACGCTTCTCAGTGAAAAGATCTGTAACGATGGACAGGCTTCCATGGTAGTTGGCTCACCATTCCCAGTCCTCCTACCTATAGGGGGAGCACTGCTGTATGCCAGGGAACACTTTCTATTCAGACACGATATTCAGGATGACGGTGAGGCCTAGTGGGCGCAGGCCATGCTCCCCATGAACAGGATTTCTCGAGCGGACATGCCACGTTCCCTGCCTGGCAGGTCTGTGTGGAAAAGGTTCCCTGAAGAATGAAGCTTTGACAGACTCCTGATTTGCAAGAACATGCCCCATCAGGGTTCATCCTTGGGTCTTTGCACTGCAGAGATGAGGCACAATTCTTGCCTCCTTGAGTCATTACCTTCCAGGCTCTTTCTTGCATGCTTGTTGGTTTGGGACCTGAACATTTTTCCTAACAACCCTTTCTTAAGTCTTATCTTATGTGGGTTTTTAATGGGGCTCTAGTTCACAGGTCAAAGTGACAATGTGACACTCAGGACAGCTGGCAAATGGTCCCTATTCCCTTGCTTGGGGCTGACTGGGTTTCTGTGGACTGTCCATGCTTTGGCCCCATTCCTCCCTTGTGTGAGGATGTGGGTCTTCTCCTGCAGATAAATCTCAACTGTTCTGTTAAGGGGTCCAGGGCAGTGCTGGCATCGACCCAGTTCCCTGAGCAGTTGGTGCAATCAGCAGAACTAAGAAGCAAAGTTTTTTATTGGATCATATTTTGCTGCAGGTGGAGGGCAGCATATTTGCATCTTCTCCCCTCCCTTCCTGCTCGCCCTGCCCCCCAGGGGGAAACATGACATGCTCATAGGAAACAAATATGTCAGGCTAGTCTAGACCCCATTTCCATGCCAAGCCTTTTTGGTCCCATTTATTTATCTTAAACTTGCTTGTAAGAAAACCTCTAAGCAGTTTGCAAAATAAATAAAACATTAAAATTATCCATTGAGGGGTGGGGAAACAGTTAAAAACAGATACTGTATTTAAAAACATTCAAAAGATTATTAAAATCAACAGTGGTGAAAAATAGGCAAAACCCATGTAACTTCTGTGGGAATGTTGTAGATACAGTGGTGCCTCGCAAGAAGAAATTAATCCGTTCCGCAAGTCTCTTCGTCTAGCGGTTTTTTCGTCTTGCGAAGCAAGCCCTTTGACGGCTTAGCGGATTAGTGCTATTAGCGCTATTATCGGCTTTTAGCGGCTTTTAGCGGATAAGCAGATAAGCGGCTTAGCGGCTTAGAAAAGGGGGGGGGGGAGAGGAAAAAAACCCTGCAGGAACTCGCAAGACATTTTCATCTTTGAAGCAAGCCCATAGGAAATTCGTTTTGCGAAGCACCTCCAAAACGGAAAACCCTTTCGTCTAGTGGGTTTTCCGTCTTGCGAGGCATTCGTACTAGGAGAGGATATATTGATTTAATAGTATCCTTCCTAACTCGTACTTGTCAGTCAGCAGCAGAGTGCATTCCACAATATATAGCAGGAAATTAGTTGGTAGATTCATTTGAATCTCTTTACTTAAGCAATCCAATCTGACTTTGTTCATATTGGGTTTGGTTCCTGGTAAGTCCCCTTTTATCCCTCCTAAAAAGAATAAAGACACAAGAAGCTTATTTTTAAAGTAATAAGAAGTTTACTCACATTCAGTTCACAGTTGGATCCCTGAAGGCAGGCCTTAGCTTGTAGTTACAGATACAGCGTGGCTTACATCCTTGTAAGGATGGACCCATGTGGTACTGGCAGAGACCCAGCAGTGCAGTCCAAGCGAAGAAATGGCATCAGAAGAGTGTGGCATCAAGAGGAAGGTGGCTCCCTGATCATCCCCTTTTATGGGGTCTCCCACCAGAGTCATGCCCACCTACCTGGTCACACGAGGGGGAGGAAGCTCCCGACCAAGTGTGACAGGAAGTCCTCCTGGCTGGAGTAACACCCCCTGTGTGTCCACTCTGGGCAAACAGGAAGTGTTGTACTTGACTGCTTATGTTACACCCCACAACTTCTACATGTCTGTTAATTATCCCTGTGGAGGAGAATGTTAATTTGTCTAAATATGTACACACACACACACACACACACACACACACACACATTTAAGCGCTGCCCCTTAATTCTGCTAAACGTATAATGTGTCCCTTGGTCCTTTGAGACCCAGAGGCATCTGGCCTTGTGAACGGCCTCCAGCGAGTGGGAAGAGGAGGCCTTATTGATGTGTCTCTTCTGGGGCAGGAAACCTACGAAAGTGCCAGCAACCAGGTCCACACCCTGCGCAGAATCATCAAGGAGAAGGAGGAGGCTTTCCGACGCCACTATACCTCTCGCCCAGCAGGGGGAGACCACCTGCCGCTGCCGCCACCTCCAGGGCCGGAGGTCAACTTCAGCGACATCCCTGAGGACGACCTCCGCCTCCCGGTCCTGCCTCCCATGGAGGCTGCCCCTCCACCCCCACCCCCTCCTCCGCCTCTCCCCCCACCCCCTCCTCCGCTACCGGGTAAGTCCAAAGGAAAGAAACCTGCCATCTTCTCACACACGGTTGCACAGAGGGCGACTGTTGCTACATATATTTTTTCCGCCCCTGTTCTCTCACAGATAAGTGTCCGCCAGCTCCACCACTTCCAGGGACGTCTCCCTCTGTGATTCTCACTATGGGCTTATCAGGTACGTTTTGCCTCCTCCCACCCATCCACCTGCAAGACAGAAAGAGGACAGCAATGAAAGGCGCTGGGTGCTTGCTCTATGTGTGCTGTAATTTCACGAGTAAAAGCACAGAACATGGTTCTGGGTACAGAATTCATCTTCCTGTGAACCTTTCTTCTCTCTCTAAAAAGAACAACAGCCAAACAAACTATGTAACCAGCCTTTATGGTATGCTTGAACGTGTGTCAGCAGATCATGACTTAAGAGAAGTCCGTGAAGGTGAACCAAAACTGGGAACAGAAACTTGCTAGGGGAACCAACCCAATTCTCTTCCTTCCAGTGGCCCATTGGGACCGAGCTGAGCTGAGCCCTGACCTCTTCTGCACCTGTGAGGACAAATAATACTTTTTTCTCTCCTCTGTGCCCCCAAGCAATCCGGATTAAGAAACCCATCAAGACGAAATTCCGCTTGCCGGTCTTTAACTGGACGGCCTTGAAGCCCAACCAGATCAGCGGCACAGTCTTCAGTGAGCTGGATGATGAAAAGATCTTGGAGGTGAGGGAAAGGGGGAAGTCAGTCTGAATGGTGTGCACCGTTCTTTAAAACTTTTAATCTGTTGTATTTGTATCTACTGTACTTGTGCAGGTGAAACCCTTATCAGCCTATCAAGTGCAGCAGCACAGAACATTCAGTCGCTGAGGGAAACTGAACAGTTTGTAGTTCAGCCTCTTTGAGGGAAGGGAAAGTTGTCACTTTGGCCGCCGTCAGAGCCTCACACAAGAATTGAGAAGAGGCCCCAGGATATAGGGAAGCTAAGGGAGAGTGTGCCCAGAAGAAAGGAGTTTGAAGGAAGAATATAGAATAGGCGATGCACAGTGTAAGAATAATGAGTGTGAAAAAATGGTTGGTGGAGAATGAGGCTTCAGGAGAGGAGGAAGGGAGGGACGTAAGGCAAGGGAAGTGGCTCTATGGAGTGATTGAGATCAGCAGTGCCCGTGTACTATAAGGGAGAAGAGCGCAGTTCTATGAGACCTGAAAAGCAGGAGTCTATGAGAACAATGGGGGAGGGAGGGAATGAATGGAGGTGAAGAAAGGAGGAGCCAGGGAAACTGATGAATGGGGGGAAGCTACACACGATGTCATAGAGACAGGAGGTGTAGTGTGCTATTGGCAGAAAAGAAGAGAGCAGCAAAGGAAGGGACCTTTGATAGGGGAGTTCTGCCTCTTGGGACTGGTAACCCCAAAGAAGCAACGAAGACCAAATTGCTCACTCTCTCACTTTCTCTGTGAGAGAGAAAGAGAGAGAGAATTTCATGTATTATTGGAACCAACCAGCCAATTCTTCAACTTCAGGCTTCTATTTTGCTTTGTACTGATTCTTCACATACATATCCCACCGTTCCTCCAACACGCTCACTGGGCTCCCCGCCATTTTATACTCACAACAATCCTTAAATAGGAATTTGAACCTTGTTCTCCCCAATCCAAGTTCAGATCTCTAGTCACTTTTCCCTCCCTGGCTCCAAAAACTGAAGCATCTAATAACATGCTGTTAGCGGCTTTGAAATTCCTCCAGTAGTGAAAAGGCAAATTATGAGCAGCTTGAAATCAGAATGTATGTCATTGTTGTTGTCATTATTATTATCATTAGTATCATAATTACCTACCGGCTGGATGGGTAACTCTTTGAATCCTCTTTCCTCTTCCAGGACCTTGATCTAGACAAGTTTGAGGAGCTCTTTAAGACCAAAGCCCAAGGCCCGGCCATTGACCTCCTCTGCTCTAAGAACAAGGCATCGCATAAAGCAGCCAACAAGGTCACCCTGCTGGAAGCCAACCGGGCCAAGAACCTTGCCATCACCTTGCGCAAAGCAGGGAGGAGCACGGAGGAGATCTGTAAAGCCATTCACACGTGGGTATCTCTGTGTGTGTGTGTGTGTGTGTAGTTTTTCCTTCCACAGTACCCCTGAAATACATTTATTTATTATGTTTCCACCTTTTCTCTGAGGAGATCAAAGTGGCTGTCCCTTGGCGTATTTTATTCTGCAACAACCCTATGAGGTAGGTTAGGCAGAGAGAGAGAGAGAGAGAGAGAGAGAGAGAGAGAGAGAGAGAGAGAGAGAGACCCCACCTCAAGAAAGTTCACCTAGTGAACTTCATAGCCAAGTGAAGAGTTGAACCCTGGCCTTCCAGTTCCCTAGCCTGACACTCTTGCCACATCACCCCACGGGCTCCATTGGGCTTCCCCACTCCCAGCCCAGTTCCTTTAGCAGCCCCCCTTTCTGCTGCCTTCTGACACAGGGCCGTTTTTCCTCCTGCTGCTCTTCCAGGTTTGACCTGAAGACGCTTCCGGTGGACTTTGTCGAGTGCCTCATGCGCTTCCTGCCGACGGAGAACGAGGTCAAGCTGCTGCGCCAGTATGAGAAGGAGCGGAAGCCGCTGGAGGAGCTGTCGGACGAGGACCGCTTTATGCTGCACTTCAGCAAGGTGGAGCGCCTGACGCAGCGCATGGCCATCATGGCCTTCCTGGGCAACTTCAGTGAGAACATCCAGATGCTCATGCCGGTACGAGACTTGCCTCCCCTCTGTCTGTGCGAGCCCAAACTCTTTGGGCTCTGTCCTCAGCTCCTGGAAAGGAAGGGTTAATTTATGAAGCTAGAGGAGGGGAGTCTGGGAATGAAGTTCCCTGTCATGGTCTGGTCACCTTTGTCCCTTTTACCTTTCCATATATCTAAAAAGGGAGAAACCAAGAGAGTAGTTCTAGCAGCTGGTGAAGGAATGGGTTCCCAAAATCTAAAATCTGACTGTGCAGTCAGTCTGAAACGGGCCCCCAAATCCTCGTTTTTCCTTCTCCAAGGGTGCATTAGCACGTGGATTTTGGGGCCCATTTCAAACTGACTGCACAGTCAGATTTTAGATTTTGGGAACCCATTCCTTCACTGGAAAGTTTGCAGTCCCAAGCATACTTACTTGGGAGAAAGCCACATTGATTCTGGTGGGATATACAGAGGTTTGGACAGTAGGAGTTTGGGGATCATCTTCCTGCTTTAAGTTTCTCCATAATTAAAATATGTGCCATATTGTGATAGACATATATTGGTGATCAAAAGCTTTATTAAACACACACACACACACACACACACACACACTTCTGCTGCCCTTGAAAACAATTAAACCTGCACATTCTTTGAAATCAGGCGGTGAATATTTTGCTAGCAAGTGCAAACACCCATTGCATCATTGCATAACCTTCAGATTACCTAGCAGTCTCGTCGGAGGGTAGTTGACATATTTCACATTCTTTGCCACCTGGCTGTGCCACTGCAGCGAAGGGTGTTTGCCAAACAGCATGGCACAGGTAGTTCTTTAGTAGGTCACTTGTTTTGCATGTGCAAGGTCTCAGATTCAACTCCCACTATCCTCAATTTTGATAAGTGTTAGGAAATAACCATGGAGATCTGTTGCTAGTAGGGATAGGCATGGGTGAGCTGTATGGTCTGGCTCACAATTCTCCCTGGATGCTCTTGACCCATTTTTGTTACCTGCCACCATTGTGGTTTGTGATACCTTCTCTCATCTTGATTCATACATGCTAAGCCCTATCCTCTCCATGCTGGCACAAGCTTTCATGTGGTGTTCATAGGTTCTGCATATGAGCAAGACACATCTGGTTGACCCCTGTAAGAACAGACTGCTGGGCTCTTTGATCTGATCCTACTGGGCTCTTCTTACGTTTCTATGCTCACAGTTTTTCACTTTCCCTTCTTTTGCTTCTTACCTGGTCCAGAGGACTGAGGTCCAGCGCCGAGGGCCTTCTGGAGGTTCCCTCGTTGCGAGAAGCCAAGTTACAGGGAACCAGGCAGAGGGCCTTCTTGGTAGTGGCACCCGTCCTGTGGAACGCCCTCCCACCAGATGTCAAAGAGAAAAATAACTACCAAACTTTTAGAAGACATCTGAAGGCAGCCCTGTTTAGGGAAGCTTTTAATGTTTAATAGGTTATTGTATTTTAGTGTTTTATTGGAAGCCGCCCAGAGTGGCTGGGGAAACCCAGCCAGATGGGTGGGGTATAAATAACATATTATTATTATTATTATTATTATTATTATTATTATTATTATTACTTGGTTTTACGCCCCACTTTTCTGACTAAAGCACCCAAGACAACTAACAAGAAATGTTGATGTTGATAGTGATAAAATACAACAAAACAACTATTTATCCTTCGTCTGTCTGTCTTTCAGGTTTTTCATTAGCCTATAATAATTACTTGATTGCAGGCTTGGCAGCAGAACCATTTTTCATTTCCTTCAGTCCTTTCCAGGCAGTCAAGTAGAGCAGACAGCAAACATAGAGAGAGAGAGAGAGAGAGAGAGAGAGAGAGAGGACCATGTTTTTGCACCCAACTCCCAAGTCTTTATTTGCAAACAGAACCCATGTGCATACAAGTAGTACATGCACAGGCTCTGCTTGCAAAAGCACAGTAAACCTGTGAAAGTCAGGGAGGACAGTTTATCAAGATTTCCAGACTGATGTTATTTTCACGCAGTCTGTCTATTGAGCAGTCATCCCTGACTTGTTTGTGCAGAGTTTGAGGGGAGATTAGATGAAGTTGGCTACCAAATGAGCATTCATTCTGAGTTGGTTTGTAGAGAGGTTAGATGACGTTGCGCCAAGTAAGTGTTCCCCAACACTTCCCAGTGCATTTTCCCTTTCCCTTATCACAAAAAGGTCAAATTAAGATGAGGAAGGAGGTTTGTTGAGCATGACTTCCCATTGTATTTTCATTGCCAAGATGAATTTGACAGTATATGATTGCATCCCACCTCAAAACAGCAACCATCTGAGAGCGCCCTGTGTGAAAGGAACTTCTATTCAACTTCTGTTGCAGGAGAGAGTGGACCAGATGACCCTTTCGATCCCAACCCTACAATTCCATGATTTTACATTGACAAAGTGATGAGGTGCAGCAAAACCAATAATAATAGTTTTTGTCCTTTTTTATTTTTGCCCTCCTACAGCAACTGAGTGCAATCATTGCTGCCTCTGCATCTGTCAAGTCTTCACAGAAGCTCAAACGCATGTTGGAGGTGGGTTCTGCTCATGTGGAAGTACTTTCAAGAGAAACAGCAAATATGTGATGGGGGCAACTATTTCTGTTTAGCTTGCAGAGTATTTTGAGGCCAGAGGGCAGCTGTATCAGGGATGATGCTGTAGCAGAGGATTTCCTGCATAAAAACGTGTTGGGCTATTTGATCTTCCTTCCAACTCTGATTCTGTAAATTGCCAGGAGGCAAAGTAAGGGTTCAAATAGTGCCTCTGAGCATAGTGCATTTACCCGCGCTATTTAGGTACTGATGACTTCCAGGTTAAATGTCATAGCCTCCATGAAAGCAGTGAAATTAAGCACAGGTGGCCCAGGCTATTTTGGCTGGGGACTCCCTTCTATGACTTAAATATCAGACATGTCAAGCATCTATGTGACACGCCTGTTTTCTCCCTCCCAGATCATCCTCGCCCTCGGCAACTACATGAACAGCAGCAAACGTGGTTCGGTTTATGGTTTTAAGCTGCAGAGTCTTGATCTGGTAAGGAGGGGGCTAAAGGGGGCACATGAGCTTATGCAAAGGTATCCATCCCTACCCCTGTGCTCAGATAATGTGCCTAGGAGGAAGATGGTGTCCGTTCCCGCATGCTACACCACATGGCCATTCCGTTCAGGCGGCAGCTGTTTGTTTGTGCCACCTTGCAAGATTCCCAAACTTGTATTATTAAATTCCTATCTTGCCCTACAGCACAGCAACTTTCAGAGAGTTTTCTGTATGTGCTTCCGCTCAGACACATGGTTACCGTATTTTTCGCCCCATAGGACGCACTTTTTCCCCTCCAAAAATGAAGGGGAAATGTGTGTGCGTCCTATGGGGCGAATGCAGGCTTTCGCTGAAGCCTGGAGAGCGAGAGGCGTCGGTGCTTCAGGAAGCTATCCACAAACCTGCGGAGCCCGGCGGGAACTCCCGCGGGCTCACAAGGCTTGTGGGCAGCAGCCTCCAGCCCCGGCAAGTGTCCGCAAGCCTGGCGCGCCCGGCGGGAGGTCCCGCTGGACACGCGAGGCTTGGGGCGGCAGCCTGCCGCCCGAAGCACGGGGAGCCCTCCGGAGGGTGCCCCGTGCTTCGGGCAGGTGTGCGCAAGGCTTGGGGTGGCAGCAGCGGCTGGGGGGGGGGGAAATAAATTTTTTTTATTCATTCCCCCCCCCAAAAAACGAGGTGCGTCCTATGGGCCAGTGCGCCCTATAGGACGAAAAATACGGTACATGCACGGACCAAACCATACACGGACGCCAATTTGCAGAATTGCTCAGCCCTGCATACAAACCTGTGTGTCTGATTTCTTGCTTGATTGCATGCGTCCACGCATTTGCTCTCCCCGCCCCTTGTGAGCACCTCCCGTGTTTCAATTAATGCACACTGTGCAGATTTGATTATCTGCTTCCATGCGCCCCTATGCCTCCAGTCCACATGCGAATTTGCACTGCTTGTGCAGATGGCTGTAGCAGTGCCTTGACATTCTGTTCTTCCCCACCTCTACCCCAAAAGCTGTTGGACACCAAGTCGACGGACCGGAAGCTGACCCTCTTGCACTTCATTGCCATGATGGTGAAGGAGAAATACCCCGAGCTGAGCACCTTCTGGCAGGAACTGCACTTTGTGGAGAAAGCAGCTGCAGGTAGGGACCCTTCCAACCACCAGCCTATTCAAGGGGCAGCGCCAAGACCTCACAGAGGTGTCCCCTCTGTAGCTACTTCTGTCTCGCTCGCTTTCAGACATCATGAAAGTAGGATGTTTAAAGTGCATGTACATTGAGTGCTTATCCACACTTAACTTTCCTGGCACAGGCTGCACTTTAAAGCTGAACACCCTATTTTTTTGCCCCAGAGCTTTCCCCATGAAAACCCGGTCTTCAAAGCTCAATCAGAAAGCCCAAATTGTCATTTGTTTAAAGCAGGCATGGGCAAACTCAGCTCTCCAGATGTTTTTGGGACTACAATTCCCATCATCCCTGACCACTGGTCTGGTTAGCTAGGGACGATGGGAGTTGTAGTCCCAAAACATCTGGAGGGCCAAGTTTGCCTATGCCTGGTTTAAAGAGTGGGTTATCACGGAGAAAGCTCTGAGGTGGACACAGAGCTTTAAAGTGGGGACCAATGCCTGGAAAGAGCAGGGCAAAAGTTAAGTGTGGATAAGCCCTGATTGATGCTTACAGCAGGTCTGTTTTGCAGTTCCCCAGCTTTGCCACAGGTCAGGGATGAGGGAGTTGTGGTCCATCAACACCCGGGGGGCCACAGGTCCCCCATCCCTGACCTTAGAGCCTGCCTGCCTCCCTCTTGAAGCCTGTGCATCTTTTCTAGCCTTTTGCGAGCCGTGAAACTGGGCTGACACTCCCCAATCTGAGCTGGTTCCCGGGCTGACCCAGTGGTTTCTGTCCCACCACAGTATCCCTGGAGAACGTGCTGCTGGATGTAAAGGAGCTGGGGCGTGGGATGGAGCTGATCCGGCGGGAGTGCAGCTTGCGTGACCATAGCATCCTGCGCAGCTTCCTGAACGCCAATGAGGGCAAGCTGGACCGGCTACAGAAAGACGCTAAGACTGCGGAGGTGAGTGGAGAAGGAGCAGGCACGCAGCTCGGGGGGTGAGCAGAGAAGGCTCCTTAAATTGTGCGCAGGATTTGGAGCGCAAATCCTTGTATGCGCTATGTGGCATGTTAAAAAGCACCGGTCTGGCATATAGTTCAACACTGTGTCTGTCTAGCTGCATGCCAGATTCACGTATGGAAATCCTGCCACCTGCCTGGCTGTGTACATTTGCATACGTAGTACTTGTGCCAAATTTGACTAATCTGTGCTTGCTTGGTGTCAGATTTTTGCAATGGGATCCAGGGTGCATTTGTGCTTGTGTGTTATGTAAGCAGTTCCTATTTTGTTAGTTACATGCCAAACTTCCTTCACAGTAGCCCATGGGTGCATCACGTAGGACGTGTCGTTTTACGGGGTGAAACTTAATTTTTGCAAATTTCTTCACTGAGGGGTATTAAAAGTATGCTTTTGGCTGTGAGCAATTCAAATCTGCTTTTATTTTGTGGTTGGACAACATGTAGCTTGGTAAGTCTACGTTTGATGAAGAAGCGCATAAGCTGCTTTCGGAACACCAAATAATTCTTAATGTTGCCATCTGAATAAGTCAGGTAATGCTCAATAATAATAAATATTAATATTAATATTAATATATAATATATAATATATAATATATAATATATAATATATAATATAACTGCAAATACTTGGCAATCATTTTTAAAGATTTCTATGCAGTTTTATGCACATTTTACTTACCAAGCAAAACTACATTTTATTAATTTAACCAAAGTATCCTTTGAATTCCCAAGTCATGTCAGAACTTTTTAGCTCCCCTCATTTTTGGAAGTTGAAAAATTCAACACGCTCTGGTGTACCATCCCATTACCAGTCTGTTTCCAGCCCTGTTCAATTGGCAATTTTACAGAAAAACACAAAGGTTTGCATTATGTTTTGAACATATGTTATCACCCTAAGAGTACACATTTTTCTACACAATTTTACACTAAAATGTGAATTTTTTACATTTTAATACACATTTTGGCACTTTTTTGAGCCACAGTGAAGTTGGTTTGTTTAAACAAAATGTGGACCAAACAAAATCCCTGCGGAATTTCCTACAGCAGAGGTTGTATGCGCTCTGAACATCAGATTTGTGTGCCTTTTAAAGAATCAGTTTCATCATGTCTAATACGCCAGTCTGATGTGCAAAGTGGATCACACCCAGCAGGTCTGTACACGCAGGCCATGTGTCAAAAGGTCTCTTTGTGCATAGATTTTCATTCTGACCCCAAACTTGTTGTGCCAGCATCCTCCTCCCGTGGTAAAAGTGAGTGTAAGGCCACTGTCATCATCCATTCACACAGATTTCTTGTTGGCAGGAGGCCTACAACACGGTTGTGCGCTATTTCGGCGAGAGCCCCAAGACGACACCGCCGTCCGTTTTCTTCCCGGTCTTTGCGCGCTTCATCCGATCCTACAAGGTATGTGTGTTAGAGCAGTGTTCCCCAACCTTGGGCTTCCAACTGTTTTTGGACTACAACTCCCATCATCCCTCGCTAGCAAGACCAGTGATCAGGGATGATGGGAATTGTAGTCCAAAAACAGCTGGAGGCCCAAGGTTGGGGAACACTGTGTTAGAGAACCCAGGTCGCCTTAGAAGCCACACAAGTTCACGCCTTACCCTGGTGTAGAAGTGGGAGCCCACTTGCCAGTTCCCCACCACCAAGTGCTGCCTGTTACTGTTCCCAACAGAAAGTAGCCCTACCTGTCTTCCTGTGATTACATGTAGCCAGTGGGCAAGAGATTTGGAGCGCCCTCCCTGCATGCTCCTTCATTTCTCTTCCACACCAGCAAGGACCTCAACATGCTCCATAGCACATCTGCTCTTCCCTAACATCCCAGTCCTCCAAAGCACCTCTCCAAGGTTTGGTCCCTTGAGCAAAGCCAATCCATTTCCTTGAACCTCCATCACATGCATCAGCCACACCTTTCTGCTGCCATCACTCTGTTCCCATTGTTGGAGAAGGCTGTTGTGCCCTGGGTTCAAGTGCTGGCCAGGTGCAGCATTTGGGAGGAGTGGGGAGCAGGCAGGGAAACATTCCAGTGGTGCAAAGGGATGGCTTCCTTCTGTGATGAGATGCTCAGACTGAGGGAGTGCCGGACTATCCTGGACTCGTGTGGCAAGCAGTGGCCGAAGATTGGCTCTCTGGGAGCACCTGGTTCTTTGGACTAGGAAAACTTTGGTTTGTGGTTTTAGCATCCCAGATAGAGCTGTGAATTGTAGGGATTCAGTGCCTGGCTCACCCACATCGTCACGGATTCAATCCACACACGGCTCTTGGCAAAAGACCATGTCCACGTGTGCACCCCCTCCCTAGCCTGTCAAAATTCATTCCCATTTCTGCCCATTTATTTAGATTTCTTTCCTGTCCTGCCTGTAGGACTCACAACAACCCTGTGAGGTGGGTTAAGAGGCAGAGGGTTACCCAGGTGGGCCAGACCTAGTCACCCAGAGAGGGACCAGTTTTCCACTTGAGAATAGAACAAAAAGGTGCAGCTGTTGGTTATCGGGAGATAGATTTAGGCCACTTGGTATCAGGAACTTCTGGGTCCAGCGTGGGATCTATTCTTTTGAGGTTTTTAAGGGAACCTTGGAGCAAGTTTTGTTAAGCGGGCGGGGTCCTTTAGATATAGGACGTTCTGTTTCAGGGCAGTGGGTGGGGGGGGGGTATGGTCCATTCAGTCCCTTTCCAGCTCTGTGATTCCCACGAGGGCAACCCACCAGGCAGTGGGTTGTGCAGCTGAGCCTGGATTTCCTGTGGCCGGACTAAACGCTCTTGTCTACTGCCCCACCATGTGGCCAGCAACAGTAGTTGTTTTAGAGGCAAGGCCCATATACCTCTGGTTGAGCACCTGCTTTGCAAACCAGTCCCGGGCACCTCCTGTTTAAAAGCATCAGGGAGCAGGTGGATAGAAAGAAATCTCTGCCTGAGAGCCTGGTCTGGAGCGCTGCTGCCAGCCAGTGTAGACAATAGATAGGATAAAGGGCAGGTAATAAGAATATCTTATCTGTCTAAGGTCCCAGGGTGGGCTATAGCATTAAACACAATATTAAAAACAGTTTAAAGCAACTTACAACCATACAGATAAATATAAGTAAATAAACTAGAACTTCATAGCACATGTCAAACGGCATGACTTACTTTCTGCAGCTTAGCCTGCAGAAAATTTGCAAGGCAGTAATTGTGTCTTATATGGGATGCGGGTGGTGCTGTGGTCTAAACCACTGAGCCTTGGGCTTGCCGATCAAAAGGTTGGCGGTTCAAATCCCCACGACGGGGTGAGCTCCCATTGCTCGGTCCCAGTTCCTGCCAACCTAGCAGTTCAAAAGCACGCCAAAAAGTGCAAATAGATTAATAGGTACTGCTCCAGCGGGAAGGTAAACAGCGTTTCCGTGCATTGCTCTGATGTCGGTGTTCCGTTGCGCCAGAAGCAGCTTAGTCATGCTGGCCACATGACCCAGAAAAACTGTCTGTAGACAAATGCCAGCTCCCTCGGCCTGTAAAGAGAGATGAGCACTGTTGTGACGTGGGGTTTGTGATTTCAGCTCTCTTGACATAATATGCTGGAGACAGTTCTCTAGTAACACTTCTTTATTAAAGCAAACAAGACTGAGACTTGAGGAGGGGAGAGCTACATTTATAGGGACAGGGAACAAGCTAGAAAGGATACATTTTGGAGGGAACAATCTCAGGCAATCACAGTCCTGCCTTTTGGAGGAAACCAATAAGACAGAGGATCCAAATACAGCTGCTTAAATGAACCAATAGTAGCTGTACCCTCTGGAACCAAAAGACAGTTACTTTACCCTAATGCAATACAGACAATAATAATACAGATATAAAATCCTTTGACTCAATACACAACAAGCACCGCAACCCCCGAGTCGTTCGCAACTGGACTTAACTGTCAGGGGTCCCTTTACCTTTAATTGTGCCTTGCCAAATGGAAGATATATTGGACTAGATGGGCCCATGTAATTATTTGTGGAATTGATATTGACTCGAATGGTGGTATCCAGCTCAGCACAGATCCAAGTGATTGTGCCCGCAAAGTGCCAGGCAAATCTCTCCCAGCAGGCTGTTGGCCAACGGCCTGACTCAGTGGAACTCCATCTCCATATATCCCCAGCTAGGTGCTGCCTGGCTACTGGTTGGACTGTCTTCTAACTTTTCTCCCTGCTTCCATCTTCTCTTCCAGGATGCAGAACAAGATAACGAGATGCGTAAGAAGCAGGAACAGGCCCAAAGAGAGCAGGCGCTGGCCCAGGAAGCCAAGAGGCTGGAGAAGGTAGAGGGTGATGGTGCAGGGAGCCAGGAGACCAGAAGGGATGCGTTCTGGAAAGGGAGGGAGGGAGGGAGGGCGGGTGAAAGGAAGCCCCTCCTGCCGTTTGCATGGTGGGGACGGACATACTGTTATTAGCTCCTTGTCAACTTGCGTGGGATGCCTTTCAGTCCTTCATATCTCCTGCTGCTCCAAAGGCAGATTTGTAGAAGAGCAGCTCTTATTGATGCAGTTCTACCCCCTCCCAGGTTATGTCCCAAGAGAGAATGGGAATGGCACCTGGCACAGTGTTCAGGTAGGGCCAGAAACCGCCCCCCAGAAAGCTGCTGTTGCCAGTCAGTGTGTGTAATACTGAGGGAGATGGAACAACGACCTGACTTGGCGAAAGGCGACTTCCCAAGTTCTGATTCGGTGCTTTGTCGATAAATATGAATAGCACTGGCTAGTGCAGTTCACACGGCATTACCGAAAAGGACTCTCCTTCTGGGCTTTGTGACAGGGAAGCCAGCTGCTCATTAAATTGGTGCTCACTTTCCTGTAGTGTGATACTGGGAGAGAAACCACAAGGAACATTTTCTTTTCTAAGCTGGCCTGCTCTCCTGTGTGCCATTCTGCTCACAGCACAGAGCCTCGGCCTGCTGGGTCCAGTGGCAGATGGAAGTCTTTCCTTGCTAGTGAAACGCCTCGTGAGAAAGTCCACGCATGGCCCTTGCTGTGTCTCTGGGCCCCTTTTAATCCCTGAAAGAGAGAGAGGCACACACACACATATTTTCAAAGTGGCTGCACCTGTCAGTCAGGTAGGAGCGTCAGTCAGGTTCATGGACAGCGGGACATGGTGTGGCGACTGAGCTGGGGCTGTTTTTCCTTCTAATTCCTGACCTGCCCGCAGTTGCCTTTGCAGCGCAACAAGTGGCAGCAGCAAGAGTTGATTGCGGAGCTGAGGCGGCGCCAGGCCAAGGACCACCGGCCTGTTTATGAAGGCAAAGACGGGACCATTGAGGATATTATCACCGGTAAGCAACCCACCCGGAACGTCCACTTCCTTTGCTGTGCTCATTCCCCCCCCCCCCCCACCAGTGACTGTTGTGGCTTTGCGTGGGCAAAGAAAAGAAGGCGTTTTAGGCACTGCTTGTGCCCTCAGAGTATCTCTGGCCCTCTATAATGCTCCCCTCTCGCCCCTCCTCCTTTTTATTTACGTATACCATGATGTATTTGTGAACGGAAGTCTCCTGAAGGAGCAATGTTTTATTTCTTTCCCAAATGCTCTTCCTTTTCCAGCCCATCCCCTCCAACAATAAAGCAAAATGGGGCCTATATGGTGGGTTCTTAAGGGCCTGTCCAGCCTAATATCTGTGAAGCACACACACACGACACCACCGCCTTATTTTTGCCCCCATAAGGACTAGAAACTATTTTCTTTTTAAAAAAAAACCATGAGAAAGTGTGTGTGTTCAGGTGTGGAAACCACTTTCTGCACTCAGTACCACATTCTGTGCCTATTTGGCATGTCTGTGGCCCTGTTCCGCAAGACAAAATATATCATATCACGGCTCATAAATCAGGCCCCAGTTGCGAACAGCCTTCCTCAGGCTTAGGTGAGGAGTGACATGTGCCTGCTTCCATGCTGATGTTCCCCCGTTGTGGTATTTGCTTGGCTCTGTGAGGGTCTTCCCTGCCACCTGTGGTATAACACTTTTGTACCACCATGCCACTAATGACTTGAGGTGCTCAGTGATGAGCAGCAGAGATGGCTGATGTTTACAGCCTCAGGTGACACTCTGTTCTCCTGGGCAGAAGCACATCGTGCTGCACTTGGCCCCCAAACCAGCCGGGCCTAGCATATACCTCCTAGGAAGCACTGTGTTGAAAATGGGCATGGCTGGGTCATTGCGTGAGGCAGGGAAACTCCTCAGGGCAGCTTTTGCCCACCTGGTGCCCTCCAGTTGCTTTGGATCAGACCAAATCAGCCAGAGGGCACCAGGTTGGTTAAGGCTAGAGTAGGGTGACCAGCTGCAAAGGAGGCCAAGGTTCTTGTACCCTGAGCAGCTGTGCAGGTGAGGGAATTTTGGGCAGGGACAGCTTTCCCCACATACCAAACCAGAATTCCCTTGCCTGTGCACCCATTTAAAGCGACAGGAGCCATGCCCTCCTTGCCATATGGTCACTCTGTGGCTTTGCAGGCTGGACTGTCCCTAGGCCATCTCCAGTGTAGCCTCCTGAGAGGCGTTAATAATAACACTGGCGTTACCGTTCTTGTAAAACAAACCATTTTGCCTTCCAGAGGCTTTATTTCAAATGTGTATGACAGAATTCTGGCCCTGGGCTTCTTTCCCTGAGATAGTCCCCTCCTTGATGCACTATATGCCCCCTGCCTAAGACGTCCCGAGCATAGCTGCATCCACGTTCTGTGAAATAAGCCGCCCACCGTGTTTCTCGCTGTCTGACATATCTTGTATGTCTTTGTCCGTTCCCCTCCCACCCCGCAGTGTTGAAGAGCGTCCCCTTCACTGCCCGCACAGCGAAGCGGGGGTCTCGCTTTTTCTGCGAGCCATCCCACCATGACGAGCCTAACTGTTAGCTCCGCCCTCTCCCTCGCCAAAGGTACCCGTGGATCGTCTCTTCCTCTTCTGCATGCAGCTGCTCCCTCCACAGAGCCCAGGCTTCCCTCCTGCATGCCTTGCTGTCTCCTCCCATGATCTCGGGGCTTCCCAACCTCTTCTCAGAGGCCACACTCGGCAGAGAATCGCCATCACTATACAGCAGCCTAACTTCCAACCTGGTGCCTTCCAGGTATCTTTTTGACAACAACTCCCATCAGCTCCAGCCAACATGGGGCTGATGGGAATTGTAGTCCGAAAGCCAGGTCACGGAAATTTCGTTATGGAGGCTTATAGAGAGAGTTGCTTTGTCGACTCAGCGGTGCTGCTCAGGAATCATGACAGTACAGTGGTACCTCAGGTTAAGTACTTAATTCGTTCCAGAGATCCGTACTTAACCTGAAACTGTTCTTAACCTGAAACACCATGTTAGCTAATGGGGCCTCCTGCTGCTGCCGTGCTGCCAGAGCCTGATTTCTGTTCTCATCCTGAAGCAAAGTTCTTATCCTGAAGCACTATTTCTGGGTTAGCAGAGTCTTTAACCTGAAGCGTATGTAACCTGAAGAATATGTAACCTGAGGTACCACTGTAGTTGATGCCTGTGTGAGCTTCTCTTTCCTGGCTGCCTCCAAGGTGACCTGATGCACAAGACGAGGCTCCGGTACATTTCAATTAGTTGTGTAAAGAGAGAAGAGAGAAAATTTCCCCTCACTTCCACACGACAAGCTGCACCTGCCAGAATTCTCCTTTGGACAGAATTGCACACTGCCTTCCATCCTTATACATTTCCAGGGTTCTCTCTGCTAACATGAAGGATAGAAACTTGCTGGTTGATTTAAAGGACCAGAAATTAAGTATTTTAAAAGAAAAGTGACCCCCCTCAAAAACAAAAGCCCCTTCACTGCATCTTCCTTTTCATTGTTGAGAATCCCTGCATGGACCCAGAGGCATCATCTTGTATCCACAATTCTGTTGTCTATACCTTGCATGGTTGGCATGATGAGGTTGTTACAGACCCCCCCCCCCGTCTTGATTCGCATGCATCCAGTCTGTTTATCAGATCATCTTATCACACTAATGCCGTAGAGTAGCTTTACTAAATCCTCTCTTGATTGAAGAATGGAGGTGGGAGGGTGGGTGGGTGGGTGGGGGTTGCCGCCTGAATTCTTGTTGGGGCTGAAAACAGCACCATCTATCTGCAGTCAACATAGTGTGGTCGATTACAACCTAGGGCCAGTTTCCACAAGCAGCAAACTCTCATGCTATGTCTTCCTTTAGGGACTGTACCACTTAAGCGTGCCTTAATGTAGAGATCTGTATTTTGCAAGGGCACGTTCAAATATGCCTCCTGCACCCACCCAATACATCTGAAAGAGACTGTTTAAAAAACCATGGCATGAGATCAAGACTGCAAGCCTATGTATTTTTACTGAAAAACAAGTCCCGTTGAGTTCCATGGGGGTTTCTCCTGGAAAAGTAGCTGTATAGTTACAGCCAAAATGTATATTTTGGAGGAAGGGGAGCTGCAAATAGAATAATTAACAGTTTCATTTGTTCAAAATATGATCTGTATGATAATTTATCCTCCCACTCTACCCAAAACAGGCTATATTTTGGCCAAGCTTGTTTTTTTAATCAAAGAGGCAAAATTCATGCAGATTTTCATCTCCGGACTTCTTTCTGTTTCCATAAGAGCTGAATATGCAAACTGGGCGCAATACAGAGGCATACCCAAATCTTGCTGAATTAAATGGGAATTAAGTGCACACTGAAGTCTCCCGGAAGATCAGCTAGCTAGTGGCAAAGAAGGGTCCTCAGCCCTTAGAAAGCCACTGCCAGGCAGAGTGGACAAAACCAGTGGCTGGGAAGGAACCATAAGTGGGAAGAGAGCAGCAGTTGCGCTCAGGTCCTGCTTTGTGGGCCTCTCAAGAAGCATCTTGTTGGCCATTGTGAGAACAGGATGTGGGTCAAGATGGGCCATGGCCTGATCCAGCAAGCCTCATCATGTGTTCTTAATGGGCTGCTGGGCCAATAGTATAAGGCAGCTTCCTATATTTTTGTGTTCCTATAGATGCTTGCATGTATTTAGCACCATTAGTAATGATAGTAGTAGCTGTTGTCGCTGCCACCATTTTACTCATAAAAATGACTGGAAGTGACATACAAACAGATGTAGTAAATGCCAACTGTCAGACTCCTGCTTCAAATGTCACGCCAGCCATGAGTTTGTTAGGCAACCTTAAGGCCACTATTTCTCAACTTCAACAATATCTGCAATATGGGGGTAGATAATGCTGACCTACCTTACAGTTATTGTAAGGATGGCTGACATAATGGCCACAGACCAATACAAAATTAAGTACAGGTAAGGCCAATGGGCTTCATCACATTTAAGTCTGCGGCTGGATTGTCTGTGAAGGACTTTTGGTGCTCTGATAAATGCCAGGTCTGATTATTTAGGCATGCCTTGGCTTTCTCTGGATTACACTCAGTGGTCTGGACGGGTTTAAGCCCAAGACTTTCAAGGCAGAGACGAGAAACCTGTGGCTGCCACCCTGGAGTCGTTGGACTCCCAGTTCCCACCAGCCTCCGCCAGCCTGACCAATGGTCAGGGAATGATGGATCTGTAGCCCGGCCACATATACACGGCCACAGGTTCCTCACCCCTGACTTAAGAACATGTCCACGCACTGACGCCAGCAAACAGTGGGGAGCACAGGCAGTGTCCTTGGGGTGCCCCCATGGAGAAGGCAACACTGATCTGATCCCCCAGTGGTTTCCCAAGAGCACAGTGAAGTCCCAGCGCATGTGGACTGTGAGGGAATCAGTTGCACTGTTTTGACTGCAACTCAGGCAATCCCCACCATTAGCAATGTGCAGATAGAGCTGGGAGCCACAGAGGCTGGGCACCAGAGAGTTTGGTTTAAAGATTTAGCAGCTCCATCCCCAACCCCACCATGGCAATTGGATGAGCTGGTGCTTTTCCAGACCTGGTGGCTCCTTACAAGGCTTGGTGAGGGCAGAATCCAGCCCCCAGGGGAGAAGAGCTTTCCCTCCCACCCACCGCTTCTCAATTTGGCCTAATTTTTGTTTTTATCCCTTCCATAGCAGCAAGAACCATCTGCCTCTAGTCCCCTCTCAATTCATCCGTGGCATAGGGTAAGAAACAACAGCTTTCTGGATGCCCAGAGCCTTTTATCCTCTGCTTTGCTGCTTCTGCCTAAGTAGGAGACACCAAAACGAAAAGTTTGCCCTTGGGACAGAGAACTGGCCATGACAGTTGCCCATCATCCTCAGTTGCCTTCAGTCTTGCTCCATAGCCCCCACTGGCGGGGAGAGGGGGTAGCCCTTTTATTTCTCTAGCCTGCCACGGAACCCATTGTTTGATACTCAGGCAAAGAAGCGTCTCGTATGCTCTTGCCTGAAAAGGGGGAATGTGGAGAGGGGTGACCTGGGTGGGTGGTTATATGCCCCCAAGGGGCAAGAACTCCTGCCGCCTGCCTTTCACCCCACTCCAATTGGTACATGAACTGCCTCACAGTCTTTAATGTCCCCCGACAGCAACCGCTTATGCATTGTTTCTCCAGCAATTCTTTACTCCCGTCCTGACTGGCTGTTCCTTTCTTCCACAGAGCTCTGCCTACCCTGCCTTTCCAATGGGCTAACGCTGCATTCCCAACAGCCCAGGCCTAGTTCTCCTTTTGCCAAAGAAAAAAAAAACTTCCATCCTTTCAAACATTTTAAGCTGAAGAACCAAAGGGACATTTAGGAAGTGCCTTACTGCAACAGTATTATTGTTATTCTCTTATTATTTAAGGTGTATTTTTTAATCTGTACATATATGACCTTTCCTGTCAACCCTTGCTCCTCCTGTCCCCTCACTGAGCCAGCTCTGAAGGACAAGGCTGTTTCGGTTGTTTAGAAGTGCCTTTGGCCAGCAGGTGTCTGACTTCCCCCTTCTCAAGCCTCAGCCCTTGGAGCATCCGGACCAAAATTGCACTTTGACTGGATTGAGACAGAGGACATCATCATGGCTGGAGTCACAATGCAATGCGGGAGTGTGGGGTGTGTTTTTTTTGGGGGGGTGGGAAGGAAGAGTATTTCCATTAGTAGACCTTTGTGTATGACGCTAGTTTTGTGAACCAGCAACGTTTTTCTGGAGCAGCCTTCAGCAATACTGTGGTCTTCTTGGAGCAGCAGTCTATTGAGCTGGCATTGAAGAGCTTAAAAGCTAGGCGCCGATGGCCTTTCGAAAAACCACTGGAATCCTTCTTCAAAAGGGGGAACCTTCAGACCAAAAGTCTCATGTCTCAACTGCACGAAGTGAACCTGGTGTTTGCACAGCAGAGAAACGACGGTGATGAGCCAACCATTGATTATCAAAAGAAAGATCTTAGGTAGGTTACAGGCAACTTTTGATCCTGCCCGTTGTTGTTGTTTAATTGTTTAGTCGTGTCCGGCTCTTCGTGACCCCATGGACCAGAGCACGCCAGGCACTCCTGTCTTCCACTGCCTCCCACAGTTTGGTCAGACTCATGCTGGTAGCTTCGAGAACACTGTCCAACCATCTCGTCCTCTGTTGTCCCCTTCTCCTTGTGCCCTCCATCTTTCCCAGCATCAGGGTCTTTTCCAGGGAGTCTTCTCTTCTCATGAGGTGGCCAAAGTCTTGGAACCTCAGCTTCAGGACCTGTCCTTCCAGTGAGCACTCAGGGCTAATTTCCTTCAGAATGGAGAGGTTTGATCTTCTTGCAGTCCATGGGACTCTCAAGAGTCTCCTCCAGCACCATAATTCAAAAGCATAAATTATTCGGTGATCAGCCTTCTTTATGGTCCAGCTCTCACTTCCATACATGATGCTGCCCAGTTTTTATTTTTTTTTTAGTTTTCTTTTCTTTTTTTTAGTTTTCTTATTCTCATTATTTTCCAGAGGACCAAATTATGCTTCCAGTTCATGTCTGGTGTTTTAGACACAGCTCTCTTCTCATTTACTGGACCAAATGCCTTAATTCTCACCAGGTCAAATCTAGCTCACCTGCTATGTCCTCTTGAACCCTCAGAACAAGCACCAATGGTTATGTATGAATGTTGCATCTTTCAGAACCAGCTAGGGAGGGGTAGATCCATCTTATATCCCAATTGTGTCAATTTTGTATGTGTTCGTTCATAAGTCTGTTCCTGCATTAATGTGCAGTATTTTTTTTTTATGTACCAAAATCCGTTCTTAAATAAGTATTTTATCTCAGTGTATGCATTTCTAAATGCATGTCATCCTAAAATATGCCTTTTTGACGCATTCTGGTACATTGTTTGACCTGAGAATTTTTATTGCAAAATCCAGAGGACAATTATGTTCTGAATTGTGTGTTTGTCCAGGGTGGCTACATGAGAACTTTGTTGATTCACTTTAAAAGGGGGACAGAACGAAACTCTCTTCCATCCCTAAGGCCAGCCCCCAATACATTTGTATTTACCTGCAGTAAAAACACTAAATTGTAGCCTGGGAATCATCCTCAAGAAGTTAAATGGTGCAGGTAACAAAGATAGCAAGTGAGATATTAGCATGCAGGAGGGAGCCATTTTGTAGCCATTAATTCATTACTGTCAAAATGGCGCCCCTCTCTACTTCCCACTAAGTAACATGGAACAGAACCCATCAGCGAACATTTCATTGAAATAAATGGAATGAGCTCATTAATATCAGTGAGACTTTCAGCAAATAACTTTCCAGTCGATGTTACCTCATGAGGGTGCCAGGAATCAGCCGCCTCTGGTACCTGACTCATCATGCTAAATGGTAGACCACTTTTGGCCCTTGCACTATGATGGCCAATTGCTGCCTTCCTGTCTGAACCTCGGCCTCAGTTTCCAGGCCATGATGTTTCTTAAGACAATCGGAAAAAGAGGACCCACTTTATCTCCTCTTAACCTGCTTTTATGCTTCCCCCCTGACCAAAGATGTTAGTCCAGAAGTTATTAGAGCTGCAGATAGCATTAGGATAAAGCCATTTGACAATGAAAGCAGGATTGCTTCTTCAATTGTTTTTAATTCAGGGAATCAACTTTACTCCCTTGGGGGTTTAGCCACTTTCTGGAACCAGGAAGCAATTAGCTTTATGTGAAAGAGGTTTACATAGATCTTAATACACCAAAGAGGTCTTTAGATAGGGCTGGCTCCAACAGAGCTTATGAATATGAAGTTGTCCTTTTTCCTGTATTTGAATATTCATCCACATTTCTTTCCAAGGCCAACCCAGGTGAGTCCTGTTGATCTTTTGACCCCAGGCTCCAAAGCATGGCCAACTACTCACAAGAGCATTTGCACAGCAGAATGCTCCTATGTGACTTTGGCCCCATAAGTCTGTGGAGAGATAATTGGGATTTCAGAACACGTGCCAAGGCCCTGTGGCATCCTAGTTATCTAGACAATGGAAAGAATCAACCACTTGATCAGAAGGACTCAGCAAATCCTTCTGTTTGAGCACACCTGCGAAAAGCAGTGATGCTTGGCGTTCTAGAGCGTTAGTCATGGCAGAAGCATCTCCCTGCATTAACCGTCTGTATATAAACCGTGCCAAAGACTCTCAGGGTGACTCTTGCAGGGAACCCTGTGCTTATGGCTGAGCTATTGTGTCCCTGGAAAAAATGGCTCTGTGGTTTAGGCCTAGCACCCCTGCTAGGTTTGCACCTGTGGATTTGAATCCTGCCCAAAGGCAACCCAAGGCCTGTATTTTAGATGAGATCCCTAGGAGCCTAAAGCCTGCACTTCATAAGGTTCCAGGTTCAGGCCTCTCCCACTTCGCCTGAGACCTTAGAAAGCCACTGCCAGTCTGAACGAACAGGGCTAGATGGACTGATGCAGCTTTATATGTTCATCGTGTGCATGGTTACTCAGATGTAAAGCCCATTGAAGTCAATAGTCCTTACTCCTAGGTAAGGAAGCCTTAGAGCATGGCCCCGTCACTTTGCTGGGGTGCAGCAGAGCAGAATGGGTTGTAAATTTTGGAGCTCTGTGGAACAGAAAATAATTCCGCCGAAAGAACTGCCAGGTCCTAGACTGACTCATTTCTTTTTCTTTTTGGTCATTGTATGCTGGATATATTTTGCCTTTTGTTTCTGTCCTGTGAATATGAAGGTCTGACGTTAAACTTCATGTAAACTATTTTTCAAATGTTTTTTAAACTATTCAAAGAAGTCTCCAAACCATTTGTGGGTGAGGTGGAGAAATCAGTGTCCAGGTTTGGGAACCCAGGTATTCCAAAGAACCCAACCCCCACCACCACTGCAAAATCCAGCAGCCATTGCCACCTCAACATACTTTGCATATCAACTACCATCTTCACTTCCGTCAAAAATACAGCTGCCTCTAACTTCCCAATTTGCACAGGTTACTTGCAAGGAACCTTGCATCTTCCTCAACAGCTAGGTTCACTGAGAGGAAGGCCACTAGGCTGGGAAGTATGTCTACTGAAATCAGTCACATCATTCAATTCAGAGGAGGGGCAAGTGTTGATTGAGCCACTAAAGGCACAGGTAAATCTGCTGTGGGTCAGCCCAGTGTCCAACATTCTGTTTCCAGTGGTGACCAGCCAGATGCTTCCTGGAAGTCCTCTGTGGGTACATTTCACCTAAGCAAGAGTGGAGACTCCTTAAAGGTAAAGGGACCCCTGACCATTAGGTCCAGTCGTGGCCAACTCTGGGGTTGTGGCGCTCATCTCGCTTTATTGGCCGAGGGAGCCGGTGTACAGCTTTTGGGTCATGTGGCCAGCATGACTAAGCCACTTCTGGAGAAGTGAAACACCGTTTACCTTCCCGCTGGAGCGGTACCTATTTATCTACTTGCACTGGCATGCTTTCGAACTGCTAGGTTGGCAGGAGCAGGAACCGAGCAACAGGAGCTCACCCCGTTGCGGGGATTCGAACCACCGACCTTCTGATTGGCAAGTCCTAGGCTCTGTGGTTTAACCCACAGCGCCACCCGTGTCCCTCCACCCCTCCCAGTAAGGAGACTCCTTACTGGCCTTTAAATAGGTTTGCAATCAGCTACTCGGTTGGTTATTCCAAGTGACCAGATGGGGAAGCTGGGGGCATTGTGGGGAGGTAGCTGAGGCCAGGAAATACCAACAGAGATATTAGTGACTCAATGCACTAGCCGTTCTCATAGACTAGTAACTTTTGCAGACTTTATTTGCAAGGCTGCCTTTAACCACTCTGTAATATGCATACGTGCGGAAACGAGAACAGTAAAACAACCCACATTTTCAATGCCTACTTAATAGGTTAAGTGGAAATTTGAATTCATGTTGGTGGTTATGAGGATGGAACTGTGGCATCAGTGTTATTTTTCGGAAAGCTCATATATCAGGAGGGTGGTCAAAGGAATCTGGTAAGGAAATAAGGCTTGTGCTCTTGGTCTGATGGCCCAGTTGCAGATAAAGACCTGGCAGCCCTATCTGCAACTGGAAGGCAGTGGAAGAGAAACAGCTTTGTGGGTGGGATGGGCAGATACAGGGCAGAATGTATGTAGAAGCAGTAAGTGAAACGTGGGACACAAGGAGCATGGGAAACACTAATAGAGGCGCTGGGGGTGTATGTTATGTACGTATGTGTGCAAGAGAGAAATTCTGACAGGTTCAATTTGATCTTTATCCTGGTGGTGTATTAGAAGGATTGGGATGTGAGTGATGCACTCAGTCACTTGGAGACACCCCCCCCCAAAAAAAATGCTTTTGTAGGATGAAGCATGAGTGTTCCTGTCCACACTAAGAGCATGCCCCCAGAATCCCTTACAGTTTTTCACGTGTAGTGTGTATTTGGGGCTGCACTTTTAATCCCACTCTTGATGTCACATCTTCCTTCAACAACTGTGTTGCATGCAGTTGTGCCTAGAGAAAACCCGACACATGAGCTCCTACCCCTTTCTACATCTGGGACACCTACACAATCAGAGGCACTTCCAGGCAAACCTATTTATTGGACGTTGATCCTGATTTCAAAAAGTTCATGAGGTAATAGATACATGATGCCCACTGCTTATTGAGCATTCATTCTGATTTGTGTGGTTTTATGACATTGCATTAAGCAGTTGTTAACCCTCACCTTCCATTGTTTCCCCATCACTTCCCTTGCCACAAAAAGTCAATTTTTAACAATGGAAGTGCCTTCGTTGTGCATGAGTGCAAAATCCACTTTAATTGCATGGTCTAAATTTGCTGGCATATTATTGAATTCCACCTGCAAAATAGTGACCGTCTGGAAGAGGCCAGGTGCTTGATTACAGAAGAGCTCTTAAACCTTGATACTAGACCAGAGTGATCCATTTACACAGCCCATTGCCACAACAGTATGAACCCTAGCCTAAGTAACTACTTGGTTCTGGGTTCCTCTACTCTTAAGTGACCACTTTAAATCATGTGCCCAACTTGCTTACAGGATGAGAGAGTTGGATCTTGTTCACACACGCAATCTGTTGATTGCTGCAACAGGAATTGCATGTTTGAGGCTGCAAGGCTATATTTGCTTGCCTGAGAGTAAGTTCCATTGAATTCACTGGGGCCTACTTCTAAGTTGTCATGTGCAGGGTTACACTGTGCAAATGAGTTGTCACCAGATAAGCCAGAACATGTAATCCCAAATGGAGTAGCTAGTTTGCTCATTCAGCTGCCACACATCTTGAGGAAGCAACATATATTGGCTGTGACAGTACATAGCAATTCCTTGCAGCAGTATTAAAATGCTGTTCCTTCCTTCAAGGAGCTCTGGGTGGCAAACAAATTTCTCCCCTCACCACACTCCCAATTTCATCCACGCAACATCCTTCTGAAGTGGGTTAGGGTGTGAGAGAGTGACTGGCCAAAGTGGAGACTTGAACCGAGGTCTCCCCAGACCTCCTTCCAGTCCTCTAAGCCACTACACCAGATTGGTCTCAGTACCTCTTTGAGTCCTAGAAGATGGGGAGAAACAGCAGAGCAAACACTGGGCTCTAGTTTGGAGCTTCTGGAAGCACCTGGCTGGCTTATTTTGGAAACAGAATTTGGGCCTTGCTTTGACTCAGTGACGGACACAGATATGTGAATCAGCTCCCTTAATACACCACCACCAGCAGCAAGCTCACATATTTGTGTAATGATTCTTTTGCAGCAGATTTGAGGAAATCCAACTCTTGTGAATGTATATGTTTTTTTCTGGCACAAGGTTGTTGCATTTAGGTTTCCTGCACTGTATACCCAAAGCCACACTGCCAACTCACACGACACATTTGCCTTTTCTAGCAAAGAAACAGAGCTCTCTGTCAGCAGCCGCCAACCTTTGGGGGCTCATGGGCACATTTGCAAACCGGAGAAAGTGCCGCAGGCCTCTCTCGTACACACGTACATGCCCCAATGCTTCTTTCAAGCTGAACTTGGGGGAGGGGACCACATGGGCAAAAGGGAGGGCCTTTGTGGGCACATTTGCACCCACGGGCACCATGCTGGAAGCCCCTGCTCTAAGTCTTAAAAAATAAAATAAAGGTGGGTGTGAAACTGCTTACAAGTACGCACAGGGAACACTATTTTAACACTAATTGGAAGTGGGGAAGCTGGGCTACAGACACAGTTGCTTCTGGAGCAAACACTATTTCCCCACCCACCCAATAAGCAAAAGGGACCAACCACCCCTTCAAAGGCCTTTGCCACAGCTAAGAGGGCAAGCAAGGCTAAATCCAAGCAGGCAGGAATCTTCCTGGTGCTGCTTCTGGACACTTTACAGCGTATCCACTCCATCGTAGTCCTTTTGTGTAGCTAGATGTAACTTTTTGTACATGTGAAATATTATTGACTGTATTGTAAGCCAGTGCCTCCTCCTCCTCCTCTCCCACCCCCACCCCTTTTGAACTGTACAGAATTTCTACTAATGGGAGAAGGCGGAGAAAATAAAACAAACAAAGAAAAAGGCTATCCACCTGAGCTTTGTCTCTGAGGATCTGATTTATTCCCACCGCCATCATGTTTGCTTTAAGACCTGTGCAGTTTCCTCACCTCCTCTCGGCCACACTTTGCTTTTAGCTCCTGGGACAATGGGTGCCCATTTGACAAGAGATGGGGTGCAGAACCTTTTCCTAGCCCAAGGCTCACATTCCTATTCAGGACTCCCAGTGGTGTGCGTTGCCAGAGGCCAAAAGCTGGGCAAAACAACAGGTGCATCTTTTCTCTTTGTATTGAACGCTGCGTTCTAGAAGAGCCAGAGGTTTCTAAACATGCACACGGGCAAAATTAACCCCAGGCTTTGCTGAATTTAAAAACTCGTGGGTTTCTCTTTACTTCTGCTCTCTACCTACCTCAGGAACTTGTGTGCTTTGTTTTTAAGGTTTAGGACAGATCTGGGTGACCCAGCTTCTTCATCTCAAAATCCTAACGGTGTAGCCTGATAGCTGTAGCACTTGGGAAAGAGACATCCTGAAATCTCCCAACTTAGAACCGAGTCTACAAGCTGACTTTAGGACTACGAGTTACAACAGCCTATTTTATGTACTCCCCCACCCCACCTAGTGCTCTGTGTAAGATCTTGCCCAATGGAAGAGTTATGGAGAACTTGAAGGCTTGCCACACTTTTGTGACATTTCAGGTGTTCCCCCTAAAGGTACTACCCAACCTGCCAGATTTTGGAATTGCATTTCACATTTGCAAAAGAATAAGGAATTGGCAGGATGGGAGCTGTGGGGGGACGCACAACAAATGCACACGATAAAACAAACACTAGTGTACTGAATTAGATATATTAAAAGTGTGACATCCATCAATTTAAAAAAAATCAGTTGTGCAAATAAACTGATCAGCATTGCACAAATTGCTTATTCTTACTGAGGAATGTCTGTGTGCATATTTATTGTTGCATACACACAACATACTTGTGCTTTGTTTATTATATGCACTTCCATGATTCTGCACAGCTTTCCTTTTGTGACTTAACTCTCCTCCCTCCTTTGCACATCTGTCCCCAATGTGCAAGCCAGTGTAAAGCACACCTACGTTGCCCTCCTCCCAAAATCCCCTTCCTCACTATGCTGGTGAGCAGATGCAGCCACAGATTTGTGGTATGCAACAAAACACACCTACCCCAATATTTTTCCAAAAGGTCCAAGAAAGAAAGAAAACCCAAGCTTCAGATTTCTCAAATTTAAACCAATCTTCTACAGGAGGCCCACCAGAGAAGGATAATTCTAGTCCAAGTTTATTATAAATATTGTTTGAAAAATCCCACTGAATCCTCAACACACAAGGGGTACTGCAACCAGAAGGAAGGATCCAGTCACTGAGACAAACCTTAAAAAAAAAGAACAAAAAACAACCAGGAACATACATCCTGTCCCCATTCCTGGACCACATTCCCCAGTTAGGGCTGATGCTGTGATAAACAAACTGGACCCTGCCATTCTGGTTCTAGGCCAAGGAGGCTCCGAGCAGGCATAGCCCTGGTGAAACGTTGAGAAGAGATGCCATTTGCTCCTGTGCTACGTTGCCAACTGATGCACGGAGGAGCCCCTAACCCTATTCCCCCTAATCTTCTTCAGGCTGGATCCCAGAGCTGGTTCTGAATTTTAGGTCCAGACAGTACAGCCAAATCCTTCCTCCCTGTCTTGGTGGCTCCAAGCAGACAGGGGGAATCGATGGAGGCCGTCCCTGCCAGTGGGCAAGGCCCGCTCCCGACTCGGAAGCAAGCAGGGGGGGGTGGAGGGGGGCACTGCAGCCCAATTGTGCAGGTTCCGGGCCAGAGCAGTGCACACGCTTGGCTTGGGCGCTGTCGCAGCCAAAGGAAGGCACAGCCTACGCAGGAACAAGGACCAATTGGGTCTGGCGTGTGTGGAAGGGGAGCCTCAAAAGAGGCAGCGGTGGTTACTGGTCACCCAGTTGCTGCAGCAGAGTCCGGCGCCGACGTTCCAGCTCCCCTTCACTGAGCTCTTCGCTCTCTGAGGTGTCCCAGCCGCTCTGCCAGGGAAAGGAGCGCGAGTGAGAAACCCCAGCACCTTTGCCCGCCCGCCACCTCACCTTGTCGCCTCCTCCTCCCCACTTCCAAATCCTTCTTGCCTCTTCCCACCCACCATCCCTGATGCCGTTTGATTTCCTCCCAGGGCTCACCCGCTCCCTCCTGGTGCCCCGGGGAGGGGAGTGGCCTCTTCCCTCAGGTCGCGGAGGGGCCTTCTCTCGCTCCCACTCGTCGGGTCGGCTCGGGTCCTTCTTGTGCTCAGCTTCGCTTTCAGGGCTGTTCTGTAAAAGAAGCAGCTTGCAAACTCGAGGGCAAAAGGGGCCTGGGCTGGGGCAGACAACGGGGGGCTGCTAGCGGCCCAGCCAGCCCAGTGGTGACCAGCCCAATATAGGGAGGAAGATGGCAAAAGTGGAGTGGGCTAAGGCAATGCAGAAAAAGACTACAGACAAGGTTGTGAGGAGTCTGTGCTGGGACAATCAATGAGCCTTAACTGAGAAAAAGAACCCAACTAGCTGGCAAGTTGTGTTCTGGACACAAGGGACCCTGCTTCTTTCTGGATCCCCTAGCAATGCAGTTGCTGCTGCTCTGATCAGAATCCAGCAGTACGGCTAACCTGAGGCCCTCCTGGAGTTCTTGGGACTCCACACCAGCGGCATCCAGTATGGAACAAGAGTCACGGGTGATGGGATCTGGGAGTCCCGTGGCATCTGGAGGGCTGCACAGGTTTGCCCACCCCTGTTTTATAAAATCTGTATCTTCGATTACAAAGTTTCCAAGGTGGCTGGCAATATCAATGCAAAATATAAACAAATAAAAAAAGACAACACGGTCAAACGGAAAGAGCAGCAGAAGCAATAAGAACCAGCGGTGGTAAAAACCTGGGCAAATAAAAGCACTTTAATTTTGTGCCTGAAGCTAATCCAAGTTGAGTGTCGGGTGAGCCGCCTCTGAAAGAGAACAATACAGAGCAGAAGGGGCCACTGAAGAAAAGGCACTGTTGCTGTCGTCACCACTTGGCCTCTAAATGTGGGGGAAGGATACAGATATTGAAACCTTTATTCAGAAACTCCTCTGGTTTGAGATTTCATAAGGCATTGCCCTTGTGCCTTCAAGTACATCTTTGCAATCATAAGGTCTAGAATCTTTATTTGAAAAAGAAAGCTGAGATGCTCAGGATGCGGCCTTTTGTACCAGATACTGGGTAATGTGCTTGAGCCATCACAGAGAACACACACAAACACTTCTGACCACAGAATCATAAGGGCATGGAAAGTTTTCTGATTCTAATCTCTTTTCCCCGTGCTCCGAAGCAAAACACTCCATCACACTTTACCGCCTGTGGATTAAAGCACATAATGTCATTTACAGTGTGCCAAAAGCAGGCAACAGACATGAGAAAGTGTTAATAAATGAATAGTTGGCTAATGGTACCTAAATAGCTCTGACTAATGGTCCAAGGACACGTGCTATAACCACAGAAAAAGAAAACATAGATGCAGATCAGCCGTCCTGATCCTCCAAACATGAAACAAATCGAACCCACTGGATTTTCTAGCAGTCTCTGAAGCACTCGAGGCACTTTCAAGCACAGAACTTTTACATCTGCTCAGCTCACCTGAAATAAAAGTGCTTTTAGTGGAATCACAGTTCACACACTCAGCTGGCAACCTTTCTGTGTGCAGGAATCGGATGCAGAGAAAGCAAATGATGTACAGGTATGTCTGTGTGCGTCTCTGTGTGTGAAGCCTGCAAGACTGCAGCATCAAATGACGGCTCACATATGGATCTCTATGGGCACATTCGCTCCCTCACACCTCACCTTTCGACTGGGGGTTGGACTCGATGGCCCTTGTGGTCTCTTCCAACTCTATGATTCTATGACTCTGCAGTCACACAGGTCTCATTCTCACGTACACATATGTGGCTTTGTTCTACACAATCCTTGCACACTGGGTGATTTGACAGCAGAACGTGTGAACTGCTGACAACTAATGTGGCCTTAGTGCATGTTCTCCCTATAGGACTGGACGCGCGATGACTCCTTTGCAATCCCACAAACAGAACTTACGCGTCACCTTCCATGCGCTTCAATGGATGCAGTCCACACTCAGCCTCCATCCCCTGCAAATGCCGCCACTCATTGCGTTGTACATTAAATGGGAGATGATTCCCATAAATACAACATAATTGTGCACTGTGTACAGAACTATGCATCCTGAGAAATTTAGCTTTCTTTCTTGCTTTCTTTTTTTAAAGAATCCCTTAAATACTGCAAATATATACTAAAAATCTCAAAAATGCAAGAAGTTGGGGTGGGGAGAAACCAAGCAGGATTTCTTGAGGTAAAAGGGGCTTTCATACCATATTGACATTCACCATTACAGACACAGAAACATGAGTAAACAGCAACAGAGGAAAAGATGCAGCTAAGAGGAAAATCTGCTTAATTCACACTACAGAATCACAGAACTAGAAGGAACTTGGGAGACCATTTAGTCCAGGCCTCTGCTCTTGTAGGGCTCTTGCAGCTGCAGCAGCCTCCCTGGCAGATGGGTCGTCCAACCTCACTGCCAGTCTCACTATAGGAGAAGGCTCCTATAGGGTTCGTTCGTTCGTTCGTTCCTTCCTTCCTTCCTTCCTTCCTTCCTTCCTTCCATCTATCTATCTATCTATCTATCTATCTATCTATCTATCTATCTATCTATCTATCATCTATCTATCTATCTATCTATCTATCTATCATCTATCTATCTATCTATCTATCTATCTATCTATCTATCTATCTATCTATCTATCTATCATCTATCTATCTATCATCTATCATTCATTTATCTATCTATCTATCTATCTATCTATCTATCTATCTATCTATCTATCATCTATCTATCTATCTATCTATCTATCTATCTATCTATCTATCTATCTAATCTATCATCTATCACATGGGGCTCCCACCCAGCTGGCCTCCCACCCAGGCAATGACCTGCTTTGTGTGCCTCCACCCCTGGGACAAAGCCATGCCGGTCACAGAACTCCATTTCCCGATCGGTCAGCGTGGAACACACCTGGCCTTGCATTCCTAACAGATCCCTCCCCCTCAACGGTCCCCAGAGACCTGGCTTTGGACATATTGCTCCAGCCCCTTGCCTCACCCACACCTGTTTCACACGCATACTGCCACTGCTTGCTGCCGTGGGACTCACCGATTTGTGCCTCTTTTTCTTGCTTTTCTTCTTCTGCCTCTTGGAGCGCCTGGTGCTGTGCTCTGCGGGCGGGGGGGGGGGGGGGAGGAAAGACACAGCATGTGGGTGCTGGCCAGCTCTCAGTGGGAGCAGGCAAAAGAGCCGGTTCAGACTGACCCGCCAGCAGACCTCTGTGTATCCCTGCCCAGACGCACCACTGGCTGGATTCAGCAGGCAGGCAGAAGGGTGGCCAGGGTGTCACGTGATTCATGTGGGTGCCAAAGCCCCCTCTCCCATACTGGATTACCAAATAGGCAGAGTAGGCACTGGCCTATGGGCCCCACGCTTTTTAGGGGCCCCACCCCTTGGTTTATTAAAATTGTTGGTTGGTAAAATCACAAACGTATTAGGAGATAATTTGCAAGGGAGCCCCCGAGATTTTGACTGCCTAGGGGCCTCCATGGGGTTTAATCCAGCACTGCCCCTCACATACAGCGAACGGGTTTCTGTATACCAAAGGTGGGGAACCTCACACATGGCCCTCCAGACCACTCCTTTTGGCCCTCAAGACATTCCCCAGGCCACACCCCTCCCTGGCCCTTACTCCCCCCCCCCCCGCCCGGCCTCTACTTCTTCCGCCTGGCTGGACTGCATCCTCGTACTGTAATAATGGCTCTTGCTGGCCTGAGTGGACCTGCTATGCTGAGAGAAGGTTGACACCCCATTGCCTCACCCCCACCCAGGAAGGTGGCCCACTATGGCCCTCAGGCAGCGGAAGCTTCCCTCAGAATGGCAGTTTGAATCAACGACTTGGCTCCGCAAAATGCCCCGCTCTTACCTGAATCAGGTGACGACGACGGTCCTGAACCAGCCGATTCCGAATGGTTTCGTTTCTTGCGCTTGGCTGTGCGGTGGGGGTGGTCTGAGCCTGACTCTGAGCCCTGAGGGGAGAAATTTGCATTTGTCAGTCACCCTCTCCCAGAGGGAGGGCAGACTAGCGCTTGGGAACCCAGCATGCCATTAATAAACCAAGACCAAGACCTTTCTATGAATTATGTAAAAGGTAAAGGGACCCCTGACCATTAGGTCCAGTTGCGGACGACTCTGGGGTTGCGGCGCTCATCTCGCTTTATTGGCCAAGGGAGCTGGTGTACAGCTTCCGGGTCATGTGGCCAGCATGACTAAGCCGCTTCTGGTGAATCAGAGCAGCACACGGAAACGCCGTTTACCTTCATGCTGGAGCGGTACCTATTTATCTACTTGCACGGGCGTGCTTTCGAACTGCTAGGTTGGCAGGAGCAGGGACCGAGCAATGGGAGCTCACCCTGTCGTGGGGATTCGAACCACCGATCTTCTGATTGGCAAGTCCTAGGCTCTGTGGTTTAACCCACAGCGCCACCCACGTCCCTATGAATTATGTAGGGATTGCTTAATTTTACTGTATATGTATTGAGATGCTTTCATTCATGAAAATGACTTAATTTTTTTTGTAATTATGTCAATCTTATGTCATTATGTAAATCACTGCCAAGCGAGGAGGCAGAATCCTAGGGTGATAGAATGGACTGTGTGTGTGCTGCTATGTGGGCACACACGCCAGTTTTGGATAGACAGCTCCCTGCAAGTGAAAAATCTTGGACACCCATGAAAATGTCCTAGGCTAGTCTGCTCCTTCTTTGATGATATTTCCTTTTTCAAAAATCCCAGGCAATTGTGTACATGGGGGTGTAGTCTACTCTCCCACCACATTCCACTGCAGGCGTAGGCCACTGAGTTTCTCCCAACACTTCTTGCTGCAAAAACACCAACACAGACTGAGAGTTTCTATAGGACGGGGGCAGAGGGCTCTCTGCCACTTGGCTTTCATGAAGATGTCTCACCACCCTGACTTCAGTCACCCCCCTCCATCTCTTCCCACCACAGCCCCCTCGTCTCACCGAAGCAGACCGCTTGCGATGGTGCTTCTTGGGCTTTTTGGTGTGTTTCTTGGCCTTGGCGTGGAAATGCTGGCACTCGGTCTATGGGGAGAGGGAGACAAAGAGAGTGGTGTGCATGTGTGTGAATCCAAATTGCAGAAAAAATCCTGAGCTGGCCCTTCTTCTGGTACAGCCTTCCTGGCTTGTTGTCTTCTCCACAACCTTCCGTCCCCACTACTTCAGCCTCTCAACATCAGGCAATCCCACCCCACAGATTCCCTTAGCGGAAGTTCCCGCTTGAGGCTTAACCACTCTGACCCTCCCAATCAGCCCCTGCTCACCTCTAGTAGTTGCAGGAACTCACGGAAAAGGCGGATCCGCTCTGACTCCAGTGTGATCTGCTCAAATGCTATGTTGTTGACAAACCGCTCTCGGACCTGGAAAGGAAAGCCAAAAGGGGTGCGGGTGGACATGTTGGAGGAATTGGACATGGAGGAAAGCGTTAATTTCCTTCATGAGCACACATCACCCCAAGTATGAGATAAGCCAGCTGCTATGGCAATGGACTTGTACCATAAGTGATTAAGGCATGTTAGCTCAGTACTCAGTCAGTGAGTCTGTCCATGAGTCGGAGTCTGTTTTACATCTTTAAGCTGCAGCTATAGAGATACCGTATTTTTCGCTCCATAACACACACCCGACCATAACACGCACATAGTTTTTAGAGGAGGAAAACAAGAAAAAAATATTCTAAACGAAAGAGTGGATGTATGATTTTTGTGGTTCATGCTGTGGCCACAGACATGTGATCTGACAGTGAATTTGGAGTAGCCTAATGCAAAAATCCTGAGGATCCATGTGGATCCATGCTTTGTAACCACGTTTTTGCACCACTGCGGCCCCAGGCAACAGTGGGTGCATTTTTTGGGTGCAAGTTGTAGCCATGGACATGCTATGTGATCTGATGGTGAATTTGGGGTGACCCAGTGCAAAAATCCTGAGGCTCCATGTGGATCTGTGCTTTGTAACCATGTTTTAAGTGGGGAGGGAAGGAAAAGCACTCAAGGGACAAGGAGCACGCGTGGGGTGTGTGGAGAAGGATGCTGCTGATAATGCAGAAGAGGGGTTTAAGGGGAGAAGGCTCCTCTCCTCTCCCACTTTGCTCCTTTAAAGCAAGCAGGCTCTGCTTTTCTCCCTCCTCCCCGCTCATCCCCGGCTTAGCGAGCTGAAAAACTTTGCTGCTATTTAGCGAGCTGAGTGGGGAGGAGAGAGGGACAGAGAGCCTGCTTGCTTTAAAGGAACCAACCAGACAAGAACCAGACACTCCTCTCCCGCTTTGCTCCTTTAAAGAAGCAGGCTCTCTGTCCCTCTCTCCTCCCCACTCAACGGCTCTTCTCCCGCTTTGCTGTTTCAAAGCGAGCCACGGAGGAGGGAAGGAAGGGGAACCATGGATCCTCTGCTCACGACTGCAGCAGATCCCCCCCGCCATCCGTAGGCATTCCCTCCATAACACGCACAGACATTTCCCCTTACTTTTTAGGAGGAAAAAATTGAGTGTTATGGTGCAAAAAATACGGTAATTTGTGCTTGTATATCTGTATCTGCAAAGCCTACAAGATGTATGTATACAGTGGTGCCTCGCTAGACGAAAAGAATCCGTTCCGCGATTCTCTTCGTCTAGTGGTTTTTTCGTCTTGCGAAGCAAGGCCATTGACAGCTTAGCGGATTAGCGCTACAGCGGTCTAGCGGCTTTCAGCCATCAGCTGTTAAGCAGCTTATCAGCGGAACAGCTGATAAGCGGCTTAGCGGCTTAGAAAAAGGGCGGAAAAAGCGGGGGGAAACTGCGGGGGGACGCAAGATTTTTTCGTCTTGCGAAGCAACCCCATAGGAAAATTCATTTTGCGAAGCGCCTCCAAAACGGAAAATCCTTTCGTCTAGCAGGTTTTCCGTCTTGCGAGGCGTTCGTCTTGCGGGGCACCACTGTATATCAATGTTTGGAACTGTATTACTGAAGCCTTATCCTCTACAGCAGTAAACTATTTTGGACTTTAAGCCTCTGTGTGGTGACTGGAACTGGAGGCAACTTCTGCTGCATGGGTACCTCAACCTCAGACTCCCAACAGGATATCCTAACCCCTCCTCCTCAGACAGAAAAGGCTTTAGGTGCTTCACACGAAAGCTGCTAGATTATTACTGATGGAGGGAGTCATCCAGTGGCAATTAATGTCTTCGGACAATAAAGTGTTTGCATCAGCTGAATTAAGACAAAGAAAGTTTTCTAGGGAAGATCAACTTTAGGCTTTGGAAGCAGTCATTCCCAAAGCGCATGCTGCAAAAAATGAAAATAAGTAAAGGTTCCCATGAGGCAGAGAGCAGCCCACCCACAGAAAGAGGCATGCTGTGTCTTGGCACAAGTCCAGTCGTCCTCAACTGGGGCTAAATAACACTGCTATTCACTGGGTTTGATAGAATCATGTGATCATTCTTGATGCAGAATAATTACCTGCCCTCCAAAGGAGGCTGCCCAATGCACCTCTGCATGTGTCAGTACACTAGGCATTTAAAAGCTGTCTTGCGCAGAATCAGACCATTGGTCCCCTTTTGCCCAGTACTGCCTATACTTACTGGTGGTGGTTCTCCAGGATTTCAGACAGGAGCCTCTCCCAGATCCCCAGGAATTAACCTGGGACCTCCTATATGCAAAGCACGTGCCTTATCTCTGAACTTCAGCCCTGCTTGTTTTCCTCTCTAGTAGCCAATTCATGCAACTCTAGATAAAGGCAGCTGGAGCTGGTGCTGCAACCGAGTGCAGAAAACCTCACCTCATCCCAGGCAGTGTTGGGTTCCAGTGGAGGAGCTGCCTGGCGCAACATGCTCTTGAACGCCGCCTCCTTGCGCCGCATCTTGCGAGTTTCTTCCTTCTCCCGTTCACGCTCCCGTGCCTCGGCCTTTTCCAGCAGCTGAGGGCAGGGAAGCAGGGAACATCACTATACGGCATTCCTCTTATCCTCCGCTGGTCACAGAACCCGAATGGCCCTTAGGGATCTCTCCCATTCATTGCACTGAATGAGCAAAATTATCCTCCTTGCCAGATCAGGCATAGGAACATACAAAGCTGCCCTAAACTGAATCTAGCTATTGGTCAATCTAGCTCAGTATTGTCCACACAGACTGGCAGCAGCTCTCCGGGGTTTCAGACTAAATCTCCCATCATTCCTGACAACAGGCCAGGCATTCTGGGGCTGATGGGAGTTGGGACAACATCGAGATTGCCAGTGTTCCGCACTGCCCACCCCTAGCATAGCATCTTCATCCAGTGAATCCCAAGTCCTAGTATTATGAAAGAGGGTTGAGGATATCCTGCTCCCTATAATGTGCTCCTACAGTCTCCACTGCTCCCAAGGAACATTTCTTTGGAGCCAACAAGGGGCCAGTCACTGTACTGAAGGGGCATGTTGGCCCCTCCCTTTCAGATGCACTTAGCTATTGGAAATTGTGCTGTACGTCTTGTGCAAGCAACTCGGACTCCTCCAGGTAACCTATTTATAGAGCACTTATCCTGATATACTTGAACAAAGCTTATGCGGAGATTAGACTACTGAGGATTATTACTGTGGCTTTCAGCCAAGATGTAATGCTACGATGTGCATTCATCCTGATTTGCTTGTGGGATTTTGACATGTCTTCTCACTGATCATTTGTGCATCCCACTTTTTTCAACGCATTTCCCCATCACTTTCCATACAGCAATCAGTCCAATTATTTCTCTTCTTTTTGAAAGTGGAACTGACATGTGAGGGCGGCAGATCCCTTTAACTCACTTTAATCACACAAACCGCATTCGCTGGAAACCCTCCCACTGACAGTCTGGAGGCACACTGACGGACCCCTGCCCTACTCACACTGTTGAAAGTCAGCTTAATGTTGCCGGCATCCAGCGTGGCAGCACGCTTGTCAAAACTGATGACATGGGCGAAGTCCTCAAAGGTTGTGTTTATTTCTACGCTGAAGCTCCGGTCCTACCAAGGAGAGATGGGGGGGGGGGCACAGAGGAGAACAACAGAATTAGGAATTCCCCTATTTCCCTCCAAAAACCACAAAGTATCAAGAAAGCCTGTTCCAAACCACTCTCTCCAACATCTGTTACATCTCAATTTCACTCATTACTTTTTTTTAATTCAGAAAAAGTGAAATTGACACAAGGTAGACTGTACAGTGATACCTTGCTTTTCAAACACCTTTGGAGTCGAACATTTTGGCTCCTGAACGACTGAAAACCAGAAATGATTGTTCCAATTTTCAAACGTTCTTTGGAACCCAAATGTACGACGCAACTTCCGCGGCTTCCGATTGGCTGCAGGAGCTTCCCGCAGCCAATCAGAAGCCATGCCCTGGTTTCCAAACGTTTTGGAAGTCAAACGGATTTCCGGAACGGATTCCGTTCGACTTCCAAGGTACTACTGTACTTGTTTCTCTTCACAGTGAAATTGACACAGATATGAAAACCTGGCAGATTTTCTGCTTGTGAAGGAATAATGTTTCAAATGACACTATGGATTCATTGCCAAGAGAAGAAGTTTCTGGAAGAAGAACCGTGATTGCACAGAGGGAGAAGGTGCAGCCAGCTCTGGGATCATGGAGAGAAGCACAGGTTGGGATTCAGGAGAGGGAGCAGTAGACCAGGAAGAACTTATGTGTTTCATTCTCTCCATGTCCCTCCAATGCACACTATGGCCAGACCTTCAGAATGTCCTTGATAATCTTCTTTTCATCATGGAAGCGGGCCTTCAGGTCTTCCACGTAGAACTTGAACAGGTCCAGTGGGGTGGAGCCTGTGGAAGGGGAGAAGAACACATCCCATTATTCATGCCTGCAAGAAGGAGGTTTTTTAAGACAGTGGCTTTCGAACTGCCCCAGGATTCCTTAGACGTTTATCAGCGGCCCAGTAAATGACAAGACAACAATCCCTGGTAGACCGCTACCAGTCCCCCACCTCACCCAGTAATCTGCAACAACAGAAGAACAGAAAGTGTGTTCTCTGGCTCACTCCCAGTTCAGGCCAGGTGAAAGTGAAGAACCCTGTATCAATGGAAGACCCTAGGACATGGGTGAGGCAGATGTGGCTCCTCAAGATACTGCTGAACTACAACTCCCATCATCCCTGACCATCGGGGCCATTTTGGCTAGAGCTGATGGGAGCTGAAGTCCACAGCTTCCTCACCCCCTACCTTAAAAACATTCTCCAGAATCCTGTGCAATGTACAGACATTCAACAGCAGAAAAATCCATGCAGAAAATGTATCCCCCCCAAAATGCAGGGAGTCTGAAAAACACTGAGATAAGATAAGTTGCCTTAAAAACTTGAATGAAGCCAATGGGTGTCCCCAGCTCAGAGCTGCTAGCTCTGGTTCAAGGGCTTCAAGCATCAATCTTCATGCTGAAGATCCAAGGTTCAATCCTCGATGTTTCCAATTAAAAATCTGAGGGCTTGGATCCACTAACTGGAAATGATGACGGTTGTCTCTGGGATCTTCAACAGGCTAAGCATGTTCTCCTACCTCTGAGTTATACCCCCTGAAAACTAAACTAAACTAAAAAAAGGGGCAGAATCTAGGAATGGAAGCTCCCCAAACCCTCCAATCATCCTTTTCCTCCACTGAGCACTTTTCATTAGTAGAAGAGTGCTTTTTAATCCCATGAAACAAGCCATGTTGACCACCATAAGAACAAGAGAGAAGACAATGGTCTGTCTCTGGAAGCAACCATTTTTACTGATGCCCCAGGGTTCTTTCCTTCTTCAGGGGCAATTTCTTGCGGGTGGGGAGTTGCTTTCTTTGTTTCTGTGGTGCTTTTAAACCCCAGCCGCACTGACAAATACCACTCTTCATAGAAGTTGGGCTACGAACGTTCCGCAGTCGACAGCTTTATCTTCCCATTGGTTAGCTGGAACGCCCATCTTGTCACATTGGCTCAACTAAATCACTACCAGGAGCTAAATCCCAATACAGAAATTCACCCGATCCTGTGGAACTTTTTTGTGTGCCACAGCTGGTCTCACACCTACTGTTGAGCTTTCTGCTCTCTCTTTCAATACATCCCAGGCACCCCCCCTTCAGATGGGGGTCACTATGGGGAAGGGGGTGGGGGCAGGGGCTCCTGTCCATCGTCTGCTTACCAGGCTGGCCCAACATGTTGGCAAAGCGTCTGTCGGTGCTGAGGGAGGGGTACAGCTCCATCCAAGTGGACATGGAGTGCAGGCGCCCGCTCTCGTGCAACTCGTCCAAGAAGGCCTGAGCAAGAAGCAGCCTGGTTATTCTACGATAGAGCGAGAGAGATCGGGGAGTCAGCCCCTCCCCCATTTACAGGCCCTGTCGGGGGCGGGGCGGCCCATGTGCTCCAAAGCAGGCCCCCAAACCCCACATTCCCCCTAGGCAGCCCAAACACAGCTCATATTGGGAGGGGAAGGGGCCATTTTTTTAAAAGACCTCTTCTCCAAACATTTCCTAGGAAATCAGGAATACTTTTCAGCTCAGAGCATGCAAAATAGGCTATGCCTTTGCTCTGTTGCCGAACCATCTTAACAATTCCTTTATCCTCAAGATAATTGCAGGGGCATAAAGGGACGCGGGTGGCGCTGTGGGTTAAACCACAGAGCCTAGGACTTGTCGATCAGAAGGTTGGCAGTTCGAATCCCCGCGACGGGGTGAGCTCCCGTTGCTCGATCCCAGCTCCTGCCAACCTAGCAGTTCGAAAGCACGTCAAAGTACAAGTAGATAAATAGGTACCACTCCGGCGGGAAGGTAAACGGTGTTTCCGTGCGCTGCTCTGGTTCGCCAGAAGCGGCTTAGTCATGCTGGCCACCTAACCCAGAAGCTGATAGCCCGCTCCCTCAGCCAATAAAGCGAGATGAGCGCCGCAACCCCAGAGTCGGTCACGACTGGACCTAATGATCAGGGGTCCTTTACCTTTTTTTAAAGCAGCAGATGATTACAAATGCGGCTACAAGAGAGAGTATATGAAGCTGCCTTGTTCCCATCAAGCCCATGGTCCATCTAGCCTAGTAATTGCATACTCAGACTGGCAGCAACTCTCTGGGGTGTTTGGCAGACGTCCCCCCCCAACCCAGGCAGGGACTGAACGGGGACCTTCTGCAACCAAACCATGTGCTCTGCCCTTCGGCAAGGCTGCCTCCCACTTCCCAAACAGGGGCTCAGGGTTCCCCCCAGTGATCGTGCCCCCCCCCCAAAGCTGCAGCTACCTGGAAGGCTTCCCTGTTCTTGCGCTGCTGGCGCCTCTCCCGCAGCCGGCCGCGCTCACGTTCCTCCTCCTCCTCTCTTTCCAGGGTCCGGATGTGCTCCTCAAAGCAGATCAAGGCATCCTCCTTGTCCATGTCTGAAAGAGGTGGGAGGGGCCCGAGCTCAGCTGGGCAAGAGGGTGCATCACTCTGGGCCAGCCAGGTGGGGCAGGCTACAGCACAGGGAAACAGGGAGGGGAGTCTATCATCTCTGGCTGGGGGGGGGGATCTGGGTGGAGAGAGGCATGTGGTGCTGGAGGGGTGGGGTGGGGAGAGCCAAAGGCCGGGACATCTGAGCACTGCTTCTATGCCTTATAGCCCTAGAACCAAAGCTTTCAGGACTTCTAGAAAGCACAGCAAACTCAAAACAGGTCACAGCCAAGATGCCCACGCCAGCAGAATACATTTATGTCAAGGGGTTAATCACAGTATTCAGTATTTAGGATTTCATGGCCTCAGGGTCTCCCTTTATTTTATTTATTAGCAACAGATATTGATAGGTGTCTGAGCTTTTCCCACTTGCAAACGGAAGGGCTCCACCCCACCCCATTAGTGAGTCTTTTTCTTACTGGTGCGACATTTCTGTCGTGCACACAGAGCCTCAAGGAGCCCCTGTGATTCTGGAGCTTCCACCTGGGAAGGGTGTGCGTTCGCCTAGGGGGCTTTGTGCGGGGAAAGAGAGAAGGACTAGGAAGGTGGAAGGCGCCTCACTTTGCAGGTCTTCATCCTCGGCAAAGCTGGGGTTGTCCATGAGGTACTGCTGGGCTTCGGACCAGGTGGTCTGGAAGCTGACGCGGCTCATGCTGTCCAGGATGCTCTTCAGAGCCTGGATGTTCCTCTTGCGCAGCTGTTTGGCATGCTCCTGGGTGGGGGGCAGAGGACAGCATTGGGGGACGGAACCCACCCCAGCAGGGCTTCCTGCCCCCAACCTTCTCCATTATGAGGACTGGGGAGGTGATGGGCAGGGAGGGGATTCTGGGAGATGGAACGCCTGGATTCCATGCAAACCATCAACCACCTCTGTCCTCCTTTGCTCACTCTCCTTGTTTTCGTTTTACCTTCTCCTTTTTGGCCAGGAAGAAGAGAACATCGTCGTAGATCTCCTTGCGGTCACGCTCTGGCACCACAGCCCACACTTCCAGCTCCCCAAACATTTGCTCAGCTTTCCTGGGGGGACAGGAAAAGAAAGGAAGCAAGCAGCAGGGGGGTGTTGCTGCTGCAGGGTGGTCGGGGGGGGGGCATGCACACAGAGGCCCTTTGACGTGGCCACAGCAAGGAGCACCAAGCTCGATTCTTCTCTCTCTTTTTAACTGGTGCCAGGAAGCTTATTCCCACAGTACATGGAACACAGGTACATGTGTTTGTGTGAAAGGGTGTGCACTTGCTGAATTGTTCAGCTCAGCTACCATATTTTTCGCCCTATAGGGCGCACCGGCCCATAGGGCGCACCTAGTTTGGGGGGGGGATAAAGAAAAAATATTTTATTCCCCCCTCCCGGCATGGGGCTGGGGCGGGGGAAGCCCAAGCTTCCCCCGACCCCAGCCCCCAGAACAGGCTGCTATCCGCAAGCCTTGGGAGCCCGGCGGGAACTCCCGCGGGCTCCCAAAGTTTGTGGATAGCTTCTTGAAGCCTGGAGAGCGAGAGGGGTCGGTGCGCACCGACCCCTCTCGCTCTCCAGGCTTCAGCGAAAGCCTGCATTCACCCCATAGGATGCACACACATTTCCCCTTCATTTTTGGAGGGGAAAAAGTGCATCCTATAGGGCGAAAAATACGGTGGTTGTGTACAGAGGTACATAGGCTGTACGCTTGCTGCACGTCAGGTGCAAATAAGGGTACGAGTGTACAGCTCAGCTCTCTGACTGCAACATGTGAACACTCCTACTGGAACTGTTGGGAAATACAGGGCTATCAGAAACTCTGGAGCTTGAAAGAGGAATCTTGCAGGCTGGAGCTGGGACTTATGCCCGCTGATCTGCCACAGAAGGTATGTGCTTCTTCTTCAGGTACCAAGGGGAGAAGAGGCATGCAACAATGGCCATCGTGATTGGCCAGGCTTTAATATCAATAATAGGCGGTAGGGGCCTTCTCCCTTGCCTGGTCAACAGCAACCAGAAGCTACTTCTGCTCTGAAATTCAAACTCCAGATTATTCGGAATTTCCAGTTCCAGCCCCCTCAGTTTCACCAATGAGGACTCTGAGCTGAAGAATGATCCCACCCTCCTGGTCTAAGTTTGATTGGTGGGTCATGCCAGACCCCAACATGAAGCCTGGAACATGATGACTTGCACTTGACGCTGCCCACTGACTGGGCAGACATGGAGTGACACCTCCTTTGTCCAGGGCCAATCAAATCAGACTCAGAACAGGGTGGGAAGGGCCAGGAAGAAACCCGCAGGTGCCCTAGCTCCCTCCTTGAAGAGCCTGAAAGTGCCCCCTACTCAAAGAGAACTACCGCACTGGGATCCTGCCCCTCTGCAAGAAACCCGTCTGCAACTTTGGCACCCTCTACCTGTAGCGGGTGATGGAGCTCATCTTGCTGTGCTGCTCCAGGAAGCGCTGCAGCTCCTCTTTGGCTTCCTTGGCCCGGAGCCGGGCCTCTTCCTTCTCCTCCTTGTCCCGCTGAGCCTTGTAAGCATTGAAAGCCTGCTTCTTCTCGCTCAGCTTGGGCAAAGCGCTGGGGCACAAGGCAAGAGGGTCATCAAGGGTTGCTCTCCAGAGACGGCACCCGAGGGGTGAGGGAGAATGGGGGGCGGTGGGAGCAGGGGCAGGAGTGCTAGGGAATTCCCAGCCACACAACACTCTGGGCCAGGCAAAGTCTAAGACTAGCTGGACTTTTTCTCCTTCCTGCAATAGTCAGGATTTCCAACTGTGCAGTGAAGCAGGCTGGGGGCTGCAATAACATTGTGGGGAAGGAAGGGGCATTCGTTTCAGACTGTACCTGAACCGCGGGTCGGTGCTGATGAGCTTCATGGCCTGCTCCCACGACGCACTTGCTGGGACGCCCTGGAGCCAGAGAGCAGAAGCGTTTCAGCCAAAATGGCACCACCACCTTCCCATTCCAGCTTGACTGGCCCCACCCACTTCGCCCCTCATCTCAGAACCAGTTTACACAATCGTAGTCAAGTTTTTGCCTGGACTGCGCCAATGCAGGCTACGTGTTTGCTCGTTCCTAGGAGGGAATCTCTGGTCCTCCAGCCCGCCCACCTGCCCCTGTCAGTACCTTGTCCTTGAGCAGCTCCTTAAAAGCTTGTTTGGCTTCTTCTTTGTTGCTCCAGGCATTGCCAGGGCCACGGTCTTCCTCGTCTCTCCGGACAGGATCACAACTGGCCCAGGAAACAAACAAACCCCCCAAAGGTATCAGATGGAGCAATGGGCATGCCAGCGCTCAATCCAGGGTTTCTCTAATGAATTCGGGTCTTCCCTTCTCACAATGGCCAGCCAGATGCCTGTGAGCAACTCACAAGGAGGACCGAAGCTCAACACTTCTGAGTCCCAGGGTACACACATAAGGCTTTGTGGACGGGGGTGAATGGATATTAAAGATGGTT